>NC_065449.1:109055862-109760477 GCF_917563875.1 Diabrotica virgifera virgifera | reverse complement strand
GCTATAATTATTGGCCCATTGTTCATACCAGGCAATTTAAGTGGCGACATTTATCTCGATATGCTGGAAAACACCATCGAACCTTTAATTGTGCATGAATTAGAGAACCAAAGGGACGACCAAGACAACCTAGCTCTAGACTAGACGAAGATTTGCTGCACTTCCAACAAGATGGAGCACCTCCTCAATATGTAGCTCCAGTTAAGCACTGGTTAGGAAGCAATGGATTGGAAGAAGAGGTCCTATTGAGTGGCCACCGAGATCACCAGACTTACCGCCACCTGACTTTTTTCTATGGCTTTACCTCAAGTCAGTTGTTTATAAAACTCAACCTGCGTCACTTGAGGAATTGCGAGAAAGAATTACGCAAGCATGTCGCGCTATTACAAGAGCAACATTTGCCAAAGTTCGTGCAGAATTTGTATTATTGTTTACAAAACAACGAAAGCCACTTTGAACATTTATTTAATTGACATTTTTAATAAATTTGTAGTTCAACAAAAACCTTATTAAATTTTTCATTTAAGCCAAAGTTTCAAAATTATTGCTTCACACTGTATACTTATTATTTACACCATTGGATAGAATTTTTTATAGTCTTTTCAATGATGTATCACAAGTAGGGGTTTGCAATTTAAACTCTTTTAGTTGCGGTGGGTGGGCCCTAGGGGTTGATGAGGGTGAGTTCCCTTTCATGTCATTTTAGTTCCCCCTTACTGTCCTAGAAACGGTTTTAAGCATTTTTCGATATCAGCTTTTGTTCGTGAGGTACAGCCCATTGTAAGTTTTATAATTGACACACTGTATATAGGAAGGCCAAGGAAGAGATGGAGTGACAACCTGGATATCTGATGAGGAGGCATCCGAAGATGGAACAGGCGCGAGCCTATTAAGGAACAAGAAAAAGAAATTTGGAAGTTAAAAATTTAAATTATGACTTTTGTAATCGCGAAATATAACCTGTCATAATGAACATATATACGTTGTCGGACTAAAGAAACGAGGCTGTAAAGTTGTCGGACAAGGGATCAACAATCTTTTGTAATTAATTATAAGTACCTACTTTCAATTGAAAATTAACAGTATTGTCATAATAAACCTGTACCGCGCTAGAATAACATCTTGCGTAGTGACAAAACTGATGTATGTTATTTTATCGTATAATCTTTAGCTTAAAAATAAAGATTATTGTTTTGCAATAATAAAACATAACCGCGCTAGAGTTAGAGATTTATTTAGGTGTTGTGTGCGTGCAAAACCGTCCAACCTCCACTCCGAAAATTTTCAGAAAGTGGTAGACTCGCTCAAATGAAGCATTTAAAACCATTTTTAAAACTTTTCATTTTTAAAAAATGACGGTGTACTGGGGACTAGCACAACATTTTATTTTTAACAAAAATTTTTAAATTTTATTCGTGGAAATATTTTAATCACTATTACTGATTTATCAAAAAAGTTTGTTCATATTTTCGATATTTGTGGATATATTATAAATTATTATAAATAAATAAAGAAAAGTTTCCTGGTAAAACATAGGTATTACGACGTTTTTCAAAGATATTCACCTAAAGTGATTATAATAATTACTTATATCTATTCTACCATAAAAGTATAAGCAAATAAATTACTTAAAGGTTTAGCGAAATTTTGTTGATCATATCAATAGTAATAAAATGTCTGAAAATATTGATTATCTCCCAAGTTAGCTACAACTATAAACATGAGATCGAAATATAATAGATACAAAAACTAGAAAAAAAAGACGAACTGCACTTGACCTTTATTGACTTAAAGGCAGCTTTCAATTCGATTGACAGAAAAAAATATGAAAATGTCTGGGTCAACTAGAGGTACCAAAAATATTAATCAGAATCATACAGTCTCAGGAAAAGTACAATTGGGATGCCAAAGATCCACAAAAGTAATGAATAAAACAGGAAGATATTTTAAGCCCAGTGTTGTTCGTCATAATAATTGACACAATTAAAAAGAACCTCAAAACTAAAGAAGAAAAGCTATAAACAATAATCGGATACAGGGTATAATTGGGTAGTATGTAGATGATCTTGTACTCATAGCGAACAATAAAAATAAAATGCAAAGGCTAGTAAATTCGTGGACCGAAGAAATACTAAAAATGAAAATGGAGGTGAATATAAAAAAACAAAAACGATCATAGTTAATCAATCAGGAAGACAAAAAAAAATGGGCAGATTAAAAGTAATTTAGCAAAATTAAAAAAAATAATAACGGACGAATATCTGATGCGCATTGCGATTGATGATGGCAAATTTACACGAAAATCCCAAGTAGAGTAAGCAAATCTACACGATTATACTATACAATTAATAAAATAATACATACTAATAGGAATCAAAGATGTACAAATGGAAGTCAAGAGACAATAGTTCACAATACGATGTCAATACACAATAGTCTAAGAGCTAGAGGCGAGAAATCATCGTCATAAGTAATATGGAGTTTGGCATGTGAAATGTGTCTATTGTATGTTGATAATTATGACCCCTTTCAGGCTGACACCTCAGTGGATACAGGGAGTAGCAATAAGGGATGAAAGGGGAAAGTTAACGCAGTCATTAAAGGTTTTCACCTCCTATTTTGTTAAACCTCCATCGATTTACATGCAAATTGGTCAGTAGTTAGAGCATACCTCAAGAAATAAAACTGATATGGTGCCAACGTGCGCTTTTACCCTGGGGGTGGATGCCACCCCTTCTCAGAGGTGAAAACTATTTTATTAAAAATAACCCCACTAATCGATAGAGGGACAAATTTTAAGCAAAATGTATTACCTCTAATTATTAAAATAAATCAATACTTTTTGAGTTATTAAAGATCAAAGATTTGAATTTTTCGTGAAATAAATGCATGATGTAAAGCGGTTTTTCGTAAATAATTCAAAAACTGTAAGTTTTATCAAAATAGTTATGATTACCAAAATTGAAGATAATAAAAGATAAAAGAGATTTCTTATTCGAAAAACCTTTGAGAATTAATAAAAAGTGACTTATAGGTGATGGAATGTATATTTTTTTTTCGGCTAGTACCAAAATGTATGTATTCAAGCTCAAATAACGGGAAAAACGGTGCATTTTATAAAATATATTTACTGAACACTTGTCAAAGTACTTAGAAATATGTATCAAATGAGCTCCCGGAAAAGTTGATACCATTAAACATTATGCTACAAACATTTCTCAAAGTTTAGGCTCCAAAAATTTGGAGCTTAATTATTATATTATTTATATAAGTTTTTAAAATTGTTTTAAGACATTTATATAAAATATAGCAAAAATGTATTTGAATATTATGTCAAATGTGCCCATTATTGGACAGCCTCCGTTTCTGTACATATTCAGTTTATACAGGGGCGGTTCTAGACCAAAAAAAGTGGGGGGCAAGGGAACACAACCGGTGAATAAACAAGATAACGTGCCTTTTTAACGAAAATTATAGTACAAAAGTACTGTAAAAACTGAAGGGGGGGCAGCTGCCCCCCTGCCCCTGGCTAGAACTGCCAGTAAGTTTATATCGATAGAAAAAATTCGATTAAATATCGAAATAATATAAAAATAATATTTTAGTAACATACATATTATTTCAAAAATATATTACTTCATACAAACTGTAAAAGAATTGAAATATCAAATAAATAAATATTACTTATTAATTTTAATGTAAGTAATGTTAAATGGCAGGTTACAAATTTTTGGTGCTGTCTACCCAATGATTTATCTATTATGTATATTATATTGTATAATATACAGTGTGTCTACTTAAGTTGGACACATATATTACGGGACATTTTTTTATTTTTAATTTTACGAAATAAAGTTATAATTCATAAAAAGTTCTGCATCGTCTAAAACCTACGATTCAATCATCAGATAGCAAATTTTATCTATATTATAGGAGGTTTTTTAAAAAATATGAATTTCGCTCAAGATTAAAGTACCTTTTTTCACAATGTTGTAAATTATTGTTACTACGAAAAATTGTTTGGAATTAAAAACTGTGTTCTAATATATGCAATACAGTGGAACCCCGATAAGTCGGCCCCCGATAACCCGGAAGTCCGGCTAACCCGGACCGATTTTCATCAGATAAACATTTTGATTTTCAATATTTTGTACTTTTCGATTTAATTGTGGCTTATTTCCAATTAAAATAGTTAATTATCAGACAAACCTTTCAACAATAAAAATGTATGTAATATAATATTTGAGAAATAATGTGTACTTATGTGTGTAAATTGAACTATACGATATTAAAAATAAAGACATAAAATAAGGGCAGTGTTCTTCGAGAGACCAGACGGTAGAAGATCAGTGGGCCGTCCCAGAAAAAGATGGAAGGATGATGTTGAAACCGATCTATCTAGGATTGGGGTACAACAATGGCAAATCGAAGCGCAAGATCGCAGACGATGGAGGGCCCCGATGGAGGATAGTGGATGCGGCGAAGACTCACCCCGAGTTGTAAAGCCAGTCAAGAAGAAGAAGATATTAAAAATGACTCATAGCACACGCCGCAGAAACAACAGCCACCTGTCTGTAGTATCTATTCCTTTTTATTTCAAACTGTCAGCATTGTTTAGGAAAGACTATTTAAAAAATTCTTTTATAAACAATGGTCTTTAGTATTGTGTGTCTTGTATTGTTCGCTTCCATTTGCTTACGTTTGGGTTTGGTGTTTTTTTAGTAATTTTAATGAGTAGGTATTATACTGTGCATATTTATAAATATATTTCATGTTATTTCAATTCTAACGGAGTTTATCTGTAAGTATACCGTATTTTATTAATTTTTACCATATTCTCCGGCTATCTCGGATTTTCGATAACCCGGATCGGTCGCGGTCCCGATTAATCCGAGTTATCGAGGTTCCACTGTAGTTGTTATTATTATAATTAAATAATTAATAATTATTATAATAATGTAACTATTAGCTACATTATTCTAATAAAAAGAAAATATTTAATTTTTTTCTCAAATTAGAGATAGCTACCAATCATCATTTTCATTTATAATTCTTTTATTATTAATTTTACGAACAAAAATTATTCTTCATATAAAGATCTGCACGGTCTAAAATCCAAGATGCAATCATAAACATAAGATTATATAAAATTGTATCGATTTTAGTCAATGTGTAAAAAATTTGAATTTCGCTCAAGAAATTCGCTCAGTAAAGTGCCTTTATAGCTCACAATATTTAAATAGTAGGATATAATTGCACATTAAACATAATTTTTAATTCTAAACAACTTTTCATAATAGCAATTTTCCATATTAGGAATTTAAATACATAAGAAAGAAAGTTTTCGTTATAATAATGCTCGCATTTTTACCTTGTTATATTTAAATTGTAATAAAACGAACTTGATAATAAATTATAATCCTAACTTCATTCCCGAAATTACTTTAAAAATTATTCTGTTAAAAATTTTTTGAAAATAAATATATAAATAGCGTATGTTTTAATTTTCACTTTTTCCTAAAAACTCGAAAGGGTTCTCTTATTTTCATCATCACTTGCTTAGCTTTGACGTTATAAACTTCATCTGGAGCTCACTTCATAGGTATTCTTGAGTACTTTAACAAGTGTTCAGTAAATATATTTTATAAAATGCACCGTTTTCCCGTTATTTGAGCTTGAATACTTAGATTTGGGTACTAGCCGAAAAAAATATATATTCCATCACCTATAACTCACTTTTTATTAATTCTCAAAGGTTTTTCGAATAACAAATCTCTTATTTTTTATTATCTTCAATTTTGGTAATCATAACTATTTTGATAAAACTTACAGTTTTTGAATTATTCACGAAAAACCGCTTTACATCATGCATTTATTTCACAAAAAATTCAAATCTTTGATCTTTAATAACTTAAAAAGTATTGATTTATTTTAATAATTAGAAGTAACAAATTTTGCTTAAAATTTGTCCCTCTATCGATTAGTGGGGTTATTTTTAATAAAATAGTTTTCACCCCCGAGAAGGGGTGGCATCCACCCCCAGGGTAAAAGCGCACGTTGGCACCATATCAGTTTTGTTTCTTGAGTTATGCTCTAACTACTCACCAATCTTCATGCAAATCGATGGAGGTTTAACAAAATAGAAGGTGAAAACATTTAATGACTGCACCAACTTTCCCCTTTCATTCCTTATTGCTACTTCCTGTATCCACTGAGGTGTCAGCCTGAAAGGGGTCATAGATATCAATATACAATAGACACATTGCACATGCCAAACTCCATATTACTTATGACGATGATTTCTCGCCTCTAGCTCTCCGTCTACAATGCTTTTCAGATAAAACTATCCATATTAAATAACTTTTGAACCACTGATTTTTAGAAAAAACGCAAAAACACGTCAAGTAATACTTGAATGAGAAGACATTATGCCATATTTAAGTTTGCCCCCCGTATCATTCTTTATTTTTTTTGTAAATTACTTCCACCTTTTTTTATTTTACATATATTTGGATTCTCCTCTTTGTACTGATTTCAAAAATGTATAACACATGATGCGTGACTAGTTTATGAGAAAAATAAATACAAAAGCAAGAAAACGCGATTGAAAAAATTATTTATTTATTAATTTTTATATTATTTATATATTATTTTTTAACCAAAAATTATTTTGAAATCAGTACAAAGAGGAAAAGCCAAATATAAAATAAAAAAGGTGGAAGTAATTAAAAAAAATTAAGGGATGATACGGGGGTGAGAGGGTACCTTTCCCAGCAAGCTTAGCGTTTTTTCTAAAAATGAGGGGTTCAAAAGATATTTAAGGTGGATAGTTTTATCTGAAAAGCACTGTATAATAAAAGTAGGCAAACAGTGTCAATAATAACCTAGGCAAGCAAAACTGGACAATACAAAAAAACATGGACCAAAATCACCGCAATCGCAATGAAACATTTGTGAAAAACGTGCGGAAAAACAAAATGGAACAGGAAAAGGAATGAAGATGTCAGAAAAATTACAAAGCAGAAATTTATTTTTGAGTGGATTAGACAGAAGTAAATGTTCTGGTTTGGACATATCAATAAAATGCAACATGACAAATACGGTAGACTCCTTCTATAACGAGAACTGAAATTGGGGAGTAATTACCTCGTTATAAGTGGATCTCGATATATCAGACAACAATAATATTGAAATGTTTTGATGCCTCTTACATAGTTTATTAGGTGCCGATGGTCGACCTGACCAATGAGACTTTTATGAACAATTTACGTACCATCGTAAATTGTAAATTTCCTACAGTATTCAATATTGGTCGATAGATAAAAAGAAAAAAGTTAATTTCAGGCATTGGAGTTTATTACGTTTATTACAGCACTGACCTCGATAATAACACAGACGTTGGGCATTTCTATATAAAGGCAGTTGGGGTATTTATTTATAGCCTTTACTGCGCTAAAACAGGTAAAGGAACATATTCTACGATTTCATTTTTCCTCGTTATAACCAAATATGCCTCGTTATAGAGGTGTTATAGTTAAATTAACGATACAGATAACGTTAACCAAAAATTAAAGTACATAAATACAGCTATACAAACAGCAGGAAAGAAACATCTGACAAAAACGACAAAAAAGAACAAGGGGTGGATGACACAGGACATACTAGACTTGATGGAACAAAGAAGAAAGATGAATAATTACCTAGACAAATACAAAGAAATAAACAAACACATAAAAAGAGAATAAAAGAAGCCAAAGAGGCGTGGATTAAAGAACAGTGTGAAGAAATGGAAACCTATGAGAAAAAGTACGATGCGTTCAGTATGCACAAAAAGTAAAAGAGATAACAGGAAGCATAAAGAAATGCCAAATAGGTAAACTTAAAGACAAAGATGGAAATCTTATTGTAGATCTAGAGAATAAAATAAAAAGATGGACAGAATACCTGAATGAATTATTTGAAGACGATAGAAACAACTTAACTCAGATATTCAATGCAACTGGGCCAGACATATTGAAAGAAGAAGTAGAATACGCAATAAGAAACGCTAAAAATGGAAAAGCAAACGGACCTGATGAAATCCCTACAGAACTGCTGAAGCTTTTGAATGATAAATCCGTAACCATAATATTGCATATATTCATAATATACAGTACTGGTATAATACCGCAAGAATGGTTGCTGTCTACGTTTGTCACCATACCGAAGAAAACTAAGGCAATGCAATGTTCAGATCATCGAACAATCTCCTTGATGAGTCACCTGCTTAAAATATTTCTTAGAGTCATCCACAACCGAATCTATCAAAAACTAGACATCGATATTAACGATACACAGATGGGATTCAGAAAAGGATTAGGTACAAGGGATGCTCTCTTTGCCTTGAACGTTCTAACACAGAGATGCCTAGATGTTAACCAAGAGGTAAACGCCTGCTTTATAGACTTTGAAAAGGCCGTTGACAAAGTTCTCCACAGTAAACCCAAAGAAATCCTGGAGACTAAGAACATTGACACCAGAGACATACAAATAATATTAAATCTGTACTTGAATCAGCGAGCTAATATAAAAATAGAAGACCAAAACATCGGACGAAATAGAAATACGTGGAGGGGTACGACAGGGTTGTATATTGTCACCGCTCTTGTTTAATATCTACAGCGAACAAATATGCCAAGAAGTTCTCTCATATGCAAACGAAGGGATAATAGTCAATGGAGAAGTTATCAATAACATTCGATATGCTGACGATACTGTGATAATGGCAAGAACAGCGCAAGATCTACAACATCTAGTTGAAAGTATGAATGAGATATGTAATAACTACGGCATAAGGATGAACGTCAAAAAACCAAATATATGACCTTCAGTAAGAATCCAATAAATGGCACTTGTATCACCCAACTTGAAAAAGTAAACGAATACAAATACTTGGGAACCCTTATCAATGAAACAGGTGACCAAAATCACGAGATAAAAAGACGTATTGAAATTGCCAGGTCTACTTTTATAAAAATAAAAAAATTATTTTGTAATCGTGATATTAGTATTCATCTACGAACTAGAATGTTAAAATGCTATGTATTCAGTAATTTGCTCTACGGTGTTGAGTCATGGACTCTTAAACAGAAGAATTATAAAAATCTTGAAAGCTTTGAGATGTGGTGCTACCGCCGTATACTAAGAATAAGTTGGGTGGATAAAATCACAAATGAAGTAGTAATACGCAGAATAAATAACGAGCGAGAAGTTCTACTGAATATAAAAAAGAGAAAACTTGAATACTTAGGCCACCTGATGAGGGGACAAAAGTACACATTCCTACAAAATATAATGCAAGGAAAAATCCAAGGACGAAGAAATCCAGGCCGTAGAAGAATGTCCTGGATGAGAAATTTGAGAGAGTGGTTTGGCTGTACCACTAACGAATTGTTCAAAACAGCAGTAAATAAAATTAGAATCGCCCTAATGATATCCAATCTCCGATAGGAGAGGCACTCAAAGAAGAAGAAGATAGTTCAATAGGAATTTCATGGGACATCTAGTGTATCTCGTTATAAGCTAAACCTCGTAATATCTGTGTTCGTTATAGAGAGAGTCCACTGTACTATAATAGGAAGTAAAAGGAAATGAAGAAAGAAGAGACCCATATGAAAATAAATAGATCAAATCGAAAAAATAGAAAGGGATGTATGAAAAACTATTGAAGAATTAAAGGCAGTGGCCAAAAATAGAAATTTGGGGAGAAAATGGGTAAAGGAAGAACCGAAATCCCAATTCGACTCCTGGGAGAGCAAAATAAACTTAGAAGAAGAAGAAGAACAACAACAACAAGTATAAATATTATTTAGGTAAAATGCTATTATTTAAAGGATACACCTTTGGTTGAGGTGACATTACATACTTACATAGGTTACATAGGTGTTACATAGGGTGATGAATAATCCACATTCAATTTAGTTTGTAGAATAAACATAGACTTTGTTAAGTAAAGATGTGCTTATAGTCAAAGATACGATATAAGGTCGATCGGGACCGATCTGTTTATTGGGTCAAAAATTGTTGGATATGTAATTTAGTATGTTAATAATAATTATAAAAACAATATCGGATGCCCAATTTACTTTTGTTCCGACTATAGTTAATTAATAATTAAAAAATGACCATGGTTTATAAATAAAAAGAAAAATTTTTGGCCCGGGTAGATATTATTTTATTTTGTTTGGATCATTCTAAACAAAAAGGTCTTTTGTAATTTTTCTGCAAGTTGATCGTTTTCGAGTTATTTAAAACTGAAAAATGAAGAAATAAGTCTTCCCACAAGGAACCTTCCTTATTTAAATTAAAAAAAAATGCATTTTAAAGTAAAACGTGGTAAAAATTCCTATCGGGACCTCATAGAAGAAGGTGTGAAAGTGAATTTAGTTTTTTTTACTCATGTTTTTGAGCCTTAAAAGCCTCGCTTTTTGCATCTTTCGCTCTTTTTTCAGCTTCAAATTGTTCAACTCGAAAACGATCAACTTAGAGAAAAATTAAAAAAGATTTTTTTCTTTATGGCCTTGGCATAGCCAATTAGCCAGTCTAGTTTGATATTAACGCAATTTCACAAGTTACATTACAACATTACACATTTTCATATATGTATCATCCACAGAGAACGGCAGTTCTCACCAGTGGCGCACAACACCCCTACAAGCGACACTATATACACACGAAATTTTCGATTTTCTAAACCTGACTGAATTGAAAATTTTGCCAAATCCCATCTTAAAGTTTAGGAAAATACTCGTCCATCCATATGTTACTTCTCCATTTTGGTCCAAGGGTGTGGATTTTACGGCCCTTCCCATTTAAAGCCTGTTTTTCGTTCTCGTCCCCAAAACTCCCAAAAATTTCAAAATTTTAAGCCCGACCTTTGCGGCTTCTGATAGCATAGACCTTTCCAACGCATGTTTAATTTTGAAAATCGGTTATACCATTCAAAAGTTATCGAGCTCAGAAATATGACTCAATTTTTATTTAAAAAATGGAAAATGTTTGTGGATATGTATGTTTGTATGTATGTGTGTGGAAAAGTTAAACCGATCTGAATTTTTTTTTCTGTGTTTCAAGAGGGTGTGAGGGCTGATTCAGAACCAGTCTAATTTTTGACTTCTCACTACCTGTCAGTTAGCTAGAGGACTAGGTAAATACAAAATAGCATATTTTTGGGCGTATATATCTTAGGTTCAACGAAAGACAGGAAAACCACAAATACACCATATCAATAGGGTTGAGTTAAGCTTTCAAATGACGCCTAAGCGATCAAGCTGAAACATACGCACTGCTCACCATAGCCAAAAAACTGAAAAATTAAACTTTGAAAATTTTAGTTTTTCGACAATTACTCAAAATTTCAACCTACGAATTTCGCTGATAAAAATATTAATTATAAGCAAAAAATGTTCATTATACATTTTTTTGGTAAAATTAATAGTTTCCGATTTATTAGTTATCGAAGCTGTTAATTTTATATCGGAAAGATTACCAGATAACGGCAGTTCTCGCCAGTAGCGCAGAGATACACCCCCCTACACGCGACACTATTATATATACGAAATTTTCAATTTTCTAAATCTGACTGAATTGAAAATTTTGCCAACTCCCATCTTCAAGTTCAGAAAAAGACTCACCCATTCATATGTCAACCATCCATTTTGGTCCAAGGGTGTCGATTTTACGGCCCTTCCTATTTAGGGTCTGTTTTTCGTTCTGGTCCCCAAAACTCCCAAAAACTTCGAAAATTTAAGTCCGACTTTTGCGGCTTCTAACAGTACTGATCATTACCTTTCCAACGCATGTCTAATTTTGAACATTACCAGAGAACGGCAGTTCTCGCCAGTGGCGCACACCCACACCACCCTACACGCGACACTATATATACACAAAATTTTCGATTTTCTAAATCTGACTGAATTGAAAATTGGGCCAACTCCCATCTTAAAGTTCAGAAAAGACTCACCCATTTATATGTCAACCATCGATTTTGGTCCAAGGGTGTAGATTTTACGGCCCTTCCTATTTAGGGCCTCTTTTTCGTTCTCGTCACCAAAACTCCCAAAAAGTTTAAAAATTTGTCCAACCTTTGCGGCTTTTAATAGAACTGATCATTACCTTTCCAACGCATGTCTAATTCTGAAAATCGGTTATACCATTCAAAAGTTATAGAGCTTAGAAATGTGACTCAATTTTTATTTAAAAAAGGGAAAATGTTTGTGGATATGTATGTATGTTTGAAAGTTAAACCGATTTGATATTTTTCTCTGTATTTAAAGAGGGGTCAGGGCCGATTTAGAACCGTTGTAGTTTGTTACTTTTGACCACCCATAAGCCAGCTATAGGACTTGGTAGGTACAAAACGGCATATTTTTTGGGGGTATATATATTCGGATCACGAAGAGGCAGGAGAACCGCAAATACATCAAATCAATAGTGTTGACTTAAGCTTTCAAATGGTGTTTAAGCCGTCAGGATCAGACATATACACAGCTCAGTATAGCCGAAAAACTGAAAAATTAAACTTTGAAAATTTTTTTTCGACAATTACTCAACATTTCAACGTACGAATTGCGCCAATAACTTAGCGTTTGTAGAAGGACTCAAGACGAATCTAACGATGTATACCTCATATCCGGGAAAATTCGAATTTTTAGGTTATATGCTTCATAAATATGATAAAATCTATTTCCTGTGGGAAAAACGGTTTCGAAAGCTCAATAATTCCTGTAATAGCTTCAGTTATCATACTTGACCTTAGATCCATCAGATACTACTGGTTAATACGTTTCAAACTCATGTTTACTGATCAAAATCGGTTAAGCCGTTTAGAAGTTATTAAGATACAAAAGTATAATCCAATAAAGCCCAAGAGAATTGAAAAACCAGCAAAAATTATACGCCAAGCACTTGCAGCTAATTTGTCTGAAACAATTACTACGATTGTTGTCAGTTACATAAGAAAAAATATATAATTATCGACGAAAAATGGTGCCTGGTCGACTTCCTTCCAATATTGATGAGGTTCAAGAATTTGTGACGGGGTGTGCTCAAAAAACAACCAAGAGAGAAAATTTTCTCTTTATAAACTGTGTCAAAAGTAGGATAATTGTATTTAGTGGTGAAACAAATATAAGACTTTTAGCCACATTGAATTTTATTATATGAATGGCACATTCCAAATATTCATTATTCATGGGCTAATAATAAATGGGCATTATATTTCTTTATTACACTGTTTACTGCCAAACAAAAAAACAGAAATTTACAACAATATTTTTTATTTGTTAAAATCAGAAATTTTTAAAGCTCTCAAAATTGAGTTTAATGCTAGTAAAATTTTTGAAGATTTAGAAAAGGAATGCAATTATCGAAATGTGTCCGAACACTAAAATACATGGTTGTAAATTTCACCTACACTAAGCTTGGTATAGAAATGTCTTGGTCTCTTGATTTAATATCAGAATATAAAAATGATTCTGAAAAAGGCAAGTGGCGCAAACATACTTTTGGCCTTACATATAAAACCAGAAGAAATATTAGATTGTTTTGTGTTTGATTTAATGTCATGCAAACCAGGAAAGGGAGCGTTCAAGTATTACGTAACGCACCTTGGGGGGAGGGGGGCCTTGCATAACGTTACGGCGCGTTATATGGGGGGAGCGGGGGCAAAAATCTTCAAAAACTGCGTTACGTAATACTTGAACGCCCCCAAATGAAATTTAAGATAGATATGTTGATTATTTAGTTTAAACTTATATAGACGAAAATGCCATATTCTCCCCATATTTGTGGACAGAGGCAAATTCTTTTGTTATTCGTATTACGAATGCTTGCGAATCTTTTCATTCGCATTTTAATTTATTGTTTTGTAATACGCATCCATTCATATATATTTTCTTTGACAAAATTAAAGAATTTCAGGTAGATACGTATGTTAAAATTTAAAGTTTGCATATTGCAAAACCTATCAAAGATAAACAAGTTAAACTGAAATTGAAAAATATAGTAAATTTATTGATAAGGTATCAGTCTAATCAAATGACTAGAATGGAATTTGTAAAGTGTCTGTCTTATTATAGTAAATATTAAATAATAATTTATACGTCTTGCATATTATCTATATTATAAACTATTATTATAACGTAAGGAAATTAATGTCTTGTATTCGGATTTCGGATGCTTTCATATTAGACATTCTTAAATTAAACCTATATTTTTATTTTATTACCTGAGTGAGTTGGTGGGGAAAATACTTACCGGATTAATAGAAACCTTTAAATTTGGTGAGGAAAATACCTGTCGGATTATATGTTTTTACTGGTTGGTGAGGAATTTACCTCCGCCCATTAAAAGAAGCATAGTATCGTTCTAGTTCTAATTAAAAATTGATTTTATTTAATATTGTCGATCGTCAAGGTGTACCTATTCTTAAGTAATAAGTACCTAACTTATATCAATGTATCTAATTGGTTAAAGCAAAAGAATTTTTGTTTTAATAAACGTGATTGTAAAACTTAGATAAACTTTTTTATTTAAAATCTAACCTGTATAATGCAAAATGATAATGACTGTTCTCGCCAAAAAGTTCTCTATAATTAATGTATGTAATGTATAGTATACATTTAATTCTGATAATTAAATAAGAGGGCGGCAAAATTGTCTTCCGCCCCGGGCAGCCGACACCCACGCTACGCCACTGAAACCACAACGTCATCAGCGTATTGGATTACGCGAGAATTAAGGGGGACATATTGTTCTATCTCCATATTGTAGAGAATATATAGAAGAGGGCTTAAAATACTACCTTGGGGTAGTCCTAGATTCACTGTTCGGTGAGTCGTCAAGCTGTTATTTATTTTAGTTCGTATAGATCTATTGGAACACATCGATATTAGAAACTATGGACAAGTGGATGGAAGACCAATTTGGACCGGTTTATGGTATAATATATCTAATTTAACGTTGTCGAAAGCCGAGGAAACATCCACAAATGCAGCAGCTGTAGATATATTATATGTAAAATTTAGTTGAACAGCACTTGCCAAAGCTGTTATTGCGTCTTGTGTAGATAAATATTTTCGGAATCCATATTGCGACTGGGGAAGTATCTCTTCTGTTTCTAACCACTGTTCCAAACGGTTTTTTATCATCCTCTCAAACGTCTTAAGGAAACAGGAAGCGAGAGATCTGGATCTATATGAATTAACCTTGTTATCAGGTTTGTCAGTTTTTTTTTATTGGAAAAACAATATATTCTCTCCAACTCTTGGGAAGTGTAGTTTCATTAGACCAAATTTTATTGTAGATACTTAGAAGAACCTTTTTGTATAGATCAGGTAGACGAAATATCATGGAATAGGATATGTTGTCTGGATCGGAGGCGCTGTTAGTTTGCTTAATGCTCTGTTTTAATTCCCATAATTGAAATGATTTGGTTAAAAAACTAGTATCCTTTTCAACTGTTGAAATTTACTGTGGTATCTCTTCACAGGAAACCCATTGTGGAGATATGTTGGCCTGAAACTCCTCAATCCAATGGATATCAGGATTGATAGGAAGTCTGTTCGACAATTTTCTATTTTTGTAGCGGTTCACTGTTTTCCATACTTCTTTAATAGGCGTATTTGAGCTTAGATTTTCGCAATATTTGATCCAACTTTTCTTTTTTTTTGTTTAAATGTTTTTTTTTTGCAATGGCATCAAATCTTTTATACTCTCTCAAATTTACTAAATTATGATTTAATTTATATCTGATAATGGCTTCGTTCCTAGTTTTGGCAGCGACGTCACACTCTATATCTCACCAATGTTTCGGTATATATCTTTTATTATTATTTATATAAGATATTTTTTTTGGAATAGCTAGAAGAGCTGCATAATTTATTTTCTCTAATAAACTTTGGTAGGTTTTGGGAGCGTTCAGGGAGGTCAGAGTTGCAGAGTACGTATTCCAATCAGCCTTATTTAAATTCCAAATTTGATGTGGGTTTATTTGTTGTGGTGTAGTGTTTCCATTTTCCATGAATAATAAAATCGGAATGTGATTTGAGCCAAATGGT
Organism: Diabrotica virgifera virgifera; assembly: GCF_917563875.1. Lineage (NCBI taxonomy): Eukaryota > Metazoa > Arthropoda > Insecta > Coleoptera > Chrysomelidae > Diabrotica > Diabrotica virgifera. The sequence continues at coordinate 109,744,380 of NC_065449.1, read as the reverse complement.
TCTTGAAGTACGGTCCAATTTAAATAATCAGCTATGTCCTGGCTACATATAGTGATATCAATTGCTCTAGGTCTTTGAGAAAGAGCAAGTGTGGGATATCCATCATTTAATAATTTTAAATTACAAAGTTCTACCGCTTCCAGAAGAGATTCGAAGAATTTCGCAACCGCAAGTATAGCTATATGCGTTAAAATTACCCCGCGAGTATAAAGGGCTTAGGTATTTTTTCTAGAAATTTAATCCATTGTTGGCAAGTAATTTTAGTGCGAGGTTCAATGTAAATGAAAATTATGTGAATAGGACTATCAAATGAATATAATTTGATAGACACACACGGAAATGTAAGTGGAAAATTATTAATATTAAATTTTACCTCTTCAGGTATTATTTTAGTGTCTAAAAGAATAGCTGAGCCCACATACCCATCATTCCAGTCTGACCGGAAACAATTATATCCCTGAAAATTTTAATATTTTCCTGGTTTAAACCAAAAGTTTCGGACAATAGTGCGACCTGAATATTATATTTGCAAAGTAGAAAAGAAGGTTCTCCTTATTGGCAACTGATGAACGCCAGTTCCACTGGAAAAAAATAAATTTTGCGTTACGTTTGCGAAGTTGAAGCCATATTTACTTTTAAATGTTTACTAACTAATTCAATAATTTCTGGTTTTGAAATATCTAAGTTTTTTGTCTGTTTTAATGTACTAACAATTATTAGAACCAATTCTAAAATAGTATTCATTAAATTTAAATCTAATTTTTCAACCTGTGAAATTGCGTTATTTCTCGTGTAACTTATGTGAGATAATATACTCCTACCTTGATTAGGAAAATGTACAGGTGCAATAATTTCTTTTCTTGTTAACTCTGTTTCATTTGGGGTGTTGGGTCTTTGTCTTTTAGAAGATTGGACATTATTGTAGTGATAACTATTACTATTTTGATTGTTTAAAGAAGACAACTTAAAATAATTAGCATGTCGAAGAGATCTTGACAGTAGTTGGGCCACCACTGCCCTAGAATCAACGACCTTTTTTGGAAGAGTCGAGGTATATTGCAAGGCTGTTATATTTGCATATGAATTACGTGGAACTTGTTTGCTTGCATCATGAAAATTTGAATTTTGTGAAGACATAGCTTCCTCTATTTGTTTTTGATAATTAAATTCGGGACAAGCTTTTAGATCTGTGGTAAAGTGGTTTCCCTGACAACTAAATCAAATAGGAGTCATATTTCCAGTAGTGCATCCTTTTGTATTATGTATAACCTGACATCGATTGCACCGTGGTCTACTTTTGCACTGCGACCCTAAATGTCCGAAACGGAGACAAGAAAAACATAATAAGACTTTTTGTTTATAAGTTTTAACTTCATTCGACACTTTATTTATGACGACAAATTTCAGTAATATTTGTGATTTAAAAGTTACTATACACGATTTAGCGCGAACATATTCAGTAGTTTTAACTTCATTAATAATTTTTTCCTCCCTTCTATATTAATTCTTCTCACCGACTGAACTTCAAAATTGCAATGTTCATCGTAAAGCTTAATTTTATTCTTAATATATTCCTCAGAAAAATCAAGACTAATATCCCTAATGACACCTTGTCGGTGCAAGATACATTTCGATATATATATATAAGTCTAAATTGTTTTGTTGAAAAACTGTTAAATGTTTATTAGAAATTAAAAAATTTGCCGATTTGTAATCCTTATATTTTATTCTAATTCTATTACGACCAATCGAGTCAAAACTAATTATATTATTTTCAATAGTACAAAAAGTTAATATAAATTTGCCTATTTTTAAAGCATCTAATTTACCTTTAAATACTTTAGAACGATTCTCTATATAAACGTGATATGGCCCATAATCAATATTATCGTAGGTCAGGTTTCTTATCAGACTCATTAACTACTGGATTGGTATTAATGTTATCTGTACTTAAGGTTTGCGAAGAAATAATATTTTTATTATTTGTTACCAAATTATTGAAAATCTCGCTATGATCCATCGCTGACCCAGAGTCACCTAAATCTCCTGTAGGAGGAAGGGGTTCGGGGGTCTACCCCCGCTTGTACAATCCATATCACCAACCACACCACTTAATAACAGAAACTGTCACCAACTGGTTTACAACTACAATTATTTATCGATTTTTTCACTGCTCAACCAACCTTACACTTCAAGCGCTGGGAGCAGACTGCTTTTTTGTTTAGAATGATCGAAAAAATCTAAAATATAATCTGCTCGAACCAAAAAAACTTTTTTAAACTTATAAAGAAAAAGTAATTTTTTAATAATTAGTACCTATACTCAGAACGAAATTGGATCGCGCACCTCTTGTTTTTTATAACTTGTAACATGCTAAATTACATACCTAACAATTTTCTTACAATAAACAGATCGGCCCGATCGACCTTGAATCGGATCCTGTATTATAGTTGAAACAGCATTGAAAAGACCTTCCTTTGAAAACCCGCTTTAAAATTAATAATATAATTTCGGAAAGAATCGCGTCGAATCGAAATAATCGAGTCGTTTAAGTGGAATTGGGCAGGACACGTCGCCAGATTGTCAAACAACCGATGGACAAAACGTATTGTCGAGTAGAGACCACGAGAAGAAGCACTACGGAGCACAGGCCGACCACCAACCAGATGGATTGACGATCTGTAGCGTATTGTCGGCAACTGGATGCAAGCCGCACAAAACAGAGATAGATGGAAAGAGCTAAGGGAGATCTATGTCCAGCAGTTGAGGCGTACGGGTTGATGATGATAAATTTTTGAATTATGATTATAAATGACGCAATGTACAATTAAATTATTAGAAGAATTTTTGTGACATTGTGTGTGAAGATTGTGAATTTTGACAAGTCTCTACTGGAATCAGACAGCCAGGGTAAAAGTCGGCAATGCGTCCACAGAGAACATTGATATCAGAAAAGGTGTGCGACAGGGATGTGTTCTCTCCCCTCTCCTTTTTAATATCTACTCCGAACAAATTTTCAAAAAAGCACTGGATGAAGCAAACGAAGGCATAAAAATCAATGGAGAATTGACAAATAACATCCGATATGCGGACGATACAGTCGTACTTGCCAGTAGTATCGATGAACTTTAGTATCTTATGGACAGGGTACAAAGTGCGAGGGAAGAAAGAGGACTTAACCTCAACATAAATAAAACAAAATGGATGCTGGTCAGCAAAACTCAAAAACCTGCCAGGCAATTGAAAATAAAAAACGAACTAATTGAACACGTTGACTCGTATATATACTTTGGAACAGTCGTCAACTCGAAATAGGATCAAACAACCGAAATACGATCTAGAATTTAAAAGGCCAGAGCAACATTTAACAACATGAAAAATATATTCACCCATTCCGACATATCTCTCCCACTAAAAATACGGTTGCTAAAGTGCTATGAATTTCCAGTCTTGCTGTATGGCGCAGAGGCATGGACACTGACGGAAACATTAATGAGAAAACTAGAGGTATTCGAAATGTGGGTGTATCGACGTATCCTCAAAATATCCTGGACGACTCACACCATTAACCTAGAGGTACTGCGCCGAATGGAAAAACAATAAGAAATCTGTTTCAAAATAATTAGGAAACGGAAACTTGAGTACCTCGGTCATATTATGAGACATGATAAATATCATATACTACAACTGATAATAAAGGGTAAAATAGAAAGCAAACGCGGACCTGGAAGAAGAAGACACTCATGGCTTCAAAACTTAAGCCAATGGTTTGGACTAACAACGATCGAGTTATTCAGAAACGCCGCAAAAAAATTAAAATTGCTATGATGATAGCCAACGTCCGCAACGGACAAGGCACATGAAGAAGAAGAAGAATTTTTGTACTACCAAGTAAATAAACAAATAGAACAAATTATTACAAGTTAACAAATTAATTTCAATATTGAATGGGTTTAAAATTAATTTGGTTTAAAATGTATGTTGACAAATAATATCCCAAAATATGCATTTGTATTTAAACAAAAAGGTGAAGCTTTAAAAAATGTTTAAATAATAATATGTGGGTATACGTTCGTTGTTGACTCAGACGTTTATAAAATCCTGTCTGATATCTTTATGCAAATAAAAGGACGATAAACAAGTAATGTCAATTGTATTTATTATTAGTAACTCATAAACGGGTAAAACTCAAATTTATTATCTAAGATATCTACAATTATTGAATTATGAGGATCATTTTAACAGAAAAAAAGTAAGCAGAGATGACTGCGAGGCATAAGTTAGGGATACATAAAATTATGCTCATTTTCATAGTTGATTTTTTCGTGAACAAATTAAAGGATTCTGCTAATTTTTATTATTTTCGATTTTTCTTTGATTTAACAGTTGGACAAAGCTTTACTCAAACTTTTTTTAACTTATACCAGATGGAAGATAAGAAATGTTTTCCTTATGTTAAGTTTGAGACACCCTGTAGGGGGGATAAAGTACAAGAGTGGGTATATATCGATATCAGTCTTATTTTTTGTGAACATTTTGCTTTTTGAATAGCCACTGATATCTTTAGAAACACAGAAAATATGTGGTTTTACTCTTTAAGATGTGTTCTAACTCAAACAAATCTAAATTAACAACAAAAAAAAAACAGTTAACAAAACTTTAAAAACAGAAAGGCACATAACGTAAACAGTTCTGATCGACATCTATAAGGCCCGGCGCAAATTGAATATAAACGAGAAACAACCTGCGTCGGCGAACTGCGTAGACAGTATTGCGAATCCTAATATCAGTTCATGCGTTCGCAGGTCTCGCTTGGGAACGTTTGTCATCGGCGTACAGTTTTCTTGGGCCTTGGGGCGCGTGACTCACCGCCAGATGTTTATTTTTAGGTGTTTTTTTTTGCGAGATGGATGTATCTGAAATGAATACGGATGGTATTTAAGTACAATTTATTATGATAAATAAAAATTTTAGCATAGTCACCACCCCAAGTGAAAACTGCGTTGTCTTTGTCATTAAATTCTGATAACTTTTTGTAGACTAAACAAGCGGCGATACGAAATTAATAATCAAAGTTATGCCTTTACAAAATCACATTATTAGAAAAATAATGTGAAAAATGATTCACGTTACTTAAAACCGTGATCGATAAAAATATCGTATTACCCTCAAATTCAACTTGTCGACATATTACATTTTTGTTTATTACATAATTTTTGTTTATGCCTAAAAATTAAAAACGAAATATGCAGATAGTGTTATTTTTTATGACCGAGCAGTAGCGGAGGAATTATAAATTATGACCTGCAGTAATTGTAAATGATTGCGATCCTGCAGTTATTGTAAATGATTGTGATCCGAGCAGTAAATTGAGTAATATGAGTTATGACCGAGCAGTAGGGGAGAGATTATTTTAATTATGTAGGTATTATATGCAGAAATAAAATCCTCAATGTAAGAAGATATCACTCAAGTACGAAAATACCGATTTTAAGTTACCTACTCAATTCAGTACAAGGATCAGATACATCAGTATTTTGTAATAAGTATTTGTACTCAGTACCACTTGGAACCAGTATCAAAAGTAATCGTTACATGTCCGCACTGATTTTGCCCGTCCCTATTCGCCACGTCGATGGCCAACGGTTGGGTTGGCTTGTGTTCAATATGCGGTGCGCTAGAAAAATAAATGCGCGGGTCACCCGTCCCGCCGGCGCAGGTTGTGTCTCGTTTAGGTTCAATTTGCGCCGGGCCTAAGCGTTAGTTGTCGACCAGGTAAGTGGTATACACAGCACAACATAAGAGAAACGAGATTGTTTAATGGAGGACTGTGATGTTTTGAGGTAGAATTTCCTTGAGGGTAAGTACTGATTGGTGTCCACTTGGAGACGCTTTAAATAGCGAGACGTACATTATACAGATTTTTTCTGTGAACACTATGTTCCTTTCGCACTATATATAGGAAATAATTTCATCTTAGTGGTATGATAAGACATGGCACCCTCACGTATCACATGTTATCATTTAAAACACATATTAAAGAGTAAAACCGTCTAGTTCCTTTGTTATTAAAGATATCAGAGAAATTACAAAAAGAAAGTGTTAACAAAGTATGAGAATATAACATAAGTTCAATGTGTAGCCATCTTTTTACCTTTTCCTCCCTATATTCTAATAGGGTGTCTCGAACTTTTGTTTCGGTTAAAACACATATGTTAAACTATAAAACCGTCGATTTTATTTGTTTCGTTGATATCAGGGAAATTCAAAAAAATATTCACAAAGCATAAGACTACAATACGATTCTGATGTATACTCATATGTGTACCTCGTCCTTCCTACAGGGTGTCTCAAACTTAACATAAAAATCCATTACTTTCCTTTCACCCGGTATAAGTACAAAAAATAAGTTTGAGTAAACCATTTCTCAACTGGGTAAATATTAAAGAAAATCTAAAATAAAAAAAACTAGCAAAAGCCATTAACCTGTTCACGAAAAAATCAATTATGAAAATGAGCATAATTTTCTATATCCCTAACTTATGCCTCACAGTATATTTTAGAAATTTTGGAAAACAAGAGGCCATCCATGCAAAGAAAATGATGTCGACTTTGCAGAGTAACAAGACACTTACTCAACACACAAAATACACATTACACTAGGTACCTAACTGAAAAAATACACTGTACCATGCCAATGGCCATTAGGTGTAGAGGCATTAGTTAAATAAAAAAAGAGGTCATCTAGGTTTATCCATAAAAATCAAGAATAAAATTTAAAAACACCAATACATTCATTACTATAAATACAGATTGTAACTCCACCTCAGAAAGATGCGTCAAAAGTACTTACAATAACATTTTAAAAATATTAATTTGATATCACTGTTTGTTTCTTTTCCCCTCTATTTCGTCTAATGCACTAATCTGAACTGAAGATTTGTCTTCACCAACGTCGTAGGTACTAATATAAATATAAACAGTTACCAAATAATGGGTAAAAAATAGATTAATAATTTTAATTCATTGATAACGATCTATTTTTATCTGAAAGCTTTATAGTCGAGGAAATGAGACTAAAAAAATGCAAAACCTCGCAATTTTTTCGTCCAGCATCGATTTGTACAAAAACTTGGGATTAGGCTCATTACACCCTCTAGTTCATTTTCTATATTGAACCGTTGTACGCTTTTGGTTTTTTAAGGGTGAAAAATAAAATATAAAATAACATTTTAAACTTTAATATTGTCAACATTTGGTTCTTTTTAGTTACATAATGATTGTTTTATGCTTTAAGATATACTATCATAATATTTCAACCCTTAAAACCACCCTTTGGGTGGTTAGGGATTAGGATCATCTCACCCTGTACGTTATATTCTATATCATGCTTAAGGGGATTGATTATTTTTAGGGGTGCAAACTACCCCTTATTGTCAAAAATTATATAAAAACATTGTAAACTTCAATATGGGTAAAATTTGGTTTTGATTGGTTAAATAATGATTGTTTCATGCTTTAGGATATAATATCATAATATTTTAACCCTTAAAAATCACCCTTAATAACATTACAATTTTTATAAGTAGACAATTGAATAGATCTATACAGCTAAAGGATGGCAAAGCAGCAGGTCCCGATAATATTTAAGGAGAACTACTCAAACTAATGGACAACGAATCAATAGCAATAATCACACAGGTATAACAACATATACAACTCTGGAGAAATACCAACAGAATGGCTGAAATCTAAGTTTATTGCACTTACAAAAAAACTTCCTCGACACACACTCAGGAGTAGTCGACACGTCTCACCCTACCCAACGTTCCTCCTCCCATCCCACAGGAGAAAACCTGTAAAAAAATCCGACAGAGTAAACCAGCGAGAAAAAAATCCGTAATCCAAGGTGTGAGACACCGTGCCGAATGATGCATGGCCACACGACACGTGGTCTCGAACGGTTCCCTTGGGGTACCTGGCGACCCCTCATTGTATCTGGTCTCTGTGGGGGCGGACCGATATTTTCCTAGCTACTCGTGGGATATATAAATGTCAAACCAAACTCCTATAAAAAACTGCGTGCGACCCGGGCGGTAATCTGGGAAGACCAGACCAAGGCAGAAGGAGAACGAGCTCCCTCCCTGACGTTAGAAACTACTTTAAAAGAAAGGCCCTCCCAGGGAGTAGTGAAATTTATAAAAAACAGACCTCTAGTCAAGCTACCGCATTGTTGGACTATATAGACAATATAGGCAGTCAACTAAACTCATTTATGAATTGATTTCAAGAGTACCCCAACATCCCGAAACCGATTAAGGAATTATGCCAGTGGTTGCATAAGATGCAATCTAGGCAACAGATGACCCATATAATGCAATGGCTACAAGATCGCTCCACAGAGCCTGTGATGTACCTAGAAGCCAATATACAGACGGACCTTTGTTTCGACCCAGAGACAAAGACAGACGGACTTGAGCCAAAACCCGTTACAGCGGATGTTGGCACGCAAACTGATGTCTGGAATTGTCCCCCCGGGCCCATCAGGCTGACAAACCTCGAAGGCATTAGTACATTTGCCGACTTCCAGAGGAGCGTCCAGCACGATTGGCCGGAGGTTCTATATAGGAAGACCGAGATCATTATAGGAAACCCTGTAGCGTCCCAGTGCAACGTTAAGGTCGTTTTACTGGAGAACACAGACTTGACAATGACTCACAGCGTACAGCGGCTATACAGGGATAAATTCCCTGACTTATCCTGCCTTAAGGATGATTTTGAGGTGCTGAAGCAGGCAACAGCTATAGGGAAAGGAATGGACAGACGCTCAAAGTCACAGAAGATAATAAAGGTTAGAGCAGCGGGCACGCAAGAAGACCTCTGGCACATCCTAGAACGCGTCAGAGAGGAGGCCTCCCCAAACGACTCCGTCGCCTTGCACCACGTGAGTTTTACGTCAGTAGAAATGAGGAAGATGGCAGAGGTCATCTTCAAGGCGACAAACAACGTAGAATACGTGTTCACTACTGCCACAAGAAAGGATAGACCTACCTACGGCTTCATTGTGTCGAAAAAGGATACAAGATACACTCAACTCTAAGAGGGGGTGCAGAAAGCTGTGGACAAAACGAAGGCCACCGAGGCGATCCTTAGCCTTCGTAGTACTAGGGATGGTAAGTTGCTTATCACCCTGTATAAGGACTCAGACGCCGTCAAGGAGATAAAGGCTGCCATTACGTCCCAAGATGGCGGTCTTAAGGCAAGGCAGTTGGGACAAGAGAGACCCACCGTCATACATGTTAGAGATATGACGGCTAATACAAAGACAAAGACATTGCAAAACGCACTGTCTCTAGTGATCGGCAAATGGAAGAAGGACTTCCTGATCAAAAGTTTCCGGAAGATGCGAGAGAACACATTGGTAGCCACGGTTGTTCGGTCTAACGAGACGGCCAAAAGAGTGTTAGAGAGAGGATTTCTTAGAGTAGGCCTCGCTAGATGCGAGGTTGAAAAGAGATATATAATCAGGAAATGTCAACTGCGCCGGTCGTACTCCCACAATATCTCGAAGTGTGACGGTCCCGATCGTACTGGGTTCTGTCCCAAGTGCGGGATGTAGTACTGTATGGAGAAAGATTCGGACACGTGTACAAACGAGGAGTGGTGCGTTCTCTGCAAAGAGAAACACCGCATTGGAACTGCGCGGTGTCGGGAATTTAGTAGCGCCCTTCAAAAGGCGCGACTGAACGACAAGACTCGTGTTACTAATGCTACTGCCTTAACAGAGAGCGCGCCTGCTAAACTGTTATCGTCACCCATTTCCACTCTCACAAATGAACATAATATCGAACAGACAGAAAACGACGTACCTCCGACAACCGGGCCAAACTCCGATGTATACTATGGACGATGACGTTTTTCACGGGGCTAAGTTTCCCTCCCTAATGGACGAAGTTGATCAGCTGTGCGCCGAGGCGGTGGAAACAGCTAAAAAAATATAATCGAGAACGAAGATAACAATCCCTCCCCCGACTCTGAAGGACCGCAGGTATTGTGTTCGGACAATATTTTGCAGAAATTAAACTGATAATCCTCATCCTAGTGATCTAAAAGAGCTAGTTTTAATAAGTTAAAATGGTTTCGATTGGGACGAAAGGACTTAAGATACTACAGGTGAATATCGGAAGGGCAAAGGTGGCACACGACCTGATTTACACAAAAGCCCTGCAAATTGACGCAGATATTATGGTAGTCCCAGAACCGGAACATAGTAACCGAAAACATAGTAAAAAAATTCGGTTGGATCTCCGATAACAGAGCAGACGTGGCTGTTTTCTTGGTGAACAACAAAGTGTGCATAAACAAAATTACCAAGAAGGAAGGACTTTTGAAGATTAAAATAAACGAACTAGCAATTATAACTTGTTATATCTCACCTAATATAAGCATGACACAATATGAAGATCAGGTTGAAAAAAATCATAGAGGCGTCAAAGGGTGAAACCTCCTATATAATCGCTGGTGATATAAATGACAAATCCATTCTTTGGGGACCCCCAAAAAATGACAAAAGAGGAGAAATTTGGAAGGAATGGATCTCTTCGGCAAACCTGACTGTATCGAACAACGGTAAACCCACATTTGAAAGAGATGAGTCACGAAGTCACGTAGACATCACAATAGCAACCAACAACTACGCCAAGAAGATCTCAGGGTGGGATGTGCTTGATAAAAACCTATTTACTTTCCACAAGTACATATCTTACGAAGTCGGCCTCAAGGTCACAACAAGGCACGGCAGGAAACTACTCGAGTTCGATAAAACCAAATCTACAAACTATGTGCGAAACTTACAATAAGAAACTATCGATTTTAACAATTTTAGAGACAATGTAATAAAAGCACACAAAGCGAGCAGCAAAAACAGATATGTCACATATACAGTACCATATTGGTGGAATGAAAGCATTCAGCAAAAGCGGACAGAATGTCTCAGAATCAGCCGTACGGCACAGAAAAATAGGACCCATCAAAACAAAGAAGAGTATAAGAGTGCCAAAAAAGAACTCAATAAATTAATCAGCGGGGCTAAACGTACATGCTGGCAGAACTTGTGCAAGGCGCTGGAGAACGATGTATGGGGCGAAGCATATAGGATCGCCACTAAGACGCTGAAGTCAGAGATCCCATATAACCTGTGCGACGACGAAAGCAGGAAAATAGCTAACACCCTGTTTCCCAATAAACCCATAAACACCTTCCTGATTAGTGACGATGTTAACCGCCCCGAGGAACTGACGGAAGTTGAACTCACTAGAGCTGCCAATTCCATAAAAATAGGTAAATCCCCTGCACCGGACCATGTGCCACCAGAAGCGATAAAAAATACTAGTAAATGAATGCTCTGAAGCTACTAGAAGGGCACTAAATAAGCTACTAACAAGACAAAAATTCCCAGATCAGTTAAAATTAGCGAAGCTAACTTTGGTTCATAAACCCGGTAAAAATCCGAAAAAAGCCAATTCATGTAGGCTCCTTGACTGCCTAGGGAAATAATATGAAAATCTTGTCAAAAATCGCCTAGAAGACGAACTAAGTGAAAGAGAAACCATCTCCAACAAACAGTACGGATTCAGAAAAGCTAAGTCTGCAACAGATGCTGTAAAACATCTAACTGACGCTGTAAAGAACACGAGGAAAAGATGGGCTGTACTAGTTATGTTTGATGTGAAAAATGCCTTTAACTCTGCCAACTGGGCACACGTCATAACTAAACGAATCAGCACGAGTGTCAGGATAAATTATCAATATCATTAAAAGGTATCTTACAAATAGATACGTCACAGTGGCAAAAAGTACAGAACAAAAGGCTGACAGCCGGTGTACCGCAAGGTTCCGTATTAGGTCCAACACTCTGAAACATATTGTATAACGAGGTGTTAGAAACTGACTATGGCAGATATAGTCTAGCTATTGCCTTCACATATCATTTGGCGATATTAGTGATGACTGACATAAACCGGAAAATCCAAGACAAAGTAAACAGATGCTGCAGAATGGTCAATAGCTGGATGGCTACAAACGATCTGGAACTAGCCGGAAACAAAACGGAAGTGGTCATATTGAAAGGACCTCGACAAAGGCCTGAGTTAAGTTTTCAGATTGGTACTGTAAAGGCCGCGTCCCACCATCAAATAATTTGATTAAACTGGTTTGAGCAAACTGAAAGTGACAGTTAGTGACGTCACATCCTGAGTGTTCATTGTGGATAATAATAAAAAATTTTAATTTTAAATAAATTACAAACAAGTTAGACAACTCAATACAAAAAATTTGATCAAACTCGACTGATAGTGAGAGCAGAGATTTTTAGAATTTCAAAAAACTGAAATTGTGACGTTACTTTGACGTACTTCCGGAGTTTGCTCAAACTGTTTGATCAAATTATTTGATGGTGAGACGCGGCCTTCACGGTCCACCCGTTATAATATCATTTTTAGCGCTTTAATTATTTTTAGAATTATTTTCTCTTGACCGCTTAATTAAATTTCTTTAATTTCTGGTAATTCTCAATTTAGAAATACTATTTTCTCTTATATTTTATGAAAATTATTTATTTTCAATACGTCACCATCAAACCAATTTAAAACTATCTTTTGGAGTTGTTGGATTGGCAGCGGCCCTCTGGTGGTCGACATTCTTTCGCGTTCTGTGAGTTTGACATCGTACTCTTGGAAGGAGAGACGAATGTCGTTACTTGACTTGTGGCTGTGTGTAAGGTTGGATGGCGGATGAGTTCCATCCTACTTATTTGATGTAACATCAATTATTTTAAAGTAAAAAGTTACCACCGAGGATTGTCTGGAGTAGGGAGATATGTGTGTGACAAAACTCTTGTTGGAGCCTGAGATTACTTGAGATTGGTTTTTGTTCCATTTTTAATGGTCGGTTTTTCTATACTATTGCTTCTAAAAAGTTCCTCAACTATTTCTTCTTCCCTTTACTTTTTGCTCATGTTTAAAATGAGAAATAAAACTGGGAATGTTTTTTAGTCATTTTGGAGAAACCATATGGTGAATTCGTAGCCCTTTGACCACCTAGGGAAACCACTACAGCCACAGTCAAGTCATCATGGGAATAGATACATTTGGGAACAAGCTTGGGGACGTTCCAGTCCCATTTTCAGTCGTCTGTACACCTGTATCTACAGGAAACATGGTTCAGCACCTCCTCTGGTGCTAATTTTATGAATTTCAGCATTGGTCTTCACCTTGAGGTCGTCCGATGAAGGGATTGGTTTGGGAACATTTAGTGTTGTGCTTTAAGTGACTATTGGTTTTTACGTTTCAGGCATTTGGTTTAATGCACTATGTTTTTTTCCAGATTTAGTTTACCTCTGGTTTTTTTATGACATATTTGTATTGTATTAGGTTCCCAAACTTATTTACGATCATATGGTACGTTACATTGTGCACAAGGTAATAAGCCTAGAAAATTAGGTTTTTATATTTTATTATTGGTTTGATATTTATTTTTGTAATATTACTTGCTTGTTTCCCAAATATTTTATTGTTATTCGCTTTATTTCGCTTGTACGGTTAATTCGTCGTTACTTTATTTCATTGAATTTTCTCGGTTAATTTAGGTCATCGTTTCGGTATTTATCTTAACTTCATTACTATAATTTTATTCATTTGTATAGGTATTTAACTTTATTTATTTATTATGGTATTTTCTCTTAGCGAGGCTTGGGCCTATCTATTTGTAGTATTTTCATCTGTGCCAGTTTCACTTTAGTGGTACGTAGCAAGCGTACTATAACCATTTGGTAGAAGACTCATGTGAGTTGTACCCTACATGTAAGTGAGAGGTACATCTGTAATTTTGGAACAGATAACATTATTGTAGTTATCTCAAATATAACTTTTGTATAACTTATGTCATTTTAGAGTCACATGATATGCACTTTGTGTAACTCAGAGATTGTCAAAGATCTAGTAGTTATTTTTAATAAATATTTACTTATTTTGTATATCATTTATTTTTATTATTCCTTTATGTTCATTATTACAGGTTTAATATATTTAATATTTGACAGCAGTGTAAGATACCTGGGAGAATGATCGAAGATCATTTTCATTGCGCCCATGATTTGTTAGTTTTATTTATTTTGTTCGTCTTTAGCAATTATTCATCTTCATTCATTTTCAGTACATTATTCTTATTTTATTATTTCATCTTTTAGTCATCATTACTATCTACTTAAAGCTACTGTTCTTTGACAGGCATGCAAACGAGCCGTATCCATCCTTGAGTGTCAAGTTGTTCTCTTGCATCTGTTGCTAGCCAATTCTATTCAGTTTGCCTCTGTCTCTCCATACTTCTAATTCTCTTCACTTCTACATCCTTCCACTTTCCTCCACTAATACTATGGGAAGTAGTATTTTTCCTACTGCGGCTTCTCAATGTAGAAGCCACTTCACTATATTCTTTACACCATATCTCTTAGCAGTTTGGTCCCATAGCTTACATCTATTCTCATTTTTTTCCCTTACCTCTGTTGGAGTATGTCTTGCTTTTTACTTTCACTCCAACAGAAGTTTTCTTTTTTTTTACATTGGCTGCCCAATTCGTGGTGCCAACCGTTTATGGTTCTAAGGCAGTAGTCCTTTTAGTTCATTTTCTCTTATCTGAATTTTCTGTATTATTACCTTTTTGATGTCTTTGTATACATGTTATTTCTGATTTAGTTTTGTTTTTAATTTTTATTAATACTAAACAGGTAGACTTATACTGCTTCGTTGTTTTTGATTAGTTTACTGTCGATACCTCATTTATAGTTTTGTGGTACAGCTCATATTGTAGTTTGAATTTTGTATTTTTATTGGAAACTTATTTGTGTATTTAAACTGAGTATACATAGCTGACATTATGTTCTATTAGTATGAATTTTTATTCCTTCTACCAATGGTAGTATGTTTGCACGTACAATTAATCGTTGATTATATGCATACATTTTTTTTCTAGTTTGGGTATATTCTACACCTAACTAGAAATTATTTTCAGTATTTAGGAACTTTATTGACATTATGGATTTGATTATTTATATATTTTGCTGGCATTTTTGATTTGTTGGTGTGTCGCTAATATTTTCTCCATATGTATATTTGTCTTACAAACTTTAGATTATATTTTATATTTGTTATCTTTGATATTTGGGTTGTTTGGTAAGACAGGCACACACCACAAAGCAATATCAGTCCAGAACATTAGCTTCTATACATGATACGTTGAATTCGCATGGTTCGGATAATTGCAGATGGTCATCCAATTTTTTTTCTTTAATTGGTAGTGTTAAACATAACAATTATAATTATTGTATGGTAAAGTAGTTCCATTATCCATCTCATCTTCTAGTTTGTTAAATTTGATAATAATATTATATTAATGTGGGTACCATAATATATTGCTTATATAAATCAGATACTTTAGGTTGAGGTTCAAATATAAATTCTTTATTAGTTAGGAAACATTGATATTATTTTTCTATTAAGTTATAGAACAATCTTCAGAAGAAGATTACCTTAACAGTGTTGTGTGAGCTAATCTCTTCTTCTGTTTGTCTTTAGCTTAGCTCAATTTTTAGTATGGTTAGAAATTTTAGTCTGATATGTTTATTATCATCTGGTAATGCAGGTACCCACATTCATTGCTTGATTTCATCTTTGGCTTAGTTTTTGATGACTTTTCATTTATTACTTATTATTTTAATTATTATGTAGTACTTTATCTATGAGTTTATTTTTTTTGGTGTTAAACTTGGAGCATTTTCATTATTATTATGAGTCAATATTATTGATTGCTAATCCTGTCAGTAGGATTACACAATTAATAATAACTTCACTTGTATTTTTGTTTAGTTTTGCACACCTAACCCCTAAGTTAGTAGGGTTGTTAAATTATTATATATTTATGTAGTTGGATAGGAAACAAAAAAAACGTCAAAAAAACTGTCAAAGTGTTTAGACAAATTTAAGAGTTCCTCGGGAAAATTTGTAGATTTAGTTAGTTCTAAAGTCTTTTTTCATTCAACTCAAATCGATTGTGAAGTATTAAAGTGTGTTTCAAGAGATTCTACAGAGTGTTAGCCGATTTTGTTTGTTTTTCCGTATATTTTAAGTTTTGTTATTTGACAACTGTACTGTAAGTAGAAATTTTTTTATATACTTATATTTGAACGTCGCCCGTGCCCCGGGATGTCCGTGGGCAAAAATGGAAAGGATCCACCAGATCCTGGTGTAGAAAATATTGGGTTCACAGATGAGAGCGATATAATTATGCAGACAAATGATTTAAATCAGAATAATTCTCATAGTGAATGTTTAAATGATACTAGTAAGAGTACTAATGATACCATAAACTTGACATCTACTTCAAATAAAACAAATACTATTCAAAAAAGTCAGGAATTTAATTCATCTAATCGATTTAGTTTAAATGATACTGGTCCGTTTTTTATATTTGTTCAACACATAAATTTAAGTATCGGTCGTTTGCATCCAATGAAACTTGGAGAAAAACTACTTTCGCTATCTAGTTATGATAAACATATTATTGAAATTGTTAGTGTAGGTAAAAATCGCATTAAAATTCAAGTCAATTCAGGTGCTGTTGCGAATAAATTAGTAGTTGAAGATTTTTTCGGAAAAAATAACCTAATTGCATATATTCCAAATTATTTAACGGAAAAAAGGGTCTCGTTCGCGGAGTGGACACTACTCTAACTGAGAGTGCACTACTTAATACTATTAAATCTAATATTCCAATAAAATAAGTTCATAGAATGACTAGAATAGTTCAAAGTGACGGTGTATCAGAAAGAGTTCCTAGGCAAATGGTTATTATTAGCTTTGAAGGTAAATTAATTCCCCAGTATATTTACATCAACAAAGTTAGGTGTCCAGTTGAAATATATGTTAGTCCTGTTATGCAATGTTTCAACTGTCTTCGTTATGGCCATTCAACGACTCAATGCAAGTCAAAAAAAAGATGTAAGAAGTGCGGTAATGAAGGTAACACTGATTGTCCCGATAAATGTACTACATTTTGCGTTTATTGTAAAAATAGCAGCCACGAGTCAGTTTTTAAAGAATGTCCCGAATATTTAAAACAAAAAAAGACTAAAGAAGCTATGGCTAACTTAAATATTTCATTTAAAGAAGCCGAAAAAGCTCTTGAAAATCCATGTTATTCCAGTTTAGTCCAAAAAAATAAATTTGCACCTTTAATGACCTGTGACACAGACTTTCCTCCATTAAAAAGCTCCTCCCCTAAACCCTCGAATTCCACCACTACTTATAAAAATAATAATCATCTGAATATAGCCCCCCCTAACGATAACCCCCCCAAAAAAAGGAAGACTACTGATACAACTCCTAATTTTCCTCCTGTGCGTAGGGAATACCCGACCAGTTTCTGTTCGGGATCTGTATTTCAATTTGGAAACCATGAGCCCCGTAATGAATTTGATATATTTATAGGCCAGCTCAGTGCTTCACTCAAAAATTTAATCAAACAGAGTATCCTTGACTATTGTAATTCTTCATCAAATGTAGAAACTAATTTTAAAAATTACGAAATTGAATTATAAAATAAAATTAAAGATATTATAGGTAATATTTTTACATGATTTTAATGGCTGACAAAAGTATTAAAATTATTCAATGGAATATTCGTTCGCTAAATGCGAACCGATATTCTTTACAGCAATTACTGTTTGAAGAACGTTTTGACATAGGTCTTTTATCAGAAACTTGGTCAAAACCATCTGATACTGTTTGCTTCAATAATTTCAATGTAGTTAATAAAAGTAGAATTAGAGGATATGGAGGAGTTGCCATAATTTTAGCAAATAACATTACTTATAATTCCATTTCATTTGTTAACAATTTCAATCCTAATTTAGAAGTTTGTGGTGTAGATATTAAAATTGACCAAAAAATGTATACTATCCTGAGTGTGTACCGTCCATCAAATGTTAGAGTAACAGTGCAAGATTACGTTAGTCTTTTTTCTCAAATTAGCAATGATTGTATTATTACCGGAGATTTTAATGCACATCATGGATTATGGGGATCAAATTCGTGTTGCGTCGATGGTAATATACTAGTAGAAGCATTAGATTTCTTTCCTAATTTAATTGTTGTTAATGACGGGTCGGCTACTAGAGCTACTCCTCCAGGGAATATGAAATCTGTTGTAGATCTTACTATTATATCCTCTAGTTTATGTCCATCCTTTGACTGGACTGTTCTTCCAGATACCTATGGATCAGATCATTTTCCAATTAGACTTTCTGTGCAGAATATGAAAATTGAAAATAGAACTTTTATATCTTCGGCTAAATGGTCGATGTCTAATGCAAACTGGGATAATTTTAGAAACAACGTAGAAAGTGCCTTCAGACACGAACCAAATAAAAACCAAACAAACGAAATGATTTTCTTTTTATTAGATTCTATTACTGATGCAGCCAACAAATCTTTCAAAATTATCAAACCGTCAGTCAAATCTTTCAAATCGCCACCATGGTGGGATGATGAATGCCTCACTGCTTCTAACGCTAGAAAAAATTCCTTTAAAATTTATAAATCTAATCTTACCCTTTCAAACTTCATGGAATATAAGAAGAATGAAGCTATATGTAAACGAACTTTCCGCTCAAAAGCTAAATCTAGTTGGGCTCGGTTTTGTTCCTCACTTACTAGGCAAACTTCACCTTCAGAGCTTTGGAAAAGGGTAAACAAAATTCAAGGTAACAAAAAGTACACCGCTAATGATGAATGTATGGTAGAAAGGCTCTTTACAAAAATCTCTCCGGATTATGTCCATTTACCACTATTTATGCCGAGCATCTCTACTAATGACCAC
Source organism: Diabrotica virgifera virgifera (assembly GCF_917563875.1). Classification (NCBI taxonomy): domain Eukaryota; kingdom Metazoa; phylum Arthropoda; class Insecta; order Coleoptera; family Chrysomelidae; genus Diabrotica; species Diabrotica virgifera. The sequence goes on along the minus strand of NC_065449.1, from coordinate 109,725,450 downwards.
TTTTTACTAACCCCCATTTCAGCTGACGAACTTAAAGCAAATATCAAGAGTTCTAAAAATACAGCCCCTGGTATTGACGGCATTAACTATAGTATGCTATTAAACCTACCTGCAATTGCTATATATTATTTGTGCAAAATATACAACAATATTCTACTTAAAGGAGATCATTGTGACGCCCTCAAACAATGCCTGGTTATTCCTATACCCAAACTAAACCAGCGTACCGACTTAAGGCTTATCTCTCTCATGTCCTGTTTGCTTAAAACATTTGAACGAGTTATGAAAAGCAGATTAGAATGGTGGTGTGAGAACAAAAATATATTTCCAGTGTCTCAGTATGGCTTTCGTAGGAACAAGGGAACTATTGATTGTGTTTCTCAATTAACAACTGATATTCAATTATCATATTCAAATAATAATTATCTATCTATCTGCCATTTTTCTTGATATTTCTGGGGCTTATGACAACGTCAATTTAAATCTATTGTTCGAAAAACTGAAGCACATAGGTATTCCACCTTTGTGTGCTTATGTATTAGTAAACCTATTCCTTAATAGACAGGTATTTATTAGATGTAATGATAGATTGATTGGCCCAAGAGTAGTGCATCAAGGTTTACCACAAGGATCAGTCCTCAGTCCCTTGTTGTTTAATCTATACACTCTACATCTCCACAGTATAGGAATTAGATGCAGTATATTACAATATGCAGATGATTTCTGCTTTTACAATGTGAATAAGTTGTACCAACAAAGTATTAATTCAACTAAGATGGTACTGGGTGATGCAAGAGAGTATTTTTTTAAACAAGGATTTGACCTTACTGCAAATAAATCAGCGGTGGTGTTTTTTACGCGACATCGCTTACCAGTTATGACCAGCATCATGATTAACAACCTAAGTATACCCGTTCATAAGCACTACACTTATCTTGGTATTACATTGGACACCAAGTTAACATGGGATGAACACATTAATAAGTGCTTAATAAAATGTGAGAAAAGTTTTAATATTCTTAAAGTAGTTAATCGCTATCGATGGGGTGCTGACCCTAAAATTAATTTAATGTTTTATCGTGCATATACCAGATCCATTCTCGACTATGGAAGCATTCTATATGGATCTGCCACAAACAGTCGCCTTAAAAAACTAGATCGCATTCAATATAAGGCTCTGCGGTTAGTTCTAGGTGCGCTCAAGTCTACGCCTATAGAGAATCTTTTAGCTGAATCCATGGAGCCTCCTTTACATTTAAGACGACTATTTTTGGCTGAAAAATTTATTCTTAAATGCCAATCTTACAACCAAACTGAACTACTACAAAAAATATGTGACATCTCTGTTTCTAATCTTGTCGACAAATGGTGGCACAACAGGAATTCTCCTATTTTAGCAGTGGCATACTCGAACGTTTCTCAGCACCTAAACAGTCCAGGTGAATTAACTTTCTTTAAATCGAGTTTTAATATATCTTATGCCAATGTTAATGTTTGGTTCCCAAATTTTGACAGTGAGAATCCAGTTGACTTTCAGCAACATATAGCCAAGCTTGATAATCCATGCAGGATTTTCACGGATGGTTCAAAATCAAGATTGGGAGTTGGATGTGCTGTATATATTCCGGATCACCAAGAATCCTTGATGTTCAAATTAGATAAACAATGTTCCATATACTCTGCAGAAATGTTCGCGATTTATCAAGCTCTAGAATGGGCTGTCAACAAAAAAATTTCTAACAAGCAAGTTGTAATTATGTCAGATTCAAGATCTTCGTTATTAGCTCTAGAAAACACACGTAAACATTTATATAAAAATAGCCTTGTCGTCAAAATTTTAGAAAACCAACTAAAGCTACTGGAAAAACAGACTTCTGTAACTTTCGTCTGGGTAAAAGGACATATTGGTATTTCCGGTAATATAAAAGCAGATTTTTTTGCTAAAGAGGCAATCTTAAAAGGATCGGAAATAACTTGGCTAGATAGAAGCGATCTAACAGCTACTCGCAAGAAAAGTTTGAAACAAAATTGGGATATTGAGTGGCACGCTTTCTGCAATCGAAGCAATAATCTCTACACCAAAATTCATCCTAGTTTACCTACTGAGCCTTTTGCTATCAGAAGTTATCCCAATAGAAATATATATGCCATGTTTATTAGATGTCTCTTTAATCATGCCACTGTCAAGTCATACCTCTATAGATTTAACCTATCCGAATCAGATCTTTGCGATTGCAATGGATATGTTGACGATATTAATCATTGGTTGTTTGGATGCAAACATAATGATGTTGCAATTAAGTTTTTGATGCACAATCTGGTTCAAGAAGAAATACCTTTCCCACAAAATAATGCTTCTCTTTTATATTTGTCTCGTAGAAATTCTAAAATTAAACAAATCATCTGGGAGTTTTTAAAAAGGACTAAGAGGAAAATTTAACTTGCACTGAATGAGTCCGGTTGAATGTGTTTAGCAATAATTATTGTTTTTTATGTTTATCCTTATTATGTAATATTGTCTCCCTGTGAAAGTTCATTAAGTAGATTTTGCAGGGAGGTAATAAGAATAGAATTGTATAAAAGTTTTTATTGAAAAAATTAAAAAAAAAAAAAAAAATTATACAAAAAATATGTATACAAAAAAAATGTATACAAAAAAAAATGTATAAAAAAAAATTAAATCTTATTAAAAAAAAAAAAGTATAATAAATTATAAACAAATAAAAAAGAGAAAAAAAAAAAATTAAAAACACAAAGAGGGTGTAAACCTCCGCGGGGTTGATCCGGGTTGAAGCCTTATCGCTGTGTAAAAAAAACATATATTTATTAGCATTTAGTATTAGTATTTAGTATTAGCATGTAGTTTTTTTTGTCGATTTAATTACTTGTAAATTAATTTAAGTTGGTTAGGGCCATGAATGAGGAGTATACCTACTGGTCAATTAAATGTTTCCACTTCTACATATGTATGTATGTATGTGCGTGCTTAAGTATTATATGTGCGCACATGTACCTAATGTATTATGTAATGCAATGTCTTATATTTGGAATATTGTAGCAAACAGTAATTTATTATCTATCGTGGCTGAATGGATCAAGTAATCCAAAGCCAATAAGAAAGAAAAAAAAATGGATAGGAAAGCTCATAAAAGTACTCTTGTTTAATATGGATATTATGATGGAATTTTGTTACACTACCATATCTCAGGTTATGTGTTATATTATTTTGAATATTTGATTATTTACTAAGTAATTTTTATTATTTTTATATCTTGTTATTGGATTTGCCACATTGGAAAGATGTTGTGGTTTATAATTTGTTATTGGGTTACTCTATTAACATTATTGGTTCCCAATATCGTAAAAACTTTATAATAATTTAAGTATATCCTTCTATCCTACACACTATGATTCTGGAATTAGTTTGGAATTTTGATGTATGTATGGTTTCTTTAAGTCTTTTATTGATTTCTTCTTGTGGACTAGTCTGTCGTTACTCTGTTAATGCTAATGAGTGAGTACGTGGGTTCGAAATTCAGCAATTGGCCATTGCTATCCGATCTCATAATCTATGTCCTCATGGCAGAGTAGGCAGATGTCTATTCATCATCACATTTCCTAACCATTCTTCTGTAATTAGTCCAAGTATTCCAGTTCTTTTTTACAATGTAATAGGGAAGTATTTAGTTCATATTAGGTCTTTTAATTCATAGTATGTTTGTACTTTGAGTTGATGGGTAAACAGGGAAAAATATCTTGCGCACTTGTTTATAAATCAATGCTTAGACCATCCCTGTACACAGTAGGTTCGATAATTCAGTATTTGGAGTGTTTAGTTAGACAAATGAGTTGTTCTTCAGAGTATATTCCCACTTCTTTCTTTAGGCATTAGTTTTATTATTCAGATTCTAGAATATTTCCCGAATAATCCTATGTATGTGAGAGCGCATGAATCTTCAGTTTTAATTAAAATTGGTTGCTCGTTCTCGTCAATTTTTTTTCTTATCACTTATCCTTTTTTTTCTATCACTTATCAGGGTGTTATAGAACTTGTAAGTTCACCATTTATTATTTTTCCTTTCTTACTTATTCTTACATTGTTGGTACTTTATCTGTGTCTGGTTATTCTCATACATCTGTTGTAGCAACATGCTATAGTTCGCGAATACCAGCATGAATTAAGTTTACTTATGTAGTTTCTAGAATACTTTAGTCAATGGACTTTAGTTATTTATCTTACTTTTGATTTAGTTTGGTTACATCTCTGTTACTTAGTCTGTTAGTAATTTTTTTGTGACTTATTTTGATTACTTAGTTTGGATAGGTTCATATTACCGGATGAGGGTGTATGTAGAGCTAATTTATTTACTTTGTTCAGTATTAGTTACCATTGGATCTAATAATTTAGTTGATTTAATATTAGTAAAAATTGGTCCATAAATTTGCCTGATCGTTCTTCTTTGGATATGCTCTTAATATAAATCTGGTGTCCATTGATAGTCCGATTCTGGATAAGTGTCAGATTCTTCATTTATTTGTGTATTTGGTTGGATAAGTTCGTATTACCTGATGTGGGTGTACGTAAACCTGATCGGTTTATGTGGCTTAGTATTAGTGTGAATTGGTTCATAAATTTGCGTGGTCGTTCTTCTTTGGATATGTCTTTTATGAATCTGGTGTCCACTGATAATCCGACTTTGGATTAAGTGTCCGATTCCACATTTATTTTGGTTATTGACTTTTGGATTCCTTTGGTATGTTTATTATTGGTATTAGTTGGCATTGGTGAGAATTGTACCCTAAATCTTCCTAATTGTTCTTCTCTGGATATACTATTATGAATCTGCTGTCCATTGTTAGTTCAATTTTGGATTAAGTGTTCAATTCTTTACTTATTTTAGTTATGGATTTTTTTTATTCACTTTGCTACATTTACTTGTGATATGGTTCGAATTGGCTCACACCTTTTCCTGGTTGTTCCGTCCTTGGATATACCCTTTATAAATCTGATGTCCATTTATAGTTTAATTTTGGTTTTAGTGCTCAATTCGACACTTAGTTATTATTCTGGAATTTGGTACAATATTTAGTATGTTTGGATTTTAAGCAATATTATGTCAATATTTGGTAACAGAGAGTAACAGTAACATCTTAGTATGAGTTTGATTCATATATTTATTTATTTGTTCCTTGATCCTTAGTTTATATTTAGTAGTAATCTTGCGAATCAACGTGGATTGTTAGACTATGTATTGCAAAGTTAGTTGTTATTATTTTGAAGTTTAGAGAAAAAAATTTATTTGATAAAAATTTTTTTTCCCAAGTAGAAGGGGATTGTAACGGTCCACCCGTTATAATATCATTTTTAGCGGTTTAATTATTTTTAGAATTATTTTCTCTTGACCGCTTAATTAAATTTCTCTAATTTCTGGTAATTCTCAATTTAGAAATACTATTTTCTCTTATATTTTATGAAAATTATTTATTTTCAATACGTCACCATCAAACCAATTTAAAACTATCTTTTGAAGTTGTTGGATTGGCAGCGGCCCTCTGGTGGTCGACATTCTTTCGCGTTCTGTAAGTTTGACATCGTACTCTTGGAAGGAGAGACGAATGTCGTTACTTGACTTGTGGCTGTATGTGAGGTTGGATATCGGATGAGTTCCTTCCTACTTATTTGATGTAACATCAATTATTTTAAAGTAAAAAGTTACCACCGAGGATTGTCTGGAGTAGGGAGATATGTGTGTGACAAAACACCTGTTGGAGCCTGAATAGGAATCATTCGGTGAGGTTTATTTTTGTAATATTTTTTTAGGTAGCCATTGTCACGGTTTTTGTTGTGGAATATTTAAAATCTTAGTCCCATTGCTAAACTTTATTAGTCAATCTATTAAGTAAAGGATGTAGATTATTTCGATCTTTATTTAATATTCATAGGTATATTAATGTGGTTTTTGGTTTTACATAACCAAACATTTTTGAAGTCCTCAAATTAATATTGTACATAATTATCATTACTTCTATGTACGTTTTAAACTTATTGAGAATCCAATAGTTTTATAAATTGTCAAGTAAGTATCTTTTGCCTGGTTTCATACCATTTCATGAAGGTATATAGAATGTATGTAGATGGCTATTATTATATTAATATCATATTCCCTCAGATAAATCATATTTTATATTCCCATTTCACATTCAATGACATTATTTGTTCATGTCTTCACACTGAAAATAGTTCAAGGATACCTGAGATTGGTTTTTGTTCCATTTTTAATGGTCGGCTTTTCTATACTATTGCTTCTAAAAAGTTCCTCAATTATTTCTTCTTCCCTTTACTTTTTGCTCATGTTTAAAATGAGAAATAAAACTGGGAATGTTTTTTAGCCATTTTGGATAAACCATATGGTGAATTCGTAGCCCTTTGACCACCTAGGGAAACCACTACAGCCACAGTCAAGTCATCATGGGAATAGGTATATTTGGGAACAAGCAGGGGACGTTCCAGTCCCATTTTCAGTCGTCTGTACACCTGTATCTACAGGAAACATGGTTCAGCACCTCCTCTGGTGCTAATTTTATGGATTTCAGCATTGGTCTTCACCTTGAGGTCGTCCGATGAAGGGATTGGTTTGGGAACATTTAGTGTTGTGCTTTAAGTAACTATTGGTTTTTACGTTTCAGACATTTGGTTTAATGCACTATGTTTTTTTAAAGATTTAGTTTACCTCTGGTTTTTTTATGACATGTTTGTATTGTATCAGGTTCCCAAACTTATTTACGATCATATGGTACGTTACATTGTGCACAAGGTAATAAACCTAGAAAATTAGGTTTTTATATTTTATTATTGGTTTGTTATTTATTTTTCTAATATTACTTGCTTGTTTCCCAAATATTTTATTGTTATTCGCTTTATTTCGATTGTTCGGTTAATTCGTCGTTACTTTATTTCATTGCATTTTCTCGGTTAATTTAGGTCACCTTTTCGGTATTTATCTTATCTTCATTACTATAACTTTATTTATTTGTATATTTAAATTTATTTATTCATTATGGTATTTTCTCTTAGTGAGGCTTGGGCCTATTTATTTGTAGTATTTTCATCTGTGTCAGTTTCAATTTAGTGGTACGTAGCAAGCGTACTATAACCATTTGGTAGAAGACTCATGTGAGTTGTACCCTATATGTAAGTGAGAGGTACTTATGTAATTTCGTAACAGATAACATTATTGTAGTTATCTCAAATATAACTTTTTTATAACATGTCATTTTAGAGTCACATGATATGTACTTTGTGTAACTCAGAGATTGTCAAAGGTCTAGTAGTTATTTTTAATAAATATTTACTTATTTTGTATATCATTTATTTTTATTATTCATTTATGTTCATTATTACAGGTTTAATATATTTAATATTTGACAGCAGTGTAATAGCGGCTTCCCACGATCGGCAATATTGCGGACGGACACGGACCCGCTCGCACCACGCACCGTGAGAAGCGTAATGTCCGTGGTAGCAAAGACGCCTCTGTGCTGGTCCGTACTAGTCCGTAGTCACTACGGCTTCTCAAGATCGGCAATATCGCCGACAGACGCGGACCACCTCGCTTTACGCACCATGGGAAGTGGTCGTCTGTGATAGCACAGACACGTCTGTGGTGATCCGTCGAAAGTCGGTACAGACAAAAGGTGCCTTAAGGTCTGGCGCATATTGAACCTAAGCGAGTCACAACCTGCCCTGGTGGGACCGGTGACCTGTGCAGTTATTTTTCTAGCGTGGCGCATATTGATCACAAGCTAACCCGACCGTCGGCTGTCGCCGTAACGAATAGAGACGGGCAAAATAAATGCAAACATGTAACGGTTACTATTGATACCGATTCTCAGTGGTACTGAGTACAAATACTGATTACAAAATACTGATGTATCTGATCCTTGTACTGAATTGAGTAGGCAACTAAAAAACGGTAGTTCCGTACATGTAACTAGTAACGTTTTAAAAATATCTTACACGTCCCTAGTAGTCGTAGCGGTATGACTTTCGAAAACATCGAATTTGATCATAAGCGGCTGCATAAAAAGATATCTTACACTGAGTATTCTATTTCTACATACCTTTATAATAACAAGCATAAGTTAAACACTGCATTGATTGTGATTGCAAAAACGGTTCGCATGTTTTAAATAAGATTTTTGCTGATTATGTTTTTGCTAAAATATTAAATTACACAAAAAATACAGTTCACAACCATCATTTCATTTTTAACGATAAAAAAAAGTCTAATAAATATATAATGCCAAGTTTAAAATTGATTGACTTTGTCGATAACAGTGTCATTAATAGATATTTTTTACCATGAATCATTTTCCAATGATTGTGTGGATTTAGAAATACATACTAAACAATTTTTTATCTGTAGAAAGGAGATTATAATTAAGACACATTATGGTACTCCTTATTTTTCAAATAATATGCTCTTCTAAACGCACTAACTACAGAGCCGTGCGGTACATCTTTTTAATATGATGCAAGTCTTCGAAATTCCGCCTCTTGGCCATCTTTTATTTTAAAAGCAAAATATAATTTATAGACCTGGATCCGGCAAACTGAAAATTTGTTAGTAGCTTAACGGTGTCTATTCGGACAAACTTTGATGTACAGGAACACTGGAACAGGGGAAGGTTTAATAGTGGAACAGTTTAAAAATTTGGAACGTCACATTGCGAAAACGTCCCATGTATTTTGTCGGACAGAACAAAAAATCGATTTGTTACCCTTTCATTAAACTCTCATGCAAAAATCAGACTGCTATTACTAACAAACATGATTCCTGTTATTTTACATGTTCTTCCTGTTTCACTCATTAAAATGCCCAGTTAGTGATAAACACCAGTCTAATTTTTCCATGAGAGTTTAATGAAATGGTAACAAATCAATTGGAAGTTCTGTCCGACAAAATATATGGAACGTTTTCGTAGTCTGACGTTCCAAATTTTTAACCTGTTCCACAGTTAAAACTTCCCCTGTTTCAGTGTTCCCGTACATAAAAGTTTGTCTGACGAGACACCGTTAAGCTATTAATAAATGTTCAGCTTGCTATTAATAAACTTTTTGTTGGTACGCGGGATCCAGGCCTAGAAATACTATGTCACAAATGATGGCGTAATCCCTTTTCTATAGGTATAAAAATTTTGTAAATATCATTCATTTCTTAAATCTACACAACAATATCATTAAAAATGATCCATTACTAAAAACCGTTAAGCATATCTGTGAATATCGCATAACCCTCAAATAAAATGTGTCATCATACCGGGCTTGTTCATGCTTAAAAATAAAATATGTAGACAAGATATAAATATATGTAATAGGTAAGCAGTTTTTGCAACGACAATCCAATCACAATCAGTGTTGTTTATAATAATAGTAATTCCGAACGAGTTCTATTAGCTTTTCTACGTCCATCTCGAAAACAAAACCGCAACTGAGACTGAGAATTGAGTCACGCGTCCCACGACACCAGAAAACTGTACGCCGATGACAAACGTTCGCATGGCTAGACCTGGCACCGTATTGACTGATATTAGGATGCGCAGAACTCTCTACGCAACTCGCAGGTGCCAGGTTGTGTTCGCTTAGGATCAATTTGCGCCGGGACTAATGGCCCGTGTGGACGCTGTCAAGATTTTTTAACACATTAAACGCCAGTGTTTTTTTATAAATTGATAATTTAACACATTTTGATAAAAATAACATACATAATATGTATAATTATTGATTTGAATCATAATATAATACATTTCTTCTTAGTAGCTACTAATAAAAATTTAATAACTCTTTTCATGAATATGATTGCATTAATAATTCTGATTTATGAGTAACAACCAAATATTCGAAACAATAAAACATTTTACAAGCACTACATTTGTAGCGAGTTTGTGAAGATTTAGCTTGGGTATATTATTATTATGAATGTCAATAGCTTTGAATAAAGATTTTCATGGAATGTCCATACTACACATTTCACACCATAATATGCTATTAACGAAAACATTGAAAGTGATAAGAAACGTGAGAAACGCAATGTAATCGATAGTCAAATTACAAATTAAATGAGTCACATACATAAAATCCGAAATTCATGACACCGTCAGTTTTCGCTATCCAGCATTTCACTGATATTTTTAGCGTCACTGTTTTAACGGACGACAAGGCATTGATTGGCAAGTTAAAGAAATTGTTCATTTGCTGACACCAGCAGTTGTATTTAGTGTCGCTAAAGTGTGTTGAGTTGTTATTAGATTTTTTTTGCTAAAAAATGGAATGGACCAACGAATTAATATTTGATTTTTTAAATCTGTACCAAAATGAACCCACTTTGTGGAATTCGACGGCACCAGACCATAAAAATAGGAACGATACATACGATGCATGGAGCCGCATCAAAAGCCTATTAAAGGATGACACTGTTTCGATAAACGATTTAAAAAAGAAGAGGGACAATTTAATGTAGACCTTCCTCTTAAAGTTACGTCTCCTAGCGGAGGTTGGATATCATAATGGCTATGGTCACTTTGTTGGCTGCTGCTCTGAACAGTTGTAATGAACTACAGTTAAACCATTCTCTAAGGTTCCTCAGCCAGGAGATGCGTCTTCTTCCTATGCTTCTTCTTCCCTCCTTCGTCCTTGTATAATAACTCTCAGCAGCTCATATTTCTCTCCTCTGGTAATGTGACCGAAATATTCTAGTTTTCTTGTTTTTATACTGTTCATAATTTCTAACTCCTTATTTAAACGTCGTAGCATTCAACATTGGTAATCCTTTGATCCCACTGAATTTTCTTCATTCCTCTGTAACACCACATTTCGAACGCTTCTATTTTCCTTATGTGTTGCCTTTTCAATGTCCAAGCTTCCATTCCGTATAGTAATATAGAAAATATGTAGCATCTTAGAGCCCTCAATCTGAGAGGCAACTGAAGGTCTTTGTTTGAAAGCAGTGTCTTTATTTTTATAAATGCTTGCCTGGCAGTTTCAATTCGGACTTTAATTTCTTTGCTTTGGTCATTTTTGTCATCAACCCAGGTTCCCAGATATTTGTATGTCTTTACTTTTCCTATTTGGGTTTGCTCTAGTATAGTATTAACCTTTCATTTCCATGTTGTGTCTTTGAGACAATCATAAATTTAGTTTTTTCCTTGTTTATTTTGAGTCCATATAAACTATGCATTTGATCATTATTATGTTGACCTTAACCCGGCATTAGTCGCTAGGTTGGTTCTTACGTGAGTGGTCGCGCGTGAGATTTTGTCTCACAAAGGTATCCAACTTTCGACTTTTTTTACGAAATATAATTTTCAAAATAGATTTTAAACTTAATAAAGTTATTATTAGCTTTACACAATGTGACTGTTGATGCGCTGTTACAGTTTAATCTAATCTAAAAATGTAGAAATAATAATCATTTTAATATTTCAATATAAATTTCAAATTTGTACTAGTACCTTTATTTTATTGTTATGCAACAGGGTAAGTTCTAAAATTATCTTTGCACGATTCATATTGCAAATACAAAATAAAATAATGCTACAATATAAAATAATATGGGCCGGCGTAGCCGAGTGGTAGTGTGCTAGGCTAGCGTGCCGGTGGTCTGGAGTTCAAATCCTACCGCGCGCCGGTAAGAACAATTAGACATTTTTAAAATGTTTATAGGCCCCAGGTCGACTCAGCCTGAATAAAATAAGTACCTTGGGTAAAAGCAGGGGTAATAATAGGCGGTTGAAGCGTAGCACTGGCCCTGTTACCTTCCTTGTATACCGTAGGCCCTAGATATAGCAGACTACCTTGCTATACTCCCAAAGCCACGTGAGCGGTATAAAACGGGAGACTATTATATTATAAAATAATGCTAAACATAATGCTGAATAATATTATACACGGTCTATTCGATTGTAGAGGAAGGATAATTCGTAGACAAGAAGGAACTAGAGCATGTGTAATTTACCAGGGAAAAAGTTGTGTGCAATATTCTTAAACCGTGAGAGAAAATCTCATATAGCGACCAATGCCGGGTTAAGCAAAGTTGTTCTGCATGACTGAAGGTTGCTGAGTTGGCACGACTAATCTAAGTGTATAGAGGGTTGCCCCCCCCCCCACACTACACTCTTTTTTATTTTTTTGGAAAAACTGTTTTTTTCTTAATTTTATATGATGTATAATCAAAAGATATATGCAACCCTAAACAACCCTTTTTTCTAATTACAATAGTTTTTTGAGCTATTTGCGCAAATAACTATTACTTAGGTTGGTCGTATTCACTCAGAAACCTTCCCGGGTTCATGTACAACAACTTTGCTTGAGGTCATCCTATTATCAAATGCATAGTTTACGATTCTATAAAGGACATACAAACTTTTTATATTGTGTCGTATAAACATCAAAAACATGATATTATAAAAATAATTATTTTTTAAATCAAAATGTCAATTTTAAAAACAAAAAAAACTTCCAACGTGGGGAATGGAACCCGGCTTGCCTGGGTGAAAGCCAGCAGCTAGGTATTTTAGGCCATGATGGATGTAAGTAAGCCACGGAGATAAATATTTGACATATAGTTGTAGGGTTTTTCCATCTAGTTTCATATTTTATCTTGTTTTGCCTAAAAGCCCCGGTTTTGGGCTGGCTGACACACCATTTTTTAACGGAACACCTAACTAAATAAAGAAAAACACCCATGCTAAAATGCTCCGATCAAATTTTACACCGCCTCCCTGAATATTATAAAGCATATCCAAAGTTGGTCCAAAATTTGTTTTTGAGCAACGATTTTTTTACAAGTTAATAATTTAACACATTTTATTAAAAATAAAATACATGATGTGTGTAATTATTGATTTACATGGTATGTGCATACTAAACATTTCACACCATATTCTAAACGAAAACATTGAAAGAGATAAGAAACTTGACAAACGCAATGTAATCAATGCCAAAATTAAATGAGTCACATATATAATCTCAATCAAAAGCACAGACTGTCGCGGACCGCGGACCATGGGAGGACCTCTGTCCGCGGTGCGTTAGAATCCGCGGTGGTCGGCTGTTCGTGATGATCCGTAGAATCGCAGACCATGGGAAGACCTCTGTCTGCGGTGCGTGGTGATCCGTGCTGGTCGGCTGTGCGTGATGATCCGTAAAATCGCAGACCAGTGGGAAGCCGCTATAAGATACCTGGGAGAATTATCGAAGATCATTTTCATGGCGCCCATGATTTGTTAGTTTTATTTATTTTGTTCGTCTTTAGCAATTATTCATCTTCATTCATTTTCAGTACATTATTCTCATTTTATTATTTCATCTTTTAGTCATCATTACTATCTACTTAAAGCTACTGTTCTTTGACAGGCATGCAAACGAGCCGTATCCATCCTTGAGTGTCAAGTTGTTCTCTTGCATCTCTTGCTAGCTAATTCTATTCAGTTTGCCTCTGTCTCTCCATACTTCTACTTCTCTTCACTTCTACATCCTTCCACTTTCCTCCACTAATACTACGGGAAGTAGTATTTTTCCTACTGCGACTTCTCAATGTAGAAGCCACTTCACTATATTCTTTACACCACATCTCTTAGCAGTTTGGTCCCATAGCTTACATCTATTCTCATTTTTTTCCTTACTTCTGTTGGAGTATGTCTTTCTTTTTACTTTCACTCCAACAGAAGTTTTCTTTTTTTTTGTTACAGTACTACAACAATAAGACCTACAAACTGTGCAAAATACCTAGGCATATACATCGACACAGGTCTAAGGTTCACGAAACACCTGAAAAATGTAGTCCAGAGGGCAGAAGCAAGAACGGCAGCCCTACAAAGAATCGTGCCGAATATAGGAGGCCCAAGCAGCCAAAAACGTACCTGCAAGTGGTACAATCGACCCTCCTTTATGGAACCCCCATTTGGGTAGATGTACTAAAATATCAAAAATACCGAGATATGATAACTAGGGCTCAGCGAAAGCCCCTACTAAAAGTGACAAGCGCGTACCGGACTACTTCAACGACAGCCCTACAGGTGATAGCGGGTACGCTTCCCATTCACCTCCTAGAGAAGGAACGGCACATTCTCTACTACTCTCGGGATGATCAACGGTCATTTACCACTCTCGGGATGGTCATCTACCACAGATGAAAGCTGCCACCAGAGAGCAATTACTAATAGAATGGCAAACAGGTATATCAAGGGTTGTTGAGGTTATGCTCGTAACAAACTAAAATTTCCACCGGCACTACAAAATATACCGGCCCCAAATCCGTCACTGGCAAAAACTCTTCCAGACGATAAGTTTTCATAAACTGGGACCGTATTTTCTCACCGATGGAGAAAGGATTAGCAAACACAGCTTAATTCTGCAATCCCGAGCACTGTCGTCAAGACCAAAAACAAGATGGATGGCCGGATGTCATCCTTCTCACCTTCATGTTATTCGATCCCCAAACGAACATCGAAGTACACCATGGTTGACTCAGTTACGCGACAAGAACCTACACAAAGACCGTGAGCCAGAAAAAGACACACACAGGTCTATGTTCTCAGACATTCCTAAAACAACTCAACAGACCCATTTTGCAAACGAACCAACCATTTTATAGTAATTACCATAGGCGTAACCAGGGGGTTTTCAAGTATTTAAATATCTTTCAGTTTAACATATATGAATAAATTGTGGAGGTTTAAAAAAAACCGTAACAGTCAGAACAGCACACAATGCGGTCAAAACTAGGAGAAATATCACCAGACAACTTGGTGCGTATCGCTATGGAAAGCAGGGAGAATTTTGAATTTATCATAGATCACATAACAAAAATCATGAAGAGAAAGTCCATAATAGAGAAAGCAATTGAGACAGCATGACAAAGATCTGGATTATTATATATGTGTATATGTCTAGGATTGTTATTTGTGTATATATAATATATATATTATATGTGTATATATTTATTTCTTAGTTTTAGGTTGATATTACTGATATTGCTATCTTGGGGGCCACCTCTTCTTTTCTTAGTTCCAGATGTCCATCACAGACAATAATAATATTTAAACTCCAATGTTATATTCATATTTTCTTTCTCTCGCCTCCTTGCCGCTCCTAGGTAAGAGCCGACAACTTCTACGACCAATCTAGGCTGCGCAAGGCAGTCCTAAGTTTCGTTCGCTAACTGAACATGTACGGGAGTGTCTTGACGCAAACGGGTGGTTTTAGTTGAGTTGGTAGGCAGGGTAACAGGAGGGCATCCGTTTGCAGGATCTCCCTACACGGGGGAAAATAGACTCGGATGTTTTCCTCTATTCTGAATCCAACACACGCCAAGTATGGTATGGTGTTTAGAACATTTCCACCCAAATTAAAAAAAAAGGTACCTAACTGAAAAAATCCACTGTACCATGCCAATGGTCTTTAGTTGTCGAGGCATTGGCTAAATAAAAAAAAGAGGTCATCCAAGTTTATCCATAGAAATCAATAATAAAATTTAAAAACACCAATACATTCATTACTATACATACAGATTGTAACTTCACCTCAGAAAGATGCGTCAAAAGTACTTACAAAAACATTTTAAAAATATTAATTTGTTATCACTGTTTGTTTCTTTGCGCCTATATTTCGTCTAATGCGCTATCTAAATTAAAGATTTATCTTCAGCATCGTCGATGGTACTAATATAAATATAAGCAATTACCAAGTAATGGGTAAAAAACAGATTAATAATTTTAATTCATTGATAACGATCTATTTTTATCTGAAAGCCTTATAGGCGGGGAAACGAGACTGAAAAAATGGCAAAACCTCGCAATTTTTTCGTCCATCATCGATTTGTACAAAAACTTGGGATTAGGCTCATTACACCCTCTAGTTCATTTTCTATATTGAGCCGTTGTAAGCTTTTGGTTTTTTAAGGGTGAAAACTACCCCTAATTTAGAAAACTATAAAATAATATTTTAAACTTTAATATTGTCAACATGTGGTTCTTATTAGTTACATAATGATTGTTTTATGCTTTAGGATATACTATCATAATATTTCAATCCTTAAAACCACTCTTGTTGGAGCTATATATAAAAAATTTACTTATCCTAAAAGAATAATTTCGGCTTGCATCGATTTACATAAAAATTTGGGATTAGGATCATCACACCCTGTACTTTATATTTTTTATCATTCTTAAGGGAATTGGTTATTTGTATGGGTGTAAACTACCCCTTATTTTCAAAAACTATATAAAAACATTGTAAACTTTAATATGGGTAAAATTTGGTTTTGATTGGTTAAATAATGATTGTTTCATGCTTTAGGATATAATATCATAATATTTTAACCCTTAAAAATTACCCTTAATAACATTACAATTTTTATAAGTAGGCAATTGAATAGATCTATACAGCTAAAGGATGGTAAAGCAGTAGGTCCCAATAATATACAAGCAGAACTACTCAAACTAATGGACAACGAATCAATAGCAATAATCACACAGATATTCAACAACATATAGAGCTCTGGAGAAATACCAACAGAATGGCTGAAATCTAAGTTTATTACACTTCAAAAAAAAAAACAGGAGCCAAAAAATGCGAAGAATACCGTACGATAAGCCTGATAAGTCATCTCCTAAAATTGTTCCTAAAGGTAATCCATATGAGAATTTACAAGCTATGTGAAAGTCAAATTTCGCCTAACCAGTTCGGGTTCATAAATACTCTTGGTACGAGAGAGGCTTTGTTTTCAATACACGTCTTATTCCAGAGATGCAGAGACGTCAATTGCGACGTATACGCATGTCTGGTTGACTACGATAAAGCATTTGACAGAGTACAACACGCCAAGATGATGCAAATACTAAAAGAAGCAGGAATTAACAACTAATATCTGAAAATAATTAGAAACTTTTATTGTAATCAGACCGCAAACGTCAGAGTTGACAATGAAAACATCGAATATGTGAAAATCGTGCGTGGAGTGAGGCAAGGCTGCATTTTGTTTCCCCTAATTTTTGAATCTTTACTCTGAAAGAATATTTATCGAAGCTTTGCACGAAACTGAAAAAGGTATTCTACTAAACGGGTACCGGCTAAATAACATCATGTATGTAGATGACACCATAGTATTTGCGGACAACTTTGAAGACCTACAAGTCCTCATGAACAAAATTTCGTATTAAAGTCAACAATATGGACTCAATAAAAACGTAAAGAAGACAAAGCTTATGATCGTAAGCAAGAAGAAGATAACAGAAAGTCAACTCTACATCAACCAAACCACCGTAGAAAGAGGTAGGCACTACAAGTACCTCGGCACCATAATAAATGAAGAATGGACCAACAACCAAGAAATCAGAGCGCGCATCGGAAAAGCTAGATCAATCTTCAACCGTGTGGGGGCCTTTTTAAAGAGCCACAACCTTTCTCTTGGTATAAAAGTAATAATGCTGAGATGCTACGTCTTCTCTGTTTTTTTTATGATGTTCAATCATGGACCTTGAACGAAGATATGTGCCGAAAACTAGAAGCATTTGAGATGTGGCTGTATTGAAGAATTCTTAAAATCCCATGGACTGATCGGGTCACAAATGAGGAGGTCCTTAGAAGAATGGAGAAGAACCGAGAAGTACTAACCACCATCAAATCTCGAAAGTTGGAATACTTTGGATAGATAGATAGATAGATAGATAGATAGATAGATAGATAGATAGATAGATAGATAGATAGATAGATAGATAGATAGATAGATAGATAGATAGATAGATAGAATTTTATTGTTTATAAAAACTTTACAGTTTCATAACAAGAAATTTAGTTCGCTACATGTACATAAATAACTTGCAACTAGAATACAAACTTATACATATATAGACGTACCTATATTACATATAAACATACACACCTATACCCACCTACCCGCATACACATACATACAGTCGGAAAAATGAAAGAATACCCATGAACGAACATATAAATTACGCTGTATTTTCCTGTCACCGTGTCACAAAGAAAATTGTCCAGTGCAAGTACATGTAACAATAATTATTACATGTACTTGCGCTGGCCAATTTTTTGTGCGACACGGTGACAGGAAAATACAGCGTGTTTTATATGTTCGTTCATGGGTATTCTTTCATTTTTCCGACTGTATACATATTTACATATCTAGGAAGAACAAGATAAATATATAATGCGATTAAGGGAACACGTAACTGCAATATTACTTACATTATAAATTTTAAAATAAATAAATAAATAAAAAGGAAACAAACTTGTGAGTTATTCGGATACTTTTTTTTTGTAAGTGCTACTAATAATCTTTTAAGGTACGCTAATAATACATTGAGAAATTAGAGCTTGCGTTATTAACTTTTCTTTTATTCGTTAATTACGAAAGCTGGTAGCTTCAGAATATTCCATATATGATTTGAAATTGTTTTCGCGGTAGAGGGTGTAATATTATTCAGGGTGTTTGCTAAATGTTCTGGATTTAACAGATTGGTAATATTCTGTGGTCTCATTGCTGTGTAAATAGGACACTCGAACAGAAGGTGAGTTTCCAGCTCACGTTTGTTGCATATTGTACACAACTGTTTTGGATCAATCTTATATGTTAGTCCTTGAAAAGTGAACCGAATACAAAACTCATTCGACAGTCTAAGTTGTGCTATTGTTCTGGTGAATTGTAGAGGCATTCGAATATGAAGATACTGTTGTGGTTGATTGCTCAGGTCTAAAGCCCTATAAAAAGTGAGAAATGATGAGTCATTCAGTTGTCGCAAATCATTTTGGTTTACCTTTTGTTTAAATGTGTCTATTAAGTAATTTTTGTTTGCTTTTAGGAACGCTACATTGATATCTCTCCATGATCTTTGACAGTTTGCAAATTCTAACAGATTTTTAACTTGCGATGCCCAATTATATTTATTCTCTATCCTTGTGATTTCCAGTTGACGTAGAAAGCACATTTTAGGTAGTCGATTTTCTTCCATCTCATAAAGTTTAATGAGCCAGTTTAGCATGTGTTTAAATATCACAAGTGAAAATTTAGCTATACTTGTTTCAAGTCGAACAGCAAAATCTGGCGTATTGATAGAAACCAAAAGGATACGTTTTAAAAATATTAATTGCACCCGTTCTAGTATGTCGGCGTATCGTAACCCCCAAATGGCAATGCAGTTAGTTACTATGCTAAGAATTAAGGAATTTAGCAGATGTATTCGGGATGTCCAACAATCCATCTTGGTTTTTGTCATGAGCGGTATTGTTGCTCCGATGGCATGTTTGGCCTTTTCAACGGTATCATATGCCATTTCTCTAAAAAGCGAAGAAGACGAAAAAGTAATGCCCAAATATGTAAATTTAGAGACAATATCGATAGGTTTGTTCTTATAACTGAAAGTACAGGCTTTTGGAATACCGCCTCCTCTAGAAAAAACAACTATTTTGGTTTTGCTAGTGTTGAAGTTAACACTAGCAAAGTTATTATATTATAAGATAATTTTGGTCATTATATCTTTCCAATGCTCTTAGACTCTTACCTAATTCCACTTCAGACTCTGCTACGATGACTAAATCGTTAGCATAAAGTAATAATACGATGTCTCGTTTATTTCCGATGTTTATGCCAGTAACCCTGCTATCGAGAAAAAATGTTTCTATGTCTGCGAGAAACAATGAGAATAGAATCGGGCTTGATGATTCACCCTGTAGAACTCCGGCACTTATATCAAGTTTCAAGTTGAGAGGTGAATCCATCTGAGGCAGCTACTTGCATTTATGCTTCATTGTATATATTTCTTAAAAGTAAAATTATGCGACCACTAACCCCTATATTGTACAGTTTTTGCCATAACAAGTTGTGGCTAACAGAATCTTTGGTTTTTTAACCTTAATCGTGACTGTATGACCCCAATTTCAAGAACAAATACATTGTCAATGCAGCTTCGATGTTTTCGAAATCCAGATTGAATTTCAGGAATAATGTTGTTATTATCTGTCCACTCATTAAGTCTGTTGAGTAATACTTGTGTGAATATTTTTTCTAAGCAAGACATTAGAGCGGAGCACACTAGTTCGCTCCCAAGGTCAAAAAACCCTCTTAATTACATACTAGTTCGCTCCGAAAACCATAACCTAGTTCGCTCCCATGGTTAAGCGGATTAAGCATTTATTTATTAAGTTTTAGGAAAATTAATATCGGTAAAATTGGTACTGTGACTTTTGTATTTTATATAGAAATCATATCAAATACTGGTTGTTACATATTTGTATAAATATTATGAGACGTTGGAATTAGATTATTTAGATTTAGCCGAATAAATGACCGTTTTGGAAAGTAATTTTCCGCGTTACGACGGATTTGCTTGAAAATTTGTGTTTAGGTTCTACTTACCCTCCACTTCAAAGTTGGACTTGTGCCGTTGGTTGCTTTTACTTGAGGGTGAAAGACACCTTTTCTCGGGGGTGAAAAAACATACGTTTGAAATAACAAATGAATAAATTGACTAATTAACCATTCACCACCCATGGTCAGTATGTCAAAAAATAAGCGTTATTTGGTCATTTACAAAGTCGATATTTAAAGTTGCATCATTTTTTTCTATAAAAGATTTTTGTCTAAAACTTTCCAGAAAGCTAAATTTCAAAGTTCGTCTCTCGACCTCAAAGAATCTTTAATGATTACTTTAAAAATTCGTAAGTTTTATTAAAATAATATATGCTAATATTACTAATAGAATATGTATATTAGCTCTAACTACTTTAGTGATAATATCGGTATAATTTTAATGTCCGACTGGTATATTATTTGACACATAATGACATTATTTCGAAGTCAGTTAAGCATGATTTAATACCCTAGGGCGTTATTTTGAAAAATAACGCCCTAGGGTATTAAATTTAAATAACTACAAATAAAAACCTAAGTAAAACTATGGTTACCACAATTAAGATACGACTATTGTTGGTAAATGTACTTATTTGAAAACTAATTCATTCAATTTTTTTGCAAATAAAGAATATTTAGTCGGACATTAAACGTTGAAGGCACCACGGGTATTATAGATAATAACGCTTTCGGTCAACGTATATCCCTCGAGCCAAAGGCCCTCGGTATATATGCTATAGTCAAAGCCCCAATTTCAGGCACTCCTAGGTTTGCCTAGGCAATGCTCAGGTCTGACTGACGGTCTTAGTCAAAGCCCGAAATAAATTACAGTTTCGCCCTTTGACTAGTCAAACCTAGGAGAAACTAAGTTGGTCAGGCAAAGGTCGAAATTTAATTTTATAAAATCGGGGTTTGACTAGTCAAACCCCGATCAGCTATTAAAATGCCGTAATTTGTTAGATTAGGTTTAATAAAAGGTCATTGTTTAATTTTATTGCTTATTATTTTAATATTGCCATATTTAAAATAAAAAATATTAGTGTTTATTCTCACATGTTGAGGCATTATGCCAATTAGAGCTGCACAATACGTTGGACCTTTTACACTTATATAATTCTGTAGCATTTTATAAAGTCCTCTAAATTTAGAATCTTTTGTACTAATTTCTCTTAGAGACAGCTTAACGTCTGGAACATCTTCGAAATTAAGAAAATTCTCTTTGCATTCTCTTATTTGATTTCTTGAAAAAAGTGTGTTTATTGTTCCGTATTTTGTACCAACTCTATTTAAACCGTCAATTGTTTTATCTTGTATGATACCCAAAATAATTTAAGCATGTCCTTTGGCTCTATCAAAGCTGGAGATAGGTATTGTTACAGTTTTTTCGATAGAAATTGAAGGATTTTTTTTCACTTAGGGCCGGTTGTTCGAACGCTAATCAAGAAGTTGATTAGAATTAAGTCCCCTTAACAACCATCAAATAACAACACCCCTCATTCGTACGTCAACTAGTTGATTGTAATCAATTATGTTAATTATCATTATGATAATTAACATAATTGATTGATTAATTAATTATTAATTATTAATTAACATAACAATTATTAAAATAATTGATTAATAAATCTCATAATTGTAATCAATTATGTTTTCAGCAACCCAAACAAAGTTGGCATTGACAGTTGGTGACAGTAATTAAATATTGTTCTGAAGCTATTTCCTTGTGGCATTTTTATAATGAACTATTTTAAATGGGAAATAAGTCACAATTTTACCAAAAAAATTAATTTATTAACGTTTCATTTTGTGACAACGACACCCGACTTGGGCGTCGAAACGTTAATAAATTTATTTTTTTGGTAAAATTGTGGCTTATTTCCCATTTAAAATAGTAATTAAATATTTGATAATGATCAGTTGATTCCATTTTTGATTAGCGTTCGAACAACCGGCCCTAAATTGTTTCATGTCATTAGAATGGGCAAGAAGATCTTCAATCGCATTTACTTTGTTCCAGACATTAAGCTGCCTCTAAAAGAAATTAGTACAAAAGATTCTAAATTTTGAGGACAAGGCTTTATAAAATGCTACAACAATTACATATGCTCTTCAAAATTATGGAAGTGTAAAAGGTCTAACGTATTGTGCAACTCTAAATGCTATAATGCCTCAACATGTGAGAGTAAACACTATTTTTTTATTGTAATCGGGGTTTGACTAGTCAAACCCCGATTTCATAAAACTAAATTTCGACCTTTGCCTGACCTACTTAGTCTCTCCTAGTTTTGACTAGTCAAAAGCCGAAACTGTAATTTATTTGGGGCTTTGACTAAGACCGTCAGTCAGACCTGAGGAATGCCTAGTCAAACCTAGGAGTGCCTGAAATTCGGGTTTTGACTATAACATATACACCATTGACCTCAAGCGTTATTATCCTTATAATACCCTTGGTACCTTAATAACTATAATATAATTTTAAGAAATAGTTTTCTATTTAGCTAAATACAGAGTTTGAAAAATATTTATTAATAAAAATTTTATTAATAAAATGTATCAAAGTACCTGCTTTATGAAGGCAACATTATCTATTTACGTTGACCCTGGCTATTCATTATTATTCGTGTATCTAGTAGAGGCATTTTGAACTATCTTTTCTAAGAAATATATGGCCGGAGCGAATTTACCTATGCCCTTTTTCTGTAAGGGTATTAAAATCTGGCCGCCGGAGCGAACTAGTATATACCCCATTAGAGCAATTCCTCTGTAGTTAGAAGGATTGTCGATAGGCCCCTTTTTGTGTATCATTATTAATATTACTTCAGTCCAAGTTCTAGGTATTGTAGCTGTAGTAAATATGTTATTGAACAAACAAGTAGTCATGTACAATATCCAATTATTTGGTAGATATTTATAAAACTCATAGGATATTTTATCATTTCCTGGACTTTTGTTGTTTTTGCAATTATTTAAAACTAAATAAATCTCATCAGGTGTTGTGGATTTGTCCAGAAATTGATGTCTAACATCGTAATATGTAATAAACGAAATTATTTTAGGAGGGTATATATCTCTGTATAAAGTTTGCCGTACATTCATGGGTAAATTTGATGAAGGCGAATAACTACGAAATTTTTTTAAGGTTGACCAAAAAGTTTTAGGGTTTCGGCTGTTACTTAAATCAGTTATTATGTTAATAAAATAGATTTGTTTTTTGAATTTTAGTGTTGTCTTGTATTTTTTTTTTATCTGTACATATTTTAGTTTGGTGCTTTCTGAGAAATTATTTACTTTACATATTTTTAATTCATGTTTAACCTGCTTTTTTAAACAAAGACATTCATAATCGAACCAAGGGGATGAGAATATTTTGGTATGAAATGATCCTGTTTTTTTGATCATATTTAACTTTGTGGCTGTTTCTGTTATTGCAGTATATAGATTATTGTATGAATTGTGCAACTGAGAATTATATTGAATTCGGGGAGAGTTTGCCATTAACATCTTGTAGTTTAATGTTAGTTTTTCATTCCATTTATATATAGTGTGTGAAGTATTACTGGAGGAACCATTAGTACAGTTGTTTCCGTCAAATATATTTAAGTTTAAAGAGAGAGCTATGGCAAAGTGATCAGATGAGCTATATTCATTTAAAACATAAAAGTCCTGAACAAGTGATAGCGATGAGTTGGATATCCAAGCAAAGTCAATTACACTTTTACCTATAGAACTAACATACGTAAACTGAGCCGGTGAGTCTGAAATTGTACGACCGTTTAATAAACAAAAAGAGTTTTCTGACATAAAATCGATAATATTACGCCCTCTGGTGTTAACTACTTTATCATTAGATGTTCTCTGGTCAAAGACATTTGTATCCTCTAAAATCTCAGGTGGTACTAAGTTAAGTTCAGCTACTCTACAGTTAAAGTCGCCCCCTATAACTGCAGGCGTGTTTTGAAGATTATCTATAATATCTAATAAACATGTTTGAAAAATATCCAACACGTGTGAAAGATCTAATGAGGGTTTAAAATACACTGAGCATAGTATGATTTATTCATGGAGAGAAAGAGTCAACTCGCAGATTATCCACCAAGGGGAGGCATCTAATAGCTTTAGTTTAAATGAATTTTTATAGAGTATACAGATACCGCCACTGGCTCTGCCGGTCGACTTTTCCTTTACAGCAGATGAGATTAGAATATTATAGTTTTTTAAAAAAGCAGGAGTAATTTGAATTTTATCTGATAACCACGTTTCACATACACATAAAATAGAAAAATCTTTATTTTCTTCGACAAAGTCTTTTAGATTAGTGAACCCTTGAAAGTTCCAAAACAACAAAATTAATGGTTGCTATATATTATTTCTAGTGTCTGCTTTGGAGATTTTTATTTCAGATGAAGAGCGTGGTGAACCCTCTTCTTTCCGATATCTTTTTGAAGTGGGCAACTCAACAATCTTGGGTATGTTTTTGACGTATTTTATTGTTAAGTTTTTTTCGCCGTCATTGCTACGTTGCTGAAGTTGTTGTCTTAGCTCTGTCAAGTGTTTAGATTGATTTGGAGTCAAATCTGATTTTAAGTATACGGTGGGATAGACAGTTTTCTGTCTGTTCTGATTTTTCCTAATCGAGAGGTTGAAGCAATGGGAACATTTTTAGAGGGTAATATATGATTTATTAGGTTTTTGGCTTCTTCAAAGTGATTAGGCGTTTCAGAGAGTCCCATAACGATGACATTCTGTTGTCGTTAAATCCGTTCCATTACCTCTATGTGCATTTCTTCATGGTCCAGAAACTTTTTTTCTAAGACTTCAACTCGTCTATTAAGTTGTTGGTTTTCTGATTGTAGTGCAGTTATATTTTTGTTGCAGGAAATAATTTCTGCATTTTGGGCTGTGACCAGCGCAGATAATTCTTTAATTTTTGTTGTAAAGGTAGCTTGCATTGTATTACGCTGAGCCATATTAGCGTTAAATCTAATGGATTCAACATCTTCATGTGCGCTTGTCAATTTTGTGTTAAGACAATTTTCACATATCCAAGCTCGTAGCGTATTTGGTTCGAGATCCGTAGGTTGGGGACGAGCACAGACACCGTGTCAATGCGCTAGTCATACTGATAGACTAAGAGCTGCTATAGGTGAAATTTCTTAATCATTTTAGGCACGATGGGACCCTATAACTTAAATAGTAGAACCTAAAAGAAAACGTTTGAACACTGTGCCGTCACTTTTCAGTGGCACATGCGTCGACAGTGGCGACAAACTTTCCACTTATGGACGGGATAAATAAATTAAAAGTTAACAGAACTTACTAACAGAATTAAATTTTTTTTATTTTTTTAAGTTCTATGTGATTAACACATAGGATTTATCGTGATTTTAACCCACCACCCCCCTTCCCCCTGCCCCCACCATCAAAAACTTCATTTTTTGTTTTTATTTTATTTTTGTGGGATGCAATCAATTTTAAAATTTCAAAAAATTCACACGCATAATTGAGGCTTTTATAAAATATGCCTATTTTTTATAGACCCATAGGTAGAGTGTACATAACCTCAAACAATTAAAAGGAATTTTTTTTTCAAAAAAGCGTACAACTTTTTTTGAGGAATAGCTGCAGGTCTATTTTTTTCTTAATCTTATGTATTTTATCAAACACTATATTTTTAATTTTTTTCAGATTTTTCCGTAAGTCTCCCTACCTTAAAAAATCCGAAAAACTGTTTTTTAGGGGGTTTTGGGGGATTTTCCCTATTTTATAGACTTCACAATATATCAAATCAATTTTTTTATAGGTTATATGTAACTTGAAGTAACTGAGTTCTTTAGAATATTTAAAAATCAGAAAAACACGTTCAAACCCCCCAAAACCCCTTTAAAAAACAGTTTTTTGATTTTTGAAGGTGACTAACGTTA
The DNA here is from genome assembly GCF_917563875.1 of Diabrotica virgifera virgifera. Lineage (NCBI taxonomy): Eukaryota > Metazoa > Arthropoda > Insecta > Coleoptera > Chrysomelidae > Diabrotica > Diabrotica virgifera. Next base: position 109,699,100 of record NC_065449.1, on the reverse strand, counting down.
CAGAAAAATCTGAAAAAAATTAGAAATATAGTGTTTGATAAAATACACATGACTAAGAAAATATTAGATCTCCAACTATCCCCAAAAAAAAGTTATATACTTTTATTCAAAAAAAAAAAAAATTTAAATTTTTTTGAGGTTATGTACACTCAACCTACAGGTCTATAAAAAATAGACGTGTTTTATAGAAGCCTTAACTATGCGTGTAAATTGTTTGAAATTTTAAAATTGATTGCATCCCACAAAAAAAAATAAATTCGAAAAATAAAGTTTTTGATGGTGGCGGCAGGGAGAAGGGGGTGGTGGGTTAAAATTACGATGAATCTTATATCTTAATCACATAAAACTTAAAAAATGAAAAAAATTAAATTCTGGTAATGAAGGAGGGTATTTTTTAATTTATGTATCCCGTCCATAAGTGGAAAGTTTGATGCGCCACTGTAGACGCATGTGCCACTGAAAAGTGACGGCACAGTGCTCAAACGTTTTCTTTTAGGTTCTACTATTTAAGTTATAGGTTCCCGTCGTGCCTAAAATGATTAAGAATTTTCACCTATAGCGGCTCTTAGTCTATGAACAATTTACGGTACTGGAGTCGTTTGCTTCCTTCGGTGGTATTGATTTTTGACACGCATGTCAATTATTTGTAGTAGGCATAATTAATATTAGAAATTCAGAATGATTCAAGATGACTTTTTATTTTCTTCTTTTTGTTACTTTTTATATTTTGCTAATTAATTCTAGTCACTTACTTGAAATGTTTAAATTGATAAGAATGCTGATTCACTTTATTTTACTAACTCTGTAACTAGTATTATTACTTATTGATTAACATTTACTTCAACAAAGCGGAGCGATGTTTACACATCGAAGGTTCGAACTAAACTCATTACTTTGGACACATTATGCGTAATGAATTCAGATATGCCCCCTACAAGCCATCCTGCAAGGAAAAATATTTGGAAAGCGAAGTCCAGGAAGAAGAAAACATCCTGGTTAAAGAACCTCAGAACCTGATTAAACAAAACATCTGTGCAGCTTTTCCGCGTTGCTGCAGATAAAGTGAAGATTGCCATGATGATCGCCAACATTCGTTACGGAGAGGCACATCAAGAAGAAAATAAAGAAAAAAAAAATAGAACTAAAGAATTACAAAAACATATATTTACACAAAAATACGAATTTACAAAAATATGTACAAATACAAATAGTTTTTTAGTCATCTTCCAGTATACGAACCGGTTCTGTGGTACATACATTGAAAATGATTCATAAGCGGATTGTTCGAATTTTTCGTAAAAAGAAAATTCGTTTTATTAACATGGCTCCTTCATTATTGGCGCTAAAAACTTTTTTAAAAATGATTTTGTAGTATATTTGAAGAGCTACAGGACTATGTAAACTAAATTCCGTAAGATTCCTTAGTTTTTAATTGGGGTGGGTTTAAAGGGCTCGAATAAGGGGGTGTTTGCTCGTAAATAGAGGATTTAAACAGTTATATCGAGCTAACTATTCACTATCATGAAAATCTATGTACAAGATAGTTTTAGCTATTAAAACGGCTACAATTTAGTAGTTCACCATTTTTTCGTATCTCCAGTGTTTTTGGAGATATTTTGCAGTAAATAGTGAAAAATAGGAAATTGAAAAAAATCAATTTTTTAAACTTCAAATTTTCTAAAATTAGGCCTTTTAAATAGGCCCCTTCTGGCTAAGGGTGTAGCAATACACCCTTCTTGGGTGTATTGATAATACAAATATAAAAGCAATTACAGAAAGGCGAAGACCAATTTTTAATTAGAACGGTAGTTAGGGGTTTGTTTTCACTGATTTCTTCATAGAAAAAAGCCGGTACCGACCTTTTTTTTAATCATAAGTTGCTTAGGTTTCATACTCTAAACTTTCTACTATTATTTTTTGAAGGGTGTAACTGTATACATACTTGAAAAAATATTGTTTAAGTTTTCCTTGAAACATGAAAAGTTTTTCCGTTATTTGGCTTTTAATATTTCAAATTAAGCATTATACGAAAAAAGCTAACTTTTAACATGCCGTATCTCGGTTTGTATTGGTCTTAAAGATATTACAGAAAAAGAATTTGGTTTGTGTTACTAAAAGATACAATTTTGGTATCAACAGTTTTTTTGATTAAATGCACAGGTATTCTCAAAAAACCCTCTAAAAAAGTCGATTTTTTCGTCGAAAAACTGTTACTTTCAAGCACGAATAACTCGAAAAATATTAGTCTTACAAAGGAAATGCAAAAACACATTTTTTTCTTAAAATCACTCTTTACATTGATTTACATTGTTAAAATGCAATAAAAAATTTCCGCTCCCGAGACGGGGTGGCAACTACCCTCAAGGTTGGACTATTCCCTACCTTCTTTAAAAATTTCAAGTAAATCCATGCTGGACGAAAAAATTGCGAGCCAAAATGCTTCATTTCCTCGACTATTTTTAGCAATTAGTTGTTCGTATTTATTTTTCGTGCTACTATAAAGTTACAGAAAGCAATAGGATAACGGAATCCGACTTGGGCCGGATACTGAAAAAAAGTATCCAAATACATCCTTTCACTTAATAATGTCCCGACGCGTAATCCTTTTTCTATGAGCTGTATGGTTTACTGTTTCTTTGAGCTGTTTCTACGCTCCTATCAGTAGGGTGCTAACCTGGCTGTAGACCCCCTCCTCAGTTATTCGGTCTTGGGATCGGCAACAGTTCTGTCGAGCTACTGGACCTTAACGGATTACATAATAATATATATTATGGCGAAACCGACATATTAACACTGAGAGAAAGTCAAGAATTTATAACGACATTTAGTAACAATAATGACATATGCATCAGAAAAAAGAGCCGACACATCCACAGTACAAAGACTACTGGAAACGGCATAGATCTGAGTAATAAGAAGAATTACAATAACTACACTGAGAGGTCGAAACAGGAGTGAAGATATTAGAAGGAAATGTAGAGTATAGTGTACATAACTAAAGAGAAAAAAAATAATGGAATACCCACAAAATGGGAAAGGCCCGTGAAGTCAAAATAGCAAGAAATAATTCACCAATTGGCAAAAGAAATATCGAACGACCGCGTAAAAGATGGAGTAAAAAGGATATGAAAGCAATAACGCCAAATCAGATAGTCTATCAACTGATTCTAAATGATAAATCGTTTCAAAGTACCAAAGATTATAAGAACTCCTTAACAGGAAGCAACTTTCTTGCTGAATCCATTTACCATCGAAGAGCTCAAAAATAGCATGAACCTTATTTAAAAATAGAAAATCACCTGAAGTGGACGAAATCCTAACAGAGCAGATAAAGCACTTTAGCCAAACGCGAGACATTGGATGCTCGATCTATTTAACCTTCCGATGAGCAACCTTTTTTTGTTACACGGATGACCAACGGGGGTAAAAAATGACCCCAAGTCAAAAATGACAATTATTGACAAAAAAATTAAGTTGTTTTATGAAATGTAATAATGTATTCGTGATTTTAATGTTACTATTGCATCAATAAATTATAAATAAACATTAGTAAAACATATTTTTAATTACAACTGATCAAAAACAGGAATGATCATTCTGAACTAGTCCAGGAATCGAAGCTTTTCAACTCGCAATTTTTACCGAATGGATCGATTTGCTTGAAAATTTGAGAATAAGTAGTGGATAGTCCAAGGATCAAAATCTATATAATGCCGAAAGGCGCTTTTACCATGGGGGTGGTTACCACCCCATCTCGGGGGTGGAAATTTTTATTATAATTTTGACTGCAAAAGTTGATAAAAACATTCATTTTAAGCAAAAAATGGTATATACATTTTTTCGATAAAATTAATAGTGTTCGATTTATTCGCTATCGAAAGTGTTAGTTTTATATCGAAAAAATCAATGTTTTTCGGTATTATACTCATTTACTATTCACTCAATTTTTGCCGCAGCAAAAAGTTTTGCAATCCAATTTCTTGGGAATTAAATAAGCTACAATTTTATATTGAAATATTTTTTCGTATCTCTGATGCTACTCTTTCTATTCTGAAGCAAAATGCATTTTTTACCAAACTACAAAAATTCGTTATTCGCTTTTAACTACATTTTTTTTAAAAACTAATCATTCTATGCCAGTAAAACTTCTGGAATCTATTAATAATACATAAATATAGAAGAATGAATAAGGCCGATGACTAAGAACACCGCCAACTTACATTATTATGCTTCCAATTGGATATCTCCTTTTTCTTTCCAAAAAAATATATTGATTTTTTAACCGTAACTTTTTTATTTCTTATCCTAGAAAGTTTAATAAAAAAGAATGTTGTAGGTTTTTACAGGACTTATAGGGCTATTAATATTATATCAATTTAAAATCCTCATTCGCAAAAAGAGGTGACTTTGAAAGGATTGGTAAAGGTGGTTTTTAAATGTTATTACAAGATTTAATTTTCAATATCTCACTTAATTTTTGCCGTAGAAAAAACTGTTGCAAACCGAGTTCTTGGGAATTAAATAAGCTACAATTTTATATTTAAATATTTTTTCGTATCTCTGGTGCTAATCTTTCTATTCTGAAGAAATGGGCATTTCTTACCAAACTACAAAAGTTCGTTATTCGCTTTTAATTAATTTTTTTTTAAACTAATCATTCTAAGCCGGTCAAACTTCTAGAACCTATTAACAATACATAAATTAAGAAAAACAAATAAGGTTAATGACCAATTTTAGTTAGGGTGGAGAGTAGGGGGAAGTTTACGATCACTTTTTCGCTGAAAAAAATAGGGACTGACATTCTTTTTACTATTTATTCCTGGAGATAGATATTTTTAAATACCTTAAATTAGCTTAAACAAGTTATCCTCGAAAAATGCATAGTTTTCCCGTCTTCTGACTTTGAAACTACAATATTTAACATTTTACGAAGAAGAGCTAACATATAATACAGTATAGCTCGATTACTATTGGTCTTAAAGCAAATTATAAAAAAACGATTTTGTTTATTTTTTCAAAAGGTACATTTTTGTTAAGCAAACTTGTTTTGATAGAACGAAAACTTTTTGAGTTATTAGCAGAAAACTGATTAAAAACAATGATTTTTCGATTTAAACCAACATTTTTGATAGCAAATAAATCGAAAACTATTACTTTTATCAAAAAAATGTATAGAACGTTTTTTGCTTAGAATGAATGTGTTTACCAACTTTTGCTGTCAAAATTAAATAAAAAATTTGTACCCCCGAGATGGGGTGGTAACCACCCCCATGGTAAAAGCGCCTTTCGGCCTCATATAGATTTTGATCGTTGGACTATCCACTACTTATCCTTAAATTTTCAAGCAAATCGATCCATTCTGTAAAAATTGCGATGTTTTGTCCTATTTTAAGCTTCATTACTTGGACTAAACTTAGAACTAAAGAAATTTTAAAATATACACTAATTACGTCGCCACAGGTTTAACAAACACTTTTTTTCAATATTTTTTTTTTATTTAGAAATAACCGCATTAACCACGACGGTCATCAGCGGGGTAACCAGGGCAGCTTTATCCATTAGGCAATATAGGCAGTTACCTAGGGCGGCACATTATGAGAGGGCGGCACAAATACTGTACAAAAAATATTTGTATATAAAAATTATGGATCTGGGTTCTGTCATTAAATATTATTCAAATTACTCTTTCAAATTACTTTACCGCAAGGAAGCCAAAAAATTGTGCCCAAATAATACATATCGAGAAATAAGAAAAAGAAAAAGAAAAATTCAATTTGACGAGGAAGCCGAATTTGACGAGGAAGCCGATGATGAACTAAACTTTTCAGCTAGTGATGAGATGAAAATCCACACATTCTATGTTATAATCGACACTCTGATAAGACACCTGAATAGACATCTGGAATCTTATCGACTTATTTATCAACGTTTTCGTGTTATTTGCCAGATTTGCCAAAATTAAGCAATGAAGAAATTATTAAAGAAGCTGAAAATTTGATACAAACTAAAGAAGACCAAGTAGAGAAGGCGAAAACGGCGGGTTCGTTGGGAAAAATATTCCCATCAGATTTTTTTGCATAATTACATTCGTGAGACATCCCAGAATAAAGTTCAAGAAGTCGCCCAAGTGAAAAGTGGGCCAAAATTTTTTTAATCAAATTGCAAATATCAATATTTTTGGCCCGGACAATTTTTTTGTAGGTTTTTTGGACCATTCTGGATAAAAAAGGTCTCTTATAATTTTTCTCTGAAGTTCATCGTTTTCGAGTTATAAGCAATTTAAAATTGAAAAAAAAAACGAAAAATGGCGATTTTCAAGGCTTAATAACTCGGTTAAAATTATTATTATAAAAGTCAAAAAGTGACTAAGTCAAAGTTTAATGCCCCCCTACAAAATCTCGAAGAAATTTTTGTCATTTTTTTATTACTAAGCTGTTATTTTTAAGTAATAATATTGAGCGCTATGCACGTGGTAGGCGGCCGTAAATGTGAGTGCAAGTAAGATGCACAATTGGACTGCCGGAGTGGCATCTCTCTCGCACTCAGAATTTACTGCCGGTTACCACGTGCATGGCGCTCAATATTATTACTTAAAAATAACAGCTTATTAATAAAATGACAAAAATTTCTTCGGGATCTTGTAGGGGGTCATTAAGCTTTGATTTAGTCATTTTCTGACTTTCATAATAATAACTTTTAACCGAGTTATTAAGCCTTGAAAATCGCCATTTTTCGTTTTTTTTCAATTTAAAATTGCTTATAACTCGAAAACGATTAACTTTAGAGAAAAATTATAAGATAACCTTTTTTATCCAGAATGGTCCAAAAAAACTACAAGAAAATTGTCCGGGCCAAAAACATTGATTTTTGTAATTTGATTAAAAATTTTTTTTTAAATTTGGCCCACATTTCACGTGGGCGACTTCTTGAACCTTATTCTGGCATGTCTCACGAATGTAATTATGCAAAAAAACCTCATGGGAATATTTTCCCAACGAACCCGCCGTTTTCGCCTTGTCTAAAGATACATCATTCATACATGAATGCATTTACTTTACTTAAAGGGTCATTTGGATATCACAATAAAATCACCAATTGACATAAGAAGAGTTAGTGCAGTCACTGAATGTGGATATGAGCTATTACCTCCGATTTCGTTGAACCTCCATCGATTTGTATGAAAATTGGTGAGTGGTTAGAGGATATCTCAAGGAACAAAAGTACCATGGTGTCAAATTGCACTTTTACCCTGGGGGTGGATGCCACCCCTCCTCGTGGGTGAAAATTATTTTATTAAAAATATCCCCAAAATTAGATAGTGGGACAAATTCTAAGCAAAATTTGTTACATAAAGTTATTAAAATAAATCAAAACTTTTTGAGTTATTAAAGATCAAAATTTTAATTTTTGGTGAGAAAAATGCATGTTTTTAACCGATTTTTCATAAACAACTCAAAAACTAAGATTTTATTAAAAAGTTATTATTACCAAAATTGAAGCTAATAAAGAATGAAATATACTCCTTACTGGAAAAACCTTTTAATGTTAACTAAAAGTGAGTTATAATAGGTAATTGAATGTATATTTTTTTCGGCGATTACCCAAATCTAAGTACCTATTCAAGCTTGAATAACGGGAAAATGATGCATTTTATAACATAACCTTATTAAACATTTGTCAAAGTACTTAGAAATATCTATAAAATGAGCCCCCGAACAAGTTGATAATCTATATTTTAAAAAAATTTTCAACAAAGTTATTGTTTTTTTTTTAAATAACTCCGTTAATTTTTACTATATCAGGTTTGCCTAAAAAACATTTGAAAGCTAATTTTAATGGCTATTAAACCACGTTGAATTTTAATCTTTTAAACCCCTTACTTTTTTAAAAATAAAAGGTTGAATGGCCCCGGTTACATGGTTCTAGCAGCAAAATTTAAGCTTTAAACGTTTCTATCTCGGTTATTTTTTACCCTACAGAAATAGTAAAAAGATAAAGTATTTGATACAAAAAAATCTAAAATTTGGTTATACATATATCACTTTTTACGTATATTGAGTATTTTTGGAGTTATTATCACAAGAAAATGAAAATTACGATAATTTTAAAAATTCTGATTTTTTAAATTATATCTTTTTCAAAAATATGAACTCTAAACCGGTCAAAATTGTTGAAATCGTTATATTTTACAGGTATATTTTATAAAATGCATTGTTTTCCCGTTATTTAAGCTTGAATACTTAGATTTGCATACTCGTCGAAAAAAATATACATTCAATTACCCTCACTTTGAATTAACATTAGTTTAGTTCTTTAAGTGAGGAGTATATTCAGATTTTTATTATCTTTAATTTTGGTAATAATAACTTTTTTGTAAAAGCTTATAGTTTTTGAGTTATACTTGAAAAACAGCTTTAAAACATGCATTTTTTTACGAAAAAATAAAAGCTTTGATTTATATTAATAACTTTTTAGAACAAATTTTGCTTAGAATTTGTCTCTCTATCGATTTATGGTATTATCTAAAAAATAATCATTTTCACCCCTGAGAAGGGATGGCATCCACCACCACGGTAAAAGCACAAGTTGGCATCATGTCACCTTTGTTCCTTGAGCTATCCTCTAACTACTCACCAATTTTCATAAAAATCGATGGACGTTAAACGAAATCGGAGGTGAAAACCTTCAATGACTGCACTAAGTGGATTGAAAGATATTTGTAAAAATACAAAAATAGACGGTTTAGTTTTGATTTAAATCTGTCTCCTGCCATCCCCCGATAGCGCTATTTCTAGGTCTACCTTTTGTCAAGGAGGCTATGCAAGAAGACAAATTTAAATCAAAACTTCCGTAGTTCTCGGTATACAATAAAACTATTTATACCGGAGTAAGGTTAGAACGCCCTCTAACGGGGAATAAGTGAAATAAATGGCGACTCATTCTAGTTTTCTGTTGACCTAGATATCAAAATATCAAAAGGCACCGCTGGAAAAATATTCCAAAAATGCGGTTCAGAGAAACTATATGAAACGAGTCTTTGTACTCTCATACAGAGTATCGCATTAGTAAAAATACAAAAATAGACGGTTTAGTTTTGATTTAAATCTGTCTCCTGCCATCCCCCGATAGCGCTATTTCTGAAATATAATATTTGAAAGATATTTTCCCTAATTTGACATTGCTTTGCACATTTATTTGTGCTTTCCAGTTGGCAACGTGTCCGCTGAGAGGTCATTTTCGAAAATGTCAAGAATTAAAAATAATTTCCCATCAAGTATGACACAAGAACTTGTTAAAAATTTGTCGATTTTGTTAAGAAAAAAAATTTTTTTTTTGAAAAGTCTTTTTTTGAAAAGAATTCTCTGATGTGATCGAACTGGAGTGACGATTTTTTCTATTATACGTATATAAACATCGTAGTTAAAATCCATTTTTAGTGTATTCTTATTTAAATAAAAATTTCTGTAATTTTTTTTCGCAGGTACATGTTTGAAGGGCGGCTACAAGAGAATTGCCTAGGGCGTCAATTGACCTAAACGCGGCCCTGGGGGTAACGAGAAAACAATTATTAAGTTTACAAAAGTATGAAATTGTGTACAATTAAATCTTACTTGTTAGGTTACATTTGTTAAGGAATTGGAAAAGAGGTTTACAGTCGGTTTGCAGGTTAAGAATGTCTTTCATATTGTTTGAATAACCAGATATAGATTGTTTGTATGCGACAAATTCATCACATTATGTTAGCACATGTTTTATTGATAATGGTATATTACACCTTCTGCATTTTGGTGCTTCGGTATGGGTAATGAGATGCTCATGAGTAAGTTTACAGTGTCCTAACCGAAGACGAGATAAGATGACTTGGTTCGATCTGTTGATTTTATGTGGATTCCATGGGCCAGTATCTTCTTTAACGTCTCTTAACTTGCTCGTAGATGTTTTCCATTTTTCATTCCATAGATTGAGGGTCATCGATTTTAGTAGGTGTTTTGTATCTGCGGCTGGAATTGGTTATTCTGCCAATGAAGGTAATTGCGCAGCTGTGTAAGCCCAACGATCAGTGTTTTCATTTCCCTCGATTCCAGAATGAGAGGGAACCCATAGAAAAACTATTTTTGTGCCTGTTTGATGCAGACTGTGCAATATTTCTTTGATTAATGTGACTATAGGATTTTTCGTGAAGGTTTGTTGTATGAGTCTCAGTGAATTGAGTGAGTCAGATATTATTAAAGAGTGTTTGGTTTGTGCATTGGAAATGTGCTTTAACGCTTGTAATATGGCATAAAGTTCTCCATTTAAGATACTGTAGGAAATGGGAAGCTTAAATAAATATTTGGTTTCATTGTTTATGTATACTGCTGCTCCTACGCCTTGGGAAGACTTACACGAATCAGCGAATAAGTGGGTGTAATTTTTATATTTTGAGACTATTTGTTTATAATTTTGATAATAGCGGTTGCCCACGATCTGCGATTCTCGGATCATCACGCACAGCCGACGACCACGGACACAAACTCACCGCGGACATAGGTCTTCCCATTGATTGAACTCTGTAACTGTATTCATCGCTAACTAGCAAAAGGACTGACCCGTGTTGAGCTGCCCCCCCCATTTACAAAAATCAAAAAACAAATAGCCCTGATTTATGAGCTATTTATGAGCTCTCATATTCCGCAAACTAAAAATTTTGAGCTCGTTCCACTGAGCAGGAATTTGATACTTTAGTGGGGGGGGAAGGGGGGGCTGAGTCAGCCTCCCCACTACTTAAAAATAGGAATAATGAATCGGTTTTTGCGGCAGAATTACGAGCTATTTATGAGCTCTTGAAATTATATAGTTTCGATTTTTGAGCTCATCCCCTTCACCCCCAAACAACCCTTTAATTGATTTAACTTACGAGAAAAATGCTGAGAAAACTTAAAATATATCGTATTGCGGATATAATTCCTATAGCGTATATACTCTAAGAATAAACTATTAAATCACGTGTATTTCGATTATTGAGCTACAACCCCTTCGCAAGAAAACCACCCTATATTCCCGGCTTAAGAGAAAGTTGTACTTGAAATGCATTAAATTAATTATTTGGCGACTACATATTATTTAATAATTTATAAGGTTCCAAATTACGCGCATTTAAATCAGTAAATTGCAATTTATTTTGTATAGTGCAGTCACTGAAAGTAAAAATCAACGATTACCTTCAATTTCGGTGAACTTTCATCGATTTTTACGAAAATTGGTCAGTGGTTAGAGAATACCTCAAGAAACAAAGGTGACATGGTACCACCTTGCGCCTTTACCCTGAGGGTGGATACCGCTCCTTCTCGGGGGTGAAAATTATTGCATAAAAAATAACTGCACAAATCTATAAAAGAACAAATTATAAGCAAAATTTATTATATAAAGTTATTAAAATAAGTCAATACTTTTTAAGTCATTAAAGATCAAAAATTTTAATTATTCGTGAAAAAAATGCATGCTTTGAAGCGGTTTTTCGTAAATCATTGAAAAACTGTAAGTTTTTACAAAAAAGATAATAGTAGTTTTATTCGTATAGCTTATATTCTAAGAATAAACTCTTAAATCATGCGCCTTTCGATTATTGAGCTACAACCCCTTCGCAAGAAAACCATCCCATATTCCCGGCTTAAGAGAGAGTTGTACTTAAAATAATTTAAATTAATTATTTGGCGACTATATATCGTTTAATAATTTATGAGCTCGCTAAATATACGCATCTCAATTATTGAATTGCCATTTTCTTTCTACAGTGCAGTCACTGAAGGTAAAAATCAACTATGACCTTCGATTTCGGTAAATCTCCTTTCATTTTCACGAAAATTGGTGAGCGGATTTTGATGCTATTAACTTTTTCTAGAGCTCATTTTTGATAGGTATTTCTAAGTACTTTGACAAGTATTTAGTACCTAAGTGTTATAAAATGCATCTCTTTCCCGTTATTTAAAAGCTTGAATCCTTAGATTTGAAGAGTCACATAAAAAAATATACATTTAATTACCAATAACTAACTTTAAATTAACATTAAAGGGTTTTCAAGTAAGCAATTTATTATATTTTTTATTAGCTTCAAGTTTAGTGATTAACACTTTTTTGTAAAAACTTACAGTTTTTGAGTTATTTATGAAAAATCGCTTTAAAGCATGCATTTTCTTTCACAAAAATTAAAATATTTGGTCTTTAATAACTCAAAAAGTATTGATTTATTTTAATCACATTATATAACAAATTTTGCTTACAATTTGTCCCTCTCTCGATTTGTGGGTTTATTTTTAATAAAGTAATTTTCACCCCCGAGAAGGGGTGACATATACCCCAGGTTAAAACCTCAAATTGTTATTGTTAATTCGTGAAAATTAATGGAGATTTACCGAAATCGAAGGTCATAGTTGATTTTTACTTTCAGTGACTGCACTATAGAAAGAAAATGGCAATTCAATAATTGAGATGCGTATATTTTGCAAGCTCATAAATTATTAAACGATATGTATTCGCCAAATAATTAATTTAAATTATTTTAAGTAAAACTCTCTCTTAAGCCGGGAATATGGGGTGGTTTTCTTGCGAAGGGGTTGTAGCTCTATATAGTCCTGTCGCCAGGGGGGTACAACGGCCTCGTTAATTCAGATGGACTTACCCAAGTTTTTTTTATGTATTTTGACCCGTAGAACACGAATTTTTTGGGTAACAGTTGATCCGGATGTCGATAAGATTGTTATAGACCAAGAACTTGAGGAATCAAATAACAGCGATTTTTGGCAAAACAAAACAATATTTTGTATTTTTTGGGTCATTTTAAGCAAAAAATATTTCTACAAGTTTTTTAGTAGGATGCACAGTTTTCGACATAAACGCGGTTGAACTTTCAAAAAATCGAAAAACTGCAATTTTTAAACCCGAATAACTTTTGATTAAAAAATAAAATAGCAATTCTGCTTAGCGCCTTTGAAAGTTCAAGTCAAATTATGTCGGTTTTGATTATTTGCATTGCTAAAAATTTATTGTGTTATTGTTAAACAAAGCTACAAACAACTAGTGCGTGAGTGATGTTTCTATGATTTCTCATTTAAAATTGAACGAGTAGGTAGAATAAGTACTAGTGCAATCAAGACTATTTCTACGTTACATGCGTTAAAACGCATGTAAAAGCACGGGAAACCCTACGTGTTTATAGCTTTGTTAAACAATAAAAAAATAAATTTTTACCAATGCAAATAATCAAAACCGATATAATTTGACTTAAACTTTCAAATGCGGTAAGCAGACTTGCTATTTTATTTTTTAATCAAAAGTTATTAGGGTTCAAAAATTGCAATTTTTCGATTTTTTTAAAGTTCAACCGCGTTTATCTCGAAAACTGTGCATCCTACGAAAAAACTTGTAGAAATATTTTTTACTTAAAATGGCCCAAAAAATACAAAATATTGTTTTGTTTTGCCAAAAATCGCTGTTATTTGATTCCTCAAGTTCTTGGTCTATAACAATCTTATCGACATCCGGATCAACTGTTACCCAAAAAATTCGTGTTCTACGGGTCAAAATACATAAAAAAAACTTGAGTAAGTCCATCTGAATTAACGAGGCCGTTGTACCCCCCCTGGCGACAGGACTAATAATCGAAAGGCGCGTGATTTAAGAGTTTATTCTTAGAATATAAGCTACACGAATTAAACTACTATTAACTTTTTTGTCAAAATTTACAGTTTTTCAGTGATTTACGAAAAATCGCTTCATAACATGCATTTTTTTCACGAATAATTAAAATCTTTAATCTTTAATAACTTAAAAAGTATTGACTTATTTTATTAACTTTATATAATAAATTTTACTTTTAATTTGTTCTTTTATTGATTTGTGGAGTTATTTTTTATAAAATAATTTTCACCCCCGAGAAGGGGCGGTAGGCACCCTCAGGGTAAAGGCGCAAGGTAGTATTATGTCACCTTTGTTTCTTGACGTATCCTCTAACCACTGACCGAAATTGACGTAAGGTTCACCGAAATTGAAGGTAATCGTTGATTTTTACTTTCAGTGACTGCACTATACAAAATAAATTGCAATTTACTGATCTAAATGCGCGTAGTTTGGAAGCTTATAAATTATTCAATGATATGTTGTCGCCAAATAATTAGTTTAATGCATTTTAAGTACAACTTTCTCTTAAGTCGGAAAGATAGGGTGGTTTTCTTGCGAAGGGGTTGTAGCTCAATAATCGAAATGCACGTGATTTAATAGTTTATTCTTAGAGTATATAAGCTATAGGAATTATATCCGCAATACGATATATTTTAAGTTATCTCAGCATTTTTCTCTTAAGTTAGATCAATTAAAGGGTTGTTTGGTGGTGAAGGGGATGAGCTCAAAAATCGAAACTTTATAATTTCAAGAGCTCATAAATAGCTCGTAATTCTGCCGCAAAAACCGCTTCAATATTCCTATTTTTAAGTAGGCTGACTCAGCCCCCCCACTAAAGTATCAAATTGCTGCTCAGTGGAACGAGCTCAAAATTTTTAGTTTGCGGAATATGAGAGCTCATAAATAGCTCATAAATCAGGGATATTTGGTTTTTGATTTTTGCAAGTGGGGGGGGGGGCAGCTCAACACGGGTAAAGGACTGACGGTTTCATGAAAAAAGAATATTATATATGTGACTCATTTAATTTGGGTGTTGATTACATTGCGTTTGTCGTGTTTCTTATGTCTTTCAATGTTTTCGTTTAGAATATGGTGTGAAATGTGTAGTATGCACAGTCCATGTAAATCAATAATTACACACATAATGTATTTTATTTTTAACAAAATGTTAAATTTTGTTAATGTATTTTATTTTTAACAAAATGTGTTAAATTATCAACTTGTAAAAAAATCGTTGGTCAAAAACAAATTTTGGACCAACTTTGGATATGCTTTATAATAGTCAGGGAGGTAGTGTAAAATTTGACCGGAGCATTTTAGCATGGGTGTTTTTCTTTATTGAGTTAGGTGTTCCATTAGCAAACGGTGTGTCAGCCGGCCCAAAACCGGGGCTTTTAGGCCATTCGCACACACAGCTGCTAAAAAGAAACCAGTTGGTAATTTTAGTTACCAATCAGTTACTTAGTAGTCACTGTCCATGTATTTTAATGAGCGTCCGCATACAGCACTACTAGTTAGCAGCCGGTCTATAATGCGGGAATGATCAGTCGACAGCGGACTGGACATGCAGGTCGCTGGGGGACTAGTTTGTAAACATTTGGAAAATGAATTAAAGGATTGAATGGGTCGAACTTTGGTGCTCAGCCAGAGGTAGGTATTTATTACGGATATAGGTAAAGAAATAGTGGGAATTGGTTTACATGTTCTATTGTTGTTTACATTAAAAATAAAAGATGGTTATTTTTGATATTTTAAATAAGCTTAAGATATGAACATGGTTTGTTTGGATTATGCGTGTAAAATTTTTTTATTAGTAGATATTTCAAAGCTAGTATTTTGCAGTAAATTAAGCTAAGCCAAATTGTTTTGTGTGAATTATTGCTCTTATACAGTAAAATTATAAAGGCTCTTAACGATATAATTTCTTATTTGCAGTAAACCTTATTACCTATCTCAGAGAAAAAAGTGTCATATTTTGTTAAAGTTTAACACGCAAAATCAGCGGAATCGTTTAATATAAAATTAGTGCAAGAAGTGGAAAACATCCGTGCCTATATAAACTTAATTAACTAGTACCTATCTATCTATCTAATCAGCCCTAAACATCCATCCTTGGATATAGGCCTCCTCTTCCTTCTTCCATGCCTCTCTATCTTGGGCAATTTGCATCCATTTTGACCCAGTGTGTTTCTTCAGGTCATCTGACCATCGCATCTGTGGCCTTCCCCTTTTTCGTTTGTGGTTCCATGGTCTCCAATGTATTACCATCTTAGTCCATCTTTCATCCTTCTGCCGTAGGGTGTGTCCGGCGAACTTCCATTTAAGCTTTGCTACTTGGGTAGAGACGTCTTTCACTTTTGTTTTGTTACGGATCCATTCGTTTCTTTTCCTGTCTGATAATTTAATGTTCAGCATTTGTCTTTCCATGGCTCTTTCTGTCTTTGCTATTTTTTCCATATTCTCTTTTGTAAACGTCCATGTCTGAGAGCCATATATTAAAACAGGGAGTATACATTGATTGAAGACTTTTGTTTTTAGGTATTGCGGGTATTTTCTGTTCTTTAGAATATAAGACAGTTTTCCGAATGATGCCCAGGCCAACCTTATTCTTCTCTTTATTTCTTCGGTCTGATTTTCTTTATTTAATCTAGTGATTTGTCCTAGATATATATATTCTTTTACTTGTTCTATTCTTGTTTGTGCCACTGTAATTACTAGTTCTTCTTGTTGATTGGTCATGGTTTTTGTTTTACTGTAATTCATCTTCAGTCCTATCTTTGTCGATTCTCTATCTAGTTCTTCCATCATTCTTTGTAATTATTCACTTCTTTCTGCTATTAATACAATATCATCAGCATATCGTAAGTGATTCAGATATTGCCCGTTTATGTTTATACCCAAACCATCCCAGTGCAGTTGTTTGAACACATCTTCTAGCGCTTGGTTGAATAGCTAGGGCGCTTTTAATGTCAAAACCCTCTTCAAAGAAAAACATGTCGAATCACAAAACAAACGGAATATTACCCCAGGTGGGTAGAGATAACTAGTACCTATTGATGGGAAATAATCCACAATTTTACTAAAAAGAATGATTTTATTAACGTTTCGTAGTCCAAATCGGATGCCGTTGTCAAAATACAAAAAATATTAATGAATTAAACAAAAATGTTGTTGCTTAGTAAAAAATTCTTCTAATATGTATTTTTTTTTAATCTGACTCATTTATATCGACAATTCAGACATATATTATACATTTTAAAGTAGAAGACTTTAAAATGATATTGCTAATATTTATGAATTGCGTTTCTGAGACGACTCTACTGCAAGATAGTTTATTCGATTACATGAAATCAACCCCAACTCAAGAATATCCGTCACAAAAAATCATGACATGTGATCTGTTTTTAAAAATACAACTACATGCAACGGTGACAATAAATAATAACAACAATATGATTTTAAAGTCTTCTACGTTAAAATGTATAATATATGTCTAAATTTCCGATATAAATGAGTCAGATTAAATAAATTATTAGAAGAATTTTTTACTAAGCAACAACATTTTTGTTTAATTCATTAATATTTTTTGTACTTTGACAACGGCATCCGATTTGGACGTCGAAATATTAATAAAATTATTTTTTAGTAAAATCGTGGCTTCTTTCCCATCAAAAACTAGTTAATTACAAAAATTTCACAAGAAAATAGATTCAGGACAACATAATATATAAACTTAAACACCGCCTAACAAAGCTACTCAGTACAAAGTACAGTCAAGAAGTGACTCGTTTTATTAATTTTCGGTAGCGTAATGTGCGAGCCATAGTTGATAACCCGTTGATAACTCTGATTACCAACTAGTTTAGTTTCTGTTTAGTAGCTGCGAAAGGCCTTAGGCAAAACAAGATAAAATATGAAACTAGATGGAAAAACCCTACAACTATATGTCAAATATTTATCTCCGTGACTTACATCCATCATGGCCTAAAATACCTAGCTCCTGGCTTTCACCCAGGTGAGCCGGGTTCCATTCCCTACGTTGGAAGTTTTTTTTGTTTTTAAAATTGACGTTTTGATTTGAAAAATATTTATTTTTATAATACCATATTTTTAATATTTATACACAATATAAAAAGTCTGTATGTCCTTTATAGTATCATAAATTATGCATTTGATCATAATATGATGACCTCAAGCAAAGCTGTTGTACATGAACCCGGGAAGGTTTCTGAGTTAATACGACCAACCTAAGTAATCATTATTTGCGCAGACAGCACAAAAAACTATTGTTTATTTGAAAAAAGGGTTGTTTAGGGTTGTATGTATCTTTTGGTTCTACATCATATAAAATTAAGAAAAAACAGTTTGTCCAAAAAAATAAAAAATAATGTAGTGACTAGGAGGTAACGCCCTATTCACTTAGATTAGTCGTACCAACTCAGCAACCTCATGTACAACTTTGCTTAACCCGGCATTGGTCGCTGTATGAGATTTTCTCTCACGGTTTCAGAATATTGCACACAACTTTTTCCCTGGTAAATTACACATGCTGTAGTTCCTTCTAGTCTCCGAATTATCCTTCCTCTACAATAGAATAGACTCAGCTGCTCTGATGGTGGTTCAGTTGACTTAGTATGGCCCAATTGTTAAGTCAGTGCACTTAACGTGAGATATTTTCTCATCGCGCGACCACCGTGTATAATATTATTCAGCATTATTTTTTAGCATTATTTTATTTTCTATTTGCAATATGAATCGTGCAAAGATAATTTTAGAACTTACCCTGTTGCAGAACAATAAAGTAAAGGTACTAGTACAAATTTGAAGTTTATATTGAAATATTAAAATTAATATTATTTCTACATTTTTAGATTAGGTTAAAATGTAAGAACGCATCAACAGTCACATTGTGTAAAGCTAATAATAACTTATTAAGTTTGAAATCTATTTTGAAAATTATATTTCGTAAAAAAAGGCGAAAGTTGGATACCTTTGTGAGACAAAATATCACGCGCGACCATTCACATAAAAACCAACCCAGCGACTAATGCCGGGTTAAGGTTAACATAATAATGATCAAATGCATAGTTTAAATTTTGTGTCGTATAAATAATAAAAACGTGGTAATATAAAAATAATTATTTTTCGAATCAAAATGTCAATTTTAAAAACAAAAAAAAAACTTCCAACTTCTCACCTGGGTGAAAGACATGAGCTAGGTATTTTAGGCCATGATGGATGTAAGTCACGAAGAAACATATTTTTCCACCTACCTCTACCGAAAGTATACTTTTCCGGACCTGATTGTAGGGAGCAAAGTTGTACTTTTCCTCCCTAGGGAGGAAAATATTTTTCCTCCCTAGGGAGGAAAAGTAAAAGTGACGTCATGGTATTTCATTCATGAAATGTAACTTATTGACGCCCTGTACAATATCTATTTTCTATTACGTAAGTTTCTATACATTTTACGTTTATTTATAAAACACTCTGTATTTTACAGAATGGTAAAAAACAGTAAATTGTTATTTTGATTTAACAATGTTTACATTATTAATTTGACTTATATTTGACAGTTGACAGTTATATTGTACGTACTTGTTAGTTTTAGTTCTAATAAATTTTGTTGGTTAGTTACATAAATAAATTAAGTAAAAATGAAAAAATGACTTGTTATTTGAGGAAGGTGGAAAAACCATATGTATAACATGGGAGTAAAGTGCCTTTTCCTCCCTTGAATGATTACTGCCCTCCGCTACGCGTCGGGCAGTAAACTTCATTCTCGGGAGGAAAAGTAGCACTTTCCTCCCTTGTTATACAAATAGCTATTACATATGAGCCGTTGCCGATAGTAAGGGCGAATTCAACATTGGGTCAAACATTTTTTTTGATGATACCATTTTACAGTCGGAAAAATGAAAGAATACCCATGAACGAACATATAAAACACGCTGTATTTTCCTGTCACCGTGTCACAAAGAAAATTGCCCACCGTAAGTACATGTAATAACAATTATTACATAACAATTATTATAACAATTATTACATGTACTTGCGCTTGCCAATTTTTTGTGTGACAGGGTGACAGGAAAATACAGCGTGTTTTATATGTTCGTTCATGGGTATTCTTTCATTTTTTCGACTTGTAGATTAAATTTCCTACATTATATAACTGTCGAATTGTTTCGACCTTTTTCGCCAGAAAAATAAATCTTCAAAACTTGTTTTTGTTGAGTTCGCCCTTACTACCTGCATTTTTAAACCCAAGTTTCTCAAAACTTGCTTTTGTTGAATTCGCCCTTACTATCCGCAACGCCTCATATAAGTTGTAAGCTTTTACCATCTAGTTTCATATTTTATCTTTTTTTGCCTAAAAGCCCCGGTTTTGGGCCAGTTGACACATCATTTGTTAATAAGCTTTGGAATACCTAACTAAATAAAGAAAAACAGCCACGCTAAAATGCTCAGGTCAAATTTGACAATACCTATATAAGTCCCCCATTTAATTAAATACAAACGCTGAATTCTTTTGAATTCATCTAGCCCAAAGTGAAAGAAAACAACTGGCATTTACCGTGTTAAAAAATCATGACAGTGTTCGCACGGGCCCATAACGTACCTTTGATCTTTAAAGACTTCCAACGGATCACTACAGACGTGTCTGTGCTACCACGGACGACAACTTCCTACGGTGCGTGGTGCGCGCTAATCTGTGTCCGTTGGCGAAATTGCCGATCCTGGGAAGCCGTTGTTACTACGGACCAGCACAGACGCGTCTTTGCTACCACGGACGATACGCTTCCCACGGTGCGTGGTACGAGCTGGTCCGTGTCCGTCCGCAATATGGCCCATCGTGGGAAGCCGCTATAAGACGTGGATTGGTATCGTATTTATTATAGAGTCTCATGTATTATTTCTAAGAATTAGGGTATGGTAATATCTGAGGAAGGAGCGATATACACCTGTCTTCTGAAGCTGAGTATGTGTTGGTATTCTGGATTTGATGCACCTATTCTAAGAAAGTTTATTGGAGAAACTAATTTTAATCCAATATTTTCCAGTAAGGTTACGAGAGATTCATGTGGGATCGTTGGGCTTACATTCGATAATACTAGTCTGTCCCCTAATGAAATTAGACGTCTTGCTTTAATGACTTCATTATTGACAACAATTTGACCATGATTGGTTAAAAACTCATCAACCAGTGATTTATTGGTTAGATAAACACATATTCTGTTGTGTGAAATTCTGCTACAGAAAATGATGTTTATTGGTTTTACCAGAGGTCCCAATTGGAGAAGATAATCTTGAACTTTTGCACCCTGAATGGAGCCGAAGATAAGTGCCTGGTCCTTGTTAGGATACTTGTAGATATTTTTTGAGACAGTGCTTGCATGAGATGCATTGGAGGTATTCATATTATTTAAATTGGAGCTATCATTATTATCTGGGTGAGTGTGGTGGATGATGATGATTGATTTGTAAATGTTGGTTGTGGCATTATATTTAAAATATTCAAATTTGCTAAGTTACTTTGTTAAATATAATTATTGTCCAAAACATTTTTCTCAGGCCGACCCTGCCTTTTGTTGTTAAAAATTCTTTATTTCGCTAGGCGAGTTTTTGCCAGCTAATTACTTTTCCGTCGTGTGGATCTGAATTTCTAACCTCAATCAGCCTAACAAAAACCGTCTGGATGCAATTAATAGACCATTGAGGGTGACGTCATTGGACAGCGACTGATGAGCAAAATATTGTAAACAAACTAGGTTAAGTGTAGGAAACCATTGTTTAATTTGAGAATGATTAAAATACCAGCGTTTTGTTCAGTTTGAAAGTGTTCCAGTAAAGGTAAAAGAGATAAAGTAAGTTTTTTTTTATAATACCAGCTGCATTTAAAGACCGAAATGTTTTAAATCACTATAATCACAATACACTGTAACCAGAACGACGATATGGGCCAAGAAAACTGATTTTCTGATTATACCGGGTTTTGGCATCCCCTATGAGGGTGTCCTATATCCAATATTTGAAATTTTTGTAGTTGAAACCACAGATTTTTTTATAATAAAACGAGAAAATAGCAAAAATAACACCAAAAACACAATTTTTGCCCCTCAGCAACGGTGTCGAAAGTCACGTGACCTGGAATGGTCAATATTGAAAATTTACTCACAGTTGCTGTTCTTGGTATTTTATGTCTCTGCACTAGTAAAACTTTGCTATTAAAAGGCTTTTATTTGGCGGTAATTTGTTTAAATCGACCATAAATTATAAATGTGTGTTTACAAACAGGTCTCACAAACAAGTCCTTTTTTTCAATATTGAAAGGTTTCTTACATACAATTCCACATAATAGACGGTATTTACTTAATATAAAATTGGAATATGGAAGGCCAAGGGAGTTCGTCTTGACCCCAAATTCAGAAAATATTTTTATCTATTTTATGTCATATTATGTATCAGTTTTTAGTTTGTGAAAACTGTCATTATAGATAGCAGTGCGTGAAGGGTTTAAAGTGTGCGTGAAGTAACAATGTATTTTAAATGGGATCTACTTTTTCACACATTTTCAATGGGTTTTTTTGGCACACTTTTATATAATCAAATATCCTTAACTTTAGCGTTGTCATAGTGATGACAATATGAGCAATGAATTACAACAAAATTTTTGACAGTTTTGTGGTTTGAAAGTAGTTAGGATTTTTAAATGTACAAAGTTCTAAAAATGGTAAAATAGAAATCAATTCCAGTGATGAAGACTTACAGTTTTTTTATTTGTTTATCGAAGAGTAGATAAAATAATGTATGAAACTGTGCGTGAAGTACTTTTTGCGAACTTACGCGATATATACCATCTAAATAACGCGTGCGTTCGCAAAAAGCATACTTCACGAACCGTTTCATAAATAACTATTTTTTTCGTAAAATATAGGGAATTTTTTTTATTACAAAATATAAGGGTATCTTGAATGATATTAAAGTCAAATAAAAAGATAATAAGTTTAGAATTGAAAATATTTTTGAATTTATTAAATAAAAACATATATCGGGGTCCAAATTTACCCCTCTTGGTCATCCGAAGGTTAACATTTGTCGGCCTACCTACCAGATTCCAAAACTGTGGCGCACGGCAAAAGTTGTAGCCCTTCTAAAACTTGGGCAAGTCCTTGAACTACCGAGTAGATACCGTCCGATATCTCTGCCATGCCACCTATATAAATTATGATCGCCACATTTTGATTCGCATTCAGGGAAAATTAGGTGCAAAACTAATACCATAACAAGCAAACTTCAGGCCAGGTAAATCGTGCACAGGCCAAGTACTGAACTTAACAGAGTGCATAGAGGAGAGATTTGAGCAGAAAGAGATAGTGGTAGTAGCCTCGATAGGCCTTACAGCGGCATAAGTTACAATAAACCACAGAACCTTGCTAACTAAGACCTATAACACTGTGCTTGACTATGACTTGGTAAAGATCATTAGATCACTGTTCTGTACTAGGTGCTTCTACGTTGTGCCAAATAGAAATAAAAGAATATAGAGAACTAAAATATGGTCTACCACAAGGAGGCTTTACTAAAACGCAAGTACATATGTGCATTCCATCTCAACAACCATTTGGCGCATGTAAAACTGAATGTGTCTTGGGAGGAATAACACTGGAATATACCGATAGGTTCAAATAGCTTGGAGTCATACTATTCCAGTCCAGTCACTAACATATAAATTCCACTGTTAAAGTAGAAGACGAAAGGTTACTCTACGAGAAACGATCTTCTCCGGAAACTTGTAGGGAGCAAGTAAGGTGTAAACCCACAGGTCTTAAAGTCTATAGGTGAAACCCTATGTTTCTCAGCAGGGGAATATGCTTGTCTCGTCTGGGGTAGATGTAGACACGCCAAACTAGTAACCACGGCATTAAATGAAACATATAGAATATGTACCAGCTATATGAAATCTACCCCTCTATCTCTACTGTACTGGGCAGCTGCATTCGCATCTCCAGATGACCTCAGATGCGCCTCGCTATATGTGGCTAAGTTCAGACAAACTTTTGATGAAAGCGTTGATTAAATACTTGAATTCAATCGGGTATCCAATTAACGATGAGAGCCAGGAAACCGCCAAGAAGTGGCCGACTTAAATCAAGGAAAAAGTTTATGATAAACGTCAGCGTCGAACCATCCGAACTGTTCCCTCTCCAACCAGAACCTAATCGAGTGAACCTTCTTCTTATTTCGCCATCTCCTTTCGACGGTTGGCGATCCAAATGGCAACTGTGGCTTTGGAAACTACTGCACGAAAAATTTCTGCGGATGAGCGGTCAAACCATTTTCTCAGGTCCTTAAGCCACGAGTTCTGACGTTTTTCTACTGATCTTCTGCCCTGTACTTTACCTTCAAATATGATTTGAAGTAAATCATATATTTCCCCTCTCAACACATGTCTCTAGAATTAACCTGGAGTAGAGAAATAATAACTAATACATTCTTTAAATTACCCCCAAGGAGACTGTATACGTGGAAGTCACCTCAACACACACAAGAAAAAGTAATCAGAAACCAAATAGATCACATAATGGTGACAAAAAGATACCGTAATGCCGTGAAATCTACTAAAACTTACCCTGGAACTGATATCGGTTCGGATCATAATCCAGTAGTATCTGTGTTAGAAGCTAGACCAAAGAAAATGAGAAAAACCATCATCCCAGCGTTAGACTAAGTCAGCTTAAAAGTGAACACCGACGACAAACAGTGCGCGAAGAAATCAACACCGGCCTCAGTGTAGCAGAAAACCAAATCCGCAGAACAGACAACATAGATGAAAAACTGAAGTATATAAACACTATAATAAGAACTACGGGAAAGAAACACCTAACCAAATCTACAAAGAAACATAAGGTGTGGATGACACCAGACATACTAGAACTAATAGATGAAAGACGCAAATTGAAGAATAATTCAGAAAAATACAGAGAGGCTGATAAGAACATAAAGCAAATAATAAAGAAGGCCAAAGAATCATGGATTAAAGAACAATGTGTAGAAATGGAAGACTATGAAAGAAAGTATGACACATTCAATATACATAAAAAAGTAAAAGAACTTACAGGAACCCAAAGAAGACTTCAAATAAGTTTGCTTAAGGACAAAGACGGAAATGTTATTATAGGCTTAACAGAAAAAATTAATAGATGGAGTGAATACATAAGAGAATTGTTTGAGGACAACAGAAATAACATTGACAAGGTAAATGGTGAAACGGGACCTGAAATCCTAAAATTTGAAGTAGAAATGGCACTTAGAAAGTCCAAAACTGGAAAGGCAAATGGACCCGATGAGGTTCCTACTGAATTACTAAAGCTCTTGAATGATGAATCAATAGGTATAATATTGCACTTATTTAACACAGTATACAATACTGGTATTATACCTCAAGAGTGGCTGCTGTCTACATTCGTTACACTGCCAAAGAAATCCAATGCAAAAGAATGTTCAGAATATCGAACAATATCTTTAACGAGCCATCTACTAAAGATATTTCTAAAAATCTTCCACAACCGAGTTTATCAAAAGTTAGAGTCAGATATTAGTAATACACAGATGGGGTTCAGAAAAGTACTAGGTACTCGAGAATCTTCCTTCGGTTTGAATGTTCTTACACAAAGATGCCTAGACGTTAATCAAGAAGTTCATGCATGTTTTATCGATTTTGAAAAAGCGTTTGACAGAGTACGCTACGATAGGCTAAGAGATATTCTTGAAAGAAAAGACATAGATAATCAAGATCTGCGAATAATTCTCAACTTATATTGGAATCAGAAAGCTAACATCAAAATAGAAAATGAGATATCAAAAGCAATAGAAATACGTAGACGAGTAAGACAGGGATGCATGTTGTCACCACTGCTATTTAATGTATATAGTGAAAGCATCTGTCAGGAAGCCCTTTTGCAAGCAAATGAAGGAATCATAATCAATGGAGAGGTTGTAAATAATATTCGATACGCAGACGACACTGTACTAGTTGCAAGAACAGTAGAAGAATTACAACGATTACTTACAAACATAAATTTTGCTTGCAACAATTATGGCATAAACATTAATATCAAAAAGACCAAGTATATGGCCTTCAGTAAAAGCATGACACAACCAGCACATATTAGTATAAACGGCATTCAAATTGAAAAAGTATCAAGTTACAAATACTTGGGAACTTTAATAAACGAAACTGGACACCAAAACAATGAAATAAAAAGACGTATCGAAATTGCCAGGGCCACCTTCATAAAGATCAGAAAATTCTTCTGCAACAGAGATATAAGCATCCCTCTACGATTAAGAATGCTAAAAGGCTACGTATTTAACACGCTATTATACGGTGTAGAGGCCTGGACTCTCAAACAGACCAACATAAAAAATATTGAAAGTTTCGAGATGTGGTGTTACCGTCGAATGCTGAAGATAAGTTGGGTTGAAAGAATCACAAATCTTGAAGTAATACGAAGGATAGGAAGAGACCCAGAAATTTTGTTAACGATAAAATGAAGAAAACTCGAGTATTTGGGTCACCTGATGAGAGGTCATAAATACGCTTTACTTCAAAATATAATGCAAGGAAAAATAGAAGGAAAACGAAATCCAGGCCGTAGAAGAATGTCATGGATGCGGAATTTGAGAGAGTGGTTTGGCTGCACCACTAATGAACTTTTTAGGTCAACTGTAAACAAAGTCAGGGTAGCCTTGATGATTTCCAATCTCCGATAGGAGTGGCACAAGAAGAAGAAGAGAAACTGGCGGACACTCAACCACATAATATGTACCGGCTTGCCTCCGTAAAACAGAAACTTATTAAGTGGGGTATAAAGATAGATAACGGCGCACTTCGTGAATGTGGGGAAATGCAGAATGTGGAGTACCTGAGAGTATGCAGACTTTGCCCATTACAGTGCACCTTCGATGATTTATGGCTCACAAATACAAAGGGCGTAGACGTAGCCTGATACTGGACAGAAAAGTTTACAGTATAAAACTTTACAATATTTGCAGTCCTATATTATATTGTGGAGCAAAGATCCATAGTAGCCATTGTGTAGGTGTCTCGCCAGATTTGTACGTTGTTAAAGAGCATAGTTCAGCTGATAATCGACAGTCACATTAAGAATACAGGGGAATCGCTATCGACCTTTTAGAAAAAGGCTGACAACAAAAGAAAAGGTATGTAACAAGAATATGAATATTAGGGTATAATAAGTGTACAAATATGTTATATATTTTATTATATCAGGTACAAAAACAGTATAATTTTAACTTATAATCTGAAACACAAGCACTTTGTTCGCCGTATAAATTTAACCGGCTGATTGAACCTACAATACTGTAGCTTTTAGACTTTGACATATATCTTACGGTAGCTTCAAATAAACCATTTCCTGGAACTGTTGTAAAACTTAACATGTAATCTGATACTTGATAATCTCCTGTAATTTCTTGACTATGCTCCATAACTCTTGCACTTGATATGCGATATAACTTTAAATCTGCACATTTAGAATGTGCAGCTAGTAGATCGTTTATATGGTTAACACAGAAATCAGCTACAGCCTTAATTGTTTTATTATTAACATTAAGTTCTACACTCTTTTGGCATGTACACCAGTGACTGACAATGCCCGTATCTTCGCAAGTTCTATATTCACTAATTCCTCTTAGTAAACTTATCCCTCTGGATGTATTAGTACTATTATTACTATGATTATCGATATTTTCTATATTTAATAAATCAACAAAAGTCTCGTATAAATCGAAGGGTGTTGTTAGAAGTAACGAATTTTTTTGTAAATTATTATAATGTTGCTGATATTTCTGTCTGTACCATTCTGGAAGATATACATGTAAAAACGGCAACCTTTCTTCCATCATTCCTTGAAAAGTGCTTCTTATTCCTCCCCATCTGATCCCATGGTCGCTCATAACGAATAGGGCTGTATTATTGAGATGATCCTTTTCTTGTAAATATTTAAACAAAGAGTAGTAATCATCATCGCCTACTCTAGGTAAATTTAGATTATCATGAGATATGGTATTTTCCCAGAAAAAACCGAAATACTTTAATGACCTATCTTTCATTGTTTGAATGAAATTGGTCATATATTTTATATGGTCTTTATACACCCATCTTGCTCCTAGACAAAGTTTAACGTTTCCATAATTAACATTTCCTATCTCGCTCGTAGCCTCTCTATCAAAATAGCTGTAACCATAATCTGTCGGTTGTTTTTTAAAACCTTTTTTTTGATAGTTAAAAATTCCCATCCATGATGAGTCCTCGTCAAAAACCGTTACATAACCTAAAAAAAGTTATATACAATTTTATATAATTGTTATAATATACCAGTTAGAGTAAATTGGTAAGAAAAGAAATGATTTATAAAAAAATACAGGATCCTTTGTAAAAGGTATATTTAAAAGACCCCAATAAGGGTTACATCACAAAACAAAACGTTTTCGGATTAACAAGTAATCCATCATCAGTGTTAAGCCAATAGCATGCATGCGTGAGCCACCAAAAAGTTATGGGTTAAAGCCCTTTAAAAGTTATAAGATCTTATAATACTATAACATATTATGTTTAAGATAGTTGGATGTTGCAAATATTCCTGTATATTACCCATAGTGGAGTCAATGAAGGTTTTCACCTCCGATTTCGTTGAACCTCCATCGATTTTCATTAAAATTGGTACGTATGTAGAGGATACCTCAAGAGAGAAAGGTGACATGGTGCCAACTTGCGCTTTTACCCCGGGGGTGGATGCCACCCCTTCTCGGGGGTGAAAATTATTTTATTAAAAATAATACCACTAATCGATAGAGGGATAAATTATAAGTAAAATTTGTTATATAAAGTTATTTCAATAAATCAATAGTTTTTGAGTTATTAAAGATCAAAAGTTTTGATTTTTCCTGAAAAAATTCCATGTTTTAAAGCAGTTTTTCATAAATAACTCAAAACCAATAAGTTTCTTCAAAAAAGTTGTTACCAAAATCGAAGATAATATAAAAATAAATAAGCTCCTTATTCGAAAAATCCTTTATTACATATAAAAAGTGAGTTATATGCAATTGAATGTATATTTTTTTTCCGCGAGTACTCAAATCTTATTATTCAAGCTTAAATAACAGGAAAACGATGCACTTTGTTAAATAGAGATACTAAACATTTTAATAAAGTACTTAAAGGTAACTACCAAAAAGCTATATAAGAAGTCGATAGCATCAAAATTAAGCAAGTTATGATGGAAATAAGAGGACCCTTTCAGATATCTTTAAAATTTATAGTAACCCATTTACAACTTTATTTATTTTATAATGAGTAATAACTTCAACAAGTTTGACCGGTTTAGAATGCATATTTTTGAAAAAAAAATACGATTAAAAAAATTAGAATTTTTCAAATTTTCGTGAAGTTCATCTTCTTTTGATAATAACTCCAAAAATACTCGATATACTTAAAAAATGGTAGAGAACAAAATTTTAGTTTTAACTTTATTTAAGCTTTTTCTTTTTTTAATAATTTTTTATGACAAAAAATAACCGAGATAGAAACATTTAAAACGTAAATTTTACTGCGAGAACCATGTAACCGGGGCACTTTCACCTTGTATTAAAAAAAAATAAAGGATTTACAAAATTATGTTTAATACAGCGTCATAGACCTTTCACTTAGCTTTGTAATGGTTTTTGGATAATTCTCATATTTCAAAAATTAACAAAGTTATTTAAAAAAAAACCAATAACATTTTCTTTGAAAAAATGTTATAGCGGAGATTTTGTATGTATACAGGTTGTGGGAAGTCCAATTAGTCGTTTGTTGTAGGAGATATAAAAAAAGTTTATTTAGGTGAGATTGGGGCATATATAATATCAGAATTTAAATACATTTCCAAATATACAGGGCCACCCATATTGACAGGGTGAAACAAAATTATCTTTTGTTTAATGGAACAGCCTGTATATTTTTACATTTTTGGATTCTCCTTTATGTTTTATTTCTTAAAATATCAGGTTTTGTGATGTTATATGAAGTAGTTTAAAAGATAATTACGTTTTTTTTTCAAATTTCATAGCAATATTCACCCCCTGTATAATTGTAGTGATTTGATATCAGAAAATCAATTTATGTTCAAGTGATTTTTAATATAGTATATTATTGTTAAAAATTATTAATCTAGCAAAACGTTTAATTTTAGGTAATACAGGGTTGGTCGAAACTGAATGAGTGTTTTCTCAAAGTTTGAGAGTATGAGTTTTCTGAAACGGAGCAGCCTGTAATGCCTGTAATGTGCATTGTAATGAAATGCTATTGTATGGCACTTTATTATTTCCCACCCTGCCAATGAGAACTGAATTTATTTTTGAAATTCCTAACTTTATATCTTTAATTATTTTAAATATTGTAAACGATTAAAAACAATCAAATTAAATTGAAATGAATAACCAGTGTATATCTTCCACATTTACTTCATATTTAACGTAGCCTGTACCATAACATTGCACAGATTATTATCCCTGTATAGCAACGATATACCATGAATGTGAACTCATACTTGAGAAATGTCCTATATCCAGTCTCGCAAAAAAAGGGATTCCTCAAACATAATAGATATGCAGACAAAATCAGCCAAAGTGATTTGCGATATCTAATGAAAGGTATGTTCCGTTTGTTTGTAGAATTATATTTGATTGGCTTTAATTACTAAAATAAATAAATTTTCAATTATATTTTATGTATTTGTGGAAAAGGAAACCTAGCATTAGTGGCCACATTTCCATAACGGCCAATTGTTTTTTATTTTTAGTTGTCGTTATTGACAGGTTTTACTGTACCAATAATATTTTATTAAATTATGAAACATTATTTAAATAAAAAATTTATAAACTTGAGAAAAGAAAGTTTGTTTAAAATTTACTCCTCTATCTAATTATGGGGTTATTTTTAATAAAATAGTGTTCACCCATGAGAAGGGGTAACATCCACCCCCAGGATAAAAACGCAAGTTGGTACCACATCACTTTTGTTTCTTGAGGTATGCTCTAACTACTCACCAATTTTCATTAAAATTGATGGAGGTTCAACGAAATCAGGGGTGAAAACCTTCAGCGACTGCCTTTTTGGAAATATAAAAGAATCATTTTTTTCGTGATTGTCAATTTGCTCATTTTCTGATTTTTGGTTCCTATAAGGTTTGAAAAATTAACAAAAATTATAAATCATGCACATAAATGTAAAAAAATATTTATTTTACTTAATTAAACGAGATGCTTGAGCCAGAATGCTGAAATCTGCATTTTATCATTAAAAAAAAGGTCGATTTCACCCCTAAAATGCAGAGAGCGCAACTTGGTGCTATATCACTTTTGTTTTTTGAGGTATCCTCTAACTACTCAACAATTTTCATGAAAATCGATGGAGGTTCAAGGAAATCGTGGGTGAAAACATTCAGTGACTACACTTTCAGAAATATAGAAGAATAAGGTTTTCGTGATTTTCGACTTGTTAATTTTCGGAATTTTTGGTTGCTATAAGGTTTGAAAAATAAAAAAAAATATAATTCATGCACATAATTATAAAAAAATATTTATTTTTCTTAATTAAACGAGATTACTTGCGCCATAATGCGGAAATCTGCATTTTTTACAATTTAAAAATTAGGGGTGTATTGCACCCCTAAAAGGCAAAAGCGCAAGTTGATGCTATATAACTTTTATTTGTTGAGGTATCCTCTAACTACTTACCGATTTTCATGAAAATTGATGAAGGTTCAACGAAATAGGAAGTGAAAACTTACAGTGACTGCACTTTCAGAAATCTAAAAAATAATTTTAAAAATGGGGTGTATTTCACCCCTAAAATGCAAAAAGCGCAAGTTGGCACTATGTCACCTTTGTTCCTTGAGGTATCCTTTAAGCACTCACCAATTTTTATGAAAATCGATGGAGGTTCAACGAAATCTGAGGTAATAACTCATATCCACCTTCATTGACTCCACTACCAGGGCAACACAGGACTCTAACTCACGTGGATGTGATAGAGTCCTGTGTTGCCCTGGGTAATATTGAGGAATATTTGCAACATCCAACTATCTTAAATATATGTAGTATAATATCAGATCTTATAACTTTTAAAAGGTTTTTACCCATAACTTTTTGGTAGCTCACGCATGCATGCTATTGGGTTAACACTGATGATGGATAACTTGTTAATCCGAAAACGTTTTGTTTTGTGATGTAACCCTTATTGGGGTATTTTAAATATACCTTTTACAAAGGATCTTGTATTTTTTGTGATTTATGGTATACAGCCAGCTACAGGAATTTTATTTTCCTCGTGAATTCAAATGATCTATAGTACCAATACGTACAGGACGTCTCAAAAACCCAAACAAAAAAAAGTCACTGACTATATCTTAGCTTCTAACAGATAGAGTAATGGGAATATAGTCTAAAATGTCAATTAAGTCAAATTTATAGATATTAGTTTCATGTTCCAAGTATAACTACTAATGTGCGCAGTTTGGTGAATAAGCAATATGAATGAATATTTCGGGTATAATCCAAGTAACCAATATAGTGAACGGTGTGAGTTTTTATTGAATCTCACACCACCGTGTCAAAAAGGACACGGTGGGGTGTCCTTTTTGCCTAATTGGACATAGGTGAATATTTTAGGACCACACCCGTTTGTGCCAAGCAGAGAATCCTTCGATATTAACACACTAGTGAACTTTTAGAGCGACTGGTTCTGAGAATTATTTGGTCTGGTTTTATAGTTACTAATAAACACAAAAAGAAACTGCAAAGAAAGTGGACATGGATAAGTCCCAACGGCAATACTAAAAACGAAATAGATTACATCCTTACAACACAAAAAGCCATCATCAAAGATGTTACAGTACTGAATCGTTTCTCAACCGGTAGAAACCGGTTGAGAATGCCAAATGCCAAACTCAGCATTAAAGCCAATTCGAAACAAAAAAGAAAATGGAAAATAGATCGAAACTAGATATCGAAACTAGATATAGGAAAACTTAAGAAAGTAAAAGAGGAATATAAACAAAAAATAAGGGAAAGTATACCGGCCACTAGAGATTTGGAAAACAAAAATATCGATGAAATAAATCAGCTATTAACCGATACATTAGCAAAGGCGGGAAAAGAGGTAGCACAAACAAGAATAAAAAAGGAAAAGTATATATCCCAGGAAACAAAAACCTCATGAGCAAAAGAAAAACATTAATAGAACAAGATAAGAGAAACACAGTAGATTACAAGGAGGTAAACAAAGCTATCGGAAGGAACATCAAGGAAAGTCAAAGGAGAGTACAGGGAGAAAAAATAGAAAAAACCATTGAACAAAATAAAAATATGAAGTGCTTAAAACCACAGCTTGGAAGCATACAGGTTAATAGTATAAAGAACAAAGAAGGCATAGAGACCAATAATATAGAAGGAATTATACAAATAACACAAGAAAATTATAAAAACCTCTACAATAAAAAACAGAAACCAACACAAGAAATCCTTAAGCAACTACAAATAAAAATAAAAAATGTCAATTCCGACTTACAACCAGAAATCAGTAAGAATGAGATAAAAAGAGCACTCAAGGAGATGAAGAATAATAAATCGTCAGGAAAAGACGGGATAACTGTAGAAATGCTAGAAAATGGTGGGAAAACAACTAGAGAAGTTTTGTACACACTTATGAATAAAATTGTAATGACAAAACAAATACCCAACACTTGGAACGAAGCAGTAACATTGTTACTATTTAAGAAAGAAGATAAAAAGGATCTAAAGAATTACAGACCCATAACTTTACTAAATGTGATGTATAAACTATTAACCAAGATATTAACAAACATATTAACAACTAAATTAGATGGATACCAGGCAAGAGAACAAGCCGGATTTAGAAAGAGCTTCAGTACAAGTGACCACCTTTTAACGATGAAGATATTAATCGAAAAAGCTAACGAATATCATATCCTGCCATACATGGCATTTATTGATTTCGAAAAAGCATTTTATAGTGTGGAACACTGGGCAGTAAAGAATTACCTACAAAACAGCAGAATAGACTACAGATATACCGACTTAATTACAAATATATATAATAAGGCAACAACAACTATTAAGCTAATGAAACAAACGGAGCCTATTAAAATAAACCGAGAAGTAAGACAAGGAGATACCATCTCGCCCAAGCTATTCAACCAAGCGCTAGAAGATGTGTTCAAACAACTGCACTGGGATGGCTTGGGTATAAACATAAACGGGCAATATCTAAATCACTTCACGATATGCTGATGATATTGTATTAATAGCAGAAAGAAGTGAAGAATTACAAAGAATGATGGAAGAACTAGATATAGAATCGACAAAAATAGGACTGAAGATGAATTACAGTAAAACAAAAACCATGACCAATCAACAAGAAGAACTAGTAATTACAGTGACACAAACAAGAGTAGAACAAGTAAAAGAGTATATATATCTAGGACAAATCACTAGATTAAATAAATAAAATCAGACCGAAGAAATAAAGAGAAGAATAAGGTTGGACTGGGCATCATTCGGAAAACTGTCTTATATTCTAAAGAACAGAAAATACCCGCAATACCTAAAAACAAGAGTCTTGAATCAATATATACTCCCTGTTTTAATATATGGCTCTCAGACATGGACGTTTACAAAAGAGAATATGGAAAAAATAGCAAAGACAGAAAGAGCCATGGAAAGACAAATGCTGAACATTAAACTATCAGACAGGAAAAGAAACGAATGGATCCGTAACAAAACAAA
This sequence comes from Diabrotica virgifera virgifera, assembly GCF_917563875.1. Taxonomy (NCBI): domain Eukaryota; kingdom Metazoa; phylum Arthropoda; class Insecta; order Coleoptera; family Chrysomelidae; genus Diabrotica; species Diabrotica virgifera. The sequence goes on along the minus strand of NC_065449.1, from coordinate 109,664,576 downwards.
AGTGAAAGATTTCTCTACCCAAGTAGCAAAGCTTAAATGGAAGTTCGCCGGACACACCCTACGGCAGAAGGAAGAAATATGGACTAAGATGATTATACATTGGAGACCGTGGAACCACAAACGAAAAAGGGGAAGGCCACAGATGCGATGGTCAGATGACCTGAAGAAACACACTGGGTCAAAATGGACGCAAATTGCCCAAGATAGAGAAACATGGAAGAAGGAAGAGGACGCCTATATCCAAGGATGGATGTTTAGGGCTGATTAGATAGATAGATAGAATAAACACGATACAAAGGATGGTGCAAACTAGAAATAAAGGTGTTAAGCGAACAAAACATTTATTAACAACAACGAGTTTAACAGATATGTGAGAGAGAGTGAAAGTCTTTAATCTAATTATTGCGGAGAACGCATTTTCATGGCGAAATTCGCTAACACCTCGCCTTTAGAGAGGCTGGCGAGAGACTACTGTTTTTTTTCTTAAACATGTGTAACAGTTTGTTAGTTCGCTAAGGGTAAGAATGTAACCCAACAAGAGTGCATCCACATCCACACATGTTTCCACCTCTGCGACCACCGAAGACGTCAAAGCAGCAACCAAATGTCCGCTATCTTTTGTGCCCTAAAGCCTGGGTTTCCTCGAAAGCGGCACCGAAAAACAGCGATCGTAGCACTGCGATGAATTACGTCAGATTACGGTGAAAAATTCAAGGTTCTTCACTGGGGCAATGGAATGTGCAAGCTCAGCAAGCGGTGGCTTCCAACGCATCCTTGGAAACCAACGCTATTATTTTACATGGTACAGTTTTTTATAATGTCATTCATCGCAGTGTTACGATCGGAGGTTGTCGGCACCGCTTTCGAGGAAACCAGTGCTTAACACAACACTAACACTCAAGTTTTCAGAGAATTAAATCTTTCACACACAATACAGATTGTCCCAACAGATTTACAGGAGAGATTTACAAAAATGCGAACCAATCTAACTGTTGTTTTCACAACAGTGAAACTGATCAGATTTGTAAGTTTTGGTAGTTTGGCTTTAAGATATAAGCCGAGAGTTTTTTTTCTGGTAATTAAATATGTAATTAAAAATAATTATTTTTACTTAGATACAGTCGGAAAAATGAAAGAATACCCATGAACGAATATATAAAACACGCTGTATTTTCCTGTCACCGTATCACAAAGGAAATTTTCCAGTGCAAGTACATGTAACAATAATTATTACATGTACTTTCGCTGGCCAATTTTTTGTGTGACACGGTGACAGGAAAATACAGCGTGTTTTATATGTTCGTTCATGGGTATTCTTTTATTTTTCCGACTGTATATACCGTTAAAGCAGGAAAATGTCGGTCAACTGTAAACAAGACGGGATCAAATTTCGCCGCATTTAAGGCCGTTCTACTAAATAAGTTACTAATTGTAAATAAAAGGGATTAAATTTCGCCGCCTTTAAAGCCATTATGCAATAAGTTGGTCTTAAGATTCATAAAGACAAGACGAAAGTAATGGTGAAAAACAGATTCAACATTATTTGGTTAATCAACCACTTACAGGAATACCAGATAGTAAACAGATTGAACTATATCGAATCTAGTATAACAACTATGCAACGGTTGCAACTGTGCAGCAGAAGTACGGAAACGCATTGGTGAGATTAGTGAAAGCACTTGTATTCTCAATCTTTTTATATGGAGCAGAAATCTGAATTTCCCTTCTTAACCAGCTTGATATTAAAACAGACTGTCAACAACATGTCTGCAGCGAAATCTACAGTTTTTCGTTTACCTGATTCGCAGAAGTTACGACAATTTAGAGAGATTAATAGTTTCTGGAAACGTTATGGGAATAAGACCAAGAGGACGGTCACCAACCAAGATGCTCCTATCAAATTCAGAGTTCAGCGAGCCACTCATTCCGCCAAATCCTTAGAGCAGTTGACAATAGAGACCAATTGAGAAAATTTGTTGTCTCATTTGTCAATGAGGGAAAAAAGGGGTCAAGTAGTAATTAACGACAAAACAATTAAATTATTCTGATCATAAGGCCATTAGACAGGATATCGCTACGGCATAAGCTTGTTAATAGGGCTGGCCTTAACGTCCTTACATCCATTCCGTACAAGGAACGTAACACTTTAGCTTCTTATATCTCAGGTTAAAATACAACTTGCGATCAGTCAGAAATTTACGAAGCCTCAAAAAAGCATTTCTGCCTTGTTCTACTCTGCTCTATATGTCAGTCTCAGGGTCCCAACCCTTATTTAGCAGACAATCGATTGTTTAAACTGCCGATTTCTTCTCCAGCGAAATTTATATTTGCGTCTGGGTAATTATTTCTATCTATGAGCGTTGGTTTTGTCTTATTGAAATTTTTTTTTCCGACTCAGATCTTCACTTCCACGAGTTAGATTATTAAAAAACGTTAAAGAACTTCGATGTTATCTGCCACTATTGCTATGTCATCAGCATACCTGATGTTGTATTATTAACTATTATATACATATTTGTTGTTAGAATAATTTAATAATCTGTTTTTATTAACTTTAGGTGTATATACAAAAAATTAAACAGAAAATATTGTATTTTCGATTGGTTATTAGATTATCCCGGTTATAGAAATATTCTTGCATTACACGAATGCCTTTGTTACGCCCAGCTCTTGCTACGCACCTGATCGAAAATTCAAATCGACGATTCATTCCACAGCTGTTTTAGGCTAAGGTCACACGGGCGATAATTTCAGGCGTAAAAAAACGTAAAAAAACCTGACGAGGCATTGGTTGATTAACTCCTATTTCATCTAAAATTGGTGGAGGAGTTAGTCAAACAATGGGTTTACTGCCCTTACGGCGCCGTAAATTATCGCCCGTGTGACCTTTCGCTTAAATGCCACCAGGAGAGTTCCACCCGGATTGTGAGCGCATACAGAAAATTTCTAGAGACCTAATATAAACATAGAAAGTTTATAAAAGCAGTTGTTTTGGAACTTTATAGTTGTCATTGCGTTAAAGTTGTAAAATTTATAACGTATTGTAATATTTTTGGTGTTTGAATAAAGTTATTTTAAAGCAGAGTAACAATACTATTAATTAATGTATTTTCAACAAAAACTTTTCGTTTATAAATTCGCAAAGTGTGTGTTATTGCGTCGCTGCTCCTGCAATACTTAGAGCAGATTTATCGATGGATTCTTATGTTGTTTTGTCTTCTGAATCCGAATCTGAAAACGGCATTTCGATAGGTCTAACCGTCTTCGAGATAGTCGACCTCAAAAATCTAAAATGTGACGTCACAATCCTTTTATTTTCCGCCGACACACTAAACGTCAGCTGAAATCGTTTATATTAAGTAGGCTAGTTTTTCAACGAAAACTTTTTTAATCTGAATTTGTTAAGCAAAGCATAGATTATTTACATTTGAGTTTGACATTCGTGAATTTAATTATTATATAAAATAAATAAGATGTTCAAAAATACAATTGGAGTATATTTTGAAAGCAATAATGTATTAACTTTAAAAAGGTTTATACGAGTATACGGCCTCCCCTTTAATGGGACTACCTCATGATAAATGGACTGTTCCATTTGTTATGAAATGAAAATTGTTATTATAGTCGGTTCGCTAAACTCAGACACAACTGGCTAGCGATTTTACTAGGTAATTTTTTTTTTGTTTTTTGCCAATTTTGCCGAAATTGGCAAAATTACTAATTATTTAGTATTTATTAACTATTTAGTAATTAGTTTTTGTCAAATTGGCAAAATTACTGACTAAAATCACTAGCCAGTTGTGAAGAAAAGTTATTCTTCATAAAAAGCTCTTCATGGTCTAAGATTTATGATGCAACCATCATATTATATCAAATTTTATTAATTTTATACGAGGTATATAAAAAATATGAATTTCGATCAAGAGTAAAGTACCTTTTTAATTCACAACATTTACATTAGGATGATATAATTGCACATTAAAACATAATTTTTAATTCTGAACAACTTTTCATAATAGCAAATTTTCCATATTATGAATTAATAGTATATTATTCAACGAGCATGTAATGATGGTTATTACTCACGATTGTCGTAGTGTCGTAATTCATCAGAGTGACTAATAGCCCTTACATGCGAGTAGAATACTATACTTTTTCTACAACCTTTATTATTTTAATTAGTAAAAAAAATATTATCAACAAGGTACTCGAGATTTAAATTATAATAATTACAAAAATATCTAAATGCTATTTATCCCTAGTACGTGGCTGAATAATTGGTTGCCTACTATTACCAAATTCTTATTTAATGTAAAAATACAACTAGAAATAGTCAATATAAGTTTATTCTATTCCTTTCCAAAAAATTATAAGCTTAAATTTGTACCTACTGTAAGTGAATGTAATAAATAGGAAGTGGCTGTTGTCGGTAGACGTATTTCGTATCTAGTTATAATGTATATTTACATACAACTATATATAAGATAATACTATGATCTGAATTATGTGCAAACAATCTACCTACTTGTTTTGGTAATGACATAAATATTTACACAATATAATACTATAACTATACATCATATGTTATAACATATTTAACACAATATAACTTGAAAAATAAACACAATATTAGTTATAAATTCCAATTAACATTAACAAAATGCGCTAATGTCACTGTCACCAAAATAAAAATGATAAACGTCAAAATTTTTAATCAACAAGATATAAACGTAAAAAATATAGTGACATTGTTACAGTTAAAATTCCTTTAAAATTTTTTCGAAGTTAATTATTGATATAAATTACAATAACTATTGTATTAAATAAACAAGATTAAGTAATTTTATTTGCAGTTTAAATACGATTAATATTAAAACTGGCATGCGCCACTTGAATCTAACTTCAGCCCGTGAGGAACTTCAGCCCGTGAGTAATGAATTATTACTCACGGGTACAGTAATGGGTACTATTATCTATGAAAAAATATCGAATAATAAGCATGTTATTAAACGGCCGTAGAAAAAATACGTAAATAAACAAAGTTTTCGTTATGATAATGCTCGCATTTTCAGCTTGTTTGTATTGAAAACAATTATTTTGAAGAGTTTCACGAGATTCACTAGACATAATATGACATACATAAAAGCCAAAGGTGAGAACAAGTCCCATTAGCCTAGAAATTAGGTACCTGTGTGTCTACTATCGTGGCGCTTACTGTATATGACAGTAAACGAGATTTAAGGAGGCAGTCAAGAATATAAATTTGTGCTGTTAAATAAATAAATGTTATAAACTAATAATTGTGTTTTAGTGTTAATGCCTTTAGTTCTTTAAAATAAATTAAAATGAACATTGCCCTATTCCAATAAGTAGGCTATTGATTATACACTTTAGAAAGGAACTACAACTAGTGGAGTCAATGAAGGTTTTCACCTCCGATTTCGTTGAACCTCCATCGATTTTCATGAAAATTGGTACGTATGTAGAGGATACCTCAAGAAAGAAAGGTGACATGGTGCCAACTTGCGCTTTTACCCTGGGGGTGGATGCCACCCCTTCTCGGAGGTGAAAATTATTTTATTAAGAATAATACCACTAATCGATAGAGGGATAAATTATAAGTAAAATTTGTTATATAAAGTTATTTCAATAAATCAATAGTTTTTGAGTTATTAAAGATCAAAAGTTTTGATTTTTCCTGAAAAAATTCCATGTTTTAAAGCAGTTTTTCATAAATAACTCAAAACCAATAAGTTTCTTCAAAAAAGTTGTTGTTACCAAAATTGAAGATAATACAAAAATAAAAAGCTCCTTATTCGAAAAATCCTTTATTACATATACAAAGTGAGTTATATGCAATTGAATGTATATTTTTTTTCCGCGAGTACTCAAATCTTATTATTCAAGCTTAAATAACAGGAAAACGATGCACTTTGTTAAATAGAGATACTAAACATTTTAATAAAATAATTAAAGGTAACTATCAAAAAGCTATATAAGAAGTCGATAGCATCAAAATTAAGCAAGTTATGATGGAAATAAGAGGACCCTTTCAGATTTTTTAGGGAAGAATGAAAAATGAAACCTACGTCATTTCCACAAAAATTAAAATTTATAGTAACCCATTTAAAACTTTATTTATTTTATAATGAGTAATAACTTCTACAATTTTGACCGGTTTAGAATGCATATTTTTGAAAAAAAAATACGAATAAAAAAAATTAGACTTTTTCAAATTTTCGTGAAGTTCATTTTCTTTTGATAATAACTCCAAAAATGCTCGATATACTTAAAAAATGGTAAAGAACAAAATTTTAGTTTTAACTTTATTTAAGCTTTTTCTTTTTTAATATTTTTTTATGACAAAAAATAACCGAGATAGAAACATTTAAAACGTAAATTTTACTCCGAGAACCATGTAACCGGGGCCCTTTCACCTTGTATTTAAAAAAAAAATAAAGGATTTACAAAATTAAGTTTAATACAGTGTCATAGACCTTTTACTTAGCTTTGTAATGGTTTTTGGATAATTCTCATATTTCAAAAAGTAACAAAGTTATTTAAAAAAAAACCAATAACATTTTCTTTGAAAAAATTTTATAGCGGAGATTTTGTATGTATACAGGTTGTGGGAAGTCCAATTAGTCGTTTGTTGTAGGAGATATAAAAAAAGTTTATTTAGGTGAGATTGGGGCATATATAATATCAGAATTTAAATACATTTCCAAATATACAGGGCCACCCATATTGACAGGGTGAAACAAAATTATCTTTTGTTTAATGGAACAGCCTGTATATTTTACATTTTTGGATTCTCCTCTATGTTTTATTTCTTAAAATATCAGGTTTTGTGATGTTATACGAAGTAGTTTAAAAGATAGTTACGTTGTTTTTTCAAATTTCATAGCAATATTCACCCCCTGTATAATTGTAGTGATTTGATATCAGAAAATCAATTTATGTTTAAGTGATTTTTAATATAGTCTATTATTGTTCAAAATTATTAATCTAGCAAAACATTTAATTTTAGGTAATACAGGGTTGGTCGAAACTGAACGAGTGTTTTCTCAAAGTTTGAGAGTATGAGTTTTCTGAAACGGAGCAGCCTGTAATGCCTGTAATGTGCATTGTAATGAAATGCTATTGTATGGCACTTTATTATTTCCCACCCTGCCAATGAGAACTGAATTTATTTTTGAAATTCCTAACTTTATATCTTTAATTATTTTAAATATTGTAAACGATTAAATAACAATCAAATTAAATTGAAATGAATAACCAGTGTATATCTTCCACATTTACTTCATATTTAACGTAGCCTGTACCATAACATTGCACAGATTATTATCCCTGTATAGCAACGATATACCATGAATGTGAACTCATACTTGAGAAATGTCCTATATCCAGTCTCGCAAAAAAAGGGATTCCTCAAACATAATATATATGCAGACAAAATCAGCCAAAGTGATTTGCGATATCTAATGAAAGGTATGTTCCGTTTGTTTGTAGAATTATATTTGATTGGCTTTAATTACTAAAACAAATAAATTTTCAATAATATTTTATATATTTGTGGAAAAGGAAACCTAGCATTAGTGGCCACATTTCCATAACGGCCAATTGTTTTTATTTTCAGTTGCCGTTATTGACAGGTTTTACTGTACCAATAATATTTTATTAAATTATGAAACATTATTTAAATAAAAAATTTATAAACTTGATAAAAGAAAGTTTGTTTAGAATTTACTCCTTTATCTAATTATGGGGTTATTTTTAATAAAATAGTGTTCACCCATGAGAAGGGGTAACATCCACCCCCAGGATAAAAACGCAAGTTGGTACCACATCACTTTTGTTTCTTGAGGTATGCTCTAACTACTTACCAATTTTCATTAAAATTGATGGAGGTTCAACGAAATCAGGGGTGAAAACCTTCAGCGACTGCCTTTTTGGAAATATAAAAGAATAATTTTTTTCGTGATTGTCAATTTGCTAATTTTCTGATTTTTGGTTCCTACTAGGTTTGAAAAATTAATAAAAATTATAAATCATGCACATAAATGTAAAAAAATATTTATTTTACTTAATTAAACGAGATTGCTTGAGCCAGAATGCTGAAATCTGCATTTTATCATTAAAAAAAAAAGGTGGATTTCACCCCTAAAATGCAGAAAGCGCAACTTGGTGCCATATCGCTTTTGTTTTCTGAGGTATCCTCTAACTACTCAACAATTTTCATAAAAATCGATGAAGGTTCAAGGAAATCGTGGGTGAAAACATTCAGTGACTACACTTTCAGAAATATAGAAGAATAAGGTTTTCGTGAATTTCGACTTGTTAATTTTCGGATTTTTTGGTTGCTATAAGGTTTGAAAAATAAAAAAAAATACAGTTCATGCACATAATTATAAAAAAAATATTTATTTTTCTTAATTCAACGAGATTACTTGCGCCATAATGCGGAAATCTGCATTTTTTACAATTTAAAAATTAGGGGTGTTTTGCACCCCTAAAAGGCAAAAGCGCAAGTTGGTGCTATATAACTTTTATTTGTTGAGGTATCCTCTAACTACTTACCGATTTTCATGAAAATCGATGAAGGTTCAACGAATAGGAAGTGAAAACTTACAGTGACTGCACTTTCAGAAATCTAAAAAATAATTTTAAAAAATGGGGTGTATTTCACCCCTAAAATGCAAAAAGCGCAAGTTGGCACTATGTCACCTTTATTCCTTGAGGTATTTTTTAACCACTCACCAATTTTTATGAAAATCGATGGAGGTTCAACGAAATCTGAGGTAATAACTCATATCCACCTTCATTGACTCCACTAAACGTTATCGGAGTTTAATTGTTTCAAATGGTCAATGGACCTCTAAATATGAAAAAACCGCGCAGTGCTACCATTTAAAAGGGTGCGTTTTTGAGAAAGGGGCGAATTAGTCCCTAGGCACAGGGTGCACTAGGATGAGTTCTATGCACTTTTGGTACAAACACGTCTACAGAAAAAATATTGTTCTGGTTAAATTTACTATCGAAATATCACCATCTAAAGGGAAAATAGCTATTTTCCTAACTAGTGCGGAAAGACACTTTCCGCATGAGTTAGGAACAATATTTTTTCTAGGGCCGTACCTTTTGAAAAAAGCCACAAAAAATTGAGTTATATCAATTTTTATTTAGAAGTGAAAATACATACACAAATTAAGTCTTTGACAAGGTTTTCAAAACCAAACTTTCAATATAATGGGTTACCACGACGACGATATTGGTTTCCATGACGACGATTCAAAACCATTGTAATTGTCGACTGATCTGGCTTTTAAATATTATGTCAAAATAATTTTATTTCATCGAATTATCAGTAGTAATTGCATAAGAGCTCTAAAATGCTATATTAATTTTAGAGATCGAGTGCAATTTGTTGCGATTATTTCATGAATAAAACTGTTCAAAACCAAAATGTTATTGTAATTTATTTATGTAAGTACAAATTAGTACAATTTATCACACAGTTGTTATAAATATTTGACGCTTGAAAGTCATCACTTTTATAATTTTTAAAACATTACTTGTCATTAATGTCACTGAATGTATTTTTTCATAGCAACGAAGGGCATCTGACGTAATATACTTGACGATGAGCAATTATCAAATATTATCAATTTAGTTTAGATTTCTGTAGCTTTATATTGGTCAGAATCTCCTATGAATGAAATAATCAGTAGTAATTGCACAAGAGCTCTAAAATTATTTACTTTTTCCCGAGTGACACTTTGACAGTTTTAAATTATGTCAAAGTGTCACGAGGGCAAAAATTCTATATTAATTTTAGAGATCGAGTGCAATGTGTTGCGATTATTTCATGAATAAAACTGTTCAAAACCAAAATTTTATTGTAATTTATTTATGTAAGTACATATTCATATAATTAAACACACAGTGGTTATAAATATTTGACGGATGAAAGTCATCACTTTTCTAATTTTTACAACATTAATTGTCATTAATGTCACTGAATGTATTTTTTCATAGCAACGAAGGGCATCTGACGTAATATACTTGACGACGGGAAATTATCAAAAATTATCAGTTTAATTTTTATTTCTGTAGCTTTCTATTGGTCAGAATCTCCTACGAATAAAATAATCGCGCTAATTTCATTAAAACATGAACACAATAAAATAAATTTGAAATAAATTGGTAAATAATATTTAAATATTAGTTTATTGCATGTATTATAATATACAGGGTGTAACAAAAATACAGGTCATAAATTTAATCACATATTCTGGGACCAAAAATAGTTCGATTGAACCTAACTTACCTTAGTACAAATATGCACATAAAAAAAGTTATAGCCCTTTGAAGTTACAAAATGAAAATCGATTTTTTCCAATATATCGAAAACTATTAGAGATCTTCTATTGAAAATAGACATGTGGCATTCTTATGGTAGTAGTATCTTAAAAAAAAAATTATAATGAAATTTGGACAGCCCATAAAAATTTTATGGGGGTTTTGTTCCTTTAAACCCCCCCAAACTTTTGTGTACGTTCCAATTTAACTATTATTGTAGTACCATTAGTTAAACACAATATTTTGAAAACTTTTTTGCCTCTTAGTACTTTTTCGAAAAGTCAGTTTTTATCGAGATATTTTGAATATTTGTCAAATCCACCACATATTTGTATATGGCTAAGTACGATTATGGAGACTTCGTAATAATATGAAAATTTATTTATGAGTTACATTTTTTTTAGGTCTATTTTGAACCATATTAAAAAAGAAGTAATATCTCGATAAAAAATGCCTTCTCGAAAAAATACAAAGATGCAAAAAAATTTTAAAATCACTGTGTTTAACTAATGGTACCGCAGTAAAAGTTTAATTGGAACATACACAAACATTTGGGGGGTTTTAAGGAACAAAACCCCCATAAAATTTTTATGTAAACATATTAAAAAAGAAGCCGCAACTCGATAAAAACTGCCTTATCGAAAAAATACTAAGAGGCAAAAAAGTTTTAGAAATATTAAATTTAACTAATGGTACCACAATAATAATTTAATGGAACGTACACAAAAGTTTGGGGGGTTTAAGGGAACAAAACCCCCATCAAATTTTTATGGGGTGCACCAATTTCACTATAATTATTTTTTAAAGTGTTCCTGCCATAAGAATGCCACATGTCCATTTTCAATAAAAAATCTCTAATAGTTTTCGATATATTCGAAAAAATCGATTTTCATTTTGTAACTTCAAAGGGCTGTAACTTTTTTTATGTGCATATTTGTACTAAGGTAAATTAGGTTCATTCGAACTATTTTTGGTCTCAGAATATGTGATTTAATTTATGACCTGTATTTTCGTTACACCCTGTATTATAATGCCATATTACAAGGTATTTTACTATCCCGCATGCCGTGCGGGAAAGTGCAACTTTCGGAAACGAAATGCATGCGTGAAAGTGGCTCTTTTAGCACGGTCGTTGAAAAAATATCTTTCTGTATAAAAATTTATTAAAGAAAAGCAAAAAAACATGAAGCAAAGCAATTTTGTTTTTTGCCCCATAACTTTTTTCCACGGGTATAGAGGTATAGGCATTGCTTTACAGAAAAAAACTTCCATCCTCCCTCTTTAAAATAAGGTTTGGTATAAGTCTTTAGGATTCATACATTCCGAAATATGTAAATATTCAGAACAATGTTTGCGAAATAATAGAGAGTTATTGCCAACGTCTTTTAAGTCGACCTGTAATAAAAGATCCTTTATTTTGACATATAAGCATGCGCAGTAATGCGTCTTTTATTTTTGTCTTTTAATAAAATACAGGCCGCCTGTATTTAAGGAAAATTAGAGGACACCTTTATTTTAACAAAAGTTCCTTTATTTTGACATAACGTGTCAAAAATGTGAAGAAAGGTCTAACTTCACTTGTATTTTGAATTTATCTTGTCGCTTCTTTGGATTGATAATTTATGTATTGTGGGATTGATATTTGATTAAACTTTCATCAATATAGTTGTATGTTGGGTTTTATTTATTAAAAACAACTCTAAGTAATATTCTGAGATATAGATTATTGATGTTTTGACCCAAACGAATATAGAAAAAAACATTTTATTGAAGCTTGAGTTATTACAAGAAGTTGTAAAAAGGAATATTACCTAAATAATTTTAAATTGTTACTAATTACAATGATCAGACTTAAAATATCAGTAACTCATTTATTAAACTCAATATATTTTACATTTTTCTATAGAAATAAATATTTATTGAAGATATAAGAGATTGAAGATATAAGATCAATAAATTTTAATGAAAGTTAGGATTTGTTAAAATTCTAGATTCAAAATAGAGTTCTATTCAACAGATATATAACAACAGGTTAACAAAATAAAACAAAGGTTCAAGTATTTATTTTTGAAAATTTAATCTTTTATAGATAAGAATCTATAAAGTTTTTAATCAAAAGTATTAATACACTTTCATTTTCATGCCATCTTCTTCTTTTGGTTCTTATCCGTTTCGAATGTTGGAAATCATATAGCAATCGTAACCTTGCTAGCTGCGATTCGAAACAGTTCCATTGATATTCTCCCTCTACCAGGTCTTCGCTTACCTTTGACTGTACCTTGCAATATGTACTGCAGCAGGGAGTAACGGTGCTGATTTATCATATGTGTCCCAGATACTGCAGTTTTATGCGTTTAATGGTAAACACAATCTCCAATTCCTTCTTCATTCCTCCTTGTTCGTGATCCATTTCATGCCATCAGTATTTGTTTCTTTAAACATTGCCAAAAAAATTAATAAAAACCAGCATAAAGCTTAATTCTTCTATTATCTTTTTGTATATCGGGAAGTTTATCTGACAGATTAGAGGTCTTTTCATTTTCAGATAACTAATTATTAGGAAGTTTATATAACAGTATCCTTAGTATCTGTCTTTTCAGCTCCGGATAACTAGTTAACGGGAAGTTTTTCTCTGTCAGATATCTATTAGTATCTAATCTGTCAGATAAACTTCCTGATAACTAGTTATCCAGAGGTGAAAAGAAAGAAAGAGAGGGCCAAATGGATAAAAGATCAAACGCCAATAGCATGTATGTATATATTTATAAATTTATTATTTAAAACCTGCTAATGATCATAAAATACTTAAAATCAGTCACCAATATAATATTTATATTTATTTATAAATTTATTAACAAACTGCAGTCCAATAAAAATAAAATTAGTTTAAGCGCTAGCTTTAAATGTCGAACAATAATTTTAAACAAACACACACACAATTTAGTCGCATTAGATTAGCTCCTGGTTGAAAATGTACTGCCACAGCTTCTATATCAATATCAACAGCACACTCATTTGCCAGTATTTCAACGTTTTCTCTATTATGTACTACTGCAATATGTAAAACTGAACAAGCTGCATCTCATTACATATGGTAAAATGGGAAATCTCTTCACAATACCAAATGTTCTTTCAATAACAATTCTTGAAGGGATTTGTGATGGATTATAAAAACACAACTTCTGTCTGAAAATTCTGGAATGGTGTCATTCGGTAGTTGTAGTTGAGGAATGGATATCCACTATTCCCTAATAATATATTCTCCAGAAATTCCCCATTACATATACCCATAATGCAAAAGTATTTAAAAACTCCTAAAATAGTATTTCCAATTTATTGCACTTCCATATTATTGAACGATTAGTATTAAAGGATATATTATGTTGTTCTCTAAACATCTTTAAATGACAAAATAATTAAATTTAACGTTTTACTCTTCAATTATCCTATTTTAATTTATATCGACAAATGGAATTTTATAGGTTATTTTTATATTTACAAAAATATTTCATGTCATTTGTCAAAATAAAAGATTCTATAACTGCGTTTGCAATACCACTCTTTTAGACCCGTCCTGTATTTGTCCTTTATTAAAGTATCCTGTAATAAAGGATCCTTTATTTGCCGGTGGCAATAACTCTCTAATAGCTAAAATGACCCAAAAATGCTGCGAGTGGCGATGGCGAACTTTGAAAAATCATATTTCGGAAATTATAAATCCTAAAGACTTCTACCAAAAGTAATTTTAAAGACGAAGTATAGAAGTTTTTTTTCTGTGAAGCAAAGCTTTATCCCGTGGAAAAAGGTTATGAGGCAAAAAACAAAATTGCTTTCTTTCGTGTTTTTTTAATATATTTTTGTAAAAAAATATTTTTGACTTTAAAAAGTACCATTTTGATAGTAAATTTATCCTGGAACCATTTTTCTGTAGACGTGTTTTTACCAAAAGTGCATAAAACTTACCCTAATACACCCTGTACCTATGGACTAATTATTCACCCCTTTATCAAAAACGCATCCCATGGTTTTTTCATATTTAGAGGTCCTTTGATCATATGAAATAATAAAACCCCGTTAAAGCTGTAGTTCCTTTTAGCTCTCTTATTTTAAACAGAATCACTAGCCTAAAGCGGGTTCGACTGTACACACAAAAATAAGTTGTGTCGTTGTTTTTTTTTAAATGATAATATATTATTTTCAATTCTCGACAAAACTACTGATTGTAAACCAGGCAGTATCGTCGCCCCCGTTAGCGAAATCATTCCGATTCGATTTTTTTGCACAAACTTACTCAAAAAAATGTCCTTATAACAAATCCACAGAGTTCAAGGCGGTGTCGTGTCGTTAATGTTTATATTATTGAATAGAGAATTGAATAAATTGAATAACTTTTCCAATGAGCTATCACACGACCCCTATTTTTATTTAAAAAGTCGTCGATTGCGTCATCACTAGTATGATGTATATGCCAAAAAATTATAATTTAAAAATAAAAATCGACCTGATTCGTAATTTATCTCCACAGTCGCCCATTCTCGAAAAAATGACTTTATTCCAACTCAGACGTCCTCACTGTACCTATAACTTCAGAGGCTTATATCTTAAAACTATGATTTTTTGGAGCTACGCGCCCATTGAGTCTTTTGTTCTACACATCAAGGACTACCAGAACTCAAAGTGTCAGGGCATTTGACAGAGAGCCATTTCCCATAAGGTTCCTGCGGGGTCCTTTGTTTGATAAAGATGACTGTTTTTTTAAGAAATGTATACCACCTTCTCAAATGCCTCAAAAAATATGGTCCTGAAAGTAAACGACGAGAAAACTAAGATGATGGCATCAACACCCAACAATAGAGCCAGAAACATCGGTCACCAATTCTCTGTTGATAACTCTACCTTTGAAGTGGTGGACAAATTCACATACTTAGGCTCCCTGATTACCAAGGAGAACGTCATGACGGAAGAAATCAACCGAAGGATAATCCTAGCGAACAAATGCTACTTTGGACTGAGTAGACATATTATGAGAAGCAGAAACATTAGCCAAAAAACAAAAATAACCGTATACAAAACCCTTATACAACCAGTGTTGACATATGGATCGGAGACATGGACCATCTCCAAGTTAGATGAAAACCTTCTGCTTATATTTGAACGAAGGATCCTGAGAGGCATATTCGGTGGCATCTGTGAAAATGGTATTTGGAGGAGGAGGTTCAACTACGAGGTATACCACAGATATAAACATATATTGGGTGGTAAAGACGTAGTATCTATTATAAGAATAGGAAGACTAAGATGGGCAGGACATCTAGCAAGATCACAGCATAACAACCCTCCTGGAAGAATCCTTATGTCACAACCTGTGGGAAGTAGAAATAGGGGTAGGCCAAAACTTAAATGGAAGGATGGTGTAGATGAGGATGGGAGAAAAATAGGCGCAGCAAACTGGCAACGGTTGGCAATGGATAGGACTGACTGGCGTAATAGACTTGGGAAGGTCGAGGCTCTTTCATAAAGCTGTAGCACCATTGATGATGATTAGGGAGCGGATTTATATGCGATAAATTTTGATGAAATATGCGCAAGATATGCACAAAAATTCAAAAAATGCGCATTTCGAGATACCACAAGTTTTCTGTTCTATTCTATTTTAAGGGGTTCTTTTATAGGGGGGCGGCAATCTTATTTATTATCTTTCAAATAAAATAATTTTTTTATAATACAGTCGAACCCGCTTATTAGAATAGCCTTCGTGCCAAGCAAAAATATTCTTATAAGCAGGATATTCTAATAACTGATCATTGGTTGCTAGCTGAAATAAGTGTACCGAATATACGTTATAATAGTACATACTATGTCTATATGTATATGCATATGGTTTTAGGTCTTTTTATGTCAATAAAAATTTATAATCTATTTACAAAAATAATTACGAAACGATTAGACAATAAATTGGAATTGGATTTTAAAAAAGACTTCCGAACAAACGATCAACTATTGGTAATAAATAATCTTATAGGAAAATGCTGTTTCTAAAAACAGCCAAGTGTGTGGCAATGTACCTATAGAAATTTGTAGACAAATGAAATTATTTTATGACCTTGTCGGCATACGATTGAATTTTCTGTGGGAAATGAGCCTTTACTCATAACACAGTAATAAAGTGTTTGTTAGATACTTGACAAACCGTAATAACATACAAGCCAGCAGGCTTTCGAAGCTCTTACCGGCAAGACATTATATTAGGCAAATTTAAAATTTTTAGGAAATTGTACGTAAAAATTTATTTGTTGACCTGAAAAAATTATTCTAAAAAGCTGTATTAGGTTACTAAACCATATTCCAATAAACAGATAAATTTATTAAAGGGTAAATGGAAACGTTTCGGGACCTCGAATTTATATTCCATAAACCGGGATATTCCTATAATCGGTACTCTAATAAGCGGGTTTGACTGTATATGCAATTTATTCAGTTTTTACAAAAACTGCTACCAACAGTTACCTATTTAAAATAAAACAACAATATACACTACAATGTGTTTTTCCAAATTCTTTACGAGGAAACATATTCTTTGATTAGATAAAATATTTTTATAACTTGAAAAACTCCTTTCAACATCAATAGAAGTAATTGGGGCGTATTTAAAATAACTTGTTAATTTCCGTTAGAAAATCGTAAAACTATGGTTAAAGGTGTAAATTCTCTTAACAATAGAGGATTTAAAAGAATCACCAGAATTATAGGTACATACCTACTAAATATAATAAAAGTAAATAAAATTCGGATTTCCAGGTACCATCCTTCATCACTTTAACATCTTACAATCATTTTATAACTGGTTACTATAAGCACTATAAGTACTTTGTGTAAAGATGGGGTATTTTCTAATAAAAAATGAAAGGCAGTGAATGAGCCGTTCTCTTCAGGTAGTTCTTGAATTAATAGATACGACAGCCTCTGCGGGGAAATATTTTGTGTCAAATTAAAAAATTTAAAATTTTTTTTGGACTTTAATGTTTTTTAATAGGCACAAAATATGCATGTTTCTTTAGAAATATGCAAAATTTAGTAAAGTTCTCAAATATGCGAAATATGCATGCAATATGCATCTGGCATAAAATCCGCTCCCTAATGATGATGAACTGTTTTTTTTTAATACTTAAATGATTAACGGCTCAAATTATTTAATTAATAGTTTGAGTTTTTGCTTCTTGCTCTTCTTAGAACTTCTCAATTTACGACTTGTCATTCCACGAGATCTTAAGCATTTTACGATATAGCAACAACTCAAATGCTTCGAACGTTTTGCACATATTATCTTCGTTAAAGATTCACGATTCAACGCCGTAAAAAGTCAGAAAAAACATAGCATTGCCGCATTCTCTCTTTTATACCAAGAGCGATGTTGTGGCTCATGAAGGGGGCCCTCACTCGGTTGAAGGTGGATCTAGCTCTTCCGATGAGCACCCTCTTGGTTAATAGTTAATTCTTTCGTTGTGGTTCCCAAGTAGCTGTAATCCATCACTCTGATTACTGGGGTTTGGTTGTCGTAGATTTGTTATCTTTTCCTTGCTAATTATCATGAGCTTTCTGATGTATATTTATGTACAGTAATCCTCAATTAAAGACAGTCTATTGGTACTAGTCAGTCCGCGGTTATCGTCCAGCTAATACTAGGTTTAAAGAATAATAATAGTTCTCTAGCTTATAGATGCTTATATACCTAGACGTTTCTCTGTAAATATATGAAGGTGGATTAATACACTAAGCATAAAATTAACGCACCACCTTAAAATTGGGACATATTTGATGTCTTGTATTTCCTAAACCTGTTATCCGATTTAAGTGATTTTTTGGTATATTATAGCTTTGTTCTTGGAGAATATCGATGTAATAATATTATTGCTAAACAGGGAAGTGTCATTGTATGCCGGGTGTAACAATGATAGTGTGTTTTTTCCTCAAAGTTTGGAACACCCTGTGGAATATTCTGCCGTATATAAAATATTGAAATTAAAACTCAACTGTAGCCTTAAGCTTTCTTAACATGTTTCTTTTCGACTCTTTTGCGTACGTCGGATAATAAAAAAGTTAGGTACTTTAAAAACTAGCCATGTTATTCATCAATACAGGGTGTTTCTAAATAAGTGCGACAAACTTTAAGGCGTAATTCTGCATGAAAAAATAATGACCATTTGCTTTATAGATATATGTCCGCAAATGCTTCGTTTCCGAGATACGGGATGTTGAATTTTTTCTAACAAACTGACGATTTATTTATTGCTCTAAAACCGGTTGAGATATGCAAACAAAATTTAGTAGATTTTAAGAGGTAGTTATTGCGCATTTTGTGACATACCCTTAAGAATTTTATATTCACCATTGGCGTGCATACGGGTCATATTACCCGGTCATATTACCCGTATGCACGCCAATGGTGAATATAAAATTCTTAATTGTATGCCAAAAATGCACAATAACTACCTCTTAAAACCTACCAAATTTCATTTGCATATCTCAACCGGCTTTAGAGCAATAAATAAATCGTCAATTTGTAAGAAAAATTTCAACATCCCGTATCTCGGAAACGAAGCATTTGCGGACATATGTTTACAAAGCAAACTGGCATTATTTTTTCATGCAGTATTACTCCTTAAAGTTTGTCTCACTCATTTAGAAACACCCTTTATTGATGAAGAAAGTTGCTAGTTGTTAAAGTACCTAACTTTTTTATTATCCAACATAAGCGAATGAATCAAGAGCATAATGTTAAGAAAGCCTAAGGCTACAGTTGAGTTTTAATTTAAATATTTTATATACGGCAGAATATTCCACAGGGTGTTCCAAACTTTGAGGGACAAACACACTATCATTGTTACACCCGGTACACAATGACACTTATCTGCTTAGCAACAATGTTATTACACCAATCTTCTTGAAGACTGAAGCTGTAACATACCAAGAAAATCACTAAAATCGGACAATAGGTTTAGGAAATACAAGACATCAAAAATGTCTCATTTTTAAGGTGGTGCGTTAATTTTGATGCTTAGTGTATATGGACCCCATATATAAAAATAATTTTCCCATGTTTTCTCTAAATTCATTATTTTTCCGGAGGTAACTTATCCGGCTTTTCACCGGTTATTACTTTAAAAAGGAAAAACCGGTTATAACCGGGACAAAAAACAACCAGAAAAACCGCCTATTGTGGAGCAAAAAGAGCGGTTTTTAGGTTATATACAGTCAGCGCCAACATACTAGACACATAGGAACATTGAGCTATTACAGTCCTGGACATTTCACTTGCTGCAATGTTTATTTTTATGTCTAGTGACGTTTAGAACGTCAGATTAACATGACAGGGATGAAAGTCACTTCTGAGAACGGAACTTACCTCCCCGTGTGACTAGTACGGTGACCCTTACTGTATAACCAGTAGGTTCTTCTCATCCCTAGTCCAGCTTGGATTCTTCACGTTGTTTTTATTCTTCACGAACGCATTTGGAAGTCGCGGACAAGGAGCAGTCCTGATGAGGACTCGATTCAGTCTTTGATGAGAATTTCAAGACGTGTCGGTCGCGACTCGATCATGAACATCTTTTATTAGCTTTTCCCTCTGCCTAAATTTTTTAATTGACAATCGAAACAACTGTTTAAAACGTATTTCGTCTCTACATAATCTGTCGAATAATGTGTAAAATTCGCCTTCTAATTGCCGGGAGAGATTAACTGGATGTACACAGTAATTTTTTTTGCCTTTTCTTTATTCCTTTTTTGTGTTTAATATAGAAATTTTACGTAGACTGCGACGATTCCGCGACTGTTTTTAATCTTCACGAACGCATTTGGAAGTCGCGGACAAGGCGCAGTCCTGATGAGGACTCGATTCAGTCTTTGATGAGAATTTCAAGACGTGTCGGTCGCGACTCGATCATGAACTTCTTTTATCAGCTTTTCCCTCTGCCGAAACTGCCTAATTGACAATCGAAACAACTGTTTAAAACGTATTTCGTCTCTACATAATCTGTCGAATAATGTGTAAAATTCGCCTTCTAATTGCCGGGAGAGATTAATTGGATATACACAGTAATTTTTTTTTGCCTTTTTTTATTCCCTTTCTTTGTGGTTTATATAGAAATTTTACGTAGACTGCGACGATTCCGAGACTGCCAGGTGCGAATACTTAAGTACAAGACTGGTACTCCGTTTTCGCCTTTAAAGTCAGACAAACAATTCACATCAAGTAATTTTCTTAATATTTAAAAACAATAGTTTGTTTCCCACCCACCTCCTCAAGATATATCCTACTTTTTCGATTTGTAATGAAGTTGAAAACAACTAGACAGTACCCTAGTATAAATGAGCCCTTAGTATGCATTTATTTTACGATATTTTGAACCGTCATTGTTTATACCCTCTGGGCCAAAATTAACCGCCCACCTTAAAAATGGGTCATTTTTGATGTCTCATATATTTTCTAAACCAGTTGTCCGATTTAAGAGATCTTTTAATATGTTATTATTTATACTTATTATACCTTATTTTTTACCAATATTGCTGTAATAACAATGTTGCTAAACAAGAAAAATTTTCATTGTATAACGGGTGTACGAATCAAACTGTCTTTTTTTTTAAGTTCGCATCATCCTGTGGAATATTCTGGCATTTGTAAAATACTGAAATTAAAACCCAACTATAGCCTCATGTTTTCTCAACATTTTTTTTGATTCATTCCCTTATGTTGGATAATAACAAAGTTGAACAACTAGCCATGTTTTCCATGAATACTGGGTGTTTTTAAATAAGTATGGCATACTTTAAGGGTCAATTCTGCATGAAGAAATATTGACAGTTGCTTTGTACGTATGTATGCAAATGCTTCGTTTCCGATATAAAGGGTGTTGAAATTTTTGTTACAAACTGACGATTTATTTATTGCTTTAAAACCGGTTGAGATATGCAAATGAAATTTGGTAGATTTTAAGACGTAGTTATTGCACATTTTTGACGTACAGCTTAGAATTTAATATTCACCATTGGCGCGCATACAGGTAATAAGTTAGTTTATATTACCTGTATGCGCGCCAATGGTGAATATTAATTTTTTAATTGTATGTCAAAAAATGTGCAATAACTACGTCTTAAAATCTACTAAATTTCATTTGCATATCCCAGCCGGTTTTAAAGCAATAAATAAATCGTTAGTTTGTAAAACAAATTTCAACACCCTCTATATCGGAAACGAAGAATTTGCGGACATACGTTTATAAAACAAACTGTCATTATTTTTTCGTAAAGAATTACCTCATAGTTTTCCATACTTATAAAAACACTCTGTATTGATGAAAAACATGGCTAGTTGGTAAAGTACTTATCTTCTTTATTGTTCAATGTAAGCGAATGAATCAAAAAATATAGTGTTGAAAAAAGATGAGGCTATAGTTTGGATTTAATTTCAATATTTTAGAAATGCTAGAATATTCCACAGGGTGAAGCGAACTTTGAAAAAAAAACAAAGTTTGATTCATACACCCGGCATACACTGAAAATTTACCTCTTTGGCAACAGTGTTATTACAGCGTTATTTTTAAAGGATAAGGCTATAGCATGTTAAAAATATCACTTAAATCGGACAACAGGTTTAGGAAATATGAGACATAAAAAAAGACCCATTTTTAAGGTGGGCGATTAATTTTGGCGTAGAGGGTATATCTTTTCAAACCTTAAATGGGTAATATTGGCACTGTTTAAGATCTACTTGTAGAATTATTTTAGTCAAAATAAAGCTTTTAATTTAATAAATCAGATTGTATGCCTGAATTTTATTCCTACAGCCTATTTGAAATGAAGTGACATATTCAACCCATTCATCATTTACTTGAAAATAGTTTACTGCAGCAAGAGTACTGATAGCTTTAGACCCTTAATATTCTCATCAACAAATAAAAATAAGATGCAGAAAATGACAAACGAATAATGCGATAGACAAGACAAAGAAAATCAAAGACTGTATTTAAATGTATGTACTTAGTTGTAACACGTTAATATTAAAAAAATAATATTACCTTTTTGTTTGTAGCCTTTCCAAACGAACGAACAATTGTCAAAGTGGTGATTATCAGTTGGCCAGCAATCCTTCTGGATTTCCTCTATATGTTTACCTGTTAACACTGGTATTACATTGGGAAACGTATTGTCACCAACTTTATTGTATCCTATCATTTCAACGGCACCAATTTGTTTCAAATAATTTACTGTCTTTGGCATCTGTCTATGAAAATTTAATCTCGAAATGGCATCTAGGCCTATCACTAAAATATTTAAATTAGAATCGTCTTCTATCAGATCTTTTTTTACGTGTGACATATTTTTTGTAGGAACAAAAACAAACATATCAGTATAAATATCACGATTATTGTAGCTGCACGTAACTTTTATAAACTCTTCTTTTATTTCAGTTTTATTAACAAATATTTGGCAGACTTTACTGTAGCTTATTTTATTGTCTGCAGCATCATCAGCAGGATCTTCTCTCCAGAATGTTTTGTAACAACATGTCAGATTATTTATATTGGTTACATTATAGAAAGGTAAAAAATCTTCTATAATTTTGATAGAATCTCTATCTGACTCAAATAACGCTGGTGTACCATTATTACAAACATGTGTGCCTGGTTGCTCTAAATAATCCAAAATATTTTTATCAAAAGGCTGAAAATATGGTATTTTACAACCAGGAGTATTTATCGTAAAGACTCCTAAATCGAGTTTTTTCTCTACTATTGCTAAGTTTTCGCCAATCTCGATTCGAGAAAATATATTATCTTGTTGATATACACATACCAATATTGTAATACATATTAACACAAGTATAAAATACTTGAAGTCCACCTGTTTCCCTCTGAAAAAGAGAAACAAATAGTTAAAATTATAAAATAAGATTGGTAAATATAAATAATTAATGTTCCTAAAAGTTTCGTAACAACTTGATATTCGTTTGATTGCTTGATACACAGTCTGGAGAAAATGTAACTAACATAGAACGTGGCAAAACGGCCCTCACGGCATTTTTTTTTCTGATGATACCAGTATTACTTGGAGCAACTCAACTATTGCAACTTTTCATGCAACTATAACTTCTGATCTGCTTACGATAAAAGGCTGGTCTGACTCTAATTTCCTTTATTTTTTAACGTGGATAAGACAGTCGCATTATCTTATAAAGGTGCTCTTCAACCCTTGTTTCTTAACCCGGGAGCAGTCGCGCTCACTTCTGTCACGTAAGCAGTCGCGCAATGAGAAAATATTTAACAATCCGAATTTAAATACGAATTTAAAACAAATTTTTATTTTATAAGATTTTTATTTACTTGTTATGTTAAAAATATCTATTTCTAATAATTTTAAAGCTGATTGGTCCTCACCAAAACCATAAATTAAACAAAAAAAATAAAAAAGAATTAAAAAAAATTTCCACGCATTACTACAATCTTCCTCGAGGCACTTGCGAGCGGAAAGTTATGTTACAAAATTTTTCATCAAGTTATCAGGGAAAAGGATAAAATGTTTTTTCTAACGGCGCGACTGCTCCCGGGTTAATATTAGCCAAATCACTACCTTTGATTCTGTAGAATTTCTTGGTATTTTTTTAGACAACAACCTCAAATGGTCCCTTCGTATCGAATTTTTAAGTAAGAAACGCGCCTCAGCTTGCTATGCTATAAGATCTGTTTCGAAGGAAATCAATTTAGCATCTTCTAAAATAATATATTTTTCTTTTTTCGAGTCCCATCTTTGATATAGTCTTTGTGTTTGGGGTTTTAGTATAGCTGCCAATCTGATTTTATTTTTAAATTACACAAAAGAGCAATAAGATACCTGTTTGACCTCAGAAGAACAACAGATTGCAGAAGTTACTTCAAAGATCACGGAATATTAACCCTTCAATCTTTAAATGAAGTATTCAAGATTTCCTTCAATCTTTATATATTTTAGAAACTGTTTGCATAATTCGTAAATACCTACATGTCTTTTCAGCAAGGCCTCATCATGACTGCTCCACCAGAAATTCAACCCTTTGATGTCTATTTACCGATCCGGTCCACTGAGTTAATAAAGAAATCTAGGTACATTATCTTTCGCAAAGAAAAATATACAACCATCTCGAAAACTATACAACTATCAATCTTCCTTTACAACTTAAATCTGCAACATCTCTCCTTAGTTCCGTAAAATGACAAAAGCCTATTAGATTCTATCTAAAGAACATAATATTCAGTAGAATAGTTTTTTAATGACTAAGTAACGAAGAAACTTCTGTAATGTACAAGTAACTAAACATAGTTTCAAAAGTTATTCATCACCTAAAATTATGCTCATTTTCATACTTGTTTTTTTCATGAACGGATTCAGCTAACTGTTTTTAGTATTATTTTAGATTTTTCTTTGGTATTTACAAAGTTGAAGAAAGGTTTGCTCAAACTTCTTTTTTGAACTTATACCGGGCGGAAGAAAAGAAATGGTTTTCTTAAGTTAAGTTTGAGACACCCTGTAGGGAGGACAAGGTACAAGTGTGAGCATCGAAATCGTAATATCGTAGGTCCGGAATAAGAATGACGTAACTGCAAAAAGCCAAATTTCCCAGGAGAGAGCTAAAAAAACTATTTTTAAATATTTACAATTAATCCATGTGGTGAGACCGCTCCCGTCTGGAAAAATTTCTGATTCGGTTTCTTTGTGGATTCCTATTCAAAAATGTCCCCTTTAAACAAATCTGAAGGGTGCCGGGCGGAATTTTTGGGCAGAAATTGTTTAAACAATTTTTTTAAACAAATACAAAAAATCACGTTTTTTTGTTCAGAAACATATATTTTTAAGTTTTGTCGGTCATTCTGAACAAGAAAGGTATCTTGTAAATTTTCTCAAAAGTTGATAGTTTTCGAGTTATAGGCGATTTAAAATCTGAAAAATGCGAAAATACGCATTTTCGAGGCTTAAAAACTCATATTCCAATTAGTATTTTTGAGGTTGCCAGATACTTAAATTGAAGACTAAGTATTCACCTTCCAGATTCTGAAGAGTGATCGCGTCTAACTTTAATTTCTACCGTTGTTTTTTAATTGTTAAATATGCGTGTTTATCCGATTTTTTTGCCGGTGCGGCGCGCTCCGTTTTCATCCTCTCCTAAAAATCTCCTATTTTCATCCGAAAAATATTTTTTTAGATTCCTTGGGACATTCTAAATAAAACAAGTTTCTTAACATTTTTCTCAAAAGTTAATAGTTCTACAGTTATAAGCGATTTAAAATCAGAAAATGCGTTTTTTGTAATTTTTCGGATTTTAAATCGCTTATAACTTAAAAACTATTAACTTTTGAGAAAAATGTCAAGAAACTTATTTTATTTAGAATGCCTCAAAGAATCTAGGAAAAATATTTTTCGGATGGTAATAGGAGATATTTGAAATGGAGCGCCGCCGCACCGGTGAAAAGATCGGATAAACACGCATATTTAACAATTAAAAAACAACGGTATAAATTAAAGTTAGACGCAATAACTCTTCAGAATCTTGAAGCTGAATGTTAGTCTTCAATCTATGTATCTGGCAGCCTCAAAAATACTAATTTAAATATGAGTTTTTAAGCCTCGAAAATGCGTATTTTCGAATTTTTCAGATTTTAAATCGCCTTTAACTCCAAAACTATTAATTTTTGAGAAAAATTACAAGATACCTTTCTTGTTTAGGTTGACCCAAAAAATCTAAAAATATATGTTGCAGAGCAAAAAAACATGATCTTTTGTATTTATTTAAAAAAATTGTTTAAACAATTTCTGCCCAAAAATTC
This sequence comes from Diabrotica virgifera virgifera, assembly GCF_917563875.1. Lineage (NCBI taxonomy): Eukaryota > Metazoa > Arthropoda > Insecta > Coleoptera > Chrysomelidae > Diabrotica > Diabrotica virgifera. The sequence continues at coordinate 109,638,360 of NC_065449.1, read as the reverse complement.
CGCCCGGCACCCTTCAGATTTGTTTAAATGGGACATTTTTGAATAGGAATTCACAAAGAAACCGAATCAGAAATTTTTTTCAGACAGGAGCGGTCTCACCACATCGTCCAGAAGCATCGGTATGGCGTTTATTCTTACAATGATGGCTTTTATTTTTATCCCTATTGGTTCGAATTTCATTATCTTAATTTAATCCCCCCATTTTAACCGTATCTGCAGTTGCGTCATTCTTGATCTTAAAATTTTTGTATGCCGTTTAATCTTACAGCGATGGCTTTTATTTTCATCACTATTGGTCCTAATTTCATTATATTAATCTAGTCTCCCATTTTTCAACCCTATTTACAGTTGCGTCATTATTCATCTGAAACAAGGTCTAAAATGGTGCATATTTTAATAAAGACGCAACTAACCTGTAGTGGTTCAGCACATAGTTACGGTTCTGTCGCTTTTGTATCATCTGTATACAGTATTTTAAAAGTTAATTCCGCAATAAACAGGAATTGACAAAATTTGCAGTTACGTCATTCTTCTTCCGGACCGGCGATATAGTCTTATGTCTTGTGAACATTTTGTTTTGTGAATGTCCCTGATTTCTTTAAAAACAAAAAAATCGACGATTTTATTCTTTAACATGAGTGTTTTAACTAAAAAAAAAGTTTGAAATACATCGAAATTATGTTATAGCCTAATATTTTGTGAACATTTGATTTTTTTTTTTTAGTTTCTCTGACATGTTTAACAATAAATAAATTAGACGGTTTTAATCTTAAATATGTGTTTTAACTGACGATAACCAATACGTAAGGAGGCCATGCCTTATCATACACTAAGATGAAATTATTTCCTATATATACTGCGAAAGGAACAAAGTGTTTACAGAAAGTTCTCTGTGCAATATACCTCTCGCTCTTTATAGTCCAGGGTAATAAGGTTTTTCCCATGACACTCGAGCAGCCAGGGTACTGAAGCGTTTTTTCGACAGGTAATACCTATAAGAGCAAATTGTAACTATTTCCTGCGTAGGATCTGGCGGCCATTTTTATTTATAAACAATTAAGTGTCAAAAATGGCATTTTTCCCCTTTTTTTTTCAAATCAATGAAACACAGTGAAACTTATGGTTTTTTTAATATAAATATCTTTAAGATTATGGAAAAATCTTTAAAATGACGTATTACAAAGTTTGATATACTCATTTATTGTTCATATAATTGCGAAAAAAGGTCGGAATTGCAAAAAAAAATTAATTTCGCAATATCTATTGTAAAAATTAGTGTACAGCTTTGAAATTTTTGTCATATAAGGATTCTTTGGTGCTTAATATGTGATAAGAATTTCAAAGCGATTTATTCAATTGTTTAAAGTTTATTTAAATTAAATAAAATAAATTTCGACCACGAGTCAGGATTCTGTTAACCGAGATACTATAGTATCAAGCGGCGCCGCTAGGAGGAGCTTCTCCAACAATGCGTCTCAGAATACTTTAAGAACACTTGGTCATTTTGTACTCTAAACCGAGTAAAGCATGAAAAAGAAAAAGAAAATAATCGTTTTCGTTTTGATTCAATTCGAGTCTCTTGCCATCCTCTGACACGGTGTTTCTGGATCTTTATCCTTTATCAAAGAGGCTATTGCAAGTAGACTGAATTGAATCAACTCGAGACGAAGAAGAACTGCATCTATTAAAATATCTGCAGTATATTGTGGTTAGACTGTCCTCTAACGGGGAATGACAAAATAAATAAAATAAATTTCGACCACGAGTCAGGATTCTGTTAACCGAGATACTATAGTATCAAGCGGCGCCGCTAGGAGGAGCTTCTCCAACAATGCGTCTCAGAATACTTTAAGAACACTTGGTCATTTTGTACTCTAAACCGAGTAAAGCATGAAAAAGAAAAAGAAAATAATCGTTTTCGTTTTGATTCAATTCGAGTCTCTTGCCATCCTCTGACACGGTGTTTCTGGATCTTTATCCTTTATCAAAGAGGCTATTGCAAGTAGACTGAATTGAATCAACTCGAGACGAAGAAGAACTGCATCTATTAAAATATCTGCAGTATATTGTGGTTAGACGGTCCTCTAACGGGGAATGACAAAATAAATAAAATAAATTTCGACCACGAGTCAGGATTCTGTTAACCGAGATACTATAGTATCAAGCGGCGCCGCTAGGAGGAGCTTCTCCAACAATGCGTCTCAGAATACTTTAAGAACACTTGGTCATTTTGTACTCTAAACCGAGTAAAGCATGAAAAAGAAAAAGAAAATAATCGTTTTCGTTTTGATTCAATTCGAGTCTAACCACAGTTAAGATATTATTCGAGACAGTCTAACCACAATATACTGCAGATATTTTAATAGATGCAGTTCTTCTTCGTCTCGAGTTGATTCAATTCAGTCTACTTGCAATAGCCTCTTTGATAAAGGATAAAGATCCAGAAACACCGTGTCAGAGGATGGCAAGAGACTCGAATTGAATCAAAACGAAAACGATTATTTTCTTTTTCTTTTTCATGCTTTACTCGGTTTAGAGTAAAAAATGACCAAGTGTTCTTAAAGTATTCTGAGAGGCATTGTTGGAGAAGCTCCTCCTAGCGGCGCCGCTTGATACTATAGTATCTCGGTTAACAGAATCCTGACTCGTGGTCGAAATTTATTTTATTTATTTTGTCATTTCCCGTTAGAGGACAGTCTAACCACAATATACTGCAGATATTTTAATAGATGCAGTTCTTCTTCGTCTCGAGTTGATTCAATTCAGTCTACTTGCAATAGCCTCTTTGATAAAGGATAAAGATCCAGAAACACCGTGTCAGAGGATGGCAAGAGACTCGAATTGAATCAAAACGAAAACGATTATTTTCTTTTTCTTTTTCATGCTTTACTCGGTTTAGAGTACAAAATGACCAAGTGTTCTTAAAGTATTCTGAGACGCATTGTTGGAGAAGCTCCTCCTAGCGGCGCCGCTTGATACTATAGTATCTCGGTTAACAGAATCCTGACTCGTGGTCGAAATTTATTTTATTTATTTTGTCATTCCCCGTTAGAGGACCGTCTAACCACAATATACTGCAGATATTTTAATAGATGCAGTTCTTCTTCGTCTCGAGTTGATTTAATTCAGTCTACTTGCAATAGCCTCTTTGATAAAGGATAAAGATCCAGAAACACCGTGTCAGAGGATGGCAAGAGACTCGAATTGAATCAAAACGAAAACGATTATTTTCTTTTTCTTTTTCATGCTTTACTCGGTTTAGAGTACAAAATGACCAAGTGTTCTTAAAGTATTCTGAGACGCATTGTTGGAGAAGCTCCTCCTAGCGGCGCCGCTTGATACTATAGTATCTCGGTTAACAGAATCCTGACTTGTGGTCGAAATTTATTTTATTTATTTTGTCATTCCCCGTTAGAGGACAGTCTAACCACAATATACTGCAGATATTTTAATAGATGCAGTTCTTCTTCGTCTCGAGTTGATTCAATTCAGTCTACTTGCAATAGCCTCTTTGATAAAGGATAAAGATCCAGAAACACCGTGTCAGAGGATGGCAAGAGACTCGAATTGAATCAAAACGAAAACGATTATTTTCTTTTTCTTTATTTAAATTGTTTATCCCAGAGAGCATTTTTTTGCAATAACATAAGTCAGAAAAAAATGACGTTACAACCATTCCACAGGTGTCAAATGAAAAAGCATGAGCTATATATTCAACTTCGTTTAAAAAAAGCGAATAAAAAATGCATTTATTAGTAATAAATAATTATGCAAAAGTATCGTAAATCTTTCCTTATAAACTTTTTATTTTGTTATATAAGAAATTATATATATTTATTACAATTTTTTATCAATTATGATATAAATAACATTACTTGGTAGTTGTGCACTTAAAACAGGGTAAAAAAGTTATTTTTTTTGGAAAAAGTTATCCAAAAAGTTTATAAGGAAATATTTACGGTACTTTTGCATAATTATTTATTACTAATAAATGCATTTTTATTCGCTTTTTTTAAACCAAGTTGAAAATATATTTCATGCTCTTCCATTTGACACCTGTGGAATGGTTCTAACGTCATTTTTTTCTGACTTATGTTATTGCAAAAAAAATGCTCTCTGGGATAAACAATTCGAATAAAATTTAAACAATTAAATAAATCGCTTTGAAATTTTTATCACATATTAAGCACCAAAGAACCCTCATTTGACAAAAATTTCAAACCTGTACACTAATTTTTACAACAGTTATTGCGAAAATATATTTTTTTGCAATTCCGACCTTTTTTCGCAATTATATTAGCAATAAATGAGTATATCAAACTTTGTACTATGTCATTTTAAAGCTTTTTCCATAATCTCAAAGATATTTGTAATAAAAAAATCATAAGTTTCACTGTTTTCCATTGATTTGAAAAAAAAAAGGAAAAATGCCATTATTTGACAGTTAATTGTTTATAAATAAAAATGGCCGCCAGATCCTACGCAGGAAATAGTTACAGTTTGTTCCTATAGGTATTACCTGTCGAAAAAACGCTTCAGTACCCTGGCTGCTGAACTGTCACGAACAGGGTATATTTTTGTCTTATTACCCTGGCCTATTAAATAGTCTCCACGTAGACACCAAATCCGTACTTACTCTCAAGAAAATTCCACCCCAAAACGTCACAGAGTCTATATTAAACAATAATATCGTGTCTCGTATGTTGCGCTGTGCATTTGTGCATACCGTTCACTTGGTCGACAACTAAATTCATGAGGTATCGACCAGAATTGTTAGCGTTATGTGCCTTTCTGTTTTTAAGGTTTATTAACTGTTATTTTTTTAAAATCAATGGAAAAGTCCAATAGTTGGCTGTATACCATAGTTTAAAAAACTCATACAGAAGTAAAAACTTCAAGTTGTATACTGGTATAAAATCGTTTATTAAAAAACTTTATAAAATGTCGTGCAAAACTTTTCGTTCTAATTCAGAACATCTTCTAGAATGAAGTATTTCCACGTTAGATTAACACGTTCGCACCTAACGTATTACCACTAGACGTTCCTCAGAAACGGATATGAGTTTTTAGGTAAAAAAAGGAATATTGGATTAAAACTCGGACACATGGATTAGTATATAGATATTTAAACTTTTTTTTTGTTTACCTAGCCTGTCAGTATACTGGTAGTCAGGATATAATTGTACGTGTTTAACTATATACTGAATACCAGTATACTGGCAGGCTAATCTAGATAAAATAAACAACAATAATCGCTTTATAATTGGGAAAAAAATTGGTCATAATTTTTTTTATTACAAAAAAAACATAAGTATCATCCTAAAAAACTATAATAAATAAATTTATTGTTTGCCTTGTGTATGGAACAATTTGTAGCAAGGAACTATGCATAGTCCTGGTGAGTCGGGGCAGCTGGGACAATAATAACGCGACCTTTTTCGGGCATTTTGCTTAGTGCAATATCGGCACCGTAACATACCACTTTTATTTTTTTCCGTGACCGGAACTTGTTCTGGGTAATGCATGTTGTTTGCAGTGGCTTGTACCTGAATAGCCTTGTTATTGTCGATAAGGTCCATTACTATGCTCTCACGAAATTGTAAAAAGGAAGTTTTCTTATTCGATGCTCTCTTGTAGATGTAAAAGCTGTTCCAAATGCATATGTCTAATAGATGGAAAAACAATTTTCGATACCACCGAAGAGTTTTTCTTGGTACCGAGTAATATGACAACATCTGGTCTGCTCGATCTATCCCAGACATGTGCTTATTTTAGTCAAGCACACAATCGGGTTCAGTCATAACGTGCTTATGCTTTGTGCTGATCATTCTGACATCACGATTATCTTTCCATTTGGTAACCAATACGGGCCCTTTACGTTTCCATACAGCATCTCCTTTCTTTAGCTTCTTTTTTAACATGTCCTTAGGGTTTCCATTTCTGTCTTCTCGTAGAGTTCCAACAACGTGTGTTTTTTCCTTGAATAGGGTTTCCGCCAAATCTACGCTATTGTAGAAATTATCCATGTATAAAACATGACTTTTTCCGAAATAATCCTTCGTCAACTCTTTGACAATATCCGCCGTTTTCAATGTACCTCTTCCGGTATATACAATAATATTTAATATATATCCATCGTGTGTAGTGAGTTCGTATAGTTTAATCCCATACTTGTGACGTTTGCTGGCTATGTATTGTCGAAAGATGAGACGACCACGCCACAAGATCATGGCCTCATCAATGGAGAGCTCTCTATTAGGGTATAGACAATTTTGTATATTTTTTAGAACTGCGTCCAAAATAGTCCAAATCTCGTAAAGACGGTCCTCAGTATTAACATCAGTATGGTCTACGAATCGTAGCATTTTTAAAATCCCTAGAAATCTATCGCTGGCCATAGTTCTTCCAAAAATAGGGTGGTAGTAAATACTTTTCCTGCTCCACTGTTTGGCAAGGGAGGGAAATTTTACGATGCCTCCCAAAACACACAAACCTAGGAATTTTTTGATTTCCTCATTATAAACTTCTTTCCATACACTTCTTTTTCGTTGTTGAAGTGTTGTAGATGTGAATACAGTGGGTCGTCTATTAGTTTCACATACAATTGTGTTGATTATATCGTTGTCGAAAAGCACATTAAAATAATCTATGGGTTTTGCATTGGCCGGAAGATTTACATTGATAGACGGCATTCCAGTAAAATCAAATTCTGTTACATCTTCTTCTACTTCACCCCAACCATAATGTTCATCTGAAATGTATTTTGTAAATTTTTTCTGTGTCATAGTGGGATTTGTTGTCTTATTATGGCAAATATTCGGTACATCTGTTAGATCAAACTGTTGTTCATCCCCAGATTCACTTTGATCGGACTCTGTATCTTCAGAACTATTCACACTAGTTTCGCTAAGATAAGTTTTATCAACTATAGAATCATCGTCAGAAAAATCATCTTCGGACTCACTAGAATTTTCTGGGACATCATCGGAACATTCTGCCTCTATTTTATTTGCTTCAATCTGCAATTCTTGTTCTGTTAACGGGCGATTACTAACATACTTTGAAAATCTAGGTTTTTTCATACCACTTGGGCTAAAACAAAAAGAAAACAATTAGTAATGCACAAACTATTGAACCACTCTGTATATAACTTTATTTTTCATCTAAATATTGTAATACTTTTAAGAACAATAATTAAAACATTTCAATATTATTTATTCGTTCAAGAAACATTAAAATGTTTATAATGGGACAATAAAAAAAATCTTGTAACTAAATAAAGTGAACAAAATTTAAGAATGCTAAATTTAACTGAAGATTGAGAGGTTTATGTTCATAGAACGAACTACATTTAAAGTAATTTAAAGAAAAGTAATAATAAAATGATCGAAAGTGGAATTAGTTGCACATTGTGCTTTTATTTAATGAGTAACTAAATAACACTAAAATATTACACCAAAATTATTTTGTTTTATTGCTAGCACTATTATGACCTATTCTATAAATGATATTCAATATTTCTTACCCTGGAATATTTGTATTATCCATATTTCATCAATAAAATTCACCAATATCACCATATAACCTTAAAATTTTCACGTGTTCTAAATGTGTCGATAATATTGTTTAGGAACGAACTACCAGTATACTGGCAAAGATTACAATATTAGAGACTACATACATATACGGCGTCTACATCTCGTTTCTTTACTCCTGGTCTGTGTGAATATATAAAGCATTGAAATTAGTAGAGTTGTGAGCCAGTAAAGTGGTAGTCAGTATATTACGGAAAACTCGAACTACCAGTATAGTGGTAGTCAGGTGCGAACGTGTTAAGGCAAAAAGGTTAAAATTGTGAAATGTCTCAAATGTTTCGCATTTTTATTGTGTATCTCTAAATATTTCAGTTTAAACCATTTTGTTTTATTACTTTACTCTTTTACTATTAATAATCTACTTAAACTTAACATGTGTCACCTTAAATAGGTTAAAATTTATAATTTGCTTCTGATTTATTTTAGTTACGGATTTAGATTTGGTTGATGCTTTACTATAGTAATATGTACATCATGGTTATCCATTGGTGTGGAGCATATACGACTTAATGTCTTTTCCATTTTTCTTTAAGGGCATGCAGAATCACCCTCGTTTTATGAATGTGCTATTTCCAAAAATATATGTGTAAGTAATATTAGTGTTAAATTTTTCACTACATAGAAGTACGTAGCAAAAACTATTCTATATTTATTTTGTCCACCGCAACTATCAAAAAGGAAAAAAGGTCCGTAAATCCTTTTTTAACTTTTATTTCGATAAATTGACTTATGAGATGCACCATATTTTTGAATAATTTTTAAATTAAGCATACGTGCCACAAAGTTGTAACTCGTTTAAAAACCTTGTTAATCGTCAAGTATAAAGAAAGTAAATATTTAACATAGGGAGTATCCAGTGTCACCGCCATTTTCAAGCTAAAATGGCACACGTCAGTTAAAACACAACTTTTTTCAATGGAGTATTAGCGAAAGTATTGAAAATTAAACGTCGTTAATGTCGTTTATATTGGTGTGTGCGCAATTTTTTGCTGAATTCGCCTGTGTTGAAATCTGAAAAAAGGTCTAACTTGAGTTACAACCTTGTTCGATGGGTGTGTCGAATTTATCTATATTTGGGGTTCACATGCAGCAGCTTAAACTTATTAGTTCCTATGTATTTTATTTTGTTGTCTGTTCAATTAGTAATTTATACAGGGTGTCCAGAAACTCTCCCGACAAACGAAAATTGGAGATTCTTTAGATAATTTTAGGACAATTTAACCCAATTCACTTAGTCCGAAGATGCTTCCTAAAGGAGCTAGAGCTCTTTGAAGATGGCTTCATCGAATTAGTTTTTCTTAAATATCTGCAGAACGCTTCTATTTAGAAAAATGAAAACTGGTACGCTTATTTAGTTTTCAGAGATAAAGCGATTCAAAATAAAGCATCAATTATGAATTTATAGTACCGGTCATAGGCGCCCGTTTTGGGTAGAGCAACAGTTATTTTATCGCATAACTTTTTTGTCTTTAACTTTCAACCATTTCTGACACTGGATTATTAAATTGTGAGTTATTCTAGTACTAAAAGTTATCCTTGCTTTAAGTAGGATGCACCGTGTTCTGTAAAAATTGATTTTAAAAGTTTTAGTTTTTCAAATCTGAAAAAAATTTGAAATAAATTCAAAAATACACGGTGCATTTTACCGACTTAATGGAAGAGTATCTTTTAGTACTAGAATACCTCATAATTTAATCAGCAAGTGTCAAAAACGCTTAAAAATTAAAGACAAAAAATTCTATTCGACATAAAATTACTACGAAAAAACAATGCCAGCTCCCGTACTAATACTATATTGTGTCAAAATTAGAAATCGATATAAAGTGAGCCGAGATATCACGAATAAAATATAAAATTTTATTAAAATTATAAAAGAAAATGTTTCGCCTTTTTCTTATTTATGTTCCCCAACTAGGGGAGTCAATATAGAACGAAAAGTTGCATTGTTTCGGAAAAATTTTTGTACAACTATTTTTGTTAGTTTATATGCACTCACTGGCACAAAATTCCGCCACTAAAAATTTTTGATTAAGTATGACAATTTATAACTTTACTATTTTTTACTCTGATTTTCAAGATTCTTGCATCAGTTTGTAGGTAAATCTATTGAAATTGTATTGACATTGATATGTAAAGACAAACGCTGTAAAATTAACAACACAAAACAAAATTAAATTCTTCTTCTTCATGTGCCTTGTCCGTTACGGACGTTGGCTATCATCATAGCAATTTTAATTTAGTTTGCGGCGTTCCTGAATAACTCGATCGATGTTAGTCCAAAGCATTGGCGTAAGTTTTGAAGCCATGAGTGTCTTATTCTTCCGGGTCCGCGTTTGCTTTCTAGCGTAGTATATGATATTTATCATGTCTCATAATATGACTGAGGTATTCAAGTTTCCGTTTCTTAATTGTAAAAGAGATTTCTTTTTGTTTTCCCATTCGGCGCAGTACCTCTACGTTGATCGTTGATGATGTGAGTCGTCCAGGATATTTTGAAGATACGTCCTCCAGTTTCTCATTAATGTTTCCGTCAGTGTCCATGCCTCTGCGCCATATAGCAAGACTGGAAATACATAGCACTTTAGCAGCCGTATTTTTAGTGGGAGAGATATGTCGGAATGGGTGAATATATATTTCATGTTGTTAAATGTTGCTCTGGCCTTTTCAATTCTAGATCGTATTTCGGTTGTTTGATTCCATTTTGAGTTGACGACTGTTTCAAGGTATATATACGAGTCAACGTGTTCAATTAGTTGGTTTCTTATTTTTAATTGTCTGGCAGACGTTTGAGTTTTACTGACCAGCATCCACTTTGTTTTATTTATGTTGAGGTTAAGTCCTCTTTCTTCACTCTCTCTATATCCACCTCTCGCAACGACTGCTCGCAACCTGTTTGGCATCGAATAAATAAGATGCTTTATCCTTACCGGGGGAATAGCCCAATATTCCTCTACCAGGGCCATAACTGTACCAAATCTTCTGGAGGCCTAGGATATTGGCGAATAGCTATTTTCAATTCATTCCATAAATGCTCGATAGGATTGAGATCTGGGCTGCATGCGGGCCCATTCCAATCTTAACAATCCAGATATTTATGTTTATGAGTCAATCAGTGTTTTTATTGACAAAAAATTGTGCAGCTCTTACAAGAAAAAATATATTTGGTTAATTCCAAAAACAAAATTTTAGGGATACCTCTAGGATAATACGTAAAGACTATGAAACAAAATCAGCTCTTCAATTCAGCCCCGTTTAATGCCATCTAAGCAAAGTTTTTTTGTTACCGGTATAATAACAAATGATATAAATATAATGTACATACAAACTGATACAAGATCGTGAAAATCGAAGTACAAGAATAAATTTATAAATTGTCAAACATCAATAATTTTAAGTGGCGGAATTTTGTACCGGTGAGTGTATATGTTAAAGTATAAAGTTCTACTCACAGATTTAGCCGCTATTTGTTTACTAATTGTTTAAACAACAAAATTTGTTTTGTTTGACTAATTTTAAAAATATTGTTGAATTCATCATTTTACTTTGATCAAAAATGTTTCTATTATATTTTTGATTATGCTGAATCCGAATGTGACATTACAACTTAAAAATGCAAAAAAAGCTCTTCTACAGTAGTATCTCTGCGTAACTAATAACCATATGGGAAACTTTTTTATCAATTTTACGAAAAAAAGTTATGCTTCATAAAATGCTCTACATGGTCTAAAATCTAAAACTCAATCATCAGATATCAATTTTTATCAATTTTATACGAGGTATGTCAAAAAAATTAATTTCGTTCAAGAGTAAAGTACCTTTAAATTTCAGAATATCGAAAATTGTTATTATGAAAAGTTGTTTGGAATTAAAAACTGATTTAATATATAATTACATATTTCTAATTAAAAAAAAAATAAGTGCAGATTTTTCTCAAGTAACGGATATAACCAATATCATTTTATTACAATAATTATGATAACTATTTTATTATCAATTTTACGAAAAAAAGGTTTTTTTCATAAATTATCTACCTGAATCAGATAACATTTTTTTTCGTTTGTAGTTAAATGTATTTAAGGTAACTTACACAGAAAAAGTTTTGATTACTTTGTACAAACATTTTTTGAACTGATATTTTTCGGTTTTTGTATTACGTTTTTTTTATCTTTCTTAATTTCTTTAAAAAGAAGTTGTTTATTTCATTTCTAAAATACAATAGGTATTGTAATAAATAAATTTTTTCAAACTTGATTAATACCCTCTTAAAGTGGTAATAATTCTGTAAAACAACGAAATTTTCAAAAATTTCATTTTTTTGACACATCGTGTCATTTGAATTAATTTTTGACATTTTTTGAATAAAACATCGTTTAGTGAGATGTTTGAAAGGCAAGTTGTGCAAATTTGAGAATTTTAAAGGTACAATTGTATTAGTTACACATTTTTAAATCTTTTTTAAACACAATTCATGTAAGTCTCATTTTCCGGCCACACCGTTCTTATGCCCATATATTTTATTTCTTTTTAATATGACTATAAGCTAGTTTTATTGTTCTTCTTTCATCTCCAATTCGTAAAATTTAATTTGATTAATTAGTTAAAGAATTATATTAAAATAACTCAATCGTGCGCTTCGCCGAACGTTACTATTCAGTGCACAAATGTTTGTGAGAAGGGTGACTTTAGCGTTATAAATAAAAAATTATAGAAACTATAGATTTAATTTTAGAAAAATCTTTTCTAAAATTTTAGAAAACGTTTCTTACTGAAATTACAAAAAATTCTATCTTGTTTGATTTTTTCCGTAATCAAAAACTTTATTGACTCCCCTACACTTCAATCAAACGATTTGAATTAGAAAAGGTGTGCATATTTTCTTACTAATATTTTAGTACCAAATTTGCACGGTAGCGAGAGTAATAGGTTTATCGAAAACTAAAGCACGTTTTGTAAGTTCGCGGCACGCTTTTTCAGGAAACACACACACACTAGAGAAAACACGGAAGTCACACTGCAAATCTCCTTGAAATCCCCTAATAAATATTGTTGTCGATAACCTTGACTGATGTCTTTACATAAGGGCGATAAAAAATAATGTCAATATTACTCTCAGTAACTCATAAACGGGTACAAGTCAAATATATTATTTATGATATGTAGAGCTCGGGAAATATGCACTTAAAAAACCCTAAAATATGCATGCAAATATGCACAAAATACAGTTGAAATATGCACTAAACAGGCGTTTACAGGCTGTGACAGGAAAATACAGCATATTTTATATGTTCGTTCATGGGTATTCTTTCATTTTTCCTACTGTAGCTTAAGTAATAAAAAATATTTATTGAAATTTCTATAACCAACATCATTAGATACCTATATTCATTTATTCTTTAATATGTATCATCATTCTTTATTATTTATGATTACAGTTAAAACTATATAATTAATAAATGTTTTTCTAAATTTTCTACAGAAAAACTGAGCCGTATATCTAATACACTCGAACCCGCTTATTGGAATAGCCTTCGTGCCAAGCAAAAGTATTCCTATAACCGGCATATTCCAATAACCGATCACTGGTGGCTAGTAGAAACGTTTCGGGACCTAAAAATTATATTCCTTAAAGCGGGATATTCCTATAAGAGGTATTCTAATAAGCGGGATCGACTGTAGTAATAATTGTTTATACAAGGAAAAACTTCTTTCTACTTCACATGAAGTTAAAGAAACAAACTTAAAATATTGTATAATTGAGGGTTCTACCTATAAAATTAAATTATCTTCACATTTCCCAATCTTAAGAATATTATTAAATTTATTTGAATTATTTTTTGATATAACTCATTTTTTTTTAAAACCGTGCAAAATTTTTGATACAATTTGTTGATTTCACCAAGGTGTTTAATTTCAATATTTCAATACTTTGGTCTAAAGTCTAAAATCTAAATAAATGTTTCGCTTTTCTAATTGTGTAACTGGATCAGCAATATTTACAAAATCCACACATTTTTTTATAAAGCCTGAGTTATCTACATTGAAACTACAAACGACTCTCCCTAATTTCCTCAAAATTATCAGTTATGAAATTTACAGAATTTAAACATGTCCCCATACAGTTATCATAGGTTCAGGTAGTAAGGACACATTAGGTAAACGATCTTTATACACCTGTACTCGCAGAAGGACTTTTAAAAATATGTTTTTATAAAAATAAAAATGTATACCATTTTTATTCATTCAGTTGCGGTGCGAAACCAAAACTGTCTTAATTTTTACTCAGATCATAGAGTGCAGCCAGCACTCTTATCGACGATCTCACCTCTTGCTAGAGGTTCATCAGAGACTGCATAGGCTGCATTTCTCTGGCCCAGGTAAAAATCTTCGACATATCCATCTCCCACCGCAACTGACGAGATGGTAGTAGGTGCCTAGCGGCATCTGCTAAATAAAAGACTAAGTTTTTCAACCTAATAAAAATATTTGTAAATTAAATATTTCAAAAAGATTTTTAATTGAAAAACTTTATTGGCCCATTTCCTGGTAAAAACCTCCAAGGCTTCTACAATATGCAAGCCAAATGGATGCTGCAGTGAAGACTAAAGGGAAGGAATTCTACACTATGCAATTCACAACCCCCGTCTGCAGCGTGGTAAAGTTCCAACGGAAAATGGACCTAGTTACTCTATAGGAGTAATACTAATATAAAAATAAAAATGTATACTATTTTTATTCATTCAGTTGCGGTGCGAAACCAAAACTGTCTTAATTTTTACTCAGATCAGAGAGTGCAGCCAGCACTCTTATCGACGATTTCACCTCTTGTTAGAGGTTCATCAGAGACTGCATAGGCTGCATTTCTCTGGCCCAGGTAAAAATCTTCGACATATCCATCTCCCACCGCAACTGACGAGATGGTAGTAGGTGCCTAGCGGCATCTGCTAAATAAAAGAATCAGTTTTTCAACCTAATAAAAATATTTGTAAATTAAATATTTCTAAAAGATCTTTAATTGAAAAACTTTATTGGCCCATTTATATTTTAAAAATTTTATTAGGTTGAAAAACTTAGTCTTTTATTTAGCAGATGCCGCTAGGCACCTACTACCATCTCGTCAGTTGCGGTGGGAGATGGATATGTCGAAGATTTTTACCTGGGCCAGAGAAATGCAGCCTATGCAGTCTCTGATGAACCTCTAACAAGAGGTGAAATCGTCGATAAGAGTGCTGGCTGCACTCTCTGATCTGAGTAAAAATTAAGACAGTTTTGGTATCGCACCGCAACTGAATGAATAAAAATGGTATACATTTTTATTTTTATATTAGTATTACTCCTATAGAGTAACTAGGTCCATTTTCCGTTGGAACTTTACCACGCTGCAGACGGGGGTTGTGAATTGCATAGTGTAGAATTCCTTCCCTTTAGTCTTCACTGCAGCATCCATTTGGCTTGCATATTGTAGAAGCCTTGGAGGTTGTCACCAGGAAATGGGCCAATAAAGTTTTTCAATTAAAAATCTTTTAGAAATATTTAATTTACAAATATTTTTATTAGGTTGAAAAACTTAGTCTTATATTTTTATATTGTTTTATATCTTATATCTTATGTTTTTATATTTAATACAAGGATATTGACCATTGGAAATCCTACTCTTAGAGTTTCTGCTAATCTATTTAAAGCGTGCGATAGACAAGTAACAAATTTGAAAAAAACAATTTTTACATGTTGTCCACCTTTGGTCATATGGCGCGCAGCATCACTTAAAAATAATAAAATATTTTCTTAAAGAACAAAATGGTTAAAAAAAAAATAAAATGTGACTGCACATTGTAGAGTCCCCTTCGTCTCCTTTATTCGTCGTCTCCTTGCCTTATAAATGGTAAAATGCAGATATTAACGATATTACCAGAAAGTGGTTTCACCAGAATTTTCAGATTTGTTGTTTAGATCTGAGATTTCTCATTTCTCTTTAAAAATTTTTCTGTTGGTATCGTTTGAGGTAAAGAAAGTCTGGAAATATGCAATTTTAACAAATGCATATGCACTTATAAAATTTATCCAAAATATGCAAATATGCACTTAATATGCATTTTCACGAGCTCTAATGATATGTATAATTAAATATAATATTGAAATTTCTTTTTCCAAGAACGTTCTTGGATGGGGCTAAGATACAATATGTATAAATTATAAAAAAAATTAAATAGTTACCATGGCAAAGAACCCCTCCATGGTGTTGTATAGAAGTGAAGGAAAAATGTGAAGAAAAAAAGGCTTAGCTAAAATATATATCAACCAAGACACAAGATGCACACCTTGAGTACAAGACAATAGAAAAACAAAACACGAATTTGTAAGAAAAATAAAAAAAAAACGATCACTGGGAACGTTTTTCCAAAGAAATGAAACATGATTTTTATCGCCGCAAAAGGAAATATTTATGATTATAAAAGGTTAAAAAATGGAGAATACATTATTATCTAGAGACTATCTAAAAAACTCTTTACTAAGGAAAACTAGAGAATGGAGATAGGACTACTCTATAGATTTTAACATAGGAGCAAAGGAATTTAATATGAAAATCTCTACTCAGAAACAATAGAATTGATGGCATCAGTATTGAACAAGTAATGGAAATAAAATAACTTATAATTACGTCTAGCTATGGAAACCTGGCAAAGTGAGAGATCAAGTACAAAAAGCATAACTACTGACAGTGTGCCTTAATAACACTACCTTCCGAAACCTATTTAAAGAAGTCAAACATTTATAAATTCTTTATCCTTTTTCGTAGTCGAACCCTTCTCCTTTATTCGGGCTTGGGACTGGCAACCCGCTACTGAGCTACTCAGTTCACCCAACAGCGGATAGGCGGAGTAGCCAACAGAAACCAAGAGGATACTGAGAACATCATAAATGAGAACATTAAGGTCAATAACTGGGAAAACACTGAGGGACAGAATACCGAACGACAGAATAAAAGATCTCTGTAACATACAAGATATAGGTATGAAAGACAGAGACGACGAGAGTGGAATCAGCATGTGACGAGAATGGACAGCAAGCGAATAGCCCATATAGCCAGGGATTCGAAGCCAACAGGAAAGAGACCAATAGGAAGGCCCATTAAAAGGTGGCGAGATAGCTGGCAGTCAACATCACAGCTACGAATACAAGCTCAAAATCGGTAACGAACAGGAAAAGAGGCCTATTATAAGAAGAAGAAGAAGAAGAAGAAGAAACATTTATAAAGCTAATGTAAGACCAATAATGATACAGGCATCAAAAATAAGATACAGCCAAAACACCAAGACTACTGGAAACGGCAGAAATGAGAGGAGTGAGAACAATTACAGACAATACGCCATAATAGTAGAAGGAAATGTAACGTACAGTGTATAGACTAATGGGCACTAAATAGAAAAAAATAAGAGACTAATCATCAATCGTCACAAGAAGTATCACACGAGCCCACAAAAGATGGAGTGACAAACTTACATAGAGGTATCAATCCGCAAATAACAAGCAGAATTGCTTATGAGGAGAAATATGAAGAGGCCATTGAAATCTAATATTGAAAAAAGTAAATAAAAATGAAAAATTACAACCAAATGAGACCACTTTTATATGATGATATCTACTTATATACTTAAAACTTAAAGACAACAAATGACGGAATGCTAGGTGTAGTTAGTGTTATAATATGGTTGAAACATGGACATCAAAAGCAAAACCAATTAACGGTTTTGAGGCATTTGAGATGTGGTTTCACAAAAAGATTTTTAGCATCTGATACAGGGCTAATGCTAGGAGAAAATTATTGACCACAATAAGAGGCACATAAAAAACGTGTCTGTGGTACGTACAGAGAAGAGAAAAATACCACCTACAACATCTGATACGTATGGGCAAAATCAAAGATTTACGGGTAATTTGAGGAAAACAACATCCATGGCTCCAAATCATTCGAGAATGGGACAGAGGTTTAAATCTCTTTTGCCCAAACGAAGAAATTCTCAACCCGCGATAATTTCCTTTTAGCATTTTATTTTTAGGGCCCAATTAAGCAAAACTGATAATTAAAATTATTTCCGCCCTGCCCCCCTTCCACATAATATGCTGCCTAATGTGTGACATTTTATAAAATTTATTGCAAAGAAACCAGAAAGTATTAGTGCCTAAAACTTGTGAATAATTAAACTTAAATAACATAGTAATAAGTCACTTGAATAGGTTTTCATATAAAATTTTTATTAGAATAGTAACAGTGAATAAACCGAGTTTACAGCTTTTGTTGATGGCTTGAAAAACGCGCACACTTACAGAACAAGAAAATAAATCAACATAACTTAATACTTTGAAACCGATTAAATCAAACAAAAACAGCTAGCTGTATAGAGAAAGAAGAGCTGAGTGTGACAATCAAAGTTTGAACTATAGAAAAAGCCCGCAATATTTAAAAAATCAATTATAAAGTCATGTATCTTGTGAGATACATTGGGCAAAAGAGGGTTAAGAATGGCTGAACAGAACTTTCCAATAATATGGTATAAAATAAAACAAGTTCTGCTATAAATAGGCATTGACAACGTCAGGGAGAACGGACAAGATACTTGAAAAAAAAAATAGTAATTTAATATAAAGACTACTTTAACATAAAAATTGTGTACAAAAATGATGTTCATATTTCAGAAATTTTATAAATCCAGACGCCATTCAAACTTATCATATTATCAGATCAAAAAATCAATAATTTATAAAACACCAATACCTACTTCATTATTATAAAGACACATTATTTGTATACTTCAGAAAAAAAAATGCTTTAAAATTACTTACAATAACATTTTAGAAATATCAAATTAATTTCAGGGTATGTTTCTTTTCGCTTCTACATCGTCCACTGCACAATTTTGACTGTATACTAATCTTCACCATCGTAGGTACCGATAAGATTAACCGCTACCAAGTTGTAGATAAAAAGACAGATTTATTTAATTCTTTGATAAAAACATTATCTTTTTTTATCTGAAACCCTTATTACCAATCCGACGTTCGTATTGATTGTACTTGATATAGAAGGTTCACAAATATAGCCCTTTCATGGAAGTAGTGTTTATAGATCTGTTGTATATCGTAAAATACAATGTAGGTACGTCGGTCGAGCATGAAAAGCAACCAGTTGAAAAATTGACTTTGAGTGAAAAAGTTCTTATGTTCTAATAATATTAGCAAAATATTGTTAGTTTGTTTTTGTTATATATGTTATTATAACATTGTTATGTTTTGTTATATATATATATATATATATATATATTTTTATTGTTATTTTGGAATGTATATTGGAATGTATATTTTTATTGTTTTTTGTGTCTGAAAAACGTATTGTTTTTTCAAAATTCATTATGATAGCAAGAGTTCATAAGTAGTTCTCCATTTTCATTTTTGATGTCTTCAATGAATCGTTGCTTTAGTTTTTTCTAAATGACAATTTTTAAAGAAGGGTGTAAGCGGAGTTTCTTCTGTGTTATCGCTATCAGAATTTCACGGACCCAATAACAAAAGCATATATATATATATATATATATATATATATATATATATATATATATATATATATATATAAAAAAGGAAGAAAGAGGAAAAAAGAGGAAATTTAATCTTTGCAGATAAGTTAAATAGTAAACTCTTAAATATTGGGGAAACCTGCAAGAAAGACTCTAATGAGTATCAATTGTTTCGCCGAACGTTTTCGCCAAAGAGAATTAATTTGGCTTCTTCAGGGCTGAAACAGAAGAAATTATAATTAGCTACCATATATTACCTATTAAAAAACACTGGAGATCTTACCGTAACTTAGAATTGTAGAGTTAGGATGTTATAAAAAACTTAGCTAGTAACAACATAGTGGTTTTTTTTTGTTACTGTTAGAAAAAAGTTACTGTTAAAAATGTATGGTAGCTGTGAACTTGAGACGCAAAAGTGTACCCAAGGGTAACCGAAAAAACCCAATGCAACTACATTTTGAAGGAATTAATTCTTTGAGTTGTCGGCAATAACTAAATTTTTGATTGTTAAAAAGTTCACATGTGAGGTTCTGTTTTGCCAGAACGCATGCGCTGACATGTCAAAGTAGTTCTTATGATTCTTTATAATGTCGTTAAGGTTCATTGTTGTAACAAGATGAAATTAATTACCAGTTTAGGGTAATATTATTATTTAGATTTTTCTTATTAAAAAATTGTTTTATATATTATATTGTTCATGTGATGTTATTCTAATATCTTATTGAGATGTATATAAGAAAAGCAAGGGAATGTTATCTTTTTTTAAAAATTAATGAAATTTATTATTTAAGTAGGTTAGTTATTAATGGATAAATCAGTCAAGTTGGTTCTCTGTGATGTTACATTTTTCTTGGTATCGGATTTAAGTAAGAAGTGGTATATATTGCTTAGATTCTTAATGTCACTCTTAACATTGATGGAAAAATCGTTAAGGAAAATATATGACATTTCAATGAACTCTCTTTTAGATTTATTGTTCTCACGGTGGAGAATTGTAGTGTTATTATAGTCCATGAGATGACCAGTGGAATGTACATGTTTGGCTAAAGCACAACGGTCTGGGTGAAGTCGAGAATCACTTTTGTGTAGTGTGATACGTGATTTCAATAATTGAGAGGTTTGGCCGATGTAAGAATTGTTGCAAGAGAGGCATGGAATGTTGTAGACAATGTTACTAAGCATATCTCTAGGTGTCTTATCTTTGATCTTAGAATAAAGATTATTAATTGTTAGGGCTGATCTACAAGCCCCATTAAGTTTAATATTGTTATTGTTATTACCAAAGCTATTTTCAACACTTTTCAGAATCCTTGTTAACCCCGGAGTGATATCACTGAAGTATGGTAATGAAAAATATTTGTTTATAGGAGTATCAGAGACTGGGTTCCCACTTAAGACATCAGGATCAGCATTGTTAGTCGCGAAGGAAGGTGAAGTACCCTCGTTTTGGACAGTGTTAAACAAAATCTTATTTACTAGTGGTGTTGGATAGGCATTTGAAATGAAAAGTTTCTGTAGGATTTGTAGGTTTTTTGTATGAAAAGAAGGATCTGATAGTTTTATTACTCTATTTTTCATCTGTTTGACTAAATTGACTTTGGTAGAATTATTATGGTAAGAGTGGTAGTTAAGGTATCTACCAGAATGGGTCGGTTTTTGATACCAATCTATTTTAATGTTGTTATTTTCCCTGATCATCCTTATGTCGAGAAAGGGGACGGACCAATTACCATCTTCCCTCTCTATAGTGAACTGGATGTAGGGGTCATAACTATTGAAGGTGTTTAATAGTTCATCTACCTTGTCATTGGGTATAGCCAAGATGATATCATCAACATATTTTTTAATGAATGGAATTTGAAAGGATAATAAAGGAATGACAGAGTCTAACACATAATCCATAACGTAAGTTGCAATTATAGGAGAAATCTTTGCTCCCATAGGGGTACCGAAAGTTTGTTGATAGAATTTTCCATTAAATGAGAAGTAGGTGTTATTAAAGAGAAATTCGACGATGCTGATGAATCTGTCATAAGACATGGAACAACAACCTCTAATACGGTCCCAATTGACCTCTATTGATGTCAAACAAATTCCTAGATGTACGTTGCTGAATAAGGATACAACGTCAAGGCTAACGAGGACATAATTTGATGGTAGTATGTAACCATTATATTTATTTACCATCTCAAAAGAATCTTTAATGTAATACTGAATTTCATAATCATATGCATTAGTAAGGATGTCTGTAACAAAGGCCGATATATTTTCAGTGGGAGTTCCAATGGAAGCTACTATGGGACGAACCGATAGTGTTGGTTTGTGGATTTTTGGCAAAGCATAAAACTTTGCAATGTTCCCATTATAAGTTGTTAATTTTTTCCTAGTGTTACGGTCTATCTCATTGGAAGAAGCTAAGGATGCTATTAATGTATTGCATTTCCTTTGTAGAGAAGAAGAGGGATTGGATGTAAGTGACGTGTAAGATCTATCGTTTTCAATGAGAGCAGAACAAAGTTGTAAGTAGTGAGTTCTTTCCAAGATGACCGTAACATTGCCTTTGTCTGCTTTTGTCACCAAAAGCTCAGGATTGGATTTAAGAAATTTTCTAGTTTTAGTATATAAGTTATGAAAAAAAGTATTAGATGGTTTAGAAGTATTCAAAATGTGATTAGTGATAATGTTGGTGGTTCTTGACCGGATTAAGTTTTGCTCTAATTCAGATGGCAATGATGAAATTATGTATTCCAAATCTGCTAACAGTGTTTTTACTTGATAATCTTTTCCTAACTTTGGTTCGATGCTAAATTTATTTCCTAATGCCAAGAAACCTAGAACATCATCAGGAATAATTGAGGTAGATAAATTTTTTATCCATTTTGGATCAGTTTTAAGAACAGATTTGCAACAGGACTGATATAGTGAGTCAATTTTTTTGATATTGTCAGATTTAATTGAAAAAAATATTTTATTGTATCTAATAGATTGAATATGTGAAAATTTCTTGGAAAGAACTCACTACTTACAACTTTGTTCTTCTCTCATTGAAAACGATAGATCTTACACGTCACTTACATCCAATCCCTCTTCTTCTCTACAAAGGAAATGCAATACATTAATAGCATCCTTAGCTTCTTCCAATGAGATAGACCGTAACACTAGGAAAAAATTAACAACTTATAATGGGAACATTGCAAAGTTTTATGCTTTGCCAAAAATCCACAAACCAACACTATCGGTTCGTCCCATAGTAGCTTCCATTGGAACTCCCACTGAAAATATATCGGCCTTTGTTACAGACATCCTTACTAATGCATATGATTATGAAATTCAGTATTACATTAAAGATTCTTTTGAGATGGTAAATAAATATAATGGTTACATACTACCATCAAATTATGTCCTCGTTAGCCTTGACGTTGTATCCTTATTCAGCAACGTACATCTAGGAATTTGTTTGACATCAATAGAGGTCAATTGGGACCGTATTAGAGGTTGTTGTTCCATGTCTTATGACAGATTCATCAGCATCGTCGAATTTCTCTTTAATAACACCTACTTCTCATTTAATGGAAAATTCTATCAACAAACTTTCGGTACCCCTATGGGAGCAAAGATTTCTCCTATAATTGCAACTTACGTTATGGATTATGTGTTAGACTCTGTCATTCCTTTATTATCCTTTCAAATTCCATTCATTAAAAAATATGTTGATGATATCATCTTGGCTATACCCAATGACAAGGTAGATGAACTATTAAACACCTTCAATAGTTATGACCCCTACATCCAGTTCACTATAGAGAGGGAAGATGGTAATTGGTCCGTCCCCTTTCTCGACATAAGGATGATCAGGGAAAATAACAACATTAAAATAGATTGGTATCAAAAACCGACCCATTCTGGTAGATACCTTAACTACCACTCTTACCATAATAATTCTACCAAAGTCAGTTTAGTCAAACAGATGAAAAATAGAGTAATAAAACTATCAGATCCTTCTTTTCATACAAAAAACCTACAAATCCTACAGAAACTTTTCATTTCAAATGCCTATCCAACACCACTAGTAAATAAGATTTTGTTTAACACTGTCCAAAACGAGGGTACTTCACCTTCCTTCGCGACTAACAATGCTGATCCTGATGTCTTAAGTGGGAACCCAGTCTCTGATACTCCTATAAACAAATATTTTTCATTACCATACTTCAGTGATATCACTCCGGGGTTAACAAGGATTCTGAAAAGTGTTGAAAATAGCTTTGGTAATAACAATAACAATATTAAACTTAATGTGGCTTGTAGATCAGCCCTAACAATTAATAATCTTTATTCTAAGATCAAAGATAAGACACCTAGAGATATGCTTAGTAACATTGTCTACAACATTCCATGCCTCTCCTGCAACAATTCTTACATCGGCCAAACCTCTCAATTATTGAAATCACGTATCACACTACACAAAAGTGATTCTCGACTTCACCCAGACCGTTGTGCTTTAGCCAAACATGTACATTCCACTGGTCATCTCATGGACTATAATAACACTACAATTCTCCACCGTGAGAACAATAAATCTAAAAGAGAGTTCATTGAAATGTCATATATTTTCCTTAACGATTTTTCCATCAATGTTAAGAGTGACATTAAGAATCTAAGCAATATATACCACTTCTTACTTAAATCCGATACCAAGAAAAATGTAACATCACAGAGAACCAACTTGACTGATTTATCCATTAATAACTAACCTACTTAAATAATAAATTTCATTAATTTTTAAAAAAAGATAACATTCCCTTGCTTTTCTTATATACATCTCAATAAGATATTAGAATAACATCACATGAACAATATAATATATAAAACAATTTTTTAATAAGAAAAATCTAAATAATAATATTACCCTAAACTGGTAATTAATTTCATCTTGTTACACCAATGAACCTTAACGACATTATAAAGAATCATAAGAACTACTTTGACATGTCAGCGCATGCGTTCTGGCAAAACAGAACCTCACATGTGAACTTTTTAACAATCAAAAATTTAGTTATTGCCGACAACTCAAAGAATTAATTCCTTCAAAATGTAGTTGCATTGGGTTTTTTCGGTTACCCTTGGGTACACTTTTGCGTCTCAAGTTCACAGCTACCATACATTTTTAACAGTAACTTTTTTCTAACAGTAACAAAAAAAAACCACTATGTTGTTACTAGCTAAGTTTTTTATAACATCCTAACTCTACAATTCTAAGTTACGGTAAGATCTCCAGTGTTTTTTAATAGGTAATATATGGTAGCTAATTATAATTTCTTCTCTTTCAGCCCTGAAGAAGCCAAATTAATTCTCTTTGGCGAAAACGTTCGGCGAAACAATTGATACTCATTAGAGTCTTTCTTGCAGGTTTCCCCAATATTTAAGAGTTTACTATATATATATATATATATATATATATATATATATATATATATATATATATATATATATATATGCTTTTGTTATTGGGTCCGTGAAATTCTGATAGCGATAACACAGAAGAAACTCCGCTTACACCCTTCTTTAAAAATTGTCATTTAGAAAAAACTAAAGCAACGATTCATTGAAGACATCAAAAATGAAAATGGAGAACTACTTATTAACTTTTGCTATCATAACGAATTTTGAAAATGCAATACGTTCTTCAGACACAAAAATCAATAAAAATATACATTCCAAAATACAAGAGGACACACATCCGTTATAGATTATTATATTAACAAACAA
Organism: Diabrotica virgifera virgifera; assembly: GCF_917563875.1. Taxonomy (NCBI): domain Eukaryota; kingdom Metazoa; phylum Arthropoda; class Insecta; order Coleoptera; family Chrysomelidae; genus Diabrotica; species Diabrotica virgifera. Next base: position 109,613,432 of record NC_065449.1, on the reverse strand, counting down.
AAACATCCTTCACTCTCAATAATTATTAGACATAATATGTTTAAGTGCAGCTAATATTGGAAGCGATCGCAACCCAGTACTTGGAAAAATCAGAATACAGCTACAAACAAACCGGTAAGAAGACCCTATTGAATGTGAGACAAGAATAAAGGTAAAACAACTAAGAGAATTGTCAACAAGAGATTTATACCAGAGAAGACTGCAAAAAGTACTGAATGAAAACTACATAATACCGGATAAAGACATATAAGAAAGTTGGAGGAAAATTAAAGATAATATTAAAAAGGCAGCAACGGAAGCACTTGGAGAACGTAAGGTAAGTGAACATATACGAGAAAAGGAGAACACCATGGTTCAGTGAAGAAATAAAAATAAAATGCCAAGAAAAAAAGAAAATCTACCTAGAATACAAATCCAAAAGATATTTTGCATATTAAGCAGATTAAGAATATTATGAAGAATATAAAAGAGTAAGGAATGAATTAAACTCAATTGTAAGAGGGAAGAAAACAGAACATTGGGAAGCATTTTCAAAAGAGATGGAGCACGACTTCTATGTGATGGAAAAGGAAATGTGGGAAATTATAATATGTCAAACAGCAGAGTTGAAGGAATTGATAGAAGTAAAACGTATTGATTCAAATACACGGACAACTTACCTAAAAAACCTGTATCAAGCAGCTTATCACACAGAATTGGAAATACCAGGATTAGAATCGGATGAGGAAATAGAAATGAAAGAGGAAGATATAACGAACGCCTTAAAAATATGAAAAGTCGAAAAGTAGTTAGAAAAGATGGAATAGCTAATGAACTTTTAAAATACGGAGGAGGAGAGACTTCACAAAGAACTGAATATACTAATAAGTAAAATAATAAAAGCAGGAAAAATGCTAGAAGCATGGAGAACCACTCAAATGAGCGTTATTTAAGAAAGGTGATAGAGCAAACCTCAGTAACTATAGAGGGGTAAATTTACTGAGCACCTTTCTTAGAATAAGTGAATAGACAATAATGGTAGCTTGAAAACAAGACAGCTCTGTTGTTATGGAATAACTGTGAACAACAAAGGAAAGAAAATAGATCAATATATATATATATATATATATATATATATATATATATATATATATATATATATATATATATATAAAGGGTTGTCTACAGCTAATGCCGTTTCCCTTCCGTCAGCCAGGACTTCCATTTTTTTCGATCTTCCCAGTCTCCGTCTTCCAATCCTTTCTTAGACATGGCTTCGTCGACTTCATTTTTCCAAGATCTTCTAGGTCGTCCTCTTCTTCTCGTTCCTCTTGGTCTCCATTCTGCAACCTTGTTTATCCAAGTGTTTTCTGCTCTGCGTACGTGGCCGTACCATTTCAGTCTTCTCTCGTCTATATATTGCAGGGCATCTTTTTCCACTTGCATTCTTCTCCTTATCTCCTCATTTGTTATTCTGTCTCTTCTGGTGAGACCACAGCATCTTCTCCAGTATTCCATTTCGGTTGCCAGAATACTTTTTTGGGTTTTTTTGTTTATGACCCAAATTTCTGCGGCATATGTACGGTGACCATATGTACTTATTTAAGTAGGACAGTACTTATTTTTAAATATTGTCCTAATGTACTTTAAAACCTTTCTAAGGACACGCGAATGTACTTATTTTTTCTAAAAAATGAATATTTTTATCTTTTACTACTTTTACTACTTTGTATACTGTTCCAGGTATTGCAGCTTTTGTGTCTTGATGGTTTCCAATATTTCCATTCTTTTGTTGACTCTTCTCATGACTACGTTGTTTGTTACAGACTCGGTCCATGCTATATTCAGGTACCTTCACCCACAGTTCAAATGCTTCCAACTTTTTAGTACCTAGTCGACACATTAATTGACCATGCTTCTATCCCGTAAAGCAGAGTCGAGAAAATGTAACACCTTGCAGCCAAAGTCGACTTTACATTACATGATTTATCATGTGATTTGTCATATGATTTGGTCATGGAGTGAAATTTACATGTTTACACTGTGTGATTTGTCATATGATTGTGCCATAAACATTGTGTTTTATCATAAGCATGTCATGCGGCTCGTCATAGTAGGGATGGGAAAAACCTACCGGTTTAAACCTAAAACCGGTTTTTTTACTTCGCAATAACCGGTTTTACCGGTTATTTTTTTGTCCCGGTTATAACCGGTTTTTTCTTTTTAAAGTAAAAACCGGTTATTAGGTTTTTACGGTGATTAGCATTAGGTTAGGTATTATTTGGGATCCCAATCATAATTATTATTCTCAAGTAACTATTCCAAACAAAATCATAATTCAAATTTTATTTTATTTTATAAATACAGAAGCCAACTGAAAGTGCAATCTCACATCAGCCAGCAGAATCAGTTATTAAGTTTTATTTAATATTTCCTTGAAAAGGTATTTGTAATCATAATATTTACATAATCCCTATTCCACGAACATACGCCTGTTTTGGATTACGTCGACAACGAATATTCTACTGTGCAAAATAAGAAGAACGAAAGTAAATTGCAAATTACATTGTTGTTTATTGGAATAATTATTAGCGCCATTTACTTTCGTACTTCTCATGTTGCACAGTAAAATATTCGTTGTCGAAGTAATCCAAAACAGGCGTATGTTCGTGGAATGGCCCATAAGAAGTGTCTGTTTGAATTCGACGCAAGCCAAACATAATCTATTTTTCACACTAAACTCTTAACTCTTGACATTGAAAGTCGGTGAATGATTTTTTCTGATTACCAAAAATAATGCTCTGCCTATGCATATCGTATTATTGATTACGAATACGAATCTCCAAGAATTTCCCTACGTTTTCAAAACGATACACCCATACAGGAAGTATTAAATGAGTTAAAATGTACCTATTCTAGAAATATATATACAAACGTGTTAAAAGTAATACATGATAAATTTTTTTTGATGGTAGTAAAAATAAAAGATATATTGCATTATCCAATTTATTTTTAAGTAAAATATTTATGTTGATATTATTTTTTTTTAAATCCCATTTCAAAGAGTCTGGTAAATTTTTTATAAGTTGAAATGGTTGGGGAATTTTTTGATTTTGGGAGGAGAGGAAAATTGTAATTGTAAATGTAACTTTGTAACCTATTGGATTAAAAAAACCGAAAACCGGTTTTTCCAAAAACCGGTTTTTTTTGGCCGGTTATAACCGCTAGGTTAAACCGTAAGCAAAAAAAACCGGTATAACCGAAAACCGTTTTTTTGTCAAAAACCGCCATCCCTACGTCATAGGAAAAATCATATGATAAATCACGTGATAAATCATGTAGTGTAAAGTCGTCTTACTCTCAAGTCTTAATTATTTCAGTTCTCTTGCACAAACTACCTTTCTCATTTTATTGAAGTTGGTTCTTGCCTCCTCTATTCGAACTTTGATTTCTTTGGAGTAATAGTTTGTGTGATTAATTATTGTGCCAAGATACATTAATACAAGATTAATTATTGTAGTTGTAGTTTTCAACTTGTTCTAAAGTTTTATTTTTAATTGTCAGGCTTTTATCATTATTTTGGGTTTTTGATATCCTCATAAATTTAGTTTTCTTGATGTATACTGATAATCCATATTGTTCTCCATACTCAACTATCTTGTTCATTAGCTTTTAATGTTATTAATTATTGTATTATGTTAATGTTATTAATTGGCGTTCCATTTAGGTACCTTTATTCCTGCTGTTTCTCCCTCAAGAACTTTTTTCATAATTTCTTCAGAGTATGCATTTAATAGTAGTAGTGACAATACACACCCCTGTCGCCCTCCTCTTTCAATTTCGAACTCTTCTGATGTGTGTTCGTTAATGCGTATGTGTGCTTGCTGTTTATAATATATATTTGTTATAATTCAAAGGTCATTGTATTGTAATTGTTTTGCTTTGAGGATGTCCATTAGCTCTTTGTGGCGGACTTTATCGAAAGCCTTGTTGTAATCTATGAAACAGACGTACATATCCTGGTTCACATCCAAGCATCTCTGGATTAGTAGTGTAAATCCAAAGTGAAGTGAATCCGAAGTGAAATGCGTTTACTAATGATCTTTAAAAACATTTTAAGTGTGTGAAGTGTGAGACATCAGGCTTATGGTGCGGTGGTCGTACACAAAACTTCACTGCACAAGTGAAATATTTTTACACAAAATGTGTAACCTACCTAGAAAACTGGAGTACAAATTTTCATGAATTTAAACTATTCAAAAGCATAGATCTAAAGCGGGCTCCACACGCTCGGGCTCCACACGCTCGGCGAAGTTACTTCGCCAAAGTTGACCGAAGTCCGAAGTACCCTCTCTACACACTAGTTCTACTTCGCGAGGAAGTGCGATACCGACAAAGCGGACAAAGAGCGGTGCGATACCGACAAAGATCCCTTTGACCAGACCGACAGAGAATGGAAGTAGAACGAAGTGAGGCAAAGTTACACAAGGTGGCCGTCTACACTCTCGTACTTGTTGAACCTCAATCGACTTCGGCGAGAGTGTGGAGCTCCCATAAGAAGTGAAATAACATGGAACGATGTTTGTTATTCTCTCGAAGCTTTTAAATTGTATATCAAGGCAACCATGTTAAACGAAGATCAACTCTTTGACGAACTGGGAATTTTGAAAGACGTGGCTACAAGTGAAAAAATTGCTGAGTGGAACAGAGAAGAAAAAGAATACTCAGGATTGAAGGCTTAAAGTTTTTAAGTGTGCAGATCAATTCAAACTGAAAAACTTACAAATATTATGCGAATTTATTTTTTGTCTTCCGAGTACTAGTGCGGCTTTCGAGCGTTTTTTTTTCTGTAATAAATAATTATTATTGGACGTCGGAAAAGTCACAAATGTCCATATCAAGGCAGCGATGCTGGTGTACGCAAATTTTGGTGAGACTTGTATGAAATGTTTCATTTACTTCAGTCGAAGCCGGACCTACTTAAATTAATTTTAAGTTCAGAAAAATATGAATGATGCAAAAAACCGGAATAAGATGAGGCTATTCCAGTTCCGTTATCTAAAAACTCTTAATTACAGGCTTGGAACTTTTTCAAAGTTAATGCAATGTGTTATGTTTTGTTTAATTGATATAATTTTTTATGTTTAGCTACATAGTTTATTTATTTTTAATGCCAAAAAGTTATATTTGTCCAAAAACAAGATACATTTTGCGTTTTTAATACATTTTTGTTTTTTGTACTTTTTTTTCTTTAAAAAGATATGGTCACCGTAGGCATATGTCATGATGCTTCTTACTATTGTCTGGTATATCATTCTTTTTGTTTTTCTCTTGATGTTTTTATTCCAGATTACATTATGGAGTTGTCTGATGCAAGATCTTGTTTGTCCCAATCTACTTTTTATTTCTGCTTCTGTTGTTCCGCTTTTCGACATTATAAAGCCCAAATATTTAAAATTCTTCGTTCCTTTTATTTCAACTTGTTCTTCTACTTCTAAGTTTAATATAAAATATATTATATAAAATATATTATACAAAATAGATCAATATAATTTATATATATATATATATATATATATATATATATATACATATATACAGTGCTAGTCAAAAGTCCGTACCCACCCTCGTAACTTTTGAACGGTTATACTTATAATAGTGAACTTTGGAGGAAGGAAATGAACTGACGTATGCTTCTTAACTAGTCATGACAGGTGACGTAAAAGTGACAGATGACTTTACAGCGCCACTGTGACAGATAATTTTAAATGGTACCCTATGGTAAGCGATACCTCGTTTGATAGGTATTGAAAATACCCATTCAGCTATACTAATTTTGTTTGAGTTTAAACTCATTTGTATGAATAAATGAAATAATATAAAATTGTAGTTTCGCATTTAATTAATAAAAATTCAAACCTCCGCCTATGGTTACTTGTCAAAAAGGTTGACGTTGACGTAAAAACTACTAGAGAGCTGAAAAATGTCAACTTTTTTGACAAAATAACCATGGGCGGACATTTGAATTTTTAATAATTAAATGCGAAACTACAAAGTTATATTTATTTCATTTATTCACCAAAATCAAAATCAAATTAAACCCAAAAAAATTAGTATGACTGAATAGGTATTATCAATACCTTTCAAATGAGGTGTCACTTGCCATAAGGTCCCATTTAAAATGATCTGTCACAGTGGTGCTGTAAAGTCATCTGTGACTATTACGTCACCTGTCATGACTAGTTAAGAAGCGTACTTCCGTTTATTTCCTCCCTCCAAATTTCACTATTATATGTATAACCGTTCAAAAGTTACGAGGGGGGGTACGGACTTTTGACTAGCACTGTATAGATAAAGAATCCATTGCACCAAAATGCCGATATCCAAACTATATAAATACACTGTTTCAAAGCGTTTTACTAGTGAAATAATTGCAGAATATTTTGTTCAATTTTTTTAAACGGAATTTTGTTTCGACATGCCGCTCTGGGGCCTCTAATAAATGTCGGTACCCCGTATAATGGGACCTATGTATACCGTTGCTCCCGCTTGGGGGCGCTAGTGTGGTTGGGTGGTCAACGTTTTGACAGTTCGTGAAGCTTGTATATGGTGTTTTTGTTTACGATTTAATAAATAAATAATTATGGCAGAAAAATACGGATCTTGGACTGTTTGTGCGTTAAAAAACGAATTAAGGAGAAGGAATGCGAGAGTTACTGGAAAAAAGGAAGCCATTTTTAGCCCTAAACTGTGGTAATTAGCTAAGCTACGATACAGTAAATGTATGTGTATTAAATTTTAATACAGTTTTGTGCCGCCTTAAAACAAAAGTCATTATAAAACACCATCTAATATTACATATACGTATGAAAGTTATTGTGTGGTTGCCAGAAGTTCAATGCTTTGCTTGCCCAGAAACTGATAAATACTAGTAGTAACCTTTATTTCGAAAATTTTACATATATGTATACAAAGACATACATACATATATGCAGAGCAAAATACACATAAAGAAGAAAGAAATTACAGAAATCGTGTTACATATTTTGAGTTCATATATGGTTCAATTTGCAATAGTAATATATGCACAGCCTTTTTATATTGAGCTGATTTTTTCCATTACTCTAATGTCATGGGGCAATTTATTAAAGAATATTTGGCAACTTTTTCTGTCACAGTCAATCTGTTAATAGGGTAAATATACTTAGGGCCGGTTTTTCAGTGCTGGGTTAACCTATTTATTTTTTGGTCACCGAAATATTCATGTTTAATCAGTTTTTCAGTACTAGGTTAGAGCTTAAACTGGTTTAAGTTACCCACGATTTTAACCGATCCTTATTAGATGGTTTAACTCCGAATTTTGCGGTTACGCTTGCGCATGGGTGCAGTGAACGCATCATGTTTATTTTTTGGAGTATCTGCCTGACAGAAGGGATTAGTTGGGTTATGTTATTTTTTTCCTCGCGGGAAGTATTTTAATACCTCCTTATTATTATAAGGAAATTATTATTATTGAAATTATAAATCATTATCGTTATTATATAGGAAGGAATTATAAGGAAATATATGTAAATATAACTGTAACAGGTACCTATGTTTACACTTACTGTAACAGGATTTAACGCATGATTCCTAGTAATATTTTAAAAAGATTATTTTATATTTTTCTAAACAGCGAAATAATTATTTACCAAACAGTCTGACTTCTTATTTCCTGGTCAATCTGTTCAAATAGTGATAAGACCGTGGTCTTTGACAAACAAAATCGGAAAAAGTCTAAACCGTCCCAGTAATTCTAATTCTCTTCTCTTATGAAACCGAGGTAGTCGTTATGAACTAAACAAAGATTCCGAACTTGATATTGCATTGTATTAATCATTTTTAATTTGGTTATGAAACGGTTATGAAATTGTTTTTATTTATTTTTCTGTCAAATTGATCATTATTTCTCGAATTGTACATGCGCACGTACAGTTACTGCTGTCAACAGAAGGAAAAAGTGGTTAGCTAACCGAGATTTTCTTAACTTGATTTAAAGCACTAAAAAATGCTACGAGGGTTAAAATATTGACTAAAATTTAAACTAGGTTAGCTGACCAAAATTTTAACCGCTCACTGAAAAACCAAGCCTTTTAATCGCCTAATTTTTATAACAATGTGTATGTAGGTAGATTCATCTAACAGATGTATCAAATTAAGATGATGTAGGTACAAAATATATTAATGGAATCTGAATCTACTCCATACCTCATTTGTATCATGACTCTCATAAATATTAATCCAATCTGCTAGTGCCAAAAGACTTTAAAAATGTTCATTAGAATCACTAACGATTCTTTTGAAGCACAAAGCAGTACTTTATTTACTTACTTAATCCAGAACTCGTCTACCTTTCGGTGTGAGTTATACTTTATTTACATAATATTAAAACTTAGACTTTGAGTAGTGTGATCTGATATTACATTTTTGTGAATTGTGATTGTATATTTTCCATTATAATTATAAAAAAAGTTAAGGTGTGTTATAAATGTTAAGTATTCTATTTTCTATTACAGATTGGCTTCATATGATAGAAACAATGATTTTCAAGATGACATTGTGGACTGTTCTGTTGGAGAACCAGCATCAAATATTCTATGGCCACCAAATGAGGATTTCACGAGTCCTAAACAGTCTTGGGAAGTTCCTCCCATAGATATCGAGGACATAAACAACTATTTTCTATGTAGTTACAAGTCAGCTGAAGGAATGAGCATGTGTGCTGCAGTCTACAGAAAAGGCTACAGCATGTTGACAAATAATTTTTTATTAGCTACGGTAGAATCAACAACAGAGGAGAATCATTTTTACAGAGCACAGGTCAACAGTGAAATGACTAAAGCCCTTACCTATTATGTTAAAATGGTCCTCTCCATGGATGGAAGTGTTACTGAAGCATCGTGTGAATGAATTGCTGGCAAGGGGTGTAGAGCTGTGTGCAAACATATTGCTGTTGCGTGCTATGCTCTATTAAACTTAAAAGAGCATGGTAAATTGTATATAAAAGATACCTGCATGGATAAGCAACAAATTTGGCACATGCCAAAAGAAAGCAGATTAGAAGTAGCGCCGCAGAAAGCTGAAGAGATAACTTTTGCTGTCCCTGAGTACAACGTGTAAAAAAGTCAGAAGACAAGCTTGTGCTATGATTCAAAACCACAAAAATATATAAATATGCCCAGGTTTAATGACAATTTAACAAATCAGCAGGTCATTATTTACACGTCAAGTAGGAAGGGAAGTTTGTGTATTAATGGATCTTTTAGTGCAGCTCCTGTTTCAGGTATTGCCCATGGTCATGATTACTTATCAACTTCAGTCATGCAGCAAATGGTATATAAACACATTAACGTTTCAACAAAAGAGATTAAGTCCATCGAAAAAGCTACACGAGGTCAGGGTAATTCTGCCACCTGGTTCCAACAAAGATCGATGCGAATAACATCATCTGACGTTGGTATTGTTGTTCACATGACACACAGGAGGAACATAGAATCCTTTGTGAAATTAATCACCGAACAAAAATATTTTCACTCCAGTGCAACAGATTGGGGTAAAAATGTGAACAGATAGCCATCGGTGCCTATAAGGCAGTATGAGGAGGCAAGTAGTAATCGTGTCATTAGGTGTAGACTTTTTATTTCATTGGACCACCCCTTTTTAGCTGCTTCTCCTGATGGACTTATTGCATCACTAACACTGTTGGAAGTGAAGTGTCCATATTCTATAAAAAATTCAATAATTAGTTGATACTTTGCCAAATTTAGAGATGAAGGATGATCAATTGTGTTTGAAATCAAATTCCAATTATTAATATCAGGTCCAAATTCAGATGTTAGTTACTAGTCGTGAGTTCTGTGATTTTGTAGTTTGGACAACAAAAGAAATTATAATTATTTCTGTAAGTAGAAAGAATAATTTAATTCACAATGAAATCATCCCAAAAGCTAAACAGTTTTTTGATTATGGTTCCAGCTTCGGCCAAAAAATACTATTTATAAATCTTCTTTTGGTGACTATTCATGTCAAACATTGGCTATCATTCTGGCTCTACTTATTTTATTAAATAATGCTTTAAATAGATTAGTTGTGGTGGAGAATCATTTCCTCGGGTTCTTTAACCATGTTATTTTTCTTCTCCCAATTCCTCGCTTTCCAAATACTTTGCCTTGAAGGAATATTTTAAGTAATCTGTATTTAGTGACGTTTCTCATTATGTGTCTGAGATATTCTAACTTTCTCGTTTTAATTGTATACATCACTTCTCTTTCTTTCTCCATCCTTCATAGTATGGTCTTGTTCGTTGTCTTGTCCGACCATGATATCCTAAGCATTCGCCTGTATAGCCACATATCGAATTTAAGTTTTTTCTCCATCCCTTCAGTGAGTGTCCAAGATTGAACTTCGTAGTATAATATCGGGAAGGTATAACATTGTAGGAGCCTTGCTTTTGTCTCCAGATTAGGGTTGTGGCTTTTAAAGAGTATGACCTTGTTGTTGAATGCACTCCTAGTCTTCCCTTCTACATTTTACTTCTTGTGAGTGATCCCATTGTTCATTTACTATTGTTCCAAGATAGGTATACTGTTTTACTTGGTCCACTGGTGTATTATTAATAAGCAGTTGGATTCTCTAATTTTATTTTTGCTGATAATCATAAATTTAGTTTTTGATATATTTACTTGTAGTCCAAATCTGTCACTTACTTTTATAAATACATTTATAGATAATGTAGATAATTTACTATATTAATTGAGAAATGAGTCACAGTTTAAGTTGGAAATTAATTTTACTGACGTTTCGACCTCCACTTCAGAAATGGTTATCAAAAAAAATAATAATAAATAAACAAATTTTGTTTACATTGCTTGGTAAAAATTCATCTACTAGTTATTAGAAGAATTGTTATTAAATAATTAGAAGAATTTTTTTACCAAGCAATGTAAACAAAATTTGTTTAATTTATCAATATTTTGTATTTCAATAACGACTTACGAAGTGGAAGTCGAAACATCAATAAAATTAATTTCCAACTTAAATTGTGGCAAATTTCCCAATTAATACAGTAGATTTCACAAGTAAAGTAGATAATCTGCATGACAAAATAAAAGACAAATAAATAATTTTTGTTTTATTAATTTTTATCCAATATGTTGCTACGAATTACCTCGACACCTTCCAGTATCAGAAGACAACCGATTATGCATGTATGTATGTTGCAACGAAAATTTACTAACACGAAGCATACTTATGAACAATGTAGATGATCTGTATAAAAAAATAAAAGACAAATAAATAGTATTTCTCTTTTATTAATTTTTGTCAATTATGTTGCTACGAAAATTTGCTAACATAAAACCTACAAATATTATTCTACTTCCCAATGGTACTAAATTGCTCGACAAATACTTTAGAATCTTATTATGTTTTGCCCAGACCAATTATTACTCTCTCAACATGTATTCTATTCGATAAAATTTTTTTTAACGACAAAGCTGGTGAGGCTCAAGATGGCCATATTGGTTTTTCAAAAATTCTGGCATATTGACAGTAACATTTTTTTATGCTAAAATGTCTTGAATCTGAAAACCTCGATCTGCCAATACTATGTCATTTTTGCAAGTAAATTAGACAAACCACACTTTTCAAACAAGCATCTATCACTAATGGAACCTCCATAACTATCGGAAACAAAAGATATGCTACCTGTACTCAAAATGCCAACTAAAACTTTAAAGCGCTGGTTTCCTCTAAAGCGGTGCCGACAACCTCCGATCGTAACACTGCGATGAATGACATCATAAAAAACTGTACCATGAAAAATAATAGTGTTGGTTTCCAAGGATGCGTTGGAAGCCACCGCTTGCTGAGCTTGCACATTCCATTGCCCCAGTGAAGAACGTTGAATTTTTCACCGTAATCTGACGTAATTCATCGCAGTGCTACGATCGCTGTTTGTCGGTGCCGCTTTCGAGGAAACCCAGGCTTTAGTGTATTAAATCTAAACGGGAACTGGTGTATGTTTTCAAAAGACTGATAGTGTGTAAATAAATTTATTAAATCAGCTAAGTACTTTCAGCATATTATGCCATCATCAGAGCTATCCTATAAAAAGACTAAGATGAAAAATCTTATTCATAAAAAATTATAAAGTGAAACTTACGTCTTATAGGTGTAAAAACCTCAAAAGAAGAGAAAACTTCGAACAAACACATTCTTTAGTTTAAAATAAACCCAGGGATATAACCACTGGTTAGGGTAAAAACCCTTAAATGTTTAAAAAATCACATTTAATGTGTTTTTTATAAAATGGCTACCATTCTTACAAACAGCTGTTACCGACAATATTCAAAAACGACAGGCTGCTGACGGAAACAATAGTTCCTAGCGACATCTGTGTTATTAAAATTATTTAAAATTTTTTGAAAATGACTAAGTTGTCATATGTAGGTTACTAATTAGTATGAAGTTAATATGAAAAACTGAAGTTAAATTTAAATGACAATTGTTAAGTTTAAAGTAAAGTTAAATGTGAAAATAATCAAATTATCAAAGTATTATTAATTATTAAAAAACCAAACAACCAGTCAGTTCTGACCAAATATAGAAGTGAGATAGATGAAAACCAAGGAGAAGCACCGTTGGACAAGCTCAGAGTTCCAAAACTGTTAAAAACAATATTATTATTAAAAGGCAAATCGAAAATATTTACTTATTGTAATCAATGAAAGAAAATTCAAATATGTTATAAAGTAATGTTCAAAAAACTAGAGCAATTGTTGGGCATGCTGAATATAACAGTATTAAAGAAACTTCTTAAAGATTGGATCAAATTTACAATTTAATTGAACCTGGGTGTTAACACAATTTTGAGGATTTCTTTTTAATTCCCTGCTAATTTCTAAGTCTTCTAATAAATTCATTTTTGTATAGTTGTTAATGGGTATACTATGTAGAATCCTACTATCTCTTTGGGGACTGAAGTTATGTTTAGAAGCATGTAAGTGATTGCCAAAACTAGATTTGTCAATCTTAGACAAATGTTCTTTGATGCGTGTTTCCAAAGGTCGCATAGTTCTCCCCACATAAGTAACAGGGCAGTCTCCACAGGACAATTTGTATATACCACTTTTTGATGTTTTTCCAATTTTATCTTTGGTATGAGAAAAAATAGATTTGATATTTTCCTTACATTTGAATGATAGTTTAAGGTTGGGGATGTTATTTAGGATTGTGGCTATATTATCTGAAGGATAACCTATGTATGATATTGATCTATACATAACTGCTGTAGTGGAATTGTTAAGGACAGAATTGTAAGCTAGGGATCTATTCCTTTTACTCCTTAATTTGTTGAGGATGTTATCAACTAAAGTAGGGGAATAACCATTACTATATGCAAGTTGTTTGATAATATCTAATTCTGAATTTAAATTAGTATCTGATAATGGTAGACTAAGTAAACGATGGATGTAGCAATAAAAGGAAGCCATCTTCTGTTGAAAAGGATGGTTAGAAGATCTAGGGATGGTATGGTCACTCTGAGTAGGTTTTCTAAAGACTGCAAAAATTAATTTACTGTCCATCCTAGTTAAAGTAAGGTCTAGAAAATTTATAGACTTGTTGGACTCGGATTCTAGAGTGAAATTTATAGCTGGATGTAAATTGTTGAGCAAATAAAGAATATTTTCAGCATCTGTAGAATTGCCATCTATAATAGCCAATACATCATCAACATACCTGAACCAGTATAAGATTTTTTGGAAAGAGTTCTGGTTCGAAGAATTATTATCAAATATGTTAACCTCGAGGTTGTTAAGAAACAAATCTGCTAGCAAAGGTGATAAAGGATTACCCATTGCCAAGCCTTGTGAATGTCTATAAATAATATCGTTAAAGGTGAAGAAATCTTGCGATAAACAAAATTTAAGTAAATCCAACAAGTGAGGAATTGAAACTCTATTAATATTACTTTTAATAAGTAAATTCTCCACTATAGGAATGGTTTCATCTCTAGGTACATTAGTAAACAAATTACTTACATCAAAAGAAACTAGAAAGAAGTCTCTAGGTAAGTTTAAAACTGACAGCTTATTTACTAAATAGGTAGAATTTTTGACCGAATAAGAAGGTTGTAAAGTTATTGTAGATTGTAAAATGGAATTAATGAATTTAGACAATGTAACAACTGGTGTGTTGTAAAAGCTAACCACTGGTCTCATAGGAACATTCGGTTTGTGAATTTTTGGTAAACCATATAGTCTAGGTATTTGAGGATTTGACAAAATGAAGGTTTTTTCTTTCGATTTATGTAATTGTAGGAAATCTTTATGTTTAGATAAGGTATTTTTTAGGTTAGTGATTAATTTATTTAGAGGATTTCTATCTAAAATGTCAAAGTTGTTATTTCTTAAAAACTCTTCAGTTTTCTGAACATAATCACTGTGATGCCTGATGATGAGGCAGTTGCCTTTGTCAGCTTTAGTTATGATGAGGTTATTACTTTTCAGTTTTAAGGATAATTGTCTAATCAAATGGAGTTGTTTAAAACATTTGGTTTTAATGTTATTAACATTGTTATTAAATTTGATCAGATCTTTTTGTAAATAAAGAAAACAATTGCTTTTCAAGTTAGTTTTAGAAATGTTGTCTAAAGGTAAGCTTTCTATAACGGTATCAATATCAACTGAAAATTCCTCAACCATTTTATTGTTAAAAGGTACTAGAGTAGAGAATTTTAAACCTTTGGACAGAAAATCAAGTTCTTTATTAGTGAAAGAGCAAGTTGACAAGTTAACTGTACGTTTGTGAAATCTAAAATTAAAGGAACCCATCAATCTATTAGTGTTTTGACTATTACTGTTGAGATTATTTTTCTTTTTTATCAAATTGTGAAGCTTGTTATTTACTCTATTGAATTTAGGCTGTTTTATGTACTCTAAATTATCTAAATGATTAGCTATGGAATCTCTGAAATTATCAAACGGAACCTCTCTTACAATGTTGTCATAAAGTATTTTAAGCTGAACATTAATCTTATCTAAATGTGCATGATGTTTACAAAGTTCTTTTTGAAGAAATTTCCTTTCTATTTGTGACATAAAATTAAGAGTAGCAGTGGAAGGTACCTTACATTTTGCAAAAGTTGGTGTAACTTTGAATTTAATGCATTTGTGGATGAACCAAATGTCGATGTTCAGCAACTCTCTCTTCTTTGACAGTCTTAGGTATTTACTAAAGTCAACTACCATACTGTAGATAATGAATAGAAAAAGACTGTTTGACTTGTACACACTTCTATATAAATCTAAACGGGAACTGGTGTATATTTTCAAAAGACTGATAGTGTGTAAATAAATTTATTAAATCAGCTAAGTACTTTCAGCATATTATGCCATCATCAGAGCTATCCTATAAAAAGACTAAGTTGAAAAATCTTATTCATAAAAAATTATAAAGTGAAACTTACGTCTTATAGGTGTAAAAACCTCAAAAGAAGAGAAAACTTCGAACAAACACATTCTTTAGTTTAAAATAAACCCAGGGATATAACCACTGGTTAGGGTAAAAACCCTTAAATGTTTAAAAAATCACATTTAATGTGTTTTTTATAAAATGGCTACCATTCTTACAAACAGCTGTTACTGACAATATTCAAAAACGACAGGCTGCTGACGGAAACAATAGTTCCTAGCGACATCTGTGTTATTAAAATTATTTAAAATTTTGTGAAAGTGACTAAGTTGTCATATGTAGGTTACTAATTAGTATGAAGTTAATATGAAAAACTGATGTTAAATTTAAATGACAATTGTTAAGTTTAAAGTAAAGTTAAATGTGAAAATAATCAAATTATCAAAGTATTATTAATTATTAAAAAACCAAACAACCAGTCAGTTCTGACCAAATATAGAAGTGAGATAGATGAAAACCAAGGAGAAGCACCGTTGGACAAGCTCAGAGTTCCAAAACTGTTAAAAACAATATTATTATTAAAAGGCAAATCGAAAATATTTACTTATTGTAATCAATGAAAGAAAATTCAAATATGTTATAAAGTAATGTTCAAAAAACTAGAGCAATTGTTGGGCATGCTGAATATAACAGTATTAAAGAAACTTCTTAAAGATTGGATCAAATTTACAATTTAATTGAACCTGGGTGTTAACACAATTTTGAGGATTTCTTTTTAATTCCCTGCTAATTTCTAAGTCTTCTAATAAATTCATTTTTGTATAGTTGTTAATGGGTATACTATGTAGAATCCTACTATCTCTTTGGGGAATGAAGTTATGTTTAGAAGCATGTAAGTGATTGCCAAAACTAGATTTGTCAATCTTAGACAAATGTTCTTTGATGCGTGTTTCCAAAGGTCGCATAGTTCTCCCCACATAAGTAACAGGGCAGTCTCCACAGGACAATTTGTATATACCACTTTTTGATGTTTTTCCAATTTTATCTTTGGTATGAGAAAAAATAGATTTGATATTTTCCTTACATTTGAATGATAGTTTAAGGTTGGGGATGTTATTTAGGATTTTGGCTATATTATCTGAAGGATAACCTATGTATGATATTGATCTATACATAACTGCTGTAGTGGAATTGTTAAGGACAGAATTGTAAGCTAGGGATCTATTCCTTTTACTCCTTAATTTGTTGAGGATGTTATCAACTAAAGTAGGGGAATAACCATTACTATATGCAAGTTGTTTGATAATATCTATTTCTGAATTGAAATTAGTATCTGATAATGGTAGACTAAGTAAACGATGGATGCAGCAATAAAAGGAAGCCATCTTCTGTTGAAAAGGAAGGTTAGAAGATCTAGGGATGGTATGGTCAGTCTGAGTAGGTTTTCTAAAGACTGAAAAAATTAATTTACTGTCCATCCTAGTTAAAGTAAGGTCTAGAAAATTTATAGATTTGTTGGACTCGGTTTCTAGAGTGAAATTTATAGCTGGATGTAAATTGTTGAGCAAATAAAGAATATTTTCAGCATCTGTAGAATTGCCAACTATAATAGCCAATACATCATCAACATACCTGAACCAGTATAAGATTTTTTGGAAAGAGTTTTGGTTCGAAGAATTATTATCAAATATGTTAACCTCGAGGTTGTTAAGAAACAAATCTGCTAGCAAAGGTGATAAAGGATTACCCATTGCCAAGCCTTGTGATTGTCTATAAATAATATCGTTAAAGGTGAAGAAATCTTGCGATAAACAAAATTTAAGTAAATCCAACAAGTGAGGAATTGAAACTCTATCAATATTACTTTTAATAAGTAAATTCTCCACTATAGGAATGGTTTCATCTCTAGGTACATTAGTAAACAAATTACTTACATCAAAAGAAACTAGAAAGAAGTCTCTAGGTAAGTTTAAAACTGACAGCTTATTTACTTAATCGGTAGAATTTTTGACAGAATAAGAAGGTTGTAAAGTTATTGTAGATTGTAAAATGGAATTAATGAATTTAGACAATGTAACAACTGGTGTGTTGTAAAAGCTAACCACTGGTCTCATAGGAACATTCGGTTTGTGAATTTTTGGTAAACCATATAGTCTAGGTATTTGAGGATTTGACAAAATGAAGGTTTTTTCTTTCGTTTTATGTAATTGTAGGAAATCTTTATGTTTAGATTAGGTATTTTTTTTAACAAGCTTCACAGCTTTTTAATAACAAGCTTCACAATTTGATAAAAAAGAAAAATAATCTCAACAGTAATAGTCAAAACACTAATAGATTGATGGGTTCCTTTAATTTTAGATTTCACAAACGTACAGTTAACTTGTCAACTTGCTCTTTCACTAATAAAGAACTTGATTTTCTGTCCAAAGGTTTAAAATTCTCTACTCTAGTACCTTTTCACAATAAAATTGTTGAGGAATTTTCAGTTGATATTGATACCGTTATAGAAAGCTTACCTTTAGACAACATTTCTAAAACTAACTTGAGAAGCCATTGTTTTCTTTCTTTACAAAAAGATCTGATCAAATTTAATAACAATGTTAATAACATTAAAACCAAATGTTTTAAACAACTCCATTTGATTAGACAATTATCCTTCAAACTGAAAAGTAATAACCTCATCATAACTAAAGCTGACAAAGGCAACTGCCTCATCATCATGCAGCACAGTGATTATGTTCAGAAAACTGAAGAGTTTTTAAGAAATAACAACTTTGACATTTTAGATAGAAATCCTCTAAATAAATTAATCACTAACCTAAAAAATACCTTATCTAAACATAAATATTTCCTACAATTACATAAAACGGAAGAAAAAACCTTCATTTTGTCAAATCCTCAAATACCTAGACTATATGGTTTAACAAAAATTCACAAACCGAATGTTCCTATGAGACCAGTGGTTAGCTTTTACAACACACCAGTTGTTACATTGTCTAAATTCATTAATTCCATTTTACAATCTACAATAACTTTACAACCTTCTTATTCTGTCAAAAATTCTACCGATTAAGTAAATAAGCTGTCAGTTTTAAACTTACCTAGAGACTTCTTTCTAGTTTCTTTTGATGTAAGTAATTTATTTACTAATGTACCTAGAGATGAAACCATTCCTATAGTGGAGAATTTACTTATTAAAAGTAATATTAATAGAGTTTCAATTCCTCACTTGTTGGATTTACTTAAATTTTGTTTATCGCAAGATTTCTTCACCTTTAACGATATTATTTATAGACAATCACAATGCTTGGCAATGGGTAATCCTTTATCACCTTTGCTAGCAGATTTGTTTGTTAACAACCTTGAGGTTAACATATTTGATAATAATTCTTCGAACCAAAACTCTTTCCAAAAAATCTTATACTGGTTCGGGTATGTTGATGATGTATTGGCTATTATAGATGGCAATTCTACAGATGCTGAAAATATTCTTTATTTGCTCAACAATTTACATCCAGCTATAAATTTCACTCTAGAAACCGAGTCCAACAAGTCTATAAATTTTCTAGACCTTACTTTAACTAGGATGGACAGTAAATTAATTTTTTCAGTCTTTAGAAAACCTACTCAGACTGACCATACCATCCCTAGATCTTCTAACCATCCTTTTCAACAGAAGATGGCTTCCTTTTATTGCTACATCCATCGTTTACTTAGTCTACCATTATCAGATACTAATTTCAATTCAGAATTAGATATTATCAAACAACTTGCATATAGTAATGGTTATTCCCCTACTTTAGTTGATAACATCCTCAACAAATTAAGGACTAAAAGGAATAGATCCCTAGCTTACAATTCTGTCCTTAACAATTCCACTACAGCAGTTATGTATAGATCAATATCATACATAGGTTATCCTTCAGATAATATAGCCAAAATCCTAAATAACATCCCCAACCTTAAACTATCATTGAAATATAAGGAAAATATCAAATCTATTTTTTCCCATACCAAAAATAAAATTGGAAAAACATCAAAAAGTGGTATATACAAATTGTCCTGTGGAGACTGCCCTGTTACTTATGTGGGGAGAACTATGCGACCTTTGGAAACACGCATCAAAGAACATTTGTCTAAGATTGACAAATCTAGTTTTGGCAATCACTTACATGCTTCTAAACATAACTTCAGTCCCCAAAGAGATAGTAGGATTCTACATAGTATACCCATTAACAACTATACAAAAATGAATTTATTAGAAGACTTAGAAATTAGCAGGGAATTAAAATGAAATCCTCCAAATTGTTTTAACACCCAGGTTTAATTAAATTGTAAATTTGATCCAATCTTTAACAAGTTTCTTTAATACTGTTATATTCAGCATGCCCAACAATTGCTCTAGTTTTTTGAACATTACTTTATAACATATTTGAATTTTCTTTCATTTTATTACAATAAGTAAATATTTTCGATTTGCCTTTTAATAATAATATTGTTTTTAACTGTTTTGGAACTCTGAGCTTGTCCAACGGTGCTTCTCCTTGGTTTTCATCTATCTCACTTCTATATTTGGTCAGAACTGACTGGTTGTTTGGTTTTTTAATAATTAATAATACTGTGATAATTTGATTATTTTCACATTTAATTTTACTTTAAACTTAACAATTGTCATTTAAATTTAACTTCAGTTTTTCATATTAACTTCATACTAATTAGTAACCTACATATGACAACTTAGTCATTTTCAAAAAATTTTAAATAATTTTAATAACACAGATGTCGCTAGGAACTATTGTTTCCGTCAGCAGCCTGTCGTTTTTGAATATTGTCAGTAACAGCTGTTTGTAAGAATGGTAGCCATTTTATAAAAAACACATTAAATGTGATTTTTTAAACATTTAAGGGTTTTTACCCTAACCAGTGGGTATATCCCTGGGTTTATTTTAAACTAAAGAATGTGTTTGTTCGAAGTTTTCTCTTCTTTTGAGGTTTTTACACCTATAAGACGTAAGTTTCACTTTATAATTTTTTATGAATAAGATTTTTCAACTTAGTCTTTTTATAGGATAGCTCTGATGATGGCATAATATGTTGAAAGTACTTAGCTGATTTAATAAATTTATTTACACACTATCAGTCTTTTGAAAACATATTTGAAAACACGTTTACACACCAGTTCCCGTTTAGATTTATATAGAAGTGTGTACAAGTCAAAAAGTCTTTTTCTATTCATTATCTACAGTATGGTAGTTGACTTTAGTAAATACCTAAGACTGTCAAAGAAGAGAGAGTTGCTGAACATCGACATTTGGTTCATCCACAAATGCATTAAATTCAAAGTTACACCAACTTTTGCAAAATGTAAGGTACCTTCCACTGCTACTCTTAATTTTAAGTCACAAATAGAAAGGAAATTTCTTCAAAAAGAACTTTGTAAACTTCATGCACATTTAGATAAGATTAATGTTCAGCTTAAAATACTTTATGACAACATTGTAAGAGAGGTTCCGTTTGATAATTTCAGAGATTCTATAGCTAATCATTTAGATAATTTATAGTACATAAAACAGTGTAAATTCAATAGAGTAAATAACAAGCTTCACAATTTGATAAAAAAGAAAAATAATCTCAACAGTAATAGTCAAAACACTAATAGATTGATGGGTTCCTTTAATTTTAGATTTCACAAACGTACAGTTAACTTGTCAACTTGCTCTTTCACTAATAAAGAACTTGATTTTCTGTCCAAAGGTTTAAAATTCTCTACTCTAGTACCTTTTAACAATAAAATGGTTGAGGAATTTTCAGTTGATATTGATACCAAGTAAAATTTAATAAAAAATTTTGGTCTTGGTAAAAGGTATATTATTTTAAAAAGCCCTATACGGCTACAAACATCGAACAGAACGTTTTCGCTCTAAAAAGAGCATCATCAGTGTTGCCTAAAATAAGTATAACCATATTAATTATCAAAATGTTGAACTTAAAGTGATGACCAAGGTAGAATCAAAGTTTGGTTATACTTACAAGAACATGGTGAGCCAACCAAAAAATACGAAGGTCAAAGCCTTTCAAAAATGGACTAAAAGTCACATCAAAATGCTAACATAGCAAATTCCAAAGGATGGATATAATCCCTAAGGATATGGCTCTAGGATAACATATGACTCCCACACGTTGTAAGTGGGTCAAAGGTAACAAATTAGGTCATTATGTTACAAGAGCTGACAGGCAACTAAGATGTGAGATATCAAAAGCGAATCTGTCTGATGTCAAGACAACAATTGTCAATGGAACTTGAAGTATCATGAAAAATTGGTTACACAGCTACTAAATTTATAGTTGTTTATAGTACAAGCAATGATAACAGCTAACATCAGTTTGTTGGAATTATAAAAATAAAGAGTTAGTGAGAATAGATTATCTAGATGTAAAATAGAAGGGGGGAATTTGAGTACCCACAATCATCAATGAAGTGTACGTAAATTGATGAAGAAAGGTAGGCAAAACAACATACAGATAATGTAATGTATGGTTTATGTTTTGAAATTAGATAATTTATATTTGTGAACCAACACAAATGATGGCTGAGAGACTGGCTGAAAAACTAGAGACAAAATAGGGGTCGTGATATCAAATGCTGAAAAAGTTGTAAATGCAAAATCTTATTTATAAATTAATAAAATATAGATGGGTTCATCAACACAAATTTACAAGACTGAAAAGGTTGTATTACAAGCTTAGTCCAAATTTCTTTATTATGTCCTTTTATGTTAAATAACATCTAGGGCAAAGAAAAATTAATAACTTGGATAAAAGTGTCTAAGCTACCACTAAAGTGGGGTCAGATGAAGATAAGTGTTGAGTAAGATTATTGAGTATATGAGAAAATTAAAAATTGTGTTTATTTGAGATAGATGAGTTTGTGGTATATAAAGTAAATTTGACATCACTATTGAGACTAATGAACATTATTGAGAGACTGGGGACTCCAGAGACCAGGCAACCAAACAAACCAAATGATGAATGAAAGGTTGGCTGAATGGAATAACTACTAGATGTGTGAAACTTGAAAGATATATTGTACAGTATTATTGGTTGATTTAGTTTAGAATGAAATAGTTATGATTGGACACTAAACGAAAAACGGTTTGAAAAGATGATGTGGAGAGAATGGGATATATATTGAATAGATATAGTTGTGTACAAGTTGTGACAAATGGATGTTGCGGATATAGTTGAAATTGCTTTGTTTGGGAGAAGAAAAATTTTTTGAAGAAAGGATTAGAAGATTATCGAAAATTGAGTGAACATGTGGATGTGTGTGAATAAGAAGAGAAAAGAAAGAAATAGAACAATATTTGTAGATGCGAATAATTAGGAGAAATAAAGTAATATAAGAAACAGATTTATAATGTAATTTATGAGAAAAGTTGACGATGTAACGGTTGAAAGTCACGATTGAAAGACACATGGCGATTAACACAATTTGGACTTCTCTGTTTCTCTTTGACTATTTCAAGATCCTCGTATAGGTCCAATCTCAGAAAGTTTTTATCGGGAATGTTATGTATTAGGGATACGTTATCAGGGATATTGAGAGTATGGTTGTTTTGTTTAAGATGTTGAGAGAAGGTTGATGTATTCTCTCTTTTAGTATGTTCAAGTGAACGGGAGGCAAGTGACCTACAAGTTCTCCCTATATATGTGGCATCACAATCAGAGCATTGCAATTTATAGACACCGCTACGATTCATGTAGTTAATAGGGTCTTTGGAGTTGGAAAGGCACTGTCCTAAATTACTTGATACCTTAAATGAAATTTGAATGTTATCAACTGATCTTTTAATAATATCTCTAATATCTCCAGACAAACGTTCATTATGATATGGTAAGGAAGTGTAAATGGGTTTGGTGGTCGAATCTCTGGGGAACGCAGCCTCTCTCAAGACTCTCAGTTGTCTCTTATGGATAAACTTGTCTATGATGTTAGGTTCGTAACCATTATTGAAGGCTATTTGTTTGAGAATGTTCAATTCTTTGTTGTAATTGGATTGTGATAGAGGGGTAGTTTCTAAACGGTGTATGAAACTGTGAAATGCTGAATATTTGTGTGAAATGGGGTGATTAGATGATAGGGGTATGACATGGTCCGTCTGTGTTGGTTTCCTATAGATACTGAAATCGAAATGGTCATTTAATCTGGTGATAGTGAGGTCAAGAAAGTTAATGGATTGGGATGATTCTAGTTCCATGGTGAACTTACTATTAGGATGGATTTGGTTGATTTTAGAAAGAAGTGAATCAGCTAAATTAGAATTCCCGGCTATGAATAACAAACAGTCATCCACATAACGAAACCAGTGTAGAATCTCCGGATTTTTCATGATCTGTGTGGATTCTAGATGATCCATGAAAATATCAGCTAAGAGAGGGGATAGGCATCTACCCATGGCTAAGCCATCAGGTTGTCTGTACAATTTGTTATTGAAAACAAAAAAGTCTTGAGCTAGACAAAATTGTAATAATTGGATGATGGAATCTGTAGTAGACATGGTGATTGAACTGGCTCTAAGAAGAGAGTGTACCAGATTAATAGTTTCTTGTTTAGGGACAGAAGTGAAAAGATTGCTAACATCAAATGAAAGCATAGTAATGTTAGGACGAAGATTTATTTGTTGGAGTTTATTGACTAGATGACTAGTGTTTTTGACTGAAAAACGAGGGGTGAAGTTCGTCAAAGTATTAATGAGGTTCAATATAAATTTGGAAAGAATAGAAACAGGAGTGTTAATGAAGCTCACAACTGGACGAATAGGAATGCCCTCTTTATGTATCTTAGGTAAACCATACAGTCTAGGTGTCAACGGGTTACTTGGTATTTTATAATAAGGAGCAAACTGTTCTGAAAAAAATTCTGTAAAAGGCTTCAAGTTGTCTTTAAGTTTATTGATGAACTTTTTAGTGGGATCTTCAGACAGCAGTGTGAAGTTGTTGTTAGAGAGGAAGGTAATGACTTTGTCATTATAGAGTGTGTGGTCCATAATGACCAAACAGTTTCCTTTATCTGCCTTGCTGATGATCAGATTGTTGGATTTAATTTTGTTTTTAATGGATCTGAGTGTGTTAAGATGATCAGAACGTTTCTTGTCTGAAAAATTAGGGAAAGAAATTGTAGATGATGTATTTTGAGAAGAAGATGGGAGATTAATAGAAGATATATTGTTAGATAGATTTAGTGAAAATTGGGAATTGGAAAGGTTAATTCAAGAAGATGATGAGTTGTGTTTATTTTAGGCAACACTGATGATGCTCTTTTTAGAGCGAAAACGTTCTGTTCGATGTTTGTAGCCCTATAGGGCTTTTTAAAATAATATACCTTTTACCAAGACCAAAATTTTTTATTAAATTTTACTTGTAATTAATGGTATACAGCCAGCTACAGGAAATTCTTCCTAGTGGATTTTTATATTGACGGTATGGTCAACTTAGCTCCCCAGTACATTCGATTAGCCACCAAAAGATGCATCCTTAAATTAGATATATGGTTCATCTCCCGATGCATTGACAACAAGGTTTTTCCTAAATTTTGTAAGGTGAAAACTCCAGGAAATGTTCCAATTAACCTTAAGAATACATTTCAGCTGAAAATTCTAAAGAAGGAGATTTGTAACCATTATAGTAAGATCAACTACATAAACTGTAAGCTCAAGGTAATATATGACTCATTATTAGATACTATTGGTTTTGACAATTTAAGTAGCTTTTTGAATGATGTTCAGGACAAATTGGACAATGTAACTTCTATTAAATTTAACAGACTCAAATCAAAACTTAATAATCTCATCAGAAATAAAGTCATTTTACACAATAATAACAGTAACACCACTTTTTCTAACTTTGTTTTTCACCCTAGACTAAAAAACCTATCTTCAGTTGTATTTAACAAGAAAGAAATTGATCTCTTAAATCTAGGCCTTAAATACTCCATCCCTAAGAAGGTTTCTGTAAAGGACCTTCAGAGTCTCTCCATTGAGCTAGATATCATAATACAAAACCTTTCTGTCCCTCTGAATCAAAAAACTTCTATCAGAAATTCATGTTTTAATACCATTAATAAATTCAAAAATAAACACAACTCATCATCTTCTTCAATTAACCTTTCCAATTCCCAATTTTCACTAAATCTATCTAACAATATATCTTCTATTAATCTCCCATCTTCTTCTCAAAATACATCATCTACAATTTCTTTCCCTAATTTTTCAGACAAGAAACGTTCTGATCATCTTAACACACTCAAATCCATTAAAAACAAAATTAAATCCAACAATCTGATCATCAGCAAGGCAGATAAAGGAAACTGCTTGGTCATTATGGACCACACACTCTATAATGACAAAGTCATTACCTTCCTCTCTAACAACAACTTCACACTGCTGTCTGAAGATCCCACTAAAAAGTTCATCAATAAACTTAAAGACAACTTGAAGCCTTTTACAGAATTTTTTTCAGAACAGTTTGCTCCTTATTATAAAATACCAAGTAACCCGTTGACACCTAGACTGTATGGTTTACCTAAGATACATAAAGAGGGCATTCCTATTCGTCCAGTTGTGAGCTTCATTAACACTCCTGTTTCTATTCTTTCCAAATTTATATTGAACCTCATTAATACTTTGACGAACTTCACCCCTCGTTTTTCAGTCAAAACACTAGTCATCTAGTCAATAAACTCCAACAAATAAATCTTCGTCCTAACATTACTATGCTTTCATTTGATGTTAGCAATCTTTTCACTTCTGTCCCTAAACAAGAAACTATTAATCTGGTACACTCTCTTCTTAGAGCCAGTTCAATCACCATGTCTACTACAGATTCCATCATCCAATTATTACAATTTTGTCTAGCTCAAGACTTTTTTGTTTTCAATAACAAATTGTACAGACAACCTGATGGCTTAGCCATGGGTAGATGCCTATCCCCTCTCTTAGCTGATATTTTCATGGATCATCTAGAATCCACACAGATCATGAAAAATCCGGAGATTCTACACTGGTTTCGTTATGTGGATGACTGTTTGTTATTCATAGCCGGGAATTCTAATTTAGCTGATTCACTTCTTTCTAAAATCAACCAAATCCATCCTAATATTAAGTTCACCATGGAACTAGAATCATCCCAATCCATTAACTTTCTTGACCTCACTATCACCAGATTAAAGGACCATTTCGATTTCAGTATCTATAGGAAACCAACACAGACGGACCATGTCATACCCCTATCATCTAATCACCCCATTTCACACAAATATTCAGCATTTCACAGTTTCATACACCGTTTAGAAACTACCCCTCTATCACAATCCAATTACAACAAAGAATTGAACATTCTCAAACAAATAGCCTTCAATAATGGTTACGAACCTAACATCATAGACAAGTTTATCCATAAGAGACAACTGAGAGTCTTGAGAGAGGCTGCGTTCCCCAGAGATTCGACCACCAAACCCATTTACACTTCCTTACCATATCATCATGAACGTTTGTCTGGAGATATTAGAGATATTATTAAAAGATCAGTTGATAACATTCAAATTTCATTTAAGGTATCAAGTAATTTAGGACAGTGCCTTTCCAACTCCAAAAACCCTATTAACTACATGAATCGTAGCGGTGTCTATAAATTGCAATGCTCTGATTGTGATGCCACATATATAGGGAGAACTTGTAGGTCACTTGCCTCCCGTTCACTTGAACATACTAAAAGAGAGAATACATCAACCTTCTCTCAACATCTTAAACAAAACAACCATACTCTCAATATCCCTGATAACGTATCCCTAATACATAACATTCCCGATAAAAACTTTCTGAGATTGGATCTATACGAGGATCTTGAAATAGTCAAAGAGAAACAGAGAAGTCCAAATTGTGTTAATCGCCATGTGTCTTTCAATCGTGACTTTCAACCGTTACATCGTCAACTTTTCTCATAAATTACATTATAAATCTGTTTCTTATATTACTTTATTTCTCCTAATTATTCGCATCTACAAATATTGTTCTATTTCTTTCTTTTCTCTTCTTATTCACACACATCCACATGTTCACTCAATTTTCGATAATCTTCTAATCCTTTCTTCAAAAAATTTTTCTTCTCCCAAACAAAGCAATTTCAACTATATCCGCAACATCCATTTGTCACAACTTGTACACAACTATATCTATTCAATATATATCCCATTCTCTCCACATCATCTTTTCAAACCGTTTTTCGTTTAGTGTCCAATCATAACTATTTCATTCTAAACTAAATCAACCAATAATACTGTACAATATATCTTTCAAGTTTCACACATCTAGTAGTTATTCCATTCAGCCAACCTTTCATTCATCATTTGGTTTGTTTGGTTGCCTGGTCTCTGGAGTCCCCAGTCTCTCAATAATGTTCATTAGTCTCAATAGTGATGTCAAATTTACTTTATATACCACAAACTCATCTATCTCAAATAAACACAATTTTTAATTTTCTCATATACTCAATAATCTTACTCAACACTTATCTTCATCTGACCCCACTTTAGTTGTAGCTTAGACACTTTTATCCAAGTTATTAATTTTTCTTTGCCCTAGATGTTATTTAACATAAAAGGACATAATAAAGAAATTTGGACTAAGCTTGTAATACAACCTTTTCAGTCTTGTAAATTTGTGTTGATGAACCCATCTATATTTTATTAATTTATAAATAAGATTTTGCATTTACAACTTTTTCAGCATTTGATATCACGACCCCTATTTTGTCTCTAGTTTTTCAGCCAGTCTCTCAGCCATCATTTGTGTTGGTTCACAAATATAAATTATCTAATTTCAAAACATAAACCATACATTACATTATCTGTATGTTGTTTTGCCTACCTTTCTTCATCAATTTACGTACACTTCATTGATGATTGTGGGTACTCAAATTCCCCCCTTCTATTTTACATCTAGATAATCTATTCTCACTAACTCTTTATTTTTATAATTCCAACACACTGATGTTAGCTGTTATCATTGCTTGTACTATAAACAACTATAAATTTAGTAGCTGTGTAACCAATTTTTCATGATACTTCAAGTTCCATTGACAATTGTTGTCTTGACATCAGACAGATTCGCTTTTGATATCTCACATCTTAGTTGCCTGTCAGCTCTTGTAACATAATGACCTAATATGTTACCTTTGACCCACTTACAACGTGTGGGAGTCATATGTTATCCTAGAGCCATATCCTTAGGGATTATATCCATCCTTTGGAATTTGCTATGTTAGCATTTTGATGTGACTTTTAGTCCATTTTTGAAAGGCTTTGACCTTCGTATTTTTTGGTTGGCCCACCATGTTCTTGTAAGTATAACCAAACTTTGATTCTACCTTGGTCATCACTTTAAGTTCAACATTTTGATAATTAATATGGTTATACTTATTTTAGGCAACACTGATGATGCTCTTTTTAGAGCGAAAACGTTCTGTTCGATGTTTGTAGCCCTATAGGGCTTTTTAAAATAATATACCTTTTACCAAGACCAAAATTTTTTATTAAATTTTACTTGTAATTAATGGTATACAGCCAGCTACAGGAAATTCTTCCTAGTGGATATTGATACCGTTATAGAAAGCTTACCTTTAGACAACATTTCTAAAACTAAATTGAAAAGCAATTGTTTTCTTTCTTTACAAAAAGATCTGATCAAATTTAATAACAATGTTAATAACATTAAAACCAAATGTTTTAAACAACTCCATTTGATTAGACAATTATCCTTCAAACTGAAAAGTAATAACCTCATCATAACTAAAGCTGACAAAGGCAACTGCCTCATCATCATGCATCACAGTGATTATGTTCAGAAAACTGAAGAGTTTTTAAGAAATAACAACTTTGACATTTTAGATAGAAATCCTCTAAATAAATTAATCACTAACCTAAAAAATACCTTATCTAAACATAAAGATTTCCTACAATTACATAAAACGAAAGAAAAAACCTTCATTTTGTCAAATCCTCAAATACCTAGACTATATGGTTTACCAAAAATTCACAAACCGAATGTTCCTATGAGACCAGTGGTTAGCTTTTACAACACACCAGTTGTTACATTGTCTAAATTCATTAATTCCATTTTACAATCTACAATAACTTTACAACCTTCTTATTCTGTCAAAAATTCTACCGATTTAGTAAATAAGCTGTCAGTTTTAAACTTACCTAGAGACTTCTTTCTAGTTTCTTTTGATGTAAGTAATTTGTTTACTAATGTACCTAGAGATGAAGCCATTCCTATAGTGGAGAATTTACTTATTAAAAGTAATATTAATAGAGTTTCAATTCCTCACTTGTTGGATTTACTTAAATTTTGTTTATCGCAAGATTTCTTCACCGTTAACGATATTATTTATAGACAATCACAAGGCTTGGCAATGGGTAATCCTTTATCACCTTTGCTAGCAGATTTGTTTCTTAACAACCTCGAGGTTAACATATTTGATAATAATTCTTCGAACCAAAACTCTTTCCAAAAAATCTTATACTGGTTCAGGTATGTTGATGATGTATTGGCTATGATAGATGGCAATTCTACAGATGCTGAAAATATTCTTTATTTGCTCAACAATTTACATCCAGCTATAAATTTCACTCTAGAAACCGAGTCCAACAAGTCTATAAATTTTCTAGACCTTACTTTAACTAGGATGGACAGTAAATTAATTTTTTCAGTCTTTAGAAAACCTACTCAGGCTGACTATACCATCCCTAGATCTTCTAACCATCCTTTTCAACAGAAGATGGCTTCCTTTTATTGCTACATCCATCGTTTACTTAGTCTACCATTATCAGATACTAATTTCAATTCAGAATTAGATATTATCAAACAACTTGCATATAGTAATGGTTATTCCCCTACTTTAGTTGATAACATCCTCAACAAATTAAGGAGTAAAAGGAATAGATCCCTAGCTTACAATTCTGTCCTTAACAATTCCACTACAGCAGTTATGTATAGATCAATATCATACATAGGTTATCCTTCAGATAATATAGCCAAAATCCTAAATAACATCCCCAACCTTAAACTATCATTCAAATGTAAGGAAAATATCAAATTAATTTTTTCTCATACCAAAGATAAAATTGGAAAAACATCAAAAAGTGGTATATACAAATTGTCCTGTGGAGACTGCCCTGTTACTTATGTGGGGAGAACTATGCGACCTTTGGAAACACGCATCAAAGAACATTTGTCTAAGATTGACAAATCTAGTTTTGGCAATCACTTACATGCTTCAAAATTGTGTTAACACCCAGGTTCAATTAAATTGTAAATTTGATCCAATCTTTAAGAAGTTTCTTTAATACTGTTATATTCAGCATGCCCAACAATTGCTCTAGTTTTTTGAACATTACTTTATAACATATTTGAATTTTCTTTCATGGATTACAATAAGTAAATATTTTCGATTTGCCTTTTAATAATAATATTGTTTTTAACAGTTTTGGAACTCTGAGCTTGTCCAACGGTGCTTCTCCTTGGTTTTCATCTATCTCACTTCTATATTTGGTCAGAACTGACTGGTTGTTTGGTTTTTAAATAATTAATAATACTTTGATAATTTGATTATTTTCACATTTAACTTTACTTTAAACTTAACAATTGTCATTTAAATTTAACTTCAGTTTTTCATATTAACTTCATACTAATTAGTAACCTACATATGACAACTTAGTCATTTTCAAAAAATTTTAAATAATTTTAATAACACAGATGTCGCTAGGAACTATTGTTTCCGTCAGCAGCCTGTCGTTTTTGAATATTGTCAGTAACAGCTGTTTGTAAGAATGGTAGCCATTTTATAAAAAACACATTAAATGTGATTTTTTAAACATTTAAGGGTTTTTACCCTAACCAGTGGTTATATCCCTGGGTTTATTTTAAACTAAAGAATGTGTTTGTTCGAAGTTTTCTCTTTTTTTGAGGTTTTTACACCTATAAGACGTAAGTTTCGCTTTATAATTTTTTATGAATAAGATTTTTCAACTTAGTCTTTTTATAGGATAGCTCTGATGATGGCATAATATGCTGAAAGTACTTAGCTGATTTAATAAATTTATTTACACACTATCAGTCTTTTGAAAACATACACCAGTTCCCGTTTAGATTTATATAGAAGTGTGTACAAGTCAAACAGTCTTTTTCTATTTAGTGTATTACACGATTTGTATGTTGAGTAAGTAAGCTGCTGTGATACCGGATTTTTGGGTAAATCTATCTTCACCTCAGTACAATCTATGATAACTGTAAGGGAGAGGCTTGTACCTTGGGACATCTTGTACCATGGGCCACCCCATTTTTTTGTTATTTTGCGCGCGAACTGTCTGTGTTTCTTATCTAAGTTCTTCTACAATAGTCGTCATTCTGTGGTTAGTTGTTGAACGTGATTAGAAATCATTTACAACTATCGTAAAAATATTAGTGTTTTATTTCGTGAAAAGTAACTATTTATAGGATAGATAATTTTCTGTTTTAACTTTTGTGTTAACAGATATCGTAAATTAAATCAAAGGGTGTGTATGCCTAAACTAACAGGTAGTTAAACAATATAGTGAGAAATCTAACAAAACCGTTTTATTAGGTTAAATTGACATTTGTTTTCTTTTCGGCCGAGTCTTGTACCTTGGACCGCCATCACGGCTTGTACGTTGGGACGTACAAAATTAATGGCAAAAAAGAAGACACATTTCTATGTTTCACAAGTAACTGCTGTAAGTCCCCATTTAACGGTTCAGTATCTGAAGAGAATTCTGAACAGCTACAAATTTTCTAGCCCAAGAGATCCATAATTTGACATTGACAATGAAGATTTCTTGCTCAAACTTAAACCACCAAGTCAGGCTGGGTTGTCTGACAGGCGAAAAAGGAGTACATGTGTTTGACTTAGATTTTGAGAGGTTCAGTGTTGAATAACACAATTTTTTGTATATATTTTAAAAGGTTTGAGGGTGGTTCAACGTACAAGACTACGTGGTTAAAGGTACAGGACTGGTTTGTACCTTGGACCAAATTAGCTCTAATCAATAAAATTTTAAAAACTGTGTTTGGTTTTGTTTTATTAAAATAACCTTTTAATATATTACACTATGGTGTGTAAACTACAAGTTAGTCCAGAAATTTTTCCTTGAAATTTAAAAACTTAAAAATAATTGAGTTTTGAAAAAATCCGGTTCAAGGTACAAGCCTCTCCCCTACTAGCACCGGCCTTTGAACTTGGCATTTTCTTTTGCAATGTTGAGTGTACCCAGATGTTAAGTTCTCAAAATTGACAATAAAGAAAGTAGATCCATGTGATAAATATACGGCTAACTAATGCTTATTATAACTAATGCTTATTAATGCTTAATTATAATTTAAAAAAGAAAAGAACAAAAAAAGAGAAAAAGAAAAGCAAAAAAAAGGAAAAAAAAAACAGAAAAAAAGCAAAAAAAAGAAAAAAGAAAAAAAAAACAAAACTAAGAAGATGTAAACCTCCGCGAGGTTGAATCGGGTTTACGTCTTAGCGTAGTAAAAAACAATTTATAAAAAATAACAATAAAAAAATAATAAAAAAGAACAAGTTAACAATATAAAAAAATGCAACAAAAAATACAAAAAAAATAAAAATTTACAAAAAAAATGAACAACCAAAACAGAGTATTATTTAGAAAATAATTGTAGATAATAATGTTAGTTTGTTATGTATCTGATTGAAAAATCAAATTTGTTTGTTTTTAAAATAACAAAATGTGTGGCTAATTAGCTCGGCCAAGGCCATCAAATTCACACAAAAAAAAACTAATGCTTCACTTATATCAAATTTAAATGAAAGTTCTTTATTGATCATATTGCGTCGTAACTTAACAACAGTAAGTAGAAACTCATTTGCTGGAGTTAATATACGGACACTCATTTTAGATCCAGTTGGATAATATAAGAGATGGTTCAATGCGGGACCTAAAATATTAAAAACAAGCCAAAAATGTTTACAACTATCAAACTCAGTAGAGAATTTGAGTTCTTCCTAGGGATGGGAAAAACCTACCGGTTTAAACCTAAAACCGGTTTTTTTACTTCGCAATAACCGGTTTTACCGGTTATTTTTTTGTCCCGGTTATAACCGGTTTTTTATTTTTAAAGAAAAAACCGGTTATTAGGTTTTTACGGTGATTAGGATTAGGTTAGGTATTATTTGGGATCCCAATCATAATTATTATTCTCAAGTAACTATTCCAAACAAAACCATAATTCAAATTTTATTTTATTTTATAAATACAGAAGCGAACTGAAAGTGCAATCTCACATCAGCCAGCAGAATCAGTTATGAAGTTTTATTTAATATTTCCTTGAAAAGGTATTTGTAATCATAATATTTACATAAGAAGTGTCTGTTTGAATTAGACGCAACCCAAACATCATCTATTTTTCACACTAAACTCTTAACTCTTGACATTGAAAGTCGGTGAATGATTTTATCTGATTACCAAAAATAATGCTCTGCCTATGCATATCGTATTACTGATTACGAATACGAATCTCTAAGAATTTCCCTACGTTTTCAAAACGTTCCACCCATACTGGAAGTATTAAATGAGTTAAAATGTACCTATTCTAGAAATATATACAAACGTGTTAAAAGTAATACATGATAAATTTTTTTTGATGGTAGCAAAAATAAAAGATATATTGCATTATCCAATTTATTTTTAAGTAAAATATTTATGTTGATATTATTTTTTTTTAAATCCCATTTCAAAGAGTCTGGGAAATTTTTTATAAGTTGAAATGGTTGGGGAATTTTTTGATTTTGGGAGGAGAGGAAAATTGTAATTGTAAATGTAACTTTGTAACCTATTGGATTAAAAAAACCGAAAACCGGTTTTTCCAAAAACCGGTTTTTTTGGCCGGTTATAACCGCCAGGTTAAACCGTAAGCAAAAAAAACCGGTATAACCGAAAACCGGTTTTTTGTCAAAAACCGCCATGCCTAGTTCTTCCAACTTAGACTCACATTGCAAATTTTCAATACAAAATTGGTATACTAGTCATAGTTGATGCATCACATTTATTTATAAATTCATCTCCATAGTCATTTATTTCCATTGGTGTTGACTCTATTTCAACCTCATTGCAAGGTTCTGGTGGGACTGGATTAAATGAACTGATGGATGACAAATGTGATGATTCTTTTCTGAGTGCTCGTTTTATCATCCGTTCTTTTCTCTGCTTGGCTGATTCCTGTTTCTTTTCAGTCCAGGTAAATTGGCTTGGTATAACACCCTTCTTGAGTCTAGGTTTTGATGTAAAATAAAAAAAAATGGTTTACAATAAAGTTGAGGTTATACTAATGGAGCTAAGTAAATTATAACTTAATAATTAAGTAAAGACTTCTGTTGTATGTTAGTATATTAAATTAATTTAATATAAAAACATACAACAGTAGTCTTTATTTCATTTTAATATGTTATTGGTATACAGTCAACTACAGGGTTTTCCCTTTTCAATTGTAAGTAAATATGGTTGCAACTAAATATTCCAGAACAACATAAGTATTTAAACAAATAAACAACTTACGATTTTTTACAGTCGACTCCAGGGGTAACACATAATCTGTTTTCACAAAATGTTTGTTGCAGATAGGGGCATTTATTGTCGCCACATATTTACCCCTTCTTATGGCTATAATCCACTTTTTCTCATCAAACTATCTTTAGGATACCTGTGTCATGATGTTCTCGATGAGGACAAGGGCACAACACAACATTGAGGCATTTTATTTCCTTAAACTAAATTCACACAGCCAAATAAATGCAATATTTACTTAGAAGTAAACTGATTTGACGAGTTGACGCGACCTCCAACTACACAAGCGCCACCTACGTTGAGCTTTCCAGATTAGCTGCCATTGATACGGCGCGCGGTAGCTACGCCTCTGATATTAGCCCAAAAAACAAAAAGGTTAGTAATAGCCAAATAATCAATAAGATGCAAATTGGAGTTTGACAATCAAATTATACAACAAGTAATGACTTTGGGCATTAATCTCTAAGCCGAAAACAAAATCGAAGAAGAGGTAAAATACTAAATAATTACGACACAATTTGGGAAAATAAACGCCCAAGAGTGGAAACAAATGCTCGAATATATGTCAGTTATTAGGCCAGTTATGACTTAGGCCGAAACAAGACCAGACACAAGCAAAACCCAAAGACATCTGAAGACCAACGAAATAAAGATCTTAAGAAGGATTACTGGAAAAGGAATATAGGACAGGGTAAGAAGTGAAGAAATCAGACGCATATGTGGGGTAGACAGTATATAAACCTAGGTGCATAACAAAAAAGAAGAGTGGAATCTATACATAAGCAGGTATCTGAATCAAGGATAGTAAGTATAGCCAGCGAAAAGTCACCGTTAGGCAAAAGAAGAATAGGACGCCCAAGGAAAAGATGGAACGACAAAATTTAGGGGCAGAATACAAGGCACCGTTGAAGAAAAACAGTCAGTACTGCCTATATAAAAGAAGAAGAAGAAAAACTGTTCCCATTTAAGGGAAAGGACCATAAAGGCGTCAAAGAACCCATCAGACATTAATTGTGAAAGAAATAGTTAATGCTTTTTAACTTTAACCAATAAACACACAAGTAAAATTTTAACCGATTGAAAAATTATTAAGTAATATTCTGTTAAATACTTCCAAAAGCTAAAAGAAGTGGCGATGTTTCTAGGAAGTTGAAATTAAGACATAATTCATCGTAAAGTGTACGTTATATACCTATAAAGAAAAATTTGTGTCGATATTAGACAATCTTCTTAATAAACTGAATGCAGGAATTGGGGAATTAAGCGCGATAGTAAAAATTTGTGGAATTGTTTGCGTCGCATAGGACTTAGGTCTAAAATAAACAACAAGCAGGCAATTATGGACCCCGTCTTCGGCATATATGACGAATAGAGTATTTATTGAAAATAAAATAGAACCGGCGAGAAAATAAATCAATCATTTATCTAAATCTATCAATACAAAAGATGAACTTGAATTGGCAGTACACGAATTTATTACACTTCTCCAAGAAGCTGCTTGGAATGCCACTCCAGAATGTAAAGATACACAGAATAAAAGGAACTATCCTATTATTATAAAAAAACCAAGTTAAAGAGAAGAGGAGACTAAGAAGGATATAGCAAAACACAAGGCAGCATCAAGACAAAATGAACTACAATAGAGCCGCAAGACAGCTGAAAAATACAATACTACAGCACAAAAACTCCTACATCGAAAATTATCTTCGAAATTTAACACCAACCGCAGATACCGATTATTCACTTTGGAAGGCCACCAGGAAATTAAAACAACCCAGTAAACACATACCAGCATTAAGAAATCCAGATGGCTCATGGACGAGGACAGATCAGAAAAAGCAGAGGGATTTGGAAAATATCTTGAAGAAGTTTTTCAACCTCTACCCTCTGTCAGTGCTGAAGAAGATGTGGCTATATATGAAAGTCTAGCAACATTGCAACAGCCAAGTGAGCAAATTAAACAAGTAACAAAAATAGATGTAAAAAATAATATTCAATATAGATTAAAATCCAAAAAAGCTCCTGGCTATGACATTATAACAGGAACTATCTTAAAAGAGTTACCAGATAAAGGTGTAATTATGATAACACAACTATTCAACGCCGCAGCAAGGCTCAAAATTGTGCCAACGCAATGAAAAATTGCTGATATACTAATGATACATAAACATGGTAAAGCACCTCACGAGCATACCTCTTATCGTCCTATTAGTCTCTTACCGGTACTAGCTAAACTATTTGAGAAGCTATTAGCGACCAGGCTAATGAAGATAATAACTGATAACAATCTTGTTCCGGATCACCAGTTTGGTTTCAGAAAGAAGCATTCAACAATAGAACAAGTTCATATTCGAGTCGTTGATATAGTAAATAAAACTTTTGAAGAAAAAAAGTACTGTTCTGCACTTTTTCTTGACGTCAGTCAGGCTTTTGATAAAGTCTGGCACGAAGGGTTGCTCTTCAAAATAAAAATGAACGTTCCTGATTCAACGTTTACTATACTACATAAAATCATATTTAGAAGAAAGGTACTACCGTGTAGCATATGAAGCAGATACTTCAAAAATCTACCCTATACGATCTGGAGTCCCTCAAGGTAGTATTCTGGGTCCTATATTATATCTAATATTTACACACAACATACCAACAAACGAAAATGTAACGACTAAAACATTCGCAGACGACACAGCTATATTAGTCACAAATGAAAACCCCACAACAGCTACCGAATTTCTTCAAAGGCATATTAGGAACATTGAAAAGTGGACAAAGAAATGGCGAATAAAGATCAATGAATCAAAATCACAACATATCATATTTACAAAATGTCGTAAAATATCGCCCAATATAGAAATAAATAACAAAGCAATTCCACAAGCCGAAAGAGTTAAATACCTTGGTATGCACCTGAACAAAACTTTGACATGGAGAACACATATATGGAAAAAGCGCCAACAGTTAAATTTGAAATTTCGTAAACATTATTGGATACTGGGCAGAACCTCGAAGTTGTCTATACGGAACAAACTGATAGTATACAATACAATACTCAAACCGGTCTGGACCTATGGGATCCAACTATGGGGTACAGCAGCAAAGTCCAACATATCCATAATGGAAAGATTACAATCCAAAGTGTTACGTTCTATAACAGACGCCCCAAGGTTTGTGTCAAACAAAGACATTTATTGTGATCTAGAACTACCTACGATCATTGAAGTGATAGTTCAGTGCAGTGTTCGGTTCATAAAACGCCTAGAAAGCCATCCAAATATCCTGGCAATAGACTTGCATGATAATAGTCAACAACCTCACAGACTAAAACGTAAAAATCCACTGAACCTTATTTATAATTAAGTTTTATAACTCACCGTAATTGGGTTTATGTTTTAGATATATGTATTGTTTGTAAATGTAAAATGTATGTTTGTATGTAGCATATTACCTGAATGTCATGTTTGTTCCATACTAGAGGTCCAGTCATTGGACTGACCTCTTTAACGTCAATTTTTTTTACTTCAAACCCCAAAGACGCTTATTGTTAGAATTTTTTATAACTAACAGATTGCTGAATAAACGATTCAAAAAAAATATCTAGATGAGGCGTGGTTTGACACACGTAACACTCTATCAAAATTTTGGTTTGCACACACAACAAATGCAATAAAAATGCACCCTCCAATAAATTAATACGCGTGAATATATTCCACACCACATCAATAAACGGATGGGTACCAAAATGTTTGTTTTATCTGTCAAAAACATTTATTAGTGAATCTTGCGTCAATTATCACCAAGACACAACCGCATCACTTTACATCACATAAATTTCCTACAAACCACTATTCTCGTTTTTTAATAATAATTCTTGAAATTTAATTTGTTGTAATCACAATATGTAGTTAAATTTTTGAAAAAGACTTCAATTTATTAATAGAATATACAGGACGATAATTATTAGTGATATATTGTCATACAAACGATAGGTATTACATCATATTATCATAATTCAGATAATTTTACGTAGGTATTATATGAAATATTTGCAGTATTTAAGTATGTCTTGTACTAGATAAAACGAGTTAAAAAAAACCACTTAAAACAAATGTTATCAATTGCGACAGAATGCTATCTAATCAATAATAGATAGAACGCCACTTGATCGACCTGAAAACAAAGTAAATAAATTAGAAAAATTTCCTACATACAATGCCACCCGTATTGAC
The DNA here is from genome assembly GCF_917563875.1 of Diabrotica virgifera virgifera. Taxonomy (NCBI): domain Eukaryota; kingdom Metazoa; phylum Arthropoda; class Insecta; order Coleoptera; family Chrysomelidae; genus Diabrotica; species Diabrotica virgifera. The sequence continues at coordinate 109,574,114 of NC_065449.1, read as the reverse complement.
AGGGTGACAGAAACTTATGTTTGTTTTTAACGGAACACCCTATATATTTTTACATTTTTGGATTTTCCTCGATGTTTTCTTTCCTAAAATATAAGCTTTGTAGTCTGGGCAGATTACCGGAATATGCTATTTTTGGGAAAAGTTATTTACCAGAGTTATTTAAAACTCGATCATTCCAGGAAGGAAAACTGAAGAATCTAGTAAACGATGCCAAAAGACGAAGCCCCAGAGAATGCTCTGGGACGGAATAGTCAGGAAATATATGGCTATGTATTCTTTAACAGTGGAGGAAACAACAGAATATTGCGCACAGGTTTTCTGATAAGTAAGAAATTGAAAGTAACTGTTGTAGACTTTAAAGCAGTATCCGATAGACTATGCCCACTCAGGCTAAAAGGTAAATTCCAACACGATATCGTTTGTAAATACATGCACCCTCAGAAGAAAAAGAAATAGAAATAAATGAGCAATTTTTTAGCACACTAGACCAAGTATATGAGGTTATTCCTAAGTAAGATCTGAAGATTGTCCTAGGAGACGCTAATGCTAAAATATTCAGGGAGGAATTATTGTTCCCCACAATAGAAAAACATAGCTTACATACAGAGACAAACGAAAAGTGCTTCTTCCTAGTAGATCTTGCTAAAGAAAAGGGACTAATAAAAAAGAGCATATACTTCCAACGAAAAGACATTCACAAAGGTACATGGAGATCGCGAGATGGAAATACAGTCAACCAAATTGACCATATTTTAGTTGAGAAAGATGAAGAAAATTGCATCACAAAGGTAAGGACATACAGAGGACCTGATATGGATTCAGACCACTATCTGGTAGAAATATGGATAAGACAATTTGGTAACGATCCGCCGGAACAAAAGAATACAAAAATATGATAAATACAAGCCAATGAGAATACGTACAGAAAATGAGCGAATATTATAATGAAGAAATTATTATTGAAAAACTAGAACACACAGCAGAAGACGGAAGCGTAGAACGCAAGTGGCAGACAACAAAAAAGATGCAATTAATGAGGCAGCGGACAGTGTCAATTCAAAGAATAATCGGCGGGCTGAAAATTTCGTAGGCTGATACACAAATGGCGCTACTGGTATTAAATCCATATGAATTTTAGTCAGCACTAACATTCAAAAGATTCCTTTCCATTCCCATTTCAGAGGTCAACGAGTAAGGTACTCCTTGCTTATCGCCTCTACTAATAATATTTTATATAAAAACTATTGAGTTAATATGTTGTGTTAACCAACTAAAAATACTGGTAAGTCGAATTTAATTAACAGCAAATATCGACAACCAAAAAATTAGGCCAGTTCTTACTGGCAATACATATTTAATATTTTGGCATCCAGAATATTAAAATAAAATTATGGCATCAACCTCATCACAAACATCATCACAAGCATCATCACAAACAGTACGACCTAGCTTCGCTGCAGTAACAAAAATCACACCGAAAAAATCTACAACAGCAATATCATGTCCCAGTAGAACTTTCGCCATCGTTATGAACGCTCTTCCAGACGTCGTGCTATTTGATTACATCAAGGCAATTGGCGAAATTGTTAGCCCTAAAGAAATAACCTTTGCTTCACGAATTTCTAACCAGCATATATGCATTGCATATATCTTTCTTCCTTATCCGTAGTGGATAATCTTGTGCAAAATTATCCGACCATTACTGTTAGAAATCAAACAATGCCTATTCGCAGACTTATTACACCTGTAAAGAGGCTACTACTGTCCAACGTGAGTCCTTCGATCCCAAATTCACTCATACGAACTTTGATTACAACTTGCTTCTCCTATCTCTTTTATCCGATGCGGTACACCTGACGACGAATACGCTCACATTTTCAGTTTTCGACGCTATGTCTGTATTATACCGGATAAAGAAAACTTTGAATTAAATACCTCAATTGTAATATCGCATGAAAATACCAACAATAGAATGTTTATCACTTCGGATAAACTTGAATATTTTTTTTGTAAACAATCTGGACACACTGGAGACTTCTATCCTAACCCTCAAGAAATAGCTAGCAATCCTTCTCAAAATACAACTTCTAGCCTAATCCCATTTGAACCTCCTTCTGCTATATCTTCTCCTTCCTCCTCCTCAAAAGAAGAAATCAATCCAACTAATACCGACTTAACAATTCCAAACGAACAGTCTCTAATTTCAGTGGACTTGCCTTCAATTCCTTGCATCAAAAGAACTTATTCTACCGACACAAGTCTCTAATCACCCACTTTATCGGTTACTGATAACCACCCAGACTTAGACCCTATACATGCTCAATCTACCACAGCCTTTGCAACTCCTTAAACAGCTCATAAAAAGAAATTAAAAACTGATGACAAAGAACTTGGTAAAATTACTCCCTCTGCTCAATCAACTATTGAACAATTAATTAGTGCTAATCCAGAAAAATTTTCGTTGACAGCATTACAACTTTTTGCCTTCCTGGAAAATTCCTTTGGTAGCAGTGATCCTCTCAAAGAAGCTCATAACTTTACCACCAACATTAAGTCTGTTTTAGAAGACCTTACGCAAATATATCAAACTGTATCTGATAAATCGCTTAAAAATCGCATTACAAGATTATCTAAAAAGCTAAAGATAACAATAAATCCCGTAGACGCTGACAAAGTTGCAAGCCTTACGTCCAATAATTCATGTGACTCCAACACCAATGACACCGATCTTTTGTAAAAATAAAAAATACCTTTTCACTTTTTTACAATGGAATTGCGACGGATAATATCCGCGCCTGGAACACATACAATATCTTACATCAATTTATCATCCAGATTTTATTTGTCTACAAGAGACTAATTTTACTACAAATAATATTCCTCACCCTAAATCCTTTGAAGGATACCACTTCATTAGGACGAACTGCATCAGAGCTAGTGAAGGTGCATCAATTTTTGCTTAGAGTGAAATCTACTCAACAATGCTACCTTTAACAACGAATCTTGAGGCAATTGCCATAACTACATTTTGCCCTTATAAGCTTACTATCTGCTCCATATATATTCTCCCAAATCATCCTTTAAAAGAGGAAGAGCTCCTAGACCTTATATTCCAGCTACCACAGCCGTTTATACTCACAGGAGACTTTAACGCACATAACAGTATGTGGGGTTCTAAATCTACATTTGGTCGTGGAAAAATAGTTGAAAATATCCTTAACTGCACAAACTCATGTCTTCTTAACACAGGATCTAATACTCACTTTAACATTTCCTCTGGATCATTCTCTGCTATTGACCTTAGTATTAGTGACCCTAAATCAGCACCTTTTCTATCCTGGAAAATAGCCGATGATCTCTTTGATAGCAATCATTATCCTATAATAATTTCCAACAACTGTAGTGGAGCTGTATCTTCCAAAAGTTATTGGCGCTTAAACAAAGCTAACTGGTCAGAATATTCAAAATATGTTGATACTCTCTTGCTCGCAAATGAACATCCGACAACCAATGATGTTGACTACTTATTAACGTCAATATAAGTGACAATTCTATCGGCTGCTAAGATTCACATCGGAAAAACAACATTCTCTCCAAATCATAACGCAATTCCTTGGTGGAACTCTTCTTGTGAAGAGGCAATTCGTCTATCCAAAAAAGCTCTAAACAAGTACCAAAAAAACAGAAGCCTTGAAAATTTAATAAATTATAAAAAATTTAAAGCCAAAGCCAAACACATAGTTAAAAAAAGCAAAAAATCCTCCTGGCAGGATTATGTATCTTCCATTAATGAAAATAAAAAATGAAAAAATACGACAAATTCAAAGTCACAACACTAATATTAAAATTACTTGTTTAATTTCAAATGGTATAGAGATCACTTCACATGCATTTATTCCTAACGCCTTTGCTAAACATTTCGAAGATAAATTCAGAAACAAAACTAATCATATTAATATGTTTCTTCGTGAAATAAATCCACACAGAAGAAGCTCAATCTATCCACCTGGCAAATTCACTGGAATAAAATTACTTCAGCGCTGCATGAAATTAAGCCATCAGTGAACCTATTTACCTGCCCTAGTTTATCTCGGAAAAATATGCAATCAATGGAGACTGCGTATAGGACATACCCGTCTAACACATAGCTATTTGATGACATCATCTACACTACCAAACTGTCAACACTGCAATACTACTCTCCGAATCAGACACATACTTATTGACTGTCCTTTTTATGCCAAAGAACGCCAACAGCTTGGTATCAGTCCTAACTCCAAAGAGGTCCTCAACAGCACAGACCAAATCAACAAGGTTATCAAATTCCTTGAGAATAATCAACTGTTAAACAAAATATAATTGTTAACCGATTTTTTTTTACTTAAGTTAAATAATGTTAACTATACTATTTGTAATTTATAATATTACCATGTAAATTGTAACTCGTGTTAATGACCATAGATATCATATGCACGTTAATTTAAATAATAAAAAAAGATGCCTTTATAAATTTGACAGCTATCGATCTATTAATTTATGAGATATATAGCATTTTGAGTGAAGCAACTTATGTTAGTTTAAAAACATTGATAAAAAGGAATTTGGTACCTTAAGCAAGAAACCCATTATGAACGGCCAGCACGGCACAGCCCGGCACGGCACAACACAGGCCGGCACGGCACAACACAGGCCGGCCCGTCCAAAAACCCATTTGTAACGGCCAGCGCGGCACGGCACCGGAAAAATGATCATTTGCCATAAATGATAATGTATTTTTATTAATAAAATATATACAGAGAGGGGCTAAATTATCGAATAAATTCATTTTCTCTAAAATGGACGGCTTTGGAAGAAAATACCAAAACAGGTTGATTTTTACTTTTAAATTACAATTTTTTGGCATATACAGTGGAACCTCGATTATCCGTCACCTCTGTTAACCGTCAGGGTCCATTAAGTTATATTGTATACACAAGTAAAAATTGAGTCATCAATTCATTTTGTTTGAGCATTGCGATAAGCCAAACGAAATTCATTGAAATGTACACGTGCAGTTATGCCATCACCGCATTTTTTTATCTAAATAATTTTTGTTCTTATTCAGGGCTCTGGATTAAATTTCAATTTAAATAGGTAATGATAAATGATACCCTACTTTTAGAGTTCTATTTTTAGAATCGCAAGCCGAAAATAAAAATGTACATCACACAAATTATTAGTTAATATCTGTGTGTCACCATAACAGTATGATTTTTATTTTTTTAATGTTCTGTTAACCGTCTTCTCGATTATCCGTCATACCCTTGGTCCGGTGCCCTGACGGATAATCGAGGTTCCACTGTATTTCATACTAGAGACGTCATTCATCTGAGCTTAATGATGTAATGGATGATTTTTTTAAATGGGAATAGGGGTTGTGTGGCATCTTATTTGAAAGGGTGTTCAATCCTCTATTCAGTAATATAAAAAATAATATCATTATTTATACAGGGTGGCCAAAACAATAATTTTTAAATTACATTAATTGACGCAAAAAGAAGAATGTATGTAATTTATTTAACTCAAAATACATTGTACTGCTGTCAGTAAATAGAAAAAAATGTTTATTTCACAAATAAAAATTTCGTTTCACTTAAATTAAACCACAAACAGCCTCCCACCTACCTCTTGCCAGTTTGAACATTTAATTTAAGCGAAAAGCAATGTTTTTTTTGCCAAATAAACATTTCTGTCTATTTTCTGACATCATTAGAAAGTATTTTGAGTTAAATAAATTGCATACATTCTTCTTTTTTCGTCAATTAATTTAATTAAAAAAGTATTTTTTGGCCACAAATGAGATGCCACACGACCCATATTCCCATTTAAAATAATCATAGATTACGTCATCACGCTCAGATGGATAACGTCACTAGTATGAAATATATGCCAAAAAATTGTAATTTAAAATAAAAATCGACGTGTTTCGGGATTTTTCTCCAAAGCCGTCCATTTTAGAGAAAATGAATTTATTCCATAATTTAGCCCATCTCTATATAGGAGAAAAATGTTATGTATTGTTTTAATTTTATTTTAGAAACGCATCATGTCATCTATGACATATTTTAAAAACTATCGTAAAATAAAAGTTTTTAAAAGACATAAACTACACAATTTTAATGAATATGCATCACGTTAAAAAAACGAATTCATGGTTAATAGGTCTGGATCCAGCGTATGAAAAAAAAGTTGATTAATAGCAAGCTGAAAATTTGTTGATAGCTTAAGGTTGTCTAGTCGGATAAACTTTGATATATGGGAACACTGGAACAGGGGAAGTTTTAATTGTGGAACAGGTTAAAAATTTGGAACGGTCACACCACGAAAACTGCACATTTATTTTGTCCGACAGAACAGACTTAAACTCTACGAACAGAGATTAAATTCTCATGCAAAAATCAGACTGCTATTTATCACCAAATGGGCGTTTTAATGAGTGGAACATGTAGAATAAGTCAAATGACAGGAATTATGACAGGTGATAAATAGCAGTCTGATTTTTGCATGAGAGTTTAATCTCTGTTCGGAGAGTTTAAGTCTGTTCTGTCGGACAAAATAAATGTGCCGTTTTTGTGGTGTGACCGTTCCAAATTTTTAACCTGTTCCACAATTAAAACTGCCCATGTTCCAGTGTTCCCATATATCAAAGTTTATCCGACTAGACACCCTTAAGCTATTAACAAATTTTCAGCTTGCTATTAATCAACTTTTTTTTCATACGCGGGATCCAGACCTATAAAGGATAATGTACGTACCTGTCCATTGATCAAAATGTTCGGATATTTGTACCCATGCATTGTCATTTTTCTTGCTATCGTGATAACCTGGGTCCGATGCATCATACAAAAATGGGTATTCTCTGACACTCTCAATTAAAAGTTCGTCCATATTATTTCAGAAGAAACAACGCGCTTTCAATTAAAAAGTCAACAATATAATATTTTATAACAATTATGACACACTGACACCGACTGGCCGTTCGACTCCAACGGATTTTATTCTACTCGGAGAATTTCGGCCGTTCCGTTTGCGTGCTGGCCTGTGCCGGGCCGGGCTGGCTGCTCATAATGGGTTACGTTGCATTTAAAACTATACAAATGAATTTGGACTGTCCTGTGCCGTGCCGGGCTGTGCCGTGCTGGCTGTTCATAATGGGTTTCTTGCTTTAAGGTACTAGTACACTTTAGAATACCCAAAATATTCATTTTTTTCAAGAATTTTTTTTTCAGTACCTTTATTAAAACTGAACATAAAACTTTTTACATATTAATATCTAACTCTTAGAGAGTACAAAACATATATATCTTTTCATTTATGTACGTGCAATAATATTAAAGAGGGCGCAAAACTCGAGGCCCCAAAAAATGATGGCGGACAGTTAATCTCGGGATTGGGATATGTGAAACAAAAAAATCGTACTGCATTTGACAAAGGAAGGTTTCAATTTACCACAATTTGACGAAAAAAATAAAAAATTAATATTTTTTAACCACGAAAAACTGAAGAAAAACGGGCGATTTATTCACAAAATTTTTTGAAATTTTCGTAAAATCTTATTTTTTTCGGAATTTTTCACTAACGGTGGTAAATTGTCACGTAAGAGACCTTTCTTTTTCAAATGGAGTACGATTTTTTTGTTTCAGAGATCCCAATCCTGAGATTAACTTTCCGCCATCGGAACTACTTTTTTTCGAGGCTTCGACTTTGGCGCCCTCTACAATATTAGTGTACGTGCATCAATGAAAAAAGATATATTTTTTGTATTTTCTAAGAGTTAGATATTAATATTTAAAAAGTTTTATGTTAATTTTTAATAAGAGTTCTGACAAAAAAAATCTTGAAAAATGCTTATTTTTGGTCTTCTAAAGTGTACTAGTACTTAATAATTTATTGCTTTTTGGAGAAAAAAAAACTGCTAAAGCCAAAGCTTGGCTTGATAAACAATATTCGGAGTCTGCACCAGGAAAATCAACCGTTGAGACATGGTTTGCTAAGTTTAAACGAGGCGCAGTGAGCACTGAGGACGATGCGTACAGTGACCCAAAGAGGCTATTACCGATAAAAACATTAAAAAAGTCCACAAAATAATTTTGGATGACCACAAAGTGAAGTTGTTTGAGAAAGCCGAGACTGTAAAAATATGAAAGAAATGTGTTGGATATATTGTGCTTGAATATTTGGGTATGCGAAAGCTCTGTGCAAAGTGGGTGCCGCGAGAGCTCACAGTCGATAAAAAACAACAACGAATTGGTGTTTCTGGGAAGTATTTGAAGTTGTTCAACGGTAATAAAACCGAATTTTTGTGTCGATATATTACAATGCATGAAATATGACTCTATCATTTCACACCTGAGTCCAATCGACAGTCTGCCGGGTCGACTGCACGTGATGAACCGACTCCTAAGCGTGGAAAGAAGGTCCATGTCACCAGCCCCCCCTTTTTCAATTTGAGGGTCAAAAAAAAGCTCATTCGTTTGTATTGCGTTAGTACCGGATGGCAAGCAAGCAATTTGATTTAACCCGACCTGTGGGAATGTCCACCCTCTCGAAAGAGTACATTCGGGTGTAACAATTCATTGGGGCGAGGTGTTTTGACCCGAGTATATACAGGGATCACCCCACCTCGCTCCAATGCCCCAGGCCATCCCTTTCACAACTATCCTAGCCAAATGCTCTTCACAATGGAATCCTGGGTAATAAGATTCCATTGTGGTACCCTAATCGAATGCAAAAAACTAGGCCAGCGTGATGCGCTCTATGCCTTTATCTTCTTTCTTACTTATCCGCGGAACTAAAAATTGCTTGCTTGGGCCCCGAGTCATCGTGCTGAGCCCTAGTGGGCTCCGCCCGATGACTCGTTGCTCGAGTTTGTATGTGTTTTATGGTTTTTATAATTTTTTTGGGGGCTTTCGCCATTTTTTTATTTTATTTATATTTTTTTGGGGGCTTATGCCCTTCTGTAATTTTCTAATATTCACTTACCTTAGAGGCGGTCGTGGTACTTGATCTTCGTATGTAACGCTGTCTTCGGCACTTGTTTTCGAGCTACGAACTCACTACTATCACTTATCACTTTTGTACTCTTATCCCACTATTTGTTGCTTCGGACGTCTGTGCTTCCATCGGTGGAACTCATCATACCTTAGCGTCTCTCGCAGTATGTAATTTGGGTTGTGCTCCAGTTCCGCGAATTTGGTCCTTGCCTTATCTGTCATGATTTCGGTGACTCTCACCTGTTGGAGTTCTCTGAACAAGAATCTTTCAGCTACATATCTTGGGACCCTGGCGGCCTCCCTCAGGCTGTTGTTGTGGGCTGCTTGGATCTTCTTCTTGTGTGTGTGTTACTTACGTGTCCCCATGCGAGAGATGCGTATGTTAATACCGGTAGGATTATACTATTGATCAGTCTTAACCTTGTTTTCAGTCTTAGTTTACTTTTCCTGCCTGTGAGTCCTCTTAGTGTTGCTTTTGCTATGTTGGCCTTCCGGACTGTGGCTTCTACGTGTTTTTGGAAGGTTAATCCTTTGTCCATGATGACTCCTAGGTATTTAGCTTCGTTTTTCCACTCGATGGGTCTGTTCTGCACCGTCAGCTGTTCCTCTGGCTGTTGTCTTCCTTTCTTGTATAGAACCGCTTGCGTTTTATCTGAGTTGATGGCTATCTTCCATTTTATACTCCATTCTTCTATTTCTTCTAACGCTGTTTGCAGGTTGGTCACTGCTATATCTACATTTCTATGTTTGGCCGCTATCGCTGTGTCGTCGGCGTAGAGGCTCATGAGGGTACCTGGTGTTCTAGGTACATCAGCGGTGTATATCGTATACAGCAGGGGTGACAGGACCGCTCCCTGGGGTACTCCAGCTTCCGGGTTTCCGAGCTCGTGTAACGATCAGTATCCCGATCGTTACTATAAGATTCATTTCTGTAACTATTAAGTATGCAACCCGGTATACGTTCACTCGCATAGAGTGTAATCTAAACTTGAGCCCATTATAATTATTTTGGTTGGTAGTATGGTTAGTGAATTTTACATTTATTCGTTGGCTCATGGGTAAATGACAATTTCCGCCTGTTGACAGGACGGAAAGAAAGTGAAAGTTGATGGTTACTTGATCTTCGGTAGCCGTCTGCAAATGATGTGATTTTCCAGCGACCGGTGTCTAGCCATTTTATTTTATTTAGAAAATAATTATTTAGTTGAAAAGGAATGCATTTAAGTTGGAAAGAAGTTTATTTTATGGTATAAATTATGGTGAGAGTGCTGTTTTAGTTCCAATATCGGAGGATTCTGGACATTGGGTAAGCGCCATTTTTTGTTCTTGCCAAGGAAAAAAAAAATAACCATTTTCTCATTTTCAATACCATACTTACATTAGGAAAATTGTTATTCTGTAACCATCAGGTCTTAAGTAGTCCCTATAACTACCAAATTTATGTATTCTACTGAGAAAGATTCTTTAAAATTATATGTCCAGTTCAAAGTAATTTCTGACTTAACGACATTTTCCTTTACTTTTAGTTTACGTCTGTAAAGAAATCCTTCTTGTAACATCCAACTTTACAATCATATTTTGCAACAAGTAATCCTTAACCATAGTTTAGTTTTTCAAATGTCTTCACATGGAAAAAGAATCAAGGTCAATCATACTTCAATTACACACATCAGTGATTCAACTTTTTGTTTCAAGTTTTTTCTACAAACTTTTTATAAATACCTTCCTACATACCGTGTTTCATGTTACTCAAAAGAAGTAATATGACTGAAAGATTTTTGTTTTCTTTTAGTCGCTGGAGAATAGAAGATTTAGTCAACAGAAATAAGAATAATTTTTGGGAAAGAGTGGGAAATTTTGGGACATATTTGGAAGTTTTGATTTTATTGGAATCTTGGTTTTTATGGAATTTATTTTTTGGAATTCGCCGGTACTGAGAGGTATCTCCAGTTGGTAACAAGGATACACCTCCCTCCTAGGTTGAGGAACACCGCAAGCTACCTTCCTTGGGCCTCTGATCATTCCCTGGAAAGAGTTGGAGAACCCATGGTCACTTGGTAGACCGGACAGGTTTTTATAAGTCAATTTGATTGTAATTTGTTTTAATAATATTTGCACTTTTACCTATTTTTTTTTTGTATCAATAACTTAATAATCCTAATAATAGTATACCTTCATTTTCTTAAACATAATTAAACTAAACAATAATTTTTCAAAAATTTTATATTTCAAGGTTAGCTCATTTATTTTAAAATAGTAGGGGGGATTATAAACTATCTGTAAAGATAGTGTGCACATTATCTCAGTTTGAATCCTTATCGAAACTTTGATTTCATTGTCAGGTATTATACTTACGTTTATCACCTCCGAACAGATACGATATTGTCAGCCAATATTGGCTTCTTCATTAACAACAAATTTGTACATACATTTTTACATTAATTAACTTTCATATATAAACCATTCTTTTCATATTTTTCACATATTGTAAAAACCTGTGTTATCAACAGGAGTGTCATAGCTTAGTACGTCCGGTTTAGCTAGTGTATAAAAATTGTATATAGGGGTTATAGGTTTGTTTCATTAAATTTGTTAGTTGTACCTAAATATATGTTTTATTTCCTATAAATTCGCAGATCTAGGTCAAAGTAATAGTACTATAACAGTAATAAGTAGATGCAAGCAGCAGTATAAGTCACTCGGTGAAGTAAAATTCACCAGGCGCCCTCTTCCGTACTTCTAAATATCTTCTTGGTCAATATTTCTCTTCTTTTCATTCTTTTTTATTTTTAATTTATTTGCTTGAACACTTCAGTACTTTACTAGTTATCGTCTGATTTCGGGTGTGCAAATTCGGCCTGATCCTTTCCTGAGTCACACAAAAGGTCTCTTACATATCCAGCTAGCCAGCTCAATAACACTTAACAAGCAATTAAGCTACTCCTTCAAAGCTTATATATATTCTTCCACATCACCTACAGAATTGTTATAATTAACACATAATTCGTTACACTCGGACAGGACTTGTCCTATCCGAATCCTGAAAGTCCGGCCGCACAAGTACGACGAGATTAGTCTCGTCATCGCCCCTCTGTACCCGTAATCCCGCATTTTGTATAAGAGCCCCTTGTGCCAGACTCTATCGAACGCTTTACTTACGTCCAGGAACGCTGCTCCAGTGTACTGCTTGTCGTTGAAACCAGCTGCTATGTACTCGGTTAGTCTGAGTACTTGTAGCTCGCTGGAGTGCTCTGCTCTGAATCCGAATTGAGCTTCTGGGATGATATTTAGCCTGTTCGTTTCCGCTTGCAGTCTGCTTAGAATGATTCTTTCCACTATCTTGCTGATCGCTGGAAGTAAGCTGATTGGCCTGTAGTTCTGCGGGAATGTGTGGTTCTTGCCAGGTTTTGGGATCATGATGACATGGGCCTCTTTCCATCTGTTTGGGAATATCTTGTATCTTAGTATCGCGTTCACTATGTTTGTGAAGTACACTATAGCTTTTCTGGGCAAATATTTTAGGGCTCTGTTTGTTATTTCGTCTAAGCCAGGCGCTTTTCTCGGCGAACTGTTTTTGATGTGTTCGTTGATTTCTTCCGGTGATGTTGGGGGAATGAAGTCCTCTGGGTCTTCTGGTCCTTCTTCTTGTTCTTCAACTTCTTCCAGGAAGTCGTCGTCTTCGTCTTGGTGGTAGTTTAGGTCGCATTCTCTTTCGTGTGTAGCCCTCATCGCCTCTGCTTTATCCTCTATGGTGTATACCATACCGTGTCTTCCATGTAGTGGGGGGATGGGTTTTCTGTCGCTTCTCAACATTTTCTGGAGTTTCCAAACATTTTTCATGTTTGAGTCTTGTTCTTCCGTCTCTTGTACAAAGTTGTCCCATTTTTTACTACGGTGGAGTTGTAGGGCCGTTTTGACCTCTCTGTTTAAAATATTTGCCCAGGATTTGTCTACTCGATTTCTTGTTCTTCTTGCTGTTTGTTTTGCTCTATTTTTTTCCCTTATCAAATCTTGTGTTTCTTGTGGAATATCTTTGAACCTTCCCATGTAGATCTCGACTTCTTCCTCTGTTGTGCTGCTTCTGATTGCCTCTTGTATGATGTTTTCGAGTTCTAGGACTTTTCCTTCTATTTCTTCTGGATTGGTAAGGTATGCTTTATTGTCAAAAAATTTTAACAATTTGTGGACAAAGCTTATACAAAATAAAAAATACAATAAAAAACAAAAAATAGTAAAAAACTACAAACAAAACAAAAACAGAAACAGACACCAAGTAAATGGCGTGAGTTATACTACTTAATATAATTTTACAGTTATTAAGTACACATTAAAAAATTAAAAATTTTGCAAACAATAAGTATACAACGTCAGAGCAAAAAGAAGGCAAACGAGGAAAGGGCAAAGGGAAAGTAAATCAAAAGTTCTATGCCGCTGCAAATATGTACACAAGTACTCGAAAGTAATAATCCTACAAGTCAATTTGCTGAATTCAAATCGTTTATAAAAAAGTCATTCACTGTATAAAAAGCTTTCTCCAGCAAATAAGCTTTCAAGGCCTTGCGAGAAGCGGGAAATGCTGCAATAGATTTGATGTTAGATGGCAGGTGATTGTACATTTTTCTCGAATTGTATAGTATAGAGCACTTAACCAGCTCAGACCGTGGGGTTGGCAGATAAAGATTATGATCCATGTTTCTAAGGGGATAGTTATGAGTGGGTCTCTCTGGACCTTCTGATGCATGTTTGCGGATTAAACAAACGGATTCAAAAACAAACAAAGAAGGAAGAGTTAATATTTTAAATTTTTTAAAGAATTCTTGGCAATGAACTCTGCTATTGAGTCTCAGGGAGTAACGAAGAGCTCTCTTTTGTAGTTTAAAAATACGCTCAAATTGAGTCGCACAACACGTACCCCAGAATGGAAGGGCGTACCGAAGATGAGACTCAAAAAGGGCATAATAAACGGTCCTAGATGTTGACAAATTCATTTCCGTAGCAACTGATCTTAGCGCAAAACAAGCAGAACTTAATTTTTTGTGTAAGGCATCAATGTGCAAGTTCCATTTTAGAGACTTATCCACAATAAGCCCTAAGAACTTCACCGATTCAACTACCTCTAGACTGTTGTTATTAAGTACTAAAGGTTGCATCATACTGTTGTAAGGTAGGACTTTGGTTTTAGAAACGTTAAATAACAGGAGATTCGAATCGCACCACGATTTAATGGTGACTAGGTCTGTAGCTATGGTATTGCGAAGATCCATAATATCCGTGTTACTCCAAGTAATACTAGTATCATCTGCAAAGAGACATATTTTACCTTTAATGTTCAGACTAGAGATGTCATTTATGTATATCAGAAACAATATAGGGCCTAGAACTGAACCCTGAGGTACCCCACATTCTAATGGCATGCAAGAAGACGTCTTCGTGTCAACCCTCACAAACTGACTTCTTTTATTAAGATATGATTTAAGCCATTTAAGAGCATTTCCCCTAAATCCATAGTGCTGTAATTTGTCAGTCAAGATGTTATGGTTTACACAATCGAATGCTTTAGAGAAATCACAGAAAATTATTGCTGTAGAGTGATGGTTGTTTAGACTGGAGTAAACATGATCGAAAAGGAAGAACATAGCATCATTCGTGCATTTGTCACTCAGGAATCCAAATTGATGTGGAGTAAGCAATTTGTATTTCAACAGAAAAGATAAGATTCTTTTTTTTACCAGACTTTCAATTATCTTCGACAACGTGGGCAGGAGTGCAATAGGGCGATAATTCGAAGCAAGATCTTTATCGCCTCCTTTATGTATAGGAATAATTATCGCTGTCTTAAGGCAGCTTGGAAAAACTCCAGTTTCGAATGACCTGTTTATTAAGGTAGTAAGATGGTTTAAAGTGCAATCAGGTAGAGCAGAAAACATTTTAAGAGTGAGGCCATCAGTCCCAGATGACGATTTATTTTTAATGGCATTTATTGTAGAGCGTAGTTCACCTAATACTATGGGTGTAAAAAATAAACTATTTACATTCCTATGAGAAAGATATGAAATCGGATCCTGAGAAGTAGGTATAGTATTTGTTAAATTTTTTGCCACATTTACAAAGTAATTGTTCAGGGTCTCAGTAGAAGTCGGGATTGTGGTGGGAGAAGAAGTCTTATCTCTCAGTTCATTTACGATAGACCACGTTTCCTTAGCAACATTACCTGATTTAGCCAGCCTCGCATTGTAATAAATTTCCTTGGCGGCTTTTATGGCTTTATGGTAAATTTTCTTGTAAAGCCTAACGTAATCATGGAAGGATATGTTGTCCGAGAATATTTTTAGGTACGATAATGAACGCATGTTCTTTGCAGATATACGTAGACCTCTAGTTGACCAGGGTTTACGATGTTTAGTTTTGATGGGCCTAAGAGGAAAGGATTCGTATGCCAGACCAGACAATAACTTTATGAATCTAGAAAACTCGATGTCGACATCAACAGAGCGGAAGTCCCAGTCAGTTGTTTGACATAGGTGTTTAAATGTTAGAAAATTTTGTTCTCCAAAGACACGGAACAATTTTCGTTGCGTGTTTTCACTATTATTTTTTGATTTTAACCAAAATGTAGTCAATACTGCTTCATGATCAGAGAAACCTGAGTTGAAAACAGTACAGTCAGTAGAATTTGGAGCTAAAGACGATACGACATAGTCAATGATACTAGAGCTAGTTTTAGTTATTCTGGTTGGAGAATTTACATGCATACCTATACCAAAGGAATCAAAGATAGAATGAAGAGATTCTTGAGCAGCACACACACTGGAGTAGTCAATATTTAGATTGCCACATAGAATTAATTTACTTTTTGAAGGAATAGATTCTAGCAAGCTAAGTAGTTGTTGTAAGAAAATCTGCACATCCGCATCGGGAGTTCTATAAATACAAATAATATAGAGGTCAGAAGATTTCTGATAAATTATGGAGAATTCAAAAACTTTTTCAATTAATAAATTATCAAATTTGGTCACTGCTGAAAAGTCATTTTGTGTAGACATAATCAAAGTACCACCATGAGATAATCTACTCCTGTTAAATCTGGATATAATAGTGTAATTTTTAATAAACACAGGTTCATCAACATTTAACCAATGTTCAGTTATGGCAACAATCTCAGGAAAATTTAGCTCTTCTAGTAATAGAAGTAATTCATCAGTTTTGTGTCTTAAGGACTGAATGTTAATAAGAAATAAACTTAGCTTGCTATCGTCCAAATTGTCAGAAGGCGCTTGATCTTCTGTACGCGTCAATTTATTTAAAAAAAATTTTTGCTAGATGGGGAATTACTTGAAAAATATTTATTCTGACATTCCCTAATTTTCTGGAGTCGGAGGCGTGTCTCAGTGGAAAAGAAGGTTCCAAAAGCCGAAAGATCTTCTTCAACTTCAGCAGTACTAATACCATAAGCCTCATGGAATCTGTGATACAGCTTACGCAGGGAATCCACGTCAGTAGGAAGTCCCTCTGAAGCCAGCATCAACTTAATGGTGGTGTTGGTGTGCCCATCGTAACACGTACTCGGGGGCTGATCATGGAGATAGGCAAGGAAGAGTCGAAGAGGATTCAAAATTCCAGGGTCCCTCAGTCTAGCTAACAAGTAACGACTATTTTCCACATCGGCAGTACGAGATAGCCGCACTACAGGTGGAGTCATCGGGTCCATACAAAGCCCATCATCCTTTTTCATAGTTTTCTCCGTAACCACAATTCTTGAATTTTGTTTATTAAAGGACTTACTTGCAATAATGGCATCCCTATCTGAACCAATCTGAATGGATATGCCCTCCTTAGTAGGTGTTGATGGTGTCGTGTAAGGAGTACTGGATGCTGGAGCAGCTACTTTTATGGTCGTTGAAGCTGAATTGGCATGCGCTGGAGGATTGTCATTAAGGTTGTCTACTACAGTACCAGGCGGCCACAAACTTGGATCTTTCAGCAACTTGATGAAACTCTGATTTTGCACACCGATCTTAAAGTCAGAGTCTGGTCTATCCGTATCCCTCAGCAATGGGAAGCATCCAATAAAATCGGTGGTACCAAGTTTCTCCTTGACATAGTGTGCAATCTGTTTAGCAGTATAAGGAGGTGGAATTTTTGATACAACCACATAATGCCAGTTTTCTTTTACAGTGTATTTGGTAGGTGGTACAGTATTTACCTTTGAAGGAGAAGACACTAAAGGCTCTTGGGTTTCTGTAGGATCAGTTTGAGTTGAAATGGACTTTTTTATGGTTTGCGGTGAAGTTTTATTTGGTTTTTCATTGGTACCTAGCTTTTCAATTTTGTGTGCCATTTGGTTGATAGTCATTTTCAAGTCAGCCATTTCCTTCACTATTTCTTCCTTTGATGTATCCTGAATTTGGACCTTTACAGTCTCTTCATGATTGCCCATAAATATTGACACCAGATTAAAAATGTCTTGTTTCATTTCCCTGATCGTATGGAATAAAGATTCATTTTCATTGTCAGGGCTTCTCGTAAGATGACTGTGAATTTCATCTATTCTTTTGTAAAGATTTTTCAAATTTGGGTCATGAGTATTCAAGGTGTCATAGACTTCTGAGATGACTGGAAATAAATTGATATTTTTCTTTAGACAAGTCCCCAGTGCTTCTACAATTTCAATGGGTATCTGTGATTTCTGGAGCTGAGAAACTTTATCGTGAAGATGTCTTACTGTGGGAGAATCACAGATACTACAAAAGAATCTAATATTGTGGTACTTTTGATGATAGAGTACCTTGGTAGTAGCTTTGTCTAGACCAGTACACGACGTACAAAAATATCGGCGACATTCACCACCGCAGCGAAGTTTATATTTATCCTTTTCGGAGAAAATTTTTTGGCAAACATCACATTTAAAATCAACCATTTTAAAGGCAAGAATAAACTCTTGAAATACCGGTCAATGTCAACGAAAGTAAACAATAATAACAGTGTAAAAAACACTCGTTGATTTTGATAAACAATACGGTTGAGCGAAATGAAAATAATAACTATAAAATTGTTCATAAACACGAACCACAAAACATTTCACAATTTAAGCAACAATAAACAGAACAAAACAAAACACGGTAAAAGTTCGCTATCGCACACAACCGTCCTCCACGAAAGTCAAACTAATACTGTTTATCACTGGTATTGTTTATCACTGGCACTATATTTATTCCTTCACTTACTAGTCTTTTGTAGTTTGTCCACTTTATTTTCTTTTTTGTTCTCTTTGGTGGGTTTATCTCTTCCCATGTTCCGATCTCTAGTAGGATGGGGTGGTGGTCAGTTGATCCTTCGTCCAGCGTAATTAATTCTGATTGCAGTCCTAGGTTTTTGGCCACAACTATGTCGATATGGGTTGGAAGTCCATTTCCTGGGTAGTGGGTAGGTTCTTCTGGGCCCATTGCTATTGTGTCTTCATTATTTTCTATGTATCTATTTAGTAGTCGTCCGTTTCGGTTCGTAGCTCTGTCGTTCCAGATGGGGGATCTTGCATTCAGGTCTCCTATTATGATGGATGATTCGGCGATGTTTAGGAACGCATCTAGGTCATCGTCCATTAAAGGGTCTTGTGGTCTTACGTAAGCTGATGTGATTCTGACTGCTCCTTGCCTCATTTTCACTTCTACTGTTGTAGCCTCCATGTTGACCAATGGTGGAGTCGTGAAACTGGTGTGTCTGATTCCCTTTTTTACTAAGATGGCCGTTCCTCCTGATCTTCTGGTGTGGTCGTTCCTGTAAACATCGTATCCAGGGAATTTTAAGTTAAAGTTGTTAGTTAACTTGGTTTCCTGGATTGCTACGATGTCCATCTCGTATCTACTTGCGATTTCATCCATGATGTTCTGGTTTGTTGATATTCCTCCTGGATTCCAGGAGCCTATCCTCAAGTATCCCCTGTCTGTCAGCATTACTTCTGTGCCTCCCTGGTGCTTAATATGACCTCTTTGACTACCCTAGTCACTATTCTGACTAAGTAGTCCTCGTCAGGGATCGCTGTTTGTTGTTGTTGTGCGTTCTGCGCGGCCTGGGCGTAGGATATCCCGGTGGCTTGCGGTCTTCTTGCTTGTGGCTGTTGTTGTGGCCTCCTTGGTGGGGGTCTTCCCCATGTAGGGCATCTGGAGCATCCTCTGTAGCTGGCCGGGTGGCTGCCTTGACAATTGGCACAAGTGGCTTTGACTTCTCTGGCCCTCTTGCATTGTTTCGTGGGGTGGTCCTCACCGCATTTGACGCACCTAGGGTCCTTGTGGCACGCGTTCTGGGCGTGGTGGTATCCCTGGCAGTTGAAGCACTGCGTTGGTCCTGTCGATTTTCGAAGGTCTTCTACCACGACCTTCATATGGCACAAGTTGGTGATGCGCCTCGCCGCCTCGACGTCCTCCTTGTTCAGGGTTATGACGAACATTGGAAGTTGTCGTCTTGGACCTGATCTCGTCGACATGTTTTTTGCAGCTTGGCAGTCGATGTTGTACTGCACTGCTATGTCGTTTTTGATTTCCTCTTCTGTCGTGTTGGTGGGTAGCCCTCTTATTACCATTTTTGGCTTGACTTCCTCTTCGAATGGGAAGGCTATCCACTGGAGTCTCCTGTCTTTCAGTGACTTTGCATATTCTTCGATGATATGCGTCATCTTTCTGTAGTCATCTGGGCTATTCGCCTGGATGAGGGTTTCTCGTCCGCTCCTGGAGATCCTGTTGGTAGTGATCACTTTTTGTGATTGGGCTATTTTGAGGATAGCCCCTGTTTCGCTCACGCTCTGTAATTTTATTACAGGCGGTTTTCTTGTGCGGGTTACCTGTTGTTCAGGCAACGCGGTGTTTTCTTCTTCCTGGTTTATCTCCATGTTCGTCTCTGTAACACTGGGGTGCCGTAGTTCTTGTAATCTCCACTTGTGCTTGTAGTTGGGTGGATGGGGGGTGGTCCTCGGGGCAGATTATAGGAATCCTGCGCTTTTGGTAAAGCGGCACTCATGGCCGATTTGGCTTTATCTTCCCATGTTCTCTTCTCGTCTTCTGGGAGTGGTGGGAATTCCTCTCTGTTCTTTGGAGTTTGGCCTCTGATTTTTTGGATCCTTTCGCCCGCTGACGGCTTTTTGGCTTCAGGGAACGGCTGCTGAGTTTCAGAAACTGGCTTCTGTTGGGTTTCAGCGATTGGCCTCTGTTGAGTAGTGTCAGTAACTGGCTGGGAAACTACTGCAGTTTGGCTCCGTGCGTGTGCGAGGAGGTCCTCGAAGAATATTCTTTGGGCTGTCAATTCTCCCCTCAATTGTTTAATTTCTTCAGACATCCTGGCCATCTCGGTATTCATTCCGTTTATTACGCTCATTTGTTGGTCTCTCTGTGCCGTCACTTCGTCCAGGAGTTTCCTCAAATCGCCGTCTTGGTTCGTCTTGGTTATTTTCTCCGACATAACCTCTGCCTCACCGTCGCTTTTTTTTCCACGCTTGGTGGTACCTCTGTTGGTTTCTGCTATCTCGTCTTCCATGGGCTCCTCTTTTTTCTTCTCTTCTTTCCTCGTTTCTTCCTCGCTCTTTTTCTCCTTTTCCCTCTTCTTCCTCTTGTCGCTGCTCTTAGGCTGTTTGAAGCCGTCTTTCTCATCCATGGATGAGGATGAGTACCCCTCGTTATCAGTCTGCAGGTGCTGAAACAGGTTAGAGCCCACTTTGCGTGGGCTCTCATTAATTGGCGGGGGTTGCGCCATGGATCGGGGCGGTGATCGAGACCTAGCTCGATCAGTTGGTTGGGGGCGAACGGTCCTAATTTTGGATGAAGCCTTTTTGTCTACCGATTGGCCCGACACCACATCGGTTTCAGGGTTGGCTCCCTGCACAATTTCGCGGTTGTTCACGTACCCAGACAGAACTGAGTACGGGTTCCACTTGAGTTTCTCGATCTACTGACCTAGGGGCCTGGGCTGCATCGATGTAGTTTCACAAAAGCTACACCCTGCAGTGTCGAGGTGCAGTGTTTTAAACTACACCCTTCCCTTACGGAGGCACAGTAGATATCCCGTAGCGGGCTCCCGTCGAGCCAGCCTTGCTTCTTCTGCTAACCGATCTCTAGCTGCGGCGTCTCAGAGAATCCAATAAAATCAAATTCCCTAAGTTTCACCACATCCAGTCGATCGGCCTTTGCCTCTCCTTCTTGCCTAAGGCTTAGAAGTGCACGATTTCGCTATCACGCTTACATTCGTGATGGAATGAAAATTCCTGCTAATCGTACACCCTCTTTCACCGTTGGCTACTCGTCGTCTTCTCGCCTCGGAGAGTGAAAACGCTCAACTGTTACCTCGCTTACATTCGAGGTAGGACTAAAAAGTCCCCAGCCGAACAATCCCCACTACTCGTTGGCTTCTCTTCCCTGCTTCTCTGCTCCGCTCCGCTCGCACGCGTGTTACCAGTCCAGTGGTCGGCACTATACTGATTTTACTGTTAGTACCGGATGGTATCACCCTTCATTCGTTTGTACTGCCCCCACCCTTTTAAATCTGCCTGAAGGGGCTGGTGACATGCCATCCCCCCCTTTTTCGATTTGAGGGTCAAAAAAAAGCTCATTCGTTTGTATTGCGTTAGTACTGGATTGTACCACCCTTCATTCGTTTGTACTGCCCCCACCCTTTTATATCTGCCTGGAGGGGCTGGTGACATGCCATCCCCCCTTTTTCGATCTGAAGGTCCGGGATGGGTATGTTCGTTTGTACTGCGTTAGTATCGGATTGTATTGTCCTTATTTTGTTTGTACTGCCCCCACCCGTCTAGATTGGCCGGGGGGGGGGGGGCAGTGACATGCTACCCTCTACTCTGCACTTTTTGCCTTCTGAATGTCGAAAATAGGCTATTTCGTTTGTACTGCGTTAGTACTGGATTGCATCACCCTTCATTCTTTTGTACTGCCTCCACCCTTTTAAATCTGCCTGGAGGGGCTGGTGACACGCCATCCCCCCTTTTTCGATATGGGGGTCTGGGATGGGTACGTTCGTTTGTACTACGTTAGTATCGGATTGTATCGCCCTTATTTTGTTTGTACCGCCCCCACCCGTCTAGATTGGCCTGGGGGGCCAGTGACATGCTACCCCTCTAATCTGCACTTTTTGCCATCTGACGTCGAAAGTAGGCTATTTCGTTTGTACTGCGTTAGTACTGGATTGTATCACCCTTCATCCGTTTGTACGGCCCCACCCTTTTAAATCTGACTGGAGGGGGATCCCTTTTTTCGATCACGGGGTTCGGGATGGGTATGTTCGTTGGTATTGCGTTAGTATCGGATTGTATCGCTCTTATTTTGTTTGTACCGCCCCCACCCGTCTAGATTGGCCTGGGTGGGCCAGCGACTTGCTACCCTCTACTCTGCACTCTTTGCCTTCTGAACTTCGAAAATAGGCTATTTAGTTTGTACTGCGTTAGTACTGGATTGTATCACTCTTCATTCGTTTGTACTGCCTCCACCCTTTTAAATTTGTCTGGAGGGGCTGGTGACATGCTATCCCCCCTTTTTCGATATGGTGGTCCGGGATGGGTATGTTTGTTTGTACTGCGTTAGTATCGGATTGTATCGCCCTTATTTTGTTTGTACCGCCCCCACCCGTCTAGATTGGCCTGGGGGGCCAGTGACATGCTACCCTTCTACATTTAAAACAGGGGAGGATTAATGCTAGGAGTAAGGACAAAAAATTACCCAAAACTATTATAGTAACACCGCGGATGTAAAATTTGGTAAATTCGTCAAAAACGTAACGAAATACATTTTGAAACTGAAAAACAGGCTTGCAGGCCACTCTCCATGGGGAATGGAAAGTTACACCCTCAGATGGATCTCGGAGTAGTTCTACGCTACCGATTTGAAAAATGGTACATGTATTTGTTGGAGATATTTTGAACACCATTTTCGATCAGAAATCAGAGGAGCGACCTTGCCTTTTCCTACTAGGAAGAAGTTTATCCATCCCCTCAATAAATTTTACAGTTTTACACGCTATCGATATGAAAATCAAAGATCTCATGCGGCGCATTCCGAAATGCACTCTTCGTTATACGATTTCAACCTCGTTGGATAACTGATTAACTGAAACATACATACGGCAGAATTCATTGGAATCGAAAATTATTAAAAGTATTTGGAACATTAAATGAAAAATTCCCACAATCAATGTCTTTCCTACCATCTAATGCGAGAGACCAGATAACAATAATTGCCGTTGCTATGTTATGGTAATTTGTTTTCTAGAAAGGTTTGTATTGTTCATTTATGACTGTAATAATATTCAGAATTTCCGTATTCCATTTGTAAAATAAATATAGTGTCAAAAACTTGCTTATACATTTGACGCACTGTCCGTCAACGTGTTAATTGACTCTACAGATTCAGTGCCAAAGCGAGGCATTTTTATAGAAAAATATTTGCAAATATATGAAATGCCAAACTGACCTATTAAATAAACAATTACAGTGCAATTTTCGATTTTTTTACTATGGAATTATCGCTGTATAGACCAGGGCGGATCTGTTTTGAAGTGGATGTGAGAGGTGGCATTCCGATTTTTGCAGATAAAATTAGGTGACAACTTCAGTAATTATAATTGGCTTATGCTCCTTCTTAAATATGTCCGGAACATTAATAAAAACATTCAAATATTTAAAAATTTCGAAAAACATCGATTTTTTTCAACTTTTCAATCGTTTTTAAAACGATTCATTTTGGAACAAAGTCGTAGGGAAATAAAATAAAGATAATTGAATTTTATGATATACGACATACGACTATAGAATATACTTAATAGATTTTGCATAATAATTTTGCAATCTAATTTTTTTTTAAATTAAAATTTTTTATAAACTTTCTGAACAAAAAGTAGACCATTATTCTAGTATATCTAATACACTTTACAGAACTTAAGTTGGTTTATTTAATCGGCCTCAGCAATGTTTTAAAGTTATACACAATTTTTTGGCTTATAAACAAATTCAGTGAGGACGTTTGAGTTAATAAATAAGAATAAATTCATTTTTCTGTTATTTATCAAATAAACATTTTTTTCTGTTTTAGGACAACAGTAAAATGTATCTCGAATTAACTAAATTAAATACTTTCTTCTGTTTGTCTAAATTAATTAAAAAAAAATTTGGGCACCCTGTATAAATAATTATGTAATAAATAGAGAATTGAATAATCTTTCAAATAAGCTAGCACACGACCCACATTTTCATTTAAAAAAATCATCGACTACGTCATCACACCCAGATGGATGACGTTAGTAGTATGATATATATCCCAAAAATTATAATTTAAATATAAAAATCGACCTGTTTAGGGATTTATCTCCAGAGTTGCCCATTCTCGAGAAAATGAATTTATTCCAACTCAAACGTCCTCACTATATTTGTTTATAAGCAAAAAAATTGTTTATATCGTTAAAACAGTGCTGAGGCCGCTTAAATAATCCGATTTTAATTTTGTAAAGTGTATTGGATTGTTAAAGTACCTCTCGATAAGTAAAAAAATTAGCAAACTTCTAACAGGTCTACTTTTTGCTCAGAAAGTTTTTAAAAAATTTGAACTTTTTCTAAAAAAATTTAGATTGCAAAATTATTATGCAAAATCTATTATGTCGATTTTAATGAAATTTGGTGGACGGATTGAGTATGTTGTAAGAATTTTCTAAGTAAAATACGAAGGTTCTAAGTGCAACCAAAGTGGTTGAAAAACATTGAATAAAAAGAGGCTTATTTTGCTCTCTTATTTTGTATTTATTGCTATTTTGCAGCAAGGATAATCATTTAAGATATTTTATACCAGTCGTGTCGTATATCATACAAAATTCAATTATCCTTATTTTATTTCCCTATGACTTTGTTCCAAAATGAATCGTTTTTAAGTTACAAGCAATGAAAGTTGAAAAAAAATCGATGTTTTTCGAAATTTTTAAGTATTTAAATTTTTTTAATAATCTTCCAAACATATTTGAGAAGGAGCATAAGTCAATTATAATTACTGAAGTTGTCACCTAATTTTATCTGCAAAAATCGGAATGCCACCTCTCACATCCACCTCTAAACAGATCCGCCCTGGTCTATACTGCGATAATTCCATAGTAGAAATCGAAAATTGCAATGTCATTGTTTACTTAATAGGTCAGTTTGGCATTTAATATTCGCGATTGAAACGGAATATAGAGGGCAGGTCGAATGCAAGAAAATGGCCGATATAAATGGTATAAACAAACATTCAATTGAGGAATAGAACAATACCGATTTGATTTAAAATATTTTAATGTACTCATAATGCTGAAATTTACTAAAAATTTCTTAATAGTGACCAAATTCCATTCAAATCAACAATTTTCTGGTTTGTTTATACCACTTATAGTAGTTTAAATTTATTCCACCAGAGGTCAGCTACTTTGTTTTTCATCGCGAATACTTGCAAATATTTTTCTATAAAAATGTCTCGTTTTGGCACTGAATCTGTAAAGTCAATTAACACGTTGACGGACAGTGCGTCAAATGTATAAGCAAGTTTTTGACACTATATTTATTTTACAAATGAAATACGGAAATTCTGAATATTATTACAGTCATAAACGAACAATACAAATCTTTCTAGAAAAAAAATTACCATAACATAGCAGCGGCAATTATTGTTATCTGGTCTCTGACATTAGATGGTAAGAAAGATATTAATTGTGGGAATTTTTCATTTAATGTTCCAAATACTTTTAATAATTTTCCATTCAAATGAATTCTGCCGTATGTATGTTTCAGTTAATCAGTTATCCAGAGAGGTTGAAATTGTACAACGAAGAGTGCATTTCGGAATGCGCCGCATAAGATCTTTGATTTTCATATCGATAGCGTCTGAAACTGTAAAATTTATTGAGGGGATGGATAAATTTCTTCCTTGTAGGAAAAGACAAGGTCTCTGCTCTGATTTCTGATTGAAAATGGTGTTCAAAATATCTCCAACAAATACATGTACCATTTTTCATATCGCTACTACTCCGAGATCCATCTGAGGGGGTAAATTTCCATTCCCCATGGAGAGTGGAGAGTGGCTTGCAAGCCTGTTTTTCAGTTTCAAAATTTAATTCGTTTCATTTTTGACGAATTTACGAAATTTTACACCTGCGGTGTTACTATGTGCAAGGTTTGGCTGATTTTGTGTCTTTACTCCTAGCACTAATCCTTCTATGTTTTAAATGTAGAAGGGTAGGGGTAGTACAAACAAAATAAGGGCGGTACAATCCAGTACTAACGCAGTACAAACGAAATAGCCAATTTTTGACATTCAGATGGCAAAGAATGCATAGTAGAGGGGTAGCATGTCACTGGCCCCCCAGGCCAATCTAGACGGGTGGGGGCGGTACAAACAAAATAAGGGCGATACAATCCGATACTAACGTAGTACAAACGAACATACCCATCCCGGACCCCCACATCGAAAAAGGGGGGGATGGCATGTCACCAGCCCCTCCAGGCAGATTTAAAAGGGTGGGGGCAGTACAAACGCATGAAGGGTGATACAATCCAGTACTAACGCAGTACAAACGAAATAGTCTATTTTCGACATTCAGAAGGCAAAAAGTGCAGAGTAGAGGGTAGCATGTCACTGGTCCCCCCCCAGGCCAATCTAGACGGGTGGGGCCAGTACAAACAAAATAAGGGCGATACAATCCGATACTAACGCAGTACAAACGAACATACCCATCCCGGACCCCCATATCGAAAAAGGGGGGGTGGCATGTCACCAGCCCCTCCAGGCAGATTTAAAAGGGTGGGGGCAGTACAAACGAATGAAGGGTGATACAATCCAGTACTAACGCAATACAAACGAATGAGCTTTTTTTTGACCCTCAAATCGAAAAAGGGGGGGATGGCATGTCACCAGCCCCTCCAGGCAGATTTAAAAGGGTGGGGGCAGTACAAATGAATGAAGGGTGATACAATCCAGTACTAACGCAATACAAACGAATGAGCTTTTTTTTGACCCTCAAATCGAAAAAGGGGGGGCTGGTGACATGGACCTGTGGAAAGACGCAATAGTCGGCTGGCAAGGTTATGGCATCAGTATTTTGGGATGCGCATAGTAGAATATTTATCGACTATCTTGAAAAGAAAAGAGCTATTAACAGCTACTATTACATTGCTACATTGGGGCGTATGAAGGACGAAATCGCGTAAAAATGGCACCATTTGAAGAAAAATAAATTGCTGTTTCATCAAGACAACGCACCGGGTAACAAATTACTGAAAATGATAGCAAAATTTTATGAATTGGGCTTCGAATTGCCTCCGCAGCCACCGTATTCACCAGATATGGCTCCCGGTGACTACTACCTGTTATCTGACCTCAATATAATGCTCGCTGGAAAGAAATTTAGCACCAATGAAGAGTTAATCGCCGAAAGTGAGGCTTATTTTGGGGCTAAAGACAAATTGTATTATAAAAATGGTACTGAAAACTTGTATGACCTCCATAATCGTTGTGTCACCCTCAAAGGTAACTGTATTGAATAATAAAATAAAATTTTATCAAACAAAAAATTCTTTCTATGCTAGCCTACGAACTTTTCAGCCCGCCTTTTAATGCCAAGCCAAATAAAATTAAAAAACATGGTTCGACAAAGAATGTGAAGAAGAACTGGAAAAGCGAGTCAAACAGCGGTTAAAGATGTTAACCCAAAATACAGAAGACGCGAAAAGAAATTTTATGGAGCAGAGAAATGGAACTAAAACAATACAGAGCCAAAAAGGAAGCACTATGAACAAAAGTTGAGAAATACAGAAGAAAACTACAAAAATAAAGAAATTAGAAACCTGTACCAAGGTATAAAAATGAGAAGCGAGATTACCAGTCAAACATTATGCATTATACAAATAGAAATGGGGAAGTTATTATGGGCAAATGGAAGTATTAGAGCTCTGGAAAGAATATTTTGACGGTCTTTTGAATGGGATACACGAGACAGATGAGGATAACAATGAAATAATAAGCCACCAGCTAACGCAAAAATTAACAACAGGAACAACAACCACCCACCATAAGCGAGATTAAAGATATTATCGGAAATTTAATGATAAACAAGGGCCCAGTAAGTGATGACATAACAGTGGAAATGATTAAATATGGAGGGTACCAGCTAGCAGAGAAAATACAGAAACTACTTGAAAAGGTATGGAAAGAAGAAGTGATACCCGCTGGATGGACAGATGTTATTATGCCCTATACACAAAAAGGGAAGTAAGGCAGAATGTCAGAACTATCGAGGCATAGCGCTGCTTAACATAGCGTATAAAATAGTAGCCATGCATATTAAAAATAGATTAACAGCAACGACTGAAAATAGCATGGGAGAATATCAGTGTGGGCTCAGGAAAGGTAGAAGCACCGTAGATCAAATTTTCACACTCAGAGAAATACCAGCCGAAACCATGAATACAATAAACCCACGATGGTTCTTTTAATTGATTTTAAGCAGGCTTTCGATCGAATTAGAAGAAAAGAACTATTCTCAGCATTGCAAGATATAGGTATTTCTCCAAAACTTGTTACGATGATAAAAGTAACTCTACAAAGAACAGCGAATAAAGTTAAGATAGGCGATAGTTTAAGAAAAAGCTTTGATGTCAAAGAAGGAGTACGGCAAGATGATCCATTATCATGTTTAATGTTCAGCATAATATTGGAAAGGGTTATTCAGGAAGCAAATATTAATAGAACAGGTCTTATATATCATAAGAACCACCAGTGCTTAGCATTTGCTGACAACCTGGTAATATTGGAAGCAAAGCGGGATAGGGAACTTGCATAAAATTTTAAATTCGAAAGAAATGTTATAAGTCACAACAGAACATAATTTAAAACATGTATCAAAGATAAAAAAAGTTCTTTTCGTGTTCTCTTTGGCCCCTAAAGACGATTCTAAATTCAAATTAAAGCAGCTAGCCCAAAACGCATCGTGACGTCATATGAGTATATGTTTATAGTCTGTACCAACAAAGTAAACAAAATTGTATATAATTTTAAATTAGACCATATTAACGTCAGTAGAAAATACGTTTCACCATTTGATGTATGTTAAAAATATAGAAAACTTGTACTTTTACAAAATGGCACTAAACAACATTTATAGTAAACCATATATATATATTTTCCATAGTAAATCTTCTTTCCTTTTCTTCCTGTATCAAACTCCAATCTCAACAAACTGGTATATATTATTAAAATGACATACGATAAATGTCATCAGAATATAAATTTTTCCCTTATTCCGCGACGATGAGCTGGCCAAATACCCAAGTAGCTGGCCAAATACCCAATAAACTAAAGAAGAAGAAAAAAATATGCATAAATATAATCATAAATATAAATATAACCATAAAGTTAAAGTATGTGATGTCACGGGTCGTTTGAACTATTTTTTAAACAGAAGATTTTAAATTTGTACTTCTAAGGCACATCAAAGAAAAGAAACATGAAACGTGAAACATGAAACGTGAAACATGAAACAAATAAATTTTAAATAAGTAACCGTTTCATGTGATATGCTAATCGATAAAACAAAAATACAATGTGTATAGTCGTAAATGGATAGTGACGTGGTCGTTGTTGTCGGCGCCGATCTTTAATTGCTTTTTAATATTAAAGAAACGTGAAACATAAAACGTGAAACAAATAAATTGTGAAGAACGAAACCGTTTCATATTATAATAGTGTAGGAAACAGAGGTTAAACTTCGCAAACTCGACATAAGTCCGGTTTTATTTTTTTTTTGGTATACCAAGGGGTGCTTTTAATGAGGCTAATTTTTTCTAAAAATATTTCGCCCCGGAACACCCATTTTCATCCCTTTAAAGGGGGTAGTTTGTGTTTTTTTGCGAAACGTAGCCTTTCCTGTACGTTTTTCCAAAAAAATCCTTAATAGAAATTTCCTACAATTTATTCCGCGACAGAATATGTCTATCACACACCGTTTAACGAGGGTGGCGCCCCAAAGTTGACCAGTTTTTAAAAAAGATATTAAAAAAAAATTATTTTTCCCTAATTCTAAGGGGAATCAAGAAGAAAACAAGCGGCAATTAACCACAAATAAGTGGCTGATTTTTTTGGTATAGGTTTGGTATAGGTGAAAGGGCAATTGCCCATTATTTAATTACAGGGTGTTAAATTAAAAAGCCCTTTTTATAACATCTGAACCGCTTATGCTAGCGAAAAAAACTTTCAGCTATTACCCATGTACAAGTGTTATTTGTATAATGCACCCCCATGTTTTCCCCGAAACCACCAAAAAAAAAGAAAAATGAATAAGTAAAGAGAATATGCAAAAATTTACTTTGGGCCACCACTGTTTAGGGTGCAAAGAAAGTAAAATATATAAAGGTCATAATTTATAGCAGACAGTGTGTTCTTTCATTTGCCATAAGTACTTTATCAATAAAATAAATAGGTGACGAAAAAAAGAAAACAAAAACTGGAGCCCGCAAAAGCAATTTTGAGGTTTACGGCGCCGTAACGTTTGCTTATACGAAAAAAATGCATAGGACCTTATTTGTAGAGAAAATAGTGGTCTTTAATTATGTATAAGTTTTGTTTAAAAAAAATACATACGTAATGAGAAAATCGTAAAACCATGCTCGTCAAACTTATTTTCAGGAATAAGGGTAGTTTTCACAGGGATGTTGCAATAACCATATACGTATATTTATGAAAAACCCTATTAATGGAGTATAGGCTCATATGCTAAACGCGAAAAAAAAATTTTTTTTCAACCTCCCGTTTTATTTTTATTTTTTTTTTTGGCTACAGCGGATCCATCAGGAAATCGCTTTTGGTGTCCATGAATGGGTAATAAGAACGTGCACAAAGTGATATATATGAAGAATTTTAATAAGGGGCGTGTTGTATGAAGGATTCCAAGGAAACCACTTTCTTTATTAATTCTCCTTTTTTTTTGGGGTGGTTCCGGGAAAAAAATGGGAAAAACTGGAAAACTCTTCGTTCTGCTTCACCACAGAAACCAATGCAATATTAAAATCTAGGTAGGCATTCATTTTACGCACGCAATAGATTATTTAAAATAATGAAACTGAAACGGAAAAATAGAACACGTCCTATTTCATGAAACAGGTTTCAAGAAGATAAAAATGTTTCATGAGCATGAATAACACTCGTCCCATAGATGGGCGGACATCTATTTATTTAGCAGTGTTTTATTTCCATGAAACGTGTTTCACGTTTTATATTTCTTTGGTGTGCGGATTCCGAAGATAAAAATGTGTCACGCGCATGAATCACACTCGTTTCATTGGTATGCGGACTTCTATTTGTTTAACAGTGTTTTATTTTCATGAAACGTGTTTCACGTTTCATGTTTTATGTTTTACGTTTCATGTTTCTTTGGTGTGCGGCTTCCCTAAGTTATTATGAGTTTTTGAAGCGTGAAATTTTGAAAATCTCAATTTTAAACAAAACTGAACATTACTATGTAATAAAAAAAATGTGCAAGTTTCCTCTTGAGGGAAACAGTCAAGAAGCTCGAGAAGAAAGCGGTGACCAAAGGATTACATCTCAACGAGGAAAAACAAAATATATAGAACGCTCAAACAAAAAATTGACTCAGGATTAATACATAACGATGAAAAAAACAAAAGGAATCCAATGTTAATTCGAAGAAGTGGAAGGGTTTGAATACTTAGGAAGTATTTTCACAAGAGACGCTAATATCCAAGAAGAAATACGCAGAAGAATTATTTTAGGTAACCGTGCCGTATATGTTCTCAACAGGCTGTTGAGAAGCAAAAATATATCCCTAGGAGCAAAGTTAAGAACCTACAAAACCGTATTAAGGCCAATCGTAACTTATGCATCTGAGACATGGACTGTATCAAAAAAAGAGCAAGAAATGCTATTAGTTTGGGGGCGAAAAGTGCTGCGCAAAATCTTTGGTGGGAAGAACGTAAACGGTCAATGGATGGTAAGAACAAACAAGGAGCTATCAGGGCTTTATCAAGAACCTAATATACTAGCAGTAACAAGAGCTCAAAGAATTAGATGGCTGGGTCACGTCCTGAGAATGAGTTCAGCGAGAGCCCCAAAAATGATAATATCTAGTGCGTTGGCAGGAAGAAGGAGAAGGGAAAAACCGAAGTCAAGATGGAGCAATGAGGTCAAAGAAGACATGACAAAACTTAACATAACCAACTGGAAAAGGAATGCTAACGATAAGCGAGAATGGAAGAGAATAGTACACCAAGCCATGGGCCTGCTAGGCCTGTAGTGCTCATATTTAGCCATACGGCTCACACTCCCTCTAAGGGGAAAATTGACTCATCCCAGATACCAACGCGGTATTAAAAGGATTGAGCTCTGGTGGGACTCTTTCCATGTTATCGAGCCCTAGATGACTTGGTATGCAGGTGTATCTCCCAAAATTTTTCGTAAACTTCTGGCCGTCGCGAGTAGTACAGCTTTCTGCATGGTCTTATAAAGCTTTTCATTGAGACCCTGCCTTTTTATGCTTTCGAGGAATGTCTTCGGAATGACTCCAGTAGTAGACATAATAATCGGTATTGTCTGGGCACTTTGCATTCTCCACTAATTTATCCCAGCTTTAGCCATACGGCTCACATTCCTAAGGAGAAAATTGACTCATTTCAGATACCTACGGTATCAAAAGGATTGGTGTTCATATAGGTATTATTATATTATTATTTACCAGCAAAACTTTTGCTGGAATCGAATCTTATAATCGCATATTTTAATTATATGGGTATGCAAAGTCCCCAGATAGTGTGCTATTTTTTATAAGCAAATTGGCGCTCCGAAATCGTGTTTTTTATTTATTTATTTTACACCAAACCAAATTTTTACGATATTAATTTTACACCAAAAACACTCAAATAAAAATTCACCGCAATTTAATTTTCCATAGAAATTTTTTCCCGATTTGCTTTGACGAAAATTTTTTTCAGAAAATCCGGGTTCTCCCAACAAAATCTTTTATTTTTAACTAAAATTTTAGGATTGTCCAAGGATTGTCAAAAACAGATTGGAATGGTGGTTCAATAAACACCATTAATTAACCACCATCCCATAATTTAAAATAAGTTATGGGACTGGTGATGCTGTTGGTCAACTGGTTACAGATATACAGCTGTGGCTTTCTCGAAATAACTACCAAGCTTCATTATTTCTTGATATAAAAGGAGCTTATGGTAATGTAGACTGGTCTATAGTACGAAATAAAATGATCAACTTGAAAATTGCAGAAGTACCAGACACCATAGTCAAACTCTACATAAATAGCTCAGTAGCAATCAGAAAACATAGCGGCATCATTTCTGAATATCGTTTGGTAACAAAGCGTTTACCACATGGAACGGTTTTATCACCATTACTTTTCAGTATATACCCGATTTACACGATATTTCACCTAATGCAAATATTATTTAGTACGCTGATGATTTCGTCCTTTATACACATGCAAGAAGTTATGATAACAGTTTACAAAGTTTGAATACAGCAGTTTCACATCTCATTCAGAACAAAAGTAAACTAGATTTTGATTTATCTCCATATAAATCAAAAGTGGTCATTTTCATTCGACACAATATTGCAAATTGTACGACCATACAACGGAATGACCTTATTTTTGTTTAATCAACCAAATAAAATATCTCAGAATCACTCTAGATCAAAAACTGACCTTTAGAGCACACATCGAAGAAATTTTACAAAAACGTAGTAAGGGATTAACCTTCTAGAAATGTATTATGAGAACATGGTGGTCGGAGCCCCAAAAAGTCTTGACTTTTTATAAGCAATATAATAAAATCCATTATAGATTATAACGGCGTCCTATATCTCATTGCTAATAATAACTTCATAAAAAATTAGGTATATTAATATAGTTAATAAAATTATCTTTTTCAATTTAATTGTGGCTTATTTCCCATATAAACAGTTATTCAAAAATTAGGTACTTTACACAACAAAGCTTTGCAACTCTGCGTTGGTGCAATGAAATCAACTGCAATTGAACCGTTAAAAGTAGAAACTGTGTAACCTGTATTAGAGTTGAGAAGGCAATTATTGGCAGAAAAAATGATTAATCAAGTACAAAGTCAAAAATTCATCACTTACTAAAAAATCTCTAACTTAAATAATCAGGACCTTACAGGATCATACTGGACTAATAGAAACTTACCTCCATTATGTAAAGGATTTAGAAATACAGTAGACTTCACTTCTACAACAACTAAAGTCAACTAATAGTCTAAGAGCTAGAGCCGAAAAATCATCGTCATAAGTAATATGGAGTTTGGCATGTGAAATGTGTCCATTGTATATTGACAATTATGACCCCTTTCAGGCTGACACCTCAGTGGATACAGGAAGTAGCAATAAGGGATGAAAGGGGAAAGTTACTTTAGTCATTAAAGGATTTCACCTCCTATTTTGTTAAACCTCCATCGATTTGCATGAAAATTGGTAACTAGCTCAAGAAATAAAACTGATTTGGTGCCAACTTGCACTTTTACCCTGGGGGTGGATACCATCCCTTCTCGGGGGTGAAAACTATTTTATTAAAAATAACCCCACAAATCGATAGAGGGACAAATTTTAAGTAAAATTTGGTATATCATGATATTAAAATAAATCAATACTTTTTGAGTTATTCAAGATCAAAGATTCCTCTATTTAAGAGCACATGCGTGAAGTTAAGGATGATAAAAAGAACATATGAATTAATTGTATGTTAGCAAAATATTATTTTATAATATTTCGATATTGTAAATTTAGAAAAAAATGTATTCAAATATATCAAATGTACCCACATTGGACACCCCCAGTTTCTGGATATATTCAGTTTATATTGATTTGGAAGAAAAAATTTAATTAAATATCGAAATACTATACAAATAATATTTTACTAACCTACAATTAATTAATATGTTCTTTTTATCATCCGTATCTTCACGCATGTGCTCTTAAATAGACAAATTTTTGATCTTTAATAACTCAAAAAGTATTGATTTATTTTAATAACATGCTCCCGGGAAGGGGTGGTATCCACCACCAGGGTAAAAGTGCAAGTTGGCACCAAATCAGTTTTGTTTCTTGAGGTATGCTCTAGCTAGTTACCAATTTTCATGCAAATCGATGAAAGTTTAGCAATATAGGAGGTGAAAACCTTTAATGACTGCACTAACTTTCCCATTTCATCCCTTGTTGCTACTTCCTGTATCCACTGAGGTGTCAGCCTGAAAGGGGTAATAATTGTCAATATACAATGAACACATTTCACATGAAAAACTCCATATTACTTATGGCGATCATTTTTCGGCTCTAGCTCTTCGTCTAAAAGTTGTTTTATTGTTGAACATTCGGGTAATTATACCTAGAATCTGAATTAAGATATATCTATAAGTGAGATTGCTACAGACTGCCGCTACTTTCATTTCAGCCGCTATCGTTTTCTGTCCATCCATTCGTTTTCTTTTTGTCCAAAAAAAATGGAAGGAATTAAGATACTTTAATAATGAAATAATCAACCAGATATTAAACAAAACTGCTATTTACACAGATGCATAAAAAGATCCTTATGGCACAGGTGCGGATTTTATTGTCCCACTGCAAGTACAGCGCAGATTTAAATTGAGTATAAAAACATCCATTTTACAGCAGGAGCCATTTGTCATTTTGAAAACTATGGAATTTATAATAGAGAATAATATTACATACTCCATTATTTTTTCTGCTTCACTCTTGGATTTAAATAATTTACAATCACATTTGCAAATTAACTCCGCATATAGCCATCCTTACATAGCCAAAATAAGAACTGTGCTCTCTCAAATGCAAAAAACTAAAAAACTTATTTTTGTTTGGGTAAAAGCACACTCAGGCATCACATTCAATGAACAAGTTGATAAAGCAGCTAAATAAAGCATACAGTTGTGAGAAGATTATACCTTTATTTACATTAGATGAGAGAATAGATATTGCTAAAGATCATTTATAGCAAAAATGGTCCAAACAATACAAATATTTCATTTTGACAAAAGGCACAAGACATACATTGCTAGAACCCGACATTCGGAAAAAACTACTGGTTTGCAGATTACGACTATCCGAGAAGTTCCATAACAACCATATCCCGGGTGAAGTTTGGACATGCTTGCTAGCTATCAGGTACATTATGCAAAATAAAAATAATTGATAAAAATCTTTGTAATATTTGCAATGAAACGGCAGACTTAGATCATATTATATATGTTTTAATTGTAAGAAGTACACACATCAGTCGGACATCCTTAGAAAAAATTTAAGAGCTTGAAAGGTTTACAGTACTTACAATGTTATATGTATCTTTGGCACTGAGTGAACGTATTCTTGATTTTATTTTGTTTTTCCTGTATCACTCTAAAATTAAGTTATACAATGACCAGGCAATGACAGTGGCTGGTAACCTTAAATGTCTTTCCTTTTGATTGCCTGTATACCTGCCTTACCTTGTGGGGAGGGTGTGTAGGTAATCAATAATTAAAAAATACTCAGAACTACCCTTAATCGAGAAAATGTTTTTTATTTTCTTAACAGAATGGTCGGTCGGGCTTAGATAATTCAGATAAGGTAGGTTAACTTTAGATAAGATAGATGTACTACTTACTTCGTTTCTGGCTGCGTGGTCTAATCCTAAAGACAAAAAAAATACTGAAAATATTAAATTATGGTCCTATTTATGCTCCAACTATAACCAGAATTATTTTTCTTGTACCTCTTACGACAAACGAGTAGTTGGAGCAATTCCAATAGTAGCAATAAAACCGCACTCTGTATCCAATGCTAGCAACTTATAAAAAATGTTCTGTTTAAAACAATTGTCGATTACGTCATTACGCCAACACTTATGGCGTAATGTCCAACAAATAGAGAGTGAGTCTGTAATTTGGAATAAATTCAATAGTTTAAATTCTTATTTTTTTTTCAAAAATCCTCAGATCTGTCGATTAGTATTTCAAATCTAAATTTTTTACATACAATAATAATGTACACAGGGTGTCCCAATTTAGAGATTTACGGCGTCATCGTTGATTCTCTTAAATGGCAACAATGTCATTTTGATAGCTATTTTGATAGGGTATGTAAAGTTGTACATAACTGCAAAATATTAAATTTTTATTCCCTACCATTTAAAAGATAATAAAAAATAACAAAGTTATGAAAAACAAGTAATCAAATAATTGAATTTAATTATTTTAATTAAGCAAATGCTCATAATGTTGCCCATTGAATATTTGACAATATCTATCTTAATATCCTAAATATCCTAAATATCCAAAATGCTCATACTGGGCAAAATTATGAGCATCTGCTTAATTAAAATAATTAAATTCATTTAAAAAATCACGAGGAAAATAAAATTCCTCTAGCTGGCTGTATACCATAAATAACAAAAAATACAAGATTATTTGTAAAAGGTACATATATTTAAAATAAATTGTAATTATGTATATCTAAAATAAAAGGTATATTTAAATATACCTTTTACAAAGGATCTTGTATTTTTTGTAAATTCAATGGTTTTATTACCATCCTCGACACCTAATGGTAAAAGAGGCAATAGATTATGTATATGCAGTGCGTCCATAAAGTAACGCATAAATTTGTTATTTCGTAAACCGACAAATTTAAGTAAAAATCCCGAAACAGGTCGATTTTTATTTTTAAATTACGATTTCTTGGAATATATATCATACTACTGACGTCATCCGTCTGGACGTGATGACGTAAGCGATGATTTTTTTAATGAGAATAGGGGCCACGTGATAGCTCATTTAAAAGGGTATTCAATTCTCCATTCACTAATGTAACCATTAACATAATTATTTATACAGACTATCCAAAAACACATTTTTTTTTCATTAAAATATTTCAGACAAAAAGAAGAATGTATGTAATTTCTTAATTCAAAATGCGTTTTACTACTGTCAGAAAACAGAAAAAAAATTGACAAATAAACATTGATTTTCGCTTAAGGTGATACAGTAGCGATCAACAGGTAGCAAAAACGCGTTCCAAGATTGCGGCTGTAATTTTGATAATTTTTTCAAGATATTTGGCACACGTATCCGTAATATAATAAAGAATGGCGGTACAGAGCCCAATTTGAAAAATATATTAATATGTGGAAATTACTCTGTAATTAAGTACAATATTAAAAAAACGAGCCTGTACCACCATTAAGAAGAACAAAAAAATACACTTTCTTCAAATAAACTTTTTTATCCGATGCCTAGATTTTGTGTCATTTTGGAACTACTCATTTCATTGGTAGTTCCAAAATGATACAAAATTTAGGCATCGGATAAAAAAGTTTATTTGAAGAAAGTGTATTTTATTGTTCTTCATAATGGCGGTACAGGCTCGTTTCTTAATGTTGTATTTAATTACAGAGTAATTTCCACATATTCGTATATTTTTCAAATTGGGCTCTGTACCGCCATTCTTTATTATATTACGAATTCGTGTGCCAAATATCTCGAAAAAATATTCAAAATTACAGCCGCAATCTTGGAACGCGTTTTCGCTACCTGTTGATCGCTACTGTTTCCTCTTAAACGAAATGTTCATACTGACAAGAGGCAGGTGGGTGGCAGCTTTAACATTGAATTTAAGCGAAAAACAATATTTATTTGTCAAATAAACATTTTGTTCCTGTTTTCTGACAACATTAAAACGTATTTTGAATTAGATAAATTATATACATTCTTCTTTTTGTCTCAATTATTTTATTTAAAAAAATGTTTTTTGAACACCTTGTATAAATAATTATGTTAATGTATATATCATGGAACAGAAAATTGAATACCCTTTTAAATGAGCTATCACATGAACTATATTCTCTTTAAAAAAAATCATCAATTACGTCATCACGCCCAGATGGATGACGTCACTAGTATGATATATATGCCAAAAAATCGGAAATTAAAAATAAAAATCGACTTATGTCGGGATTTTTTCTTAAAGTCGCCGGTTTACGAAATAATGAATTTATGCCTTACTTTATGGACGCACTGTATATTGTGTATATGTATGTATGTATGTTTTATTACTTGTTTTTCATAACTTTGTTATTTTTTATTATCTTGTAAATGGTAGCAAACAAAAATTTGATATTTTGCAGTTTTATATACAGGGTGATGAATTGGAAAACGGGCCATAGGAAACTCAACTTTTGAATTCCTGCTTCCCTAATTATTCTACATCAAAAGACATGAGAAACTATTTGCAGAGGGTTGGAATTTTTATTGAAAACAATTGTTAAAATTGTTCTACGAATTAAACACATTCCAAAATTTTGTAAAATATAATAAATTTTATCAAAGTATTTTCCAAATTTAGGCCACACACAGTACAAGAATGTGTATAAGGTTGCCTTCGGTCACAATGAAATTATTATATTTTGAACTGTCAGTATCTTTATTTTATCGTTTTTATTGTTTAAAAAACAATCAAGTCGAACAGATGTCCTCAGTTGAGGAGAAAGTAGTAATAATAAAGATGTTTTATTCAGTCAATAGTTTGCGTACTGTCAGAAATAGTAACGTGTCTCCTTACTTTTACGCACTTACTTAGGTATGGCAAAAGTATTCTATTTTTCAAAATTTTGGAGTCTGTTAAATCGTAGAACAATTTTAACTTTTGTTTTTAATACAGACTTTAATCCTCTACAAATAGTTTCTCACGACTTTTGATATAAAATAATTAGGGAAGCAGGAATTCAACACTTTATAATTTTACATTGAGTTTACTATGGCCCGTTTACCAATTCACCACCCGGTATAACTTTACACACCCTATTAAAATAGCTATCAAAATGACAGTGTTGCTATTTAAAAAAATCAACGATGAAGTCATTTAAATTTGAAATACTAATCGAAAAGTCTGAGCATCTTTCAAAAAAATAATTAGTATTTGAACTATTCAATTCATTCCAAAATACAGACTCACTGTGTATATAGTAATTCATGCCCATTCCAACATTAAAATTGACGACGTGTTTTAAGATTTTGTTTTAAAGTCGTCTGTTTCTGAAGTAATGAATTTATTCTACACTTTTGCATCATAGTTTACTAACTACATAATTTTGGTTAACATAAATATTCGAATAATATATCGTTGCAAAGCCGATTAGGAGACATTCCAAACGAGATGTCAGATGCCATAAAATCCGGTTTAAAATTATCGGTCACAGTGGCCCTAGGACGTCATCTACGCCTATTAGGTCACCTGTTATAACTACTTCAGAAGCCTACGTTCGTTTATTTCCTCCCTCCAAATTTCACTATAATCAGTATTACCGTTAAAAAGATACGACGGGGTATAATGTACTATATAAGCTGCATAAGCCTTAATAAAAAGAGCGTTTGATTTGTTTTTTTTTTTGTTTAGGTAGGTGCTTTTCTTTTGCGATGCGAAACTTTTTTTCCTCATACTACGCACAATCTTAGCGTTAAAAAAACTTTCAAGACCAAAAGATCACGTTTTTTTTTTTTTAATAAAACACAACTTCAATAACAGGCTATTGATTATGTTCAGAATAAGAGAGCTAAAAGGAACTACAACGTTAACGAGATTTTATTGTCTCATATGCTCAATGGACCTCTAGATTTGAAAAAACCGTGGAGTTCTACCATTTAAATGGGTGCGTTTTTGAGAAAGGGGTTAATTAGTCCCTAGGCACAGGGTACATTAGGGTGAGTTTTATGCACTTTTGGTACAAACACGTCTACAGGAAAATTGTTCCAGGTTAAATATATACTATCGAAATATGACATTTTAAAGTCAAAAGAATTTTTTTTACAAAAATATATTCAAAAGAAAAGCAAGAAAAAACACGAAAGAAAGCAATTTTGTTTTTTGACCCATAACTTTCTTCCACAGGGATATAGGTATATGCATTGCTCTAACTCAAAATAACTCCCTTTCTTTCTCTTTAAAATGAAGTTTGGTAAAAATCTCTAGGATTTAAAATTTCTGAAATAGGATTTTTGAAAGTTCGCCGCTCACAGCATTTTTGGGCCATTTTCTCCATTATTTCGCAAACATTGTTCTGTAACTTTTTTCTACGCATTTTTAGGTACATTATATACAGGGTGTAACAAAAATACGGTCATAAATTTAATCACATATTCTGGGACCAAAAATAGTTCGATTGAACCTAACTTACCTTAGTACAAATATGCACATAAAAAAAGTTACAGCCCTTTGAAGTTACAAAATGAAAATCGATTTCTTCCAATATATCGAAAACTATTAGAGATCTTTTGTTGAAAATAGACATGTGGCATTCTTATGGTAGTAGTATCTTAAGAAAAAATTATAGTGAAATTTGGACAGCCCATAAAAATTGTATGGGGGTTTTGTTCCTTTAAACCCCCCCAAACTTTTGTGTACGTTCCAATTTAACTATTATTGTAGTACCATTAGTTAAACACAATATTTTGAAAACTTTTTTGCCTCTTAGTACTTTTTCGAAAAGTCAGTTTTTATCGAGATATTTTGAATATTTGTCAAATCCACCACATATTGAAAATCCACCACATATGTAATAATATGAAAATTTATTTATGAGGTACATTTTTAGGTCTATTTTGAACCATATTAAAAAAGAAGTAATATCTTGATAAAAAATGCCTTCTCGAAAAAATACAAAGAGGCAAAAAAGTTTTAAAATCACTGTGTTTAACTAATGGTACCGCAGTAAAAGTTTAATTGGAACATACACAAACATTTGGGGGGTTTTAAGGAACAAAACCCCCATAAAATTTTTATGTAAACATATTAAAAAAGAAGCCGCAACTCGATAAAAACTGCCTTATCGAAAAAATACTAAGAGGCAAAAAAGTTTTAGAAATATTAAATTTAACTAATGGTACCACAATAATAATTTAATTGGAACGTACACAAAAGTTTGGGGGTTTAAGGGAACAAAACCCCCATCAAATTTTTATGGGGTGCACCAATTTCACTATAATTATTTTTTAAAATGTTCCTGCCATAAGAATGCCACTTGTCCATTTTCAATAAAACATCTCTAACAGATTTCGATATATTCGAAAAAATCGATTTTCATTTTGTAACTTCAAAGGGCTGTAACTTTTTTTATGTGCATATTTGTACTAAGGTAAATTAGGTTCATTCGAACTATTTTTGGTCTCAGAATATGTGATTTAATTTATGACCTGTATTTTCGTTACACCCTGTAACATGTTACATTTAGTAGAAAGAGAAGTCAATTACCTTTATAATGGTCTATTTTATAAGGCTATACGGCTCTCTTAAGCAAGTTATGCTTTTTCAAGGTTTTATACTTTTAATGATTTTTGATATTTATTTTGAATGATTATTTTTTAAATTTCTTATTATAATTTTTTTTATTGTACCTTTAGGTATAAACATTTTGGAATAAAAAATCTTATTTTCTTTACTTTAAAATGGTGTATTGCAAAAAATTTAGGACTATTTTTAAAGAAGATATCCGAAATTGGAGAAAAAATTTATTTTTTTTTATTAGAATAATACAACAATTGCATATTATAACATAATTTTTAATTCCAAATAACTTTTCTATATAACACTTTTCGATATATATAAATATAATGGTAATTTACTCTTAAGCGAAATTCACATTTTTTAACATACCTCGTACACTATTGATAAAGTTTTATATCTGACGATTGATCTTAGGTTTTAGACTATGTAAAGCATTTTATAAAGAAAAATTTTCTTTCATAAAGTTAATAATAACAAAGTTTTCCAACTTACTGGGACCTATTGCATGTGTATGTGTCACATTTTGAAGAAGGATATCTTCTTTAAAAATAGTCCCAGAATTTGTTACAATACACCATTTTAAAGTAAAGAACATAAGCTTTTTTCATTGTACAATGTATATACCTACATATTATACAATAAAGAAGTTATAATGTAGAGCAGTCAATGAGGGTATGTGGCTCCGAATTCCATCCTACTGTATCGATTTATGTGATATTTTCACAGTAACTAGGGAATAGCACAAGAAACAAAGTCTACCCTATGCCGATGTGTGCTTTTGTCTTGGAGGCGGTTCCCACCCCTTCTCGGGGGTGGAAATTTTTTTGCTTAAATAACTACGAAAGTTGCTAGAGAACCGAATACTAAGCAAAAACTGTTCTATAATTTTTTTCGAAAACAATACTTTTTGAGTTATTCCTGGTTGAAAATTGGCCATTTTCATTGAAACGTAAACACCTTTTCAAACGGTGTCTTGCGAATACCTTAAAAACTATGCATCTAACTAAAAAAACCATATAAACATTTTTGTAGCTTATAAAATAACACAGAGATTCTTTCCTTTATGAATCTTCTAGTTATAACAAATAAAGAGATATGGTAAGTGAAAAAAACTTGTTGTCTTGGTGCATGCTCAAATCAGTGTATTTAACTTGAAATAACAGAGAAACGGTCGATTTTAGGTGTATAATGCTACCAATAACTTTTGTTGTGCTTGAAAATACCTTTAAAATAAGCAATATTAAATGTCGATTACATTCAAACTATGCGGGATAACTGTAAAAAATTTGATGACTAACGTATTTTAAGAAAAAAATGAGAAGTTTATTTAACCCCTCATCCACAAGAAATTAAATGCATCGTTTTCCTTCTACAATACATTTTACTATAGTTTTCTTTTTTGTTCAAAAAGTAATAAGGTTTAAAATAAATGGTTTTTGAAAAAAATAAGATCAAATTATTGAGCGCATTTCTAAATTTTCTTAAAAATCTTCCTATTTCTCCATGTAACTCGAAAATGATAAGAGATGCCAAAAAAAGATGCCATACAAAAATGTAGGTTCCTTCTAGGTAAACATTTTGATTTAATTATTAAAGGAAGATTTTTAAGAAAATTTAAATATGCGCTCTATAATTTGATCTTATTTTATTAAAAAACCATTTATTTTAAACCCGCTTAACTTTCTGAACATAAAAATAACACTGTAGTAAAATGTATTGTAGAAGAAAACCGATGCATTTAAATTCTTGTGGATGAGGGATGATCTCAATTTTTTTCTTAAAATTCGTTAGTCATCAATTTTTTGCAGCATATCTCGCTTAGTTTGAATGTAATCAACATTTAATATTGCTTGTTTGAAAGGACTTTTCACGAACAATAAAAGGTATTGGTAGCATTATACACCTAAAATCGACCGTTTCTCTGATATTTCAATTTCAATACACTGATTTGAGCATGCACAAAAAAAACAAACCATTTTACCTACCATATCTCTTTTTGTGTTATAACTGGAGGATTGAGGAAGGAACGAATCTGTTTGTTTTTTTATGAGCTACAAAAATGTTTTATATAATTTTTCTAGTTAGATGCATTGTTTTTAAGGTATTCGCAAAAAACCG
This sequence comes from Diabrotica virgifera virgifera, assembly GCF_917563875.1. Taxonomy (NCBI): domain Eukaryota; kingdom Metazoa; phylum Arthropoda; class Insecta; order Coleoptera; family Chrysomelidae; genus Diabrotica; species Diabrotica virgifera. The sequence continues at coordinate 109,529,593 of NC_065449.1, read as the reverse complement.
TTTGAAAAGGTGTTATATTTCAATGAAAATGGCCAATTTTCAACCACGAATAACTCAAAAAGTATTGAGTTTTCGAAAAAAAAATTATGGAACAGTTTTTGCTTAGAATTAGGTTCTCTAGCAACTTCCGTAGTTGTTTAAAAATTTTCCGCCCCCGAGAATGGGTGGGAACAGCCCCCACGACAAAAGCACACATCGGCATAGGGTAGACTTTGAATAAGGAGATATTTTCAGGCTATTCTTCAAATTTCATTAAAATCCATGCAGTAGGATAGAATTCGGAGGTAATAACCTTTTCTTGCTCTCATTAACTGCCCTAATAAGGAATTTAAAAATAATCGTAAAATATATCAAAAATCATTAAAAGCATAAAATTTTGAACAACCCTATATTGCTTAAAAGTAGTCATACAGCCTTCTACAATAGACCATTTTAAACGTAATTGACTTATTTTACTACTAAATTTAACATTGTATATACATAAATTTACGTAGAAAAAGATTACAGAACAATGTTTGAGAAGTAACAAGGAAAATGGGCCAAAATCCCTGTAAGTGGCGAACTTTCAAAAACCATATTTTGGAAACTGTAAACCATAGACACTTCTACCAAACGTCATTTTAAAGAGGAGGGAACAAAGTTAGTTTTCTGTAAAGCAATGCCTATACCTATATCCCCGTGGAAGAAAGTTATGGGACAAAAAACTAAATTACTATCTTTCGTATTTTTTTTTGTTTTTTTTTCTGAATATACTTTTGTAAAAGAAAATATTTTTGACATTAAAAGGTGATGCTTCGATAGTAAATTTAACCTGGAACAATTTTCCTGTAGACGTGTTTGTACCAAAAGTGCATAGAACTATATAATCCTAATTCGCCATGTGTCTAGGAACTAATTCACTCCTTTCCCAAAAACGCACCCCTTTAAATGGTAGCACTCCGCGGGTTTTTCATATTTAGAGGTCCATTGACATATGAAATAATAAAACTTCGTTAACGTTGTAGTTCCTTTTTAAAATACATAATCAATAGCCTATAATAATTAATGAATATTTTAAAATAAAATTATTTGCCATCGTAATAATAGTAGGGGAGGCCATGATGCTAAATTTGCAGTTACTAAAGCGTCATGGGAACCTATTAGTTTGTGAAGATTAGGTCCTAAAACCAAAAAAAGTTAAGTTAAGCTTTCCATTTTTGTGGGAACTTTCCATTTTTTAATTTAATTTGCCATTTCCTATAATCGGTTTTTCCGATTATAGCGCCATCTATTTATAATTCGAAAAAAATGTATCGAATAAAAGTTATTTGTTTTTACGAAAGGAATCCAAATCTGCAATAAAAAATGAGGGCTCCTATTTATGATTTTTCAGAAATATTGAATACGTGTATATTTCACTTTTTCGATCTGATATCCATTTCGCGAAATATCGCGGGGTTCCTATTTAAAATTTTAAATTTATGCCCCACCACTCTCCGTGGGGGTAGTGTTTGATATCACTAAATAGATTTTTGGAAAAATACTGAACACGTATTTTTTAGTTTTACGATCTAACATTCATTTGTGAAATTTTGTGACTCACCCATTTCCTTTGGCCCCTCTTAAATCGTCAGATTTTTTAAATATACACTACTCTGCATGTACTTAACTTTCGTTATCTGAATCTGACGATTTCGTTTTTTCTAAGGATCGATTTTTTTTTGAACCACCCTTAACGAACTCCCCTGTACATAAATCCAATGTATTGATGGTGGGGGTACATTTACAGGGTACAAGGTTCCTCTCCATATTATTTTTCAAAGCGCTCGAGTAACTGCAGAAATCCCCCCTTGGGCTCCCCTACCATAAGTATCTGCAATTTTTGTTTCCTGCTATTTGTTTTTAATTGTCTTTGTGATGTCTGCGTCAACCATGTCTTTCAGTTCATAAAAACATGTCAGAGCTGGAGCTCTAATGAGGCTATAGCAAACTTAGCACGGATTTGAGAGCTGAATAAAGTGGATGTCAAAGTCGAAATAATTGAGCATGAACCAGACAATTAAACGAGTGTCAACACAACAAACAGTGTTGGCAGAGAGACACTCAAAATGCATACACAAAAACGACATTGGCCTATTTCAGGTCCCTTTTCACGGCCTACTTTTTTGTTGATGTTACGTTTCCCGCCGTAATCCCCTATCCTTTGTTAGAGTTGGGAAACGTACAAGTAAGTGTTATTATTTTACTCTATACTGGTAGATAAAAAATCCAGATACCTTAATGTTTCTAATTGTATTTAGCAATGTACAGGTGGGCAGTCGTTAGAGTGGCAATCGTTTCCAGTAAAGACAAACAAGAATAAAAAACCGCTACACGCCGTAAAAATGAGTGGCGCATACAATATTCCAGCTACAAAAGATCTGATATGAAAATTACGTGGCGCGAAAACGTATTTTCATTTTGATGCAAAACAAAATTCTATTTTTATTTTAAAAGATTTTTCCATCATATTTGCTAAATTTGAAGTAAACGCGCCACAAAAGAGTAAATTTGATACAGTTTGAATTTGTGTTATCAGAAGCCGTAAAGGTCGGGCTTAAGTTTTTGAAATTTTTGGGAGTTTTGGAGACGAGAACGAAAAACAGACCCTAAATGGGAAGGGCCGTAAAATCCACAGCCTTGGACCAAAATTGAGATGTAATATATGGATGGACGAGTCTTTTCCTAAACTTTAAGATGGGATTTGGCTCAATTTTCAATTCAGTCAGGTTTAGAAAATCGAAAATTTTGTGTATATATAGTGTCGCTTGTAGGGGTGTTGTGTTTAGCTTGTAGGGATTGTGTTTCGCGCCCCTTCTGTGTCACATAGAATCATAATTAATGAAGACGACCAATATCCATTGAGACTGTTGGGAGAAAGGCTTGTTGTTAGCCCGACTGCAACCTATTTGGGAGTACTGTTCACCAGGACTCTTAACTGGGACGCAGATCTAAAGGCAACTTTAGATAGGGTAAGGAACAGGGCCAGACTTCTCTACCCTCTCTCTGGACGAATTGGCAAGACACACAAGAAGACTCTCATTCACACTTACAAGACCTTTATTCGACCCGTAATGGAGTACAAGTCATGCCTCTACTCTCTTTGCACAAGAGCAAAACAAGAGAGGTTGTTGCGAGCGGAACGTAGAATCTTGCGTATATGCAACTACGAGCACTGGAGATATCCCTCATACGAAATCCATAGCATTTCAAACATCCCCAAAATCACCGAGAGAATAAACTCTCTGAACAGGAACTTCACAATCAAAGTAATCAACGATCCCCCCTCCGACACACAAGAAACTCTCAAATGTTCCTGTTCATCTTCCGGCCACGTACTCTACCGAAAGCCCAAACACAAAAAGATTCATTTACCGTCTGCTCTAATGCAAACATGCATTGACGAACTCCCGGTAGAGTACGAAAACATCCTCGAGGCTACCCCGTTAGCCTACCGTACCCACCTTTAACATATCCTCTTCCCTACCCCGAACAGGGAGAAGTTGGTTTTTTGTGGTTTCCCAACTTCATTGCACAATTATACCTGTTCGCCCCAAGAAAATAGCCGCAACTATTTTCTCCACTCGAACGCTCACTGTCCACGCTGCGCTCAAAGCCACCTCCTGACTGCCGACGAGGGACGCAGGTTCGCCTGTCGTTGTACAAGGGTTTCTAGGGAGACTGGTCGAGAGCAAAGCACGGACAGTACACGTAAATGTCTATGGAACCAACAACAATCCATCAAACTTTCTTCTCTGTTGACTTCTTAGCCTTCTGGACACCACCGTCCGGCATAACCCAGGATCCAAAAAAACACCAGGATAAGGCACTTACCCCAGTGTGTTTTTCGGACTGTTTGCTTTTGCTGCCACATTTTACACTCACTACAAACCCTGAAGAGGACTAAATCCTAAACGGGGACAATCATTGAACGCATTTCTACATAGCATTATATCTATACACGCAAATCAAACAATGATAGTAGGGGTGTTGTGCGCCACTGGTGAGAACTGACGTTCTCTGGTAATTTTCAAAATTAGATGTGCGTTGGAAAGGTAATGATCAGTACTATCAGAAGCTGCAAAGGTCGAACTTATATTTTTGAAATTTTTGGTAGTTTTGAAAACGAGAAAGAAAAAAAAAAGAAAAACAGACCCTAAATAGGAATAGACGTAAAATCCACACCCTATGACCAAAATGAAATTTTCACATATGGATGGGCGAGTCTTTTCCTAAACTTTAATTTTTTAATTCAGTCAAATTTAGAAAATCGAAAATTTCGTGTATATATAGTGTCGCATGTAGAGGGGTTGTGGGCCACTAGCGAGAATTGCCGTTTTCTGGGGTCGCCTTGGTCGCATTCTCTCCCAAATGATCTAGTACTTACAACAGTGATAAGACAATCCGAGTTCATATCCCAGCCATCCTAATAATTTTGTAATTATGGCCGGCAAATGAACTCGGATTGCCCAATCAAACTTAGCATTGTAACCACTACAAGTACATAAACCATGATTGATTAATAACATTGATTTTTTCGATATAAACTAAGTTTCGATAACCAATATATCGAAAACTATTAATTTTATCAAAAAAATATAAAAAAATTCTTGCTTACAATTAATGTTTTTATCAACATTTGCGGTCAAAATATAATAAAAAATTTCCACCTTCGAGATGGGGTGGCAACCACCCCATGGTAAAAGCGTCTTTCGGCATCATATAGATTTTGATCCTTGGACTATCCACTACTTATTTTCAAATTTTCAAGCAAATCGATCCATTCTGTAAAAATTGCTAAGTGAAAAGTTTCAGTTCCTGGACTAATTATACTTTTGGAGCTCTATAACTTCTGAACGCCTGAACTGATGTTGATCACTAAACATGAGTTTAAAACTTATTTACAAGTAGTATCTGATGCATCTAAGATCAAGTATGATAACTGAACGTATTACAGGAATTATTGAGCTTGAAAACCGGTTTTTCCCCATAAGAAATAGATTTGATCATACTTATGAAGCCTATAACTAAAAAATTCGAATTTTCTCAGATATACGATATACACCGTTAGACGCGTCCTGAGTCCTCCTACAAACACTCAGTTATTGGCGAAATTCGTAGGTTGTAATTTTGAGTAAGTGTCGAAAAACCAAAATTTTCAAAGTTTAATTTTTCAGTTTTTCGGCTATGGTGAGCAGTGTGTATGTTTCAGGTTGATTGCTTAAGCACCATTTGAAATCTTAACTCAACCCTATTGATTTGGTGTATTTGCGGTTTTCCTGTTTCTTCTTGAACCTAAGATATATACGCCCAAAAATATGCTATTTTGTATCTACCTAGTCCTCTAGCTGGCTTACGGGTAGTCAGAAGTCAAAAATTAGACCGGTTCTAAATCGGCCCTCACACCCTCTTGTAACACAGAAAAAAAAATTCAGATCGGTGTAACTTTTCCACACACATACATACATACATACGAACATTTTGTACATACATACATACATACATACAAACATTTTCCCTTTTTTAAATAAAAATTGAGTCATATTTCTGAGCTCGATAACTTTTGAATGGTATAACCGATTTTCAAAATTAAACATGCGTTGGAAAGGTAATAATCTGTGCTATCAAAAGCCGTAAAGGTCGGGCTTAAGTTTTTTGAAATTTTTGGGAGTTTTGGGGACGAGGACGAAGACAAGACTCTAAATGGGAAGGGCCGTAAAATCCACACCCTTGGACCAAAATGGAGATGTAACATATAGGTGGACAAGTCTTTTCCTATATTTTAAGATGGGATTTGGCCCAATTTTCAATTCAATCAGGTTTAGAAAATCGAAAATTTCGTGTATATATAGTGTCGCTTGTAGGGGTGTTGTGCGCCACTGGTGAGAACTGCCGTTCTCTGTGGATAGGTACAAACTATTCTAATTAAAATGAACTGAAAAATGTAGGTATTATATTATAATATATACACCGTTATTAGGCGTCAACGCCCTTCCGGTACGGATCTATGGAGGAATATCACCAAGTCGCAAGCCTTTATCCCTTGCCGTATTGCTCCACCATAGGCCGATTAGACACCTTGCTTATTTGAAACCAAGTCGTAGATTCTATAGAATTTTATATTGTAAGTACTAATGTTGCTAAAAAAGGATTTATTTATCAATCACAACATATATTTTGTCAAAAGCACTGCTAAAATACCTTTTCTATAAAATAAAATTAAACCGAAATATTGGTATTGCCGCATGTTAGTAAAATTAAAAGCATTGACGTGTAGGATGCGTTTAAAACGTCTAATGGTGCTAGTACACGTTTGACCAACTAATTGGTAATTGGGCCAATGAGTTGGGCCAACGTATACAGAATCACTTTGCGCTTCTGCGGGATTGGTTCCAACGTTGGTCTGCAAACAGAATATTGTATACATATCAAAAGACCATCACGAGAGGCGAATGCACACTGAGCAACTCCACCAACGTGTAAACAATGTTCTTACTTGACACAACATATTGACTCGACTCATTGGTCCAATTAGTTGGCCAGACGTGTACTGGGGCCTTAAGAAATATGAGTGCATAGTTTTAGATTGTGCAGAAGAGCTTTAAAATGAGTAGTTGTTTTTTGTATTCTACAAATTATATACTGGGCCGGACTCAACACACACATGGCACGTAACACCTACTGAACCAAGATCAGCGAATCCATTAAGGACATGCCATAGGACATTAGCTATCTTATTATTACTACTGTAAAAATGTGATTTATATAACTGCAGATGATCACAAAAGGCTGTGGAACAATTAAAAACAAATCTATGTGGTTGCTTAAACGTATTTACGGAAAAATAATTTTATATAAGGCTACGTTACAAACATTTTATATGATAACCGCAAAACACTTAGTAGTCTAATTGATCTAATTAATCTAAATTTTTGGAATGTGAAATATTCATCGCTGATGAATATTTATTATTTATGAATATTTATGTGATATAATAATAAATGTCCCAAGATTCAAGATTTGAATTTGCCGTCATATGTGCAGCAAAAAACAGTCAGGGCCCTGAGCACGCCAAATAGAATTCTATTTTGCTGACGTTACAAAATCGAATTTCACAATGCAAGAATCGACGGCTGCTATGCAACGTGACGTAACTAAAATAGAATTCTATTTTACGTGCTCCCACTACAGGTTCGACAGCTGACAGCAATAATTTAGTAAAAAATGTCAAATTTAATATCTATGTCTTTAGCTTTGTACTGGTCGACATATTTTTTACAAAATGGTTAAGAATGAATTAACAATATTTTTGGTGATGATAGGCATGGTATCTATAATTTTACATATTCATTCGCAAATAACTCAAATAACTTGAAAAGTATTGACTTAGTCAAAAAATTCTATGGAACAGAAGTTGCTTAGAATTAGTCAGGTTATCCAATTCCGGACTAATTTTGAACGTATGTTTTTTCACCCCAGAGAAAGGGTGAAACATTTCCAGGGCAAAAGCACACATCGGCACAATATCACTTTTTTTGACATATTAACAATGCATATTAGGGTGCATCGAAAAAATAAAAGTTGGAAATGTTATATGTAATAGCGTGAAAAAGTTGCTAGTGTTATTTTTCAGCATATTAGTATTTTTAATTTTTTTTTTCTAAACGAATTTTCTGCCCCCCTCCCCCCAACGACCTTGAATTTTATTAAATATCTGATTTTTATGGAAATTTCAATTTATATTATTTGGAATAAAATATATGTTAACTCGATCTAAGATCAATTAAAGAAAACTTAAAATGTTGTCAATTACAAATTCAAACGATATTTAAAGTTTTATTTGTTTTTCAGTCTCCCCAACCCCTTTGAAATGTCCCGCTTGGAAAGATTGCCGAAAGGTTGCAATTAAATTGGAGGAAATATGGGAAAAGGCTTTAATTCCAATAATTTAACATACAAGAATTATTCAGCTTTTAAAAGTCTATCATGACGAAATGCATGAAGCTTATGAAACCATTTAAGAACAGGCAAAACAGTGAATTTTACAAAAATAAAATTCAATGCTTTAAGAACAAAAGTAAAACTACACGTTTCGATCTTGCAGCATGCAAATGTTACACTCTGATTAATTGTCTTTGTAGCAAATCTCAAATCTCAAAAAGTGCCTCTAGATGAGCGCGAATTTCTATTAAATCAAAGAGGTCCCAGAAAAATGGTGATAAGCTCGATTGATAGGGAAAACAAAAACAAATATAATCAGAGAAAACAACGGTAAAAGGAGAAAGTTACCGACACAAAGACAAAACTTTAGCTCAAGTAAAAAACTGTACCAAGTTTTATGGTCAATCGATCGTGAAAGAACACATATCACTCGTGCATGAACCAGGGTGCAAATATTTCGGATATGGGTATCCACTGTCTGGTATATCAGAAAGTATCAAATCCAGCTATTGCATGTGACCAAACAGTCGTAAATACTGGCGTTAAGGGTGATGTAATACGACTGTTAGAAGAACATCTTAAAAAACCGCTTGAGAGGTTTGTATGTCTGCGACATTCAAATGATCTACCCCTTGGACATCAAAAGAAGTTTGCCAGTGACCAAATCAAAAAACTTGAGGGTCTTCAAACTTTCTCCTATCAAAATTTTGATTCAAACGTTTACTTTGAGTTAATTAACTAACACGAATATCACCTTACACAACCACCTATACTCTCTAGATTTTCGAGTGACAATCTGCGAGATTTTATTAAGAATCCTAACTTAGACCCTTGTAACATTGAGATGGAGAAATATCACTGCCATAAACAATGTGTAGAGCGATGTGTCAAGCTTGTGACACAAGCTTCTCTAGCAAGTGTATCGTGTCTCTAGCAGTTTGTGAAGCGTATTCGAGGGATGGATTTAAAAAAACTCGAATTGATTCCAGAAAAACTATGCCTCACTTTAATGCTAAATCGGAAGACATCTTCGAATAGAATGCTTTTACCATATTTTTTTTGTACTAATACCTAATTTTGTACTCTGTTTTTATTTATTTTAGTCTTATAAAACTTGGGTGACGTCAGGGAGACGGATAAGTTAGCCTATTTTGTTATAAAAAGAATGTTTTAGTATACTTTTCTTAAGTAAAATTTTTAATTGCTTTATGAAACCAGAAAATATTTTCCAATTTAAACCGAATTTATTTATTCAAGTTCTATAAGGTACTACATTTCCCTTACAAAATAAATTCGCATATTAATGTACTTTTTCTAATTTTTAGTTGCCGTGGGGTGGAGAAAATATTTTTTTATTTCAACGCAACTTTACTAGAATACTAAATAGTGTGTTAGGCAACTATTGTGAGCTATTACATTTTCGTTTGGAAATAAAAATTTTTTTCGTCTGTTAACATTTTTTCAAAATTTTTAATTGTCTTGGGAGAGCAGAAGATATTTTCCAATTTCGAAAATATTTTACCAAAATACTTAACAGTTGATTGGGCAACTTTTGTGAGGTATTACTTTTCCATCGCAAGAAATTTTTTTTTTTCGCCTTTTTCGATGCACCCTAATGTATATTCCAAATTTCATGTCAATCCAAGATGTTCTTTAAAATAACAGGTTTTGCAATATTTACCGTGAGTAAATGGACTAAGCGTAGCTCTGGTATGTGTGACTGTCTGCTAGTGAACTGTAGTTTTCTGTGGCAGTTGTTTAAAATCAACCTGTTATAGAAACTTTCTATGGATTTAATAAATTTATATTTATGGCATATATTATATTTAAATATAATCATTCTTTACCTTTAAAAGTATTTTATTATTCTAAATGTGAAATAAGTCACAATTAACTTCAAAAATGATTTTATTGACGTTTCGACTTCCAACTTGGACGTCGTTATCAAAATACAAAATATTACTAAATTAAATAAAAAGGTTGTTGCTTAGTAAAAAAAATTCTTCTAATTTAATTTTCTGGCTCATTCATATAGGCAATTCAGACATATATTATACATTTTAAAGTGGAAGTGGATACTTTAAAATGATATTGCCAATATTTATGACTTGCGTTCCTGGGACAACTTTATTGAAAGGTAGTTCATTCGATTACATGAAATCAACTTTAAAAATGTGATTTGTCTTTAAAAAGACAACCACATGCAATGGTGGCAGTAAAATTCTCGTGTAAGTGATTCCATAGTACATCACGAGGAAAAACCAGGAGAAAACCTCATGATACTATCCTAACATTGCAAGTATTTGGTCTTACATTCAGTTTACTCTCAAAACTAACACCAAACTTTGACTTTATATGTATAGTTTATATATGGAGTTTGGTGTTAGTTTTGAGAGTAAACTGAATGTAAGACCAAATACTTACAATGTCGGGATAGTATCATGAGATCTTTTCCTGGGTTTTCCTCGTGACTTACTATGGAATCACTAACACGAGAATTTTACTGTCACCATTGCATGCGGTTGTCTTTTTAAAAAAATCACATGCTATGACTTTTTTGTGCCGGATATTCTTAAACTAAAGTTGGCCCAAGATCCATCAATAAAGTCGTCCCAGGAACGCAACTCATAAATATTGGCAATATCATTTTAAAATCTTTTATTTTAAAATGTAAAATATATGTCTGAATTACCTATATGAATGAGTCAGATTAAATTAAATTATTTGAAGATTTTTTTTACTAAGCAACAACATTTTTATTTAATTTGGTAATATTTTGTATTTTGATAACGACGTCTGAGTTGGAAGTCGAAACGTCAATAAAATCATTTTTTAAGTTAAATTGTGGCTAATTTCCCATTTAGAATAATAAATTACATAAATGCCACAAAGAAATAGCTTCAGCTTCAGAACAATATTTACAAGTAGGTAAGTAGTGGTATTTTTCCCAGTATTTTCTTTACAAGTGTTATAGGGGTGTAACACGATAGAACGTTGTGTAATTTCATTAAGAAGTGTTTAAAAAACAACATATCAAAAAGCTTTACTCGAAAAGTGGGTGCTTCATTTTTTATTAAACAAATGAACTACGAAATTAGATGATTACGAAGATGACTACGAAATTACTCCGAAAATATAAATTTTAGAAAAATACTGACTTTACCATTAAAAAATTCAAAGAATTTTACAAAAAAAACCTTATAAAGAATTTTCTAAAACTAAATCTGTATCTTCTATAATTTTTTATTTATAACGCTAAAATCACCATTCTCACAAACATTGGCGCACTGTAAACTAGAGTACGGCGAAGTGAACGGTTGAGTTATTTTAATGTTATTCTTTAACCAATGGATCAAATGAAATTTTACAAACTGAACATAAAAGAAGAATAACTAAGCTATCTTATGGTTATACTAAAAAGAAATAAAATGTATGGGCATAAGTACGGTGTGGGCGGAAATTAAGCCCTACATGAATTTTGTTTAAAAATGATTTAAAAATGTGTAACTAATACATGTTTTCTTATAAAACACTCAATTTTGTACAACTTACTTTTCAAGCATCTTGCTAAATGATGTTTTATTCAAAAAAAATCTCAAAAATTTAATTCACATGATATGACGTCTCAAAAAATGTAATTTTTGAAATCTTCGTAGTTTTATAGAATTACCACCATTTTAAGACAGAATTACACAAGTTTAAACAAATCGATTACAGTTTTATAAGTGATTTTTTAAAGCTTAAGATGCAGTCTTTAAAATGAACCGCATTATTTTACTTTAGAAATGAAATAACTATTACTAGTTAAAAAAATGTTTATACAAAGAGATCAAAACTTTTTTCTGTAAAACATACCTAAAATACTTTTAATAATAAGCTTAAACAATAATAAATGTTCAGCAAAAAAATTTTTTTTAACTCTTATACAGTATGTCTGTGTATTTTGGAACCTATTGATAAATTTTATTATCAGTTTTACGAAAAAAAGTTATTCATTATAAGATACTCTACATCGTATACAATCTAAGACGCAATCATCAAATATCAAATTTAATTAATTTTATACGAGGTATGTCAAAAAATATGAATTTCACCAAGAGTAAAGTACCTTAACTCGTAAAAAAATTCATTTTTTACATACCTCGTATAAAATTAAAAAGTTTGATATCTGATGGTTTTATCTTAGATTTTAGACCAAGGAGAGCATTTTATGAAGAATAACTTTTTTTCGTAAAAGTGATAATAAAATAGGTATCATAATTGTAATAAAATGATGATGAGTATCCGTAATTTCAGAAAAAATGAAATTTTTTTTTATTAGAATGACGTAATTTTATATTTAAACATAGTTTTTAATTTCAAAGAACTTTTCATAATACCATTTTTTGATATTCTAGAATATAAAAGTACTTTATTCTTTAACTAAATTCATATTTTTGACATAACTCGTATAAAATTGATAAAATTTGATATCTGATGGTTGAGTTTTAGATGTTTGACTATCCAGAGCATTTTATGACGAATAACTTCTTTTGATAATAAAAAAGTTTTCCATATGTGGTTCCTAGCTTCGCAGACATACTGTATAAGAATTTCTGTACAAGAATTTTCAAATTGCAATGTCATATTCGGATTCAGCATAATCAAAAACAAAATAGAAACATATTTGATCAAAGTAAAATGATGAATTTAAAGATATTTTTAAAATTATTTATACAAAACAATTGTTATTGTTTAAACAATTAATAAACAATTAGCGGCCAAATCTGCGAGTAGAACTTTTTACTTTAACATGTAGGTATATAAACTAACAAAAAAACTTTTAGAAAAATATAAACTTGTTTGAATTTTTCCGAAACAATGAATATTTTTGTTCTAATTCTTCTTCTTCTTCACGTGCCATCTCCGCGACGGAGGTTGTCAATCATCATGGCTATTCTGATCTTAGATGCTGCTGCTCTAAACAGTTCGGTTGATGTGCATCCGTACCATTCCCTCAAGTTACGCAACCACGAAATTCGTCTCCTTCCTACACTTCCCTTGCCCTGGATTTTCCCCTGTATAATCAACTGAAGTATAAGTTGTTCTAATTGCACTCCCCTATTAGTAGCTTGAGAACCATTTTCAAATGAGTTTAATATAGAGCGATGGGCCATATATAATTACTTTTCATTTTAACACGTTTTAATCGTTATCCTTAAAAACCAACCCTCCCATCTTTATATTTTATTGAAAGGGTGAGTAAGTACAGCGCAGGCGCTCCTCGCATGTTTATCGACTGGCTACTGTTTCATACAAGTGCCAGGCTGCCTGCGATATCATGGGAAAACGATGCGTGCATTCAGGAGAATCGCGTGATTGCGGCCTTTTATGACATTTCCTTTCGAATTTTCACGTTTCCTTCTAAGTTTTCACGTAGTTGATCACTAACGGAAGCAAAAATTATCGTTGTTTGCTTGTCTTCTAGATTGTTCTACAGATAATAAGAGGTGTTAGACTGTTAACTGATTAAAATTTTGTGTTATTGTTGATGAAAATGTGTAAAGATGAAGGCGGAAATCAAAAAGCCACAACAAGTGTCCGAAGGGCATTCATGGGTGAGTCGCTTATAACAATAAAGGAGAATTATACAAATAGTGGTTTTGTATATTATTTTTAAGATATTCATAGCAAAGGTCTCTTACAGCAAAAATAAGAATAACATTAAAAACAAAACAATGCAAGATGTAATGCTGACCTTAAAAAAAATTATTTCGTTATATATGTATGTAGATAACTCGAAAAAAACTATTTGTCTTACGTATTTTTGGCTGCAATGCTATTCAAATGGGGATTCATTTTTTTCGAATCCTAGGAAAACTAATACGTATTTTTGAAAAGTTTAAACGAAGAATGAAAGATTACGTTCTTACCGAGGACCAAAAGTCCCTGAAAACTTCTATAATGTTTATTTTAATAAGTTACAGGGAGAAAAACTAAGAGAAAATGTAGTGTGATTTTTAATTTCAAATATCTCATTGAAAAGAAATTCGGCCCTCGATAATAATTTAGTTTTTCATTCTGCGTTTAAATTTTTTAAAACTATTTATTAGTTTTTTTTCAGGATTCGAAAAAAATGGACACCATAACCATGGTAATATTTTCCAAATCGAACATTCGCTGTCTTTGTCATACAACGCATTAAGTCAAATATAATATGATGACAAGACACTGAGAGTTTTAAATATTAGGCATGGCATCGGGAATATTTTGAATTGTTGATTAAAAATAATATTGGTAGTGTATTTGATAAATAACTGATTTAAGACGTGAACTGAATAAAAAGTTATTTATTTTTTATTATTTATGGAAGATCCAAGCAGAGAATACATCAGGATATATTCTGTGATCCAAGTATTCTGTTGTTAAAGATGTTTAAAATTGTAAGCGTTCCATAGTAACAATATATTATTAAAAAATTACTTTAACACTTTTCCTCTTTTCTCGATTGGGTATTAGTTTTTGTTGTACATATAAATTATTACAATCACTAAATACATAGTTAGTAGAAAGATTATGACATTTATTAACTGAATTAAGAATTTGCAATTGTACAAATAACAGTTATCCAAGAACATTCAAAAGCCATCTCTTTAAAGTTAATGATGACCTTGTCAAGTAAAATGACATCCTAGTAATGTTAATATATCAGAAAAAGTAGGGATAGCCGTAAAATATTTGCGAATTATGTACCGATGGACTTAAATATAAATATGCGCAAAAAATGGAATGTTTATAATTTTGGTTATGTTTTTTTAAATATCATAAAAAAATTAACAAATTGCCAGACTGGACAAACGACGACAGCCAGTATACATTCTCTAACAAATATAATAAAATATAAGTGAAAAGTGAGGTTAAACAGACAATTTTGGATTCAAAAGATAGAAATAGCGTATACGCTGTGAGCTCGTACGTAGAGGGGATATTTATAAATTCGCGAACGCCAGTAGTGACAAGTCTGTAAACGTTTACTGGAAATTTGACATAAATGTCAAATAGTCCAGGGCGGATCTGTTTTGAGATGGACGTTGAGAGGTGACTCAAATTTTTTTTGCAGAAATTGCTTGAAAATAAGTCAAATAATAATATTTGAGTTATCCTGCCTCTCAAAAAGGTCCGGAACATTGTTTAAATAATCAAAATGTCAAAAATTGAAGGAAAAATTCGATTTTTTTCTTTGTTTTTTGATTATAACTTTAAAAGTATTCATTTCCGAGAAAAGTTGTACTGACATAAAAGTTGCGTAATTCAATTTACTACAATATAGAAGTGGTTAAAAATTTAAAAAATAGTAACCCTAGTTGCAAAATAGCAATAATTGCGAAAAAACTATACAAAAACAAGTATTTGCATTTTACGTTTTTCAACCATTTATGCTACACTTAGGAGCTTCATATTTCTCCCTGAAAAACTTTATGATACAGTAAAATAATACTGTTTTCATTAAGATCGGTTCAATAGATTTTGCAAAATAAATTTTGCAATACAGCTTTCGCAAAAAAATTCATTTTTTCAAAATGTTACAGGACTGAAAGTAAAGCAGATAGCAAGTTGAATTTTTTTTTGCTTATAGAAATGTACTCTACCTTTCATTTGCAATTTTCAAAATTAAAATCGATTAATTACCACGGCGTCAGAAAATTTTTGAAATAAACAATAATTTTTGGTGCTACGAGCAGGACAGCTGTGTTCGATTCACACAGGTTGATTTCCACCAAAATTTCTTCTAATCTTTATCTAATATATTACTTTCTTACTCTATATTTTGTTGTATTTTAATATTTTAATTCCACAAAAATCAAACTAATTTTATTATTGTTTGTGAAATATTGTTTAAACAATTGAATATGTTTAAAAATAATAAACTTTTATTATTTAAGTTAAAATATATGAACAAAGAAAGTTTTTGCTAATAAAAGTGTTATTTCAAAGGATAGAGTATGTGTTTTTATTTTGCAATAAACAAATTTATTTATTTATATCAAAATGTCATAAAAATTAAAATGTATCAATCATTATAAAAGGTCATTGAAATGCCCAATCAGAGCCACCTATCCGCTGTCCTGCGCGTAGCACCAATAATTAATGCTTATTTAAAAAAATTCCTGACGCCGTGGTGTTAAGCGATTTTAATTTTGCAAAATTGCAAATGAATTGTACAGTACACTTCTATGTGCAAAAAAATTTTCAACTTGCTATCTGCTTTATTTTCAGTCCTGTAACATTTTGAAAAAATGAATTTTTTTTACGAAAGCTGGATTGCAAAATTTATTTTGCAAAATGTATTGAACCGATCTTAATGAAATTTACAGTATTGTTTTACTGTATCATAAAATTTTTCAAGGTGAAATATGAAGGTCCTAATTGTAGCATAAATGGTTGAAAAACGTAAAATGCGAATACTTGTTTTTGTATGTTTTTTTCAAAATTATTGCTATTTTGCAACAATTGTGAGTATTTCTTAAATTTTTAACTAATTCTATATTATAGGAAATTTAATTACGCAACTTTTATGTCAGTACAACTTTTCTCGGAAATGAATACTTTTAAAGTTATAATCAAAAAACCAAGAAAAAAATCGAATTTTTCCTTAATTTTTTGACATTTTGTTTATTTAAACAATGTTCCGGACCTTTTTGAGAGGGAGGATAACTCAAATATTATTATTTGATTTATTTTCAAGCAATTTCTGCAAAAAAATTTGAGTCACCTCTCAACGTCCAAATGTACTAATATTTTTACAGATCCGCCCTGGTCTAAAAGTGATTAATTTAAAATTAAAATTAAAAACAATAATTATGAAAAATATTAGTTGGTCAAAGCTGTGGTATGTATTTTTACCTTAAATATACTTACGTTTTAAATACTGAATTTACGTTTTTTTAATGTTCCGTAATATGTAATTATAAATTAATCTATTAATCTTAGCGCCATCTACACGATAATTGTGAAAGTATCCGAAGTAAGATATTAATATTTCATCAATAGAATGTCAAAATGATTAGCAAAATCTTAAAAAAATCTATTACAATTTAATTACTTTTTAGCGTTGTAAATATTAAGCGATAACAATTAAATAATAAATTTAATAATTACCGGTAAAAGTTGAATTAGTAATCCGCTAGGAGCGACACCAGCGAAGCTCAGAGCGTATAGCATGTGTAATGTAACTGTACTGTCATGTACTATTTTTGATCAGTGGAAATCTTTTTTTGTGGAACGATTTTCTCTCCTTTTCTAAAATTTTCTAGAACTATCTTGGTTAAAAATCCATTTCATGTTATAAAATATTATTTGTCCATTGTTAAGCCTAAGTCAATTTATTTTGAAGATTATTCATTTAGTATTTGTTTTCTTTGTCTCCTAGTTCAATTCGTAGCAGATCTCTTGAAATAATTGCTATTAAATAAAAACCCAATCATCTCTCTCAATACGGTTGGCTATGACAAAATTTGATAATAATGGTTCTCCGGAAATTCTACTTTATCTTCTGGAATGTCAAATTGCAACATATTATGCTATGTTAAAATCGAAATATTTTCTATATACGAGACGAGTTATTATCTTGCGTATGAATGTAATTCTCAGTGACTTGGAAAAAGTAGTTCATGTGTAAATAGTAGTCAATTTAAGAGGCAACAGTGGCGCGTCACCAAAAAGGGAAAACGCGGTGCAAGATTGCAGCGTTAATTTTGAATATTTTGTCGAGATATTTGGCACACACATTCGTAATATAGAAAAGAATGGCGGCACAGAGCCCAATTTGAGAAATATGTTAGAATGTGTAAATTACTATATAATTAAATACAATATTAAAAAACGCTGGACGGAAGGGCCGCCCGAGAACTTTATTGTACCGATCTATTTTCGTTATCGTACTAGATACTGGCATTCTATAAAAATAACAAAGTTACTCGTTATTTTGATATTTTAGAAACACCTTGTATACTTGAAAATATTTTATGGTTCTAAGCATCATTAATTCCCGCATTTGAGAAAATGTTCGGGGACACACTATAGATTATTTCATAAATCAATAGAATGTTAGTCATACTTTCATTTCAAATTAGTCCATTTTTCTGAGAAATTAATAGTTTACAATATTTGCACTTTACTGCATGGATTGTAATGAAATTTTGGGAGTAGCCCAAAGCCCAATCTCATAATTCAAAGTCTATCCTATATACTATGGCGCTTTTATCATGGGGGCGGTTCTCACCACTTCTCGGGGATAGAACATTTTTATTTTCGAATTGCATGGAGCAAAAGGAAGAATTTTAAGAAAATTTAAAAATGCGCTCTATAATTTGATCTTATTTTTTTCACCCGTCCAACTTTTTGAAAGTAGAAATAGCACTATATTAAGAGGTATTGCAAAAGAAAAACAATGCATTTAAATTCTGGTGAATGAGGGGTTAAATGTATGTACTTCTCATTTTTCCTTAAAGTACATTAGTCATATATTTTTTTGCACCATATCTCGCTTAGTTTGAATGTAACCGACATTTAACGGTGCTCGTTTTAAAGGCCTTTTCAAACACTACAAAAGCATGAGCACTTTGAGCATGCACCAAAAAACAAACTCTTTTTACCTACCATATGTCTTTTTGTATTATAAATAGAAAATTTACAAAGGGAAGAATGTCTGTTATTTATAATTAAAAAAAAATTATATAGTGTTTTTAGTTTGATGCATAGTTTTTAAGGTATTCACAAAAAACCGTCCGAAAACGTGTCATTTTTAAATGAAAATGGCCAATTTTCAACTACGCATAACTCAAAAAGTATTGAGTTCTCAAAAAAAAGTATAGATCAGTTTTTGCTTAAAAATAGGTTCTCTAGCCACTTCCATGCTTATTTTGACCAATAAACTTTCCACCCCCTTGAAGGGGTGGGAATTTCCCCAAGATAAAAGCGCCATAGTATATAGGGTAGATTTTGTTTCTGGAGCTATTCCCTATTTACTGTGAAAATATTAAGTACATCGATGTAGTAGGATGGAATTCGGAGCCAAATACCCTCATTGACTACCCTATAATAATGCTCTGCTATTTATTCAGTGAATTTGTACTCTACGAGCTCCCTAGTGGGAAAGTTTTGGGGTAGTTCTGATTTCTTTCACTATATATGGATTTTGGGCTGCTGAATTCGAATATGAGGTTTGCGGACAAAATTTCTTGCCGGAACATTGAAAAAATCGCGAGAAAATCGAAAATGTTTAGCTTTTTTCCGCTTTTCTGCTCAAATCTCGAAAACTATTAACTTTTAATAAATGGTTTGTTAACAGAAATTAAAGTACTTAAAATTATCTACACATATCACTATTTACTTTTTTTTTCAGACGAACCGTTCGGTCTAAAGTGCAAGTTGAAAATTGCGAATTTTTAACGATCTCGGCAAAACCCACTTTTTACATTCCAAAACTTTAGTTTTATTAGAATGCTGCCATTTGATAAATTTCTCCTAGTTTTCTGTACAAATAATAAATGTTAGTTCATAATATGAATATGGTATGTCTCTTCTCACAGCTTCCATGAATCCATTCCATCCTAAAATAACGATAATGTCTCTGCTTTTCCCTTAGAGCCACAGAAGATCAGGCACAGATATGAAGTCACAGTTTCAGTTGGTGTCAACATTTCCTTCGGATCTTGATTTCTGATAAACCTTGAGGTTTTGTCATTTGAAAATGTATTAGTTGAACAGCTCTCTGACTTCCATAAACCTCAGGTGCGTGTTTAGTTTTTAGCCGAGGAATGGATTAGTTAGGAGCTATTGCATATTTTGGCACAATACAAAAAATGCCACCCATGACGTAAAAAGTGTGGTATCCGTCGATTGTATGTACGTCAACCCTTTTTGTCCCAACGCTGCGTATTATATATGTTTTTGAAAAAGTGGGTCTGTATTCCCAGCCGCCTTATATATACGTTCAAGGTGTTATGGTCTCAATTTACCAAAGCCGAAAATATGCGTTGCTTATAAAATTTTAGACTCATTGGTGTCCCAATGCCGCAGAAATATGTCCGAAAATGTTAGATTATTGTTCCCAAAGCCTCAAAATGTTGGCACCTAAGACAGGTCATGCGGACCCATTGCCGTATATATTTGTTCACATATTTTAGATATATGCTATATTGTAGCACTGGTGGCAACGCTTATAGGTAGCTGCTAGAAGGTGAAGCGTTTGTAGCCACAGAAAAGACCAGGAAAAAAGAAGCGAATCGAGATACATGTGTTCAAGATGCGAAGTTGGCCTTATCGTAGTGTCATGTTTTGAGGAGTTTTCGTACACATGTTGTGTAAAGCACGGCTGGTCAATTTTCTGCGGATCGCCTGCGATTGTTGACACTTCCAGATATGCAACGCGCTTGCTCAAAGTCTTGTAGCGGCAGTAAGGCCCAAATAGTTGGTCTCACCGTTCTTTGAAGGGCTAGCCGTTTTCTCTACAAAAAGTACGGCTCAAGAAAATAGGTTGATGTAGTTTCCTCTTTAAGGTTTTGTTCATCCTATATGGGAGCTGTTCGCCTGGAAGTGTCAGCATTCGTAGGCGATCCGCATAAAATTGACCTGCCGTGCTTTACACAGCAGGTGTATGATAAACGCTGATTGTAACGTACATATAATCGACGAATACCACACTTTTCACCTCATAAGTGGCATTTCTTGTATTGCACCAAAACATCCAGTAGCTCCTAAGTAATCCATTCCTCGGATAAAAAAGAAACCCGCGCCTGAGGTTTATCGAAGTCAGGGAGCTGTTCAACTAATTCATTTTAAAAGGACAAAACCTCAAAATTTTCCTTGCAGAGACATTCCCGGCCTCTTAGGACGGAATGGACTCATGGAAGCTGTCACAAGCGAGATACCATACCTTTTAACTAACATTTATTATTTGTACAGAAAACTAGGAGAAATTTATCAAATGACAGCATTCTAATAAAAAATAAAGTTTTGGAATGTAAAAAGTGGGTTTTGCCGAGACCGTAAAAATTTGCAATTTTCAACTTGTACTTTAGACCGAACGGTTCGTCTGGAAAAAAAAGTAAATAGTGATATTTGAAGATAATTTTAAGTACTTTAATTTCTGTTAACAAATCATTTACTAAAATAAATAGTTTTCAAGATTTGAGCAAAAAAGTGGAAAAAAGCTGAAATTCTTCGCTTTTTTCGTGATTTTTTCAATGTTCCGGCAAGAAATTTTGTCCGCAAACCTCATATTCGGATTCAGCAGCCCAAAGTCCATATATAATGAAAGAAATCAGAACTACGCCAAAACTTTCCTAGTAAAAACACAATTTTATTGAATCATATGATCGCGTGAGAGAGGACACACACAAGATTCTAGCAAAATTTCAATTTTCTGTAACTTTTCGAGGTTTTGAGTTAGAGCAACGAGTTTTATGTTATTGGAAAGATAATTTTACGTTCTTTCAAAATGTGTAAAAATATACAGGGCGTATGTAAAAAATTAAGATTTTTTTTTCATTTCCGGTTAAACCGGAAGCTATATTGTGGGCGAAATTTATTGTTCTAATAGATAACAAAGTACTATATGTGTCTGCCAAATTTCAAATTTTAGTTCCTATTACAGAGGTAGTTACGGGCACTCGAATATTTTTTTATAAAAAATTCATAACTCCCCTCCTATGAGAAGTTAAGAAATCTGACCAATGTTATTCAATTTACCGATAGGATATCAAAAACATATCAAAAAATAAACAAACTCCTTGGAGTCGTTTTTGAGAAAATTTAGTTCAAATTTATATAAAATTTTGACCCCTTAAATATAGGCAACCCATAACTTTTTCTGAAAAACGATAATATTCTTGTTATAGCCCCATCTTTGAGCTATATAAATGTTTTTTCAAATTAAATTTATCTTAAACAAGTCTTTAGATTGGTAGGGAAATGTATCGGGTGGGCGGTCGGCCATGCTTGCAGCCATTTTGGATTTGGAAATGTCAAATTCCGTATTTCTATTTACCTATCGATGAGCTAATTTGCGCTGTCCCGGCCAGACAGCAATCTTACACTTTTGGCCAAGAAACGCATAAGCGCCCTACTACTACATTGTTTGATTTGCTTGTCTTGATAATGTTAAGAAGAAATGCGTACAATGTGCTTCCCCGTTTAGGATTTTGTCCTCTTCAGGGTTTGTGGTGAATGTTTAGTGTTGGCAGCAAAAGCGAACAGTCCGAAAAACACACTGGGGCAAGCGCCGTGTCCTGGTGTTCTTGGATCCTTGGTTATGCCGGACGGTGGTGTCCAGAAGGCTAAGAAGTCAACAGAGAAGAAAGTTTGATGGATTGTTGTTGGTTCCATAGACATTTACGTGTACTGTCCGTGCTTTGCTCTCGACCAATCTCCCTAGAAACCATTGTACAACGACAGGCGAACCTGCGTCCCTCGTCGGCGGTCAGGAGGTGGCTTTGAGCGCAGCGTGGACAGTGAGCGTTCGAGTGGAGAAAATAGTTGCGGCTATTTTCTTGGGACGAACAGGTATAATTGTGCAATGAAGTTGGGAAACCGCAAAAAACCAACTTCTCCCTGTTCGGGGTAGGGAAGAGGAGATGTTAGAGGTGGGTACGGAAGGCTAACGGGGTAGCCTCAAGGATGTTTTCGTACTCCACCGGGAGTTCGTCAATGCATGTTTGCATTAGAGCGGACGGTACATGAATCTTTTTGCGTTTGGGCTTTCGGTGGAGTACGTGGCCGGAAGATGAACAGGAACATTTGAGAGATTCTTGGGTGTCGGAAGGGGGGCCGTTGATTACTTTGATTGTGAAGTTCCTGTTCAGAGAGTTTATTCTCTCGGTGATTTTGGGGGTGTTCGAAATGTTATGGATTTCGTTTGAGGGATATCGCCAGTGCTCATAGTTGCATCTACGCAAGACTCTGCGCTCTGTCCTCAACAACCTCTCTTGTTTTTGTCTAGAGCAAAGAGAGTAGATACATGACTTGTACTCCATGACGGGTCGAATAAAGGTCCTGTAAGTGTGAATGAGAGTGTTCTTGTGTGTCTTGCCAATTTTTCCAGAGAGAGCGTTGAGAAGTCTGGCCCTGTTCCTTACCCTATCTAAAGTTGCCTTTAGATCTGCGTCCCAGTTGAGAGTCCTGGTAAACAGAACTCCCAAATAGTTCACAGTCGGGCTAACAACAAGCCTTTCTCCCAACAAACTCAGAGGATATTGGTCGTCTTCATTGCGAATGATTCTATTTGACACAGAAGGGGCGCGAAACACAATTGTTGTTGTTTTGTTCGCGTTGAGCGTGACTCTCCACTTACAACACCATTCGCCGACGCCGTCCAACAGAGCCTGGGCTCTTCTGAAGAGGAGTCTTGGGTTGTATCGAGAGGTAGTTGAGAGCAGAGTCGTGTCATCTGCATAGAGAAACAGCCGAGTACCTGGGATATTTTGGTTAGTGATGTCGCTGTTGTAGATAATGTACAACAGCGGCGCTAAGACTGAACCCTGGGGAACTCCAGCTTGTGGAGTGAAGGGGGTGGACTTTTGATCGCATATTTTCACTCTGACAGTACGATTGTGGAGGTAGGAGTGTACAATTTTGGTAAATTGCAATGGAAGCCCGATGTCCAGAAGTTTCCGAACAAGCCCGTCGTGCCAGACCTGGTCGAAAGCCTTCTGCACATCCAGAAATGTGGCTATGGCGAATGAACCATCGTTGATGGTTTATAAGCGCCCAATACTCCATAAGGAGGGATGGAACGAGAGATCGATGAGCTAACTTTAAGTTAAATTTCATTCGTTTCGGTCAAAATTTACAAAAATGGTCCCCAAATAACCCCCCTATTTCGGCCCCCCTTTGAGAGGTTTTTTTCAAAAGCGTAGTTTCTCGACAAAATTCTCTTAAACTTACTCATACCGAATTTCATCGAAATCGGTCCAGTAGTTTTTGCTGGGCGGTGGCGACATACGTACGTACATACGTACGTACGTACGTACGTACGTACATACGTACATACTTCCGACATGTTTTTTTATTTGCTTTTTAGACTCAGGGGGACTCAAGACGTCGAAAAAAAGTGAAATCTGAAAAATTTTCTTTTGCACGATCCTATAACTTTATCTATTATACTCATACTGCGTATGTAGTACGATAAAGTAAAAACGAGCCCGTGCCGCCATTAAGAAGAATAAAGAAATACACTTTCTTCAAATAAACTTTTGCATCCCATACCTAGATCTTGTGTCACATTTGAACTACTAAAATTTTTTATCTCTAACACGAAATCGAACATATTTTAACCAATAACTGATTAAGCAACATAGATAAATAGTCACTGTCATTTTGACAAACCTGCATCAGATTTCTGAGTGTAATACCCGTTGCATTTTGGTTTATTTTTAAAAATATTTATTTACTTATATTAAAATTGTTTTCTATTACTTCCATTTAGCGCAACTATGAGTATAATGTCAAAATATTCAAGTTATGTCAAATATTGCCGACGCACTGTTGCCAAAGTTTCGCAGAACTCTCGAAAAAAGATGTGCTACTATCTCCCAAATTTATATTGATGACGCGCTACTGTTGGCTCTTAAGATGATTACAGTATGGTACAGAATATTCAACAATCATTTAGAAGAAATATATTTAACAGGGTGAAAAATAACTACACAGAAAACAAAACAAAAAATATTTTATATAGGACACCCTGTATATTTTCTCATATTTAGATTCCTCTCATAATCCATGTTCTTGCAATATGAACAATATGTTCTATTTATTAAATTAATGTTAAAAGAAATTATTAACAACATTCGTCAATAGGGTGAAATACAAAAGAAAATAACAATTTCTTCATATTTTTTAAATTAAAAAACCTATATTTCATTTATCTGAAGCATTTCTTTTATACTATTCTTACACTTTTATGAAGTATTCCATGTACTTAAAATTATTGCTTTCAGAGATATGTTTAGTTTATTTCAAATTTCGGGAATATATTTAATTTGTTTAAGAGTCTTGTGTAGTACAAAATAAGAACCATCATAATATGTAACAAATTTAACAATTAATGTGATTTTGAAGAAAGAAGTCTAGGAAATTAAGTAGAAATGTTTAAAATCTACCTCCAATGTCTAAGCGCTTGTATCCGATATTCAAATGAGTGAGGCACATTTCTTAACATTTGTCGGAAGACAATATTATTAAAAGCTTTTCTTATTCTATTTTTCATATCATCTTGTATTGTTGGATGCTACTGGTATACAAGTTTTTGTACAGTTTCTGTTTTTTATATATCCTTATATGGAAAAATCAATTTTTAAAATTTCGGGTGGCCGCACTGGTCAAACAGTTGGCTCTCCTCTGCCTATCCACCTCGCAGGAAGTTTGCCGTGGAAAATTTTGCAGTAGTAGTGAAAAACTAATATTCTGGAAATGTAGATATATCGCACCTTTCACACGGCCGCCAAAAAAATGTAAGCCAATTACGTAGTCCGTAGTCCCCATGTCCAATGCCAAATATTCAGAATTAATATCCGATATTGAACAGTATAATTTATCACCCCGTATATCACATCAACCAATTTGTTATTATATTCAAACATGTGCGAGTTATTTAATTTGTTTAATGTATAATATTGGCATAATATCTCACTCATGACCATAAAGATTACCTTAAAACAGTAAAATAAAACTAAACATTTTGCCTTCATAATCATAATGAAACTTAAGAAAACATAAAAATCATAAACATAACCTCTAGGAAAATAAGTACACACTAGCTATAGATTGCACTTCCATAATTAATTACCTCCATGACAAGGCTTCATACGTGAACTATCTACTACTCCACAATAAGGAATTTGAGTATTTTGAAATCCTATAACATCCCTTACTACATATCGATCATTCGGTAAAACTTTATCCACAATATAAGGTCCTTTATACTTGGGTATAAGTTTTTTATTTACATTTGGTGTGGTATCATAATTTCCAATCATAACATATTGTCCAGGTCGATAAACCTGAGACGGTATATGACTTTTATCATACATCTTCTTAGATTGTTCCTGAGAAATCTCTATTCTTTCTTCTGCAATTGCCCTAATGTCTTTTAAGCATCTTTGTTCTTCATCTAACAACTGTAATGTCTCTCCAACATTATACCTAACTTTACCCCTTTGGTCCCTAACAAATAGGAGTTTAGCGGGTGTTTCTTTTGTAGATCTATTTACACTATTATTAATGCTGAACTCTACTTCACTTAATGTTTTTTCCAATTTGTCTGATTCTCGTTTGAAAGTTTACCCAACATGGGAGTTAATAGACGATTTATTCTCTCAATTTGTCCATTTGCTCGGGGATAACCAGTAGCAATAAGTGTATGCTTGATTTCATATTCGTCAATAAATTTAGAAAACTCTCCTGATATTAAACAGGATCCTCGATCAGAGATTGTCTGTTTGGGAACCGAATAATAACAAAAATAATCAGTTAAATGTCTAATCACTTCACTTGCATCTGTACTTTTACAAGCATAAAATTTGACATACTTGGTAAATGCATCAATAATTTCAAATATATACTTTTGTTTTTCTACTTCTGGTAGAGGTCCATAGTGATCTATGTGAATGACTTCAAAGGGTAGATTCCCTTTAGGTATATTATGTAAATAGCTCTCCTGTTTACCTGATTTAGGGTTGTATTCAATACATTTCAAACAATTTTTTATATACTCCTTAATTTTCGTTTTAATTTGGGGAAACCAATTCGTTCTTGTAATTAATTCATAAGTCTTGTCAACACTAAAATGACCCATATTGTTATGATATGTGTGTAAAATGTGACTTTCCATATCCTTTGGCACATATAATAAAATTCTTCCTTTGATCTTTCTATAAACTAGTCCATTCCTTAACTCAAAAAATGTGTGCTCAGCTTCTTCTAATTGCTTTCTTATACGGACTATATTTTCATCTGTGGTCTGCCTGACAGCTAAAGTCTGCTCTAATGTATTTCCTTCTAAGATTAGTACACTATTTATTCTACTTAAAGCATCAACATGCTTCATTCGCTCACCTGGCCTATGTTCAATGGTGTAGTTATAATCCTGTAGAGTAAGATACCATCTCATGATTCTAGTGTTTATATCTTTTTTAGACATAGCTAACTTAAAACTATCACAATCAGTCAAAAACTTGAAAGGAATTCCTTGTAAATACACACGAAATCTTTTTAGAAAATAAATTATTGCAAGGCATTCTAACTCAAAGCTGTGATATTTTGTTTCATAATCAATAGTTCTTTTACTGAAGAAGAATATAGGATGCAATTTCGCATCTGCTTGTTTCTGTAATAATATTGAACCGTAACCCTGTAAACTAGCATCACAATGCAGTTCAGTTTCTGCATTTGGACTATATAGAGCTAAAATAGGCTGAGATATTAATTTATCCTTAATTTTTAAATAGCTATTGGGACCGTGCAAGTTCGGCCAAGCGACACCTATTTCTACGCTCTGCAACTTTATTGGCACTTTTCATTATATTGACCAAATTGCCCTGGTTACTGGATAATTGTCAAGGCTATAGTCCAAAAAAATAATAAGAAGAAAAAATAAGATTCAGGTTATGTTATTAAAACGTAAACAATTGTATGTAGTAAATAAAATTAGTTATTAAAATGCAATACTGCAAGCAAAATACAATTAATTAAATTTACCTTTATATAATAATTGCATATCATATCAATATTGTGGAGCAACATATAATTTTTCTTCTTCAATGACAGTAGATATGAAATGTACGTCAATTTGACAATTTCATTTGACAATATGAATTATTTAAGAAAGTTGCAATATTTCTCCGCTATTCGCGCACGATCGTTTCTCAATTCCCTTCCAAGTACTTGCACACCGCGATCTCAAATTTTGAATTTTTTCTCAGTAGATCATAAAGAGGTTTATAAAGTAGAATTTTTCCTCAGTAGATCATAAAGAGGTTTATAAAGTAGATCATAAAGAGGTTTATTTATTAGCTTTAATTGAAAAACTATTAATAAACTTTCGAAAATAACTTGCCATACCCACAAACCGGTGTACCTGTTTAACATCAGTTGGTACTGGGTAATTTTTTATGACACTAACATTGTTAGGGTTTGGACTAATACCCTTTTCAGTAACAAGATATCCTAAAAATTCAATTTTCTTGTGCAAGAATTGACATTTGTCGAGTCTAATTTCTAATAAATTGTCAACTAGAATTTGCAAAACAGTCTCTAATATTTCAATATTTTCAGAAAATAATTCAGTAGCAATACGTATATCACCAAAATAGATTCGAATTTTTCTCTGGTTAACCAATTCACTAAATACCTTATTAATAGAACGTGCAAAAACTGACGGACTGGATTACAAACCAAATGTCATCCTGCAAAATTCATATTGCCCATTAGGAGTAATAAAAGAAGTATATTTTCTTGAGTCGATATGTAAATTAACATGATAAAAAGCATTTTTTAAGTCTAGTTTTGTGAAATTTTTAATGGCTTTTAATTGATCCAATTGATCTTCCACCAATGGCAAGGGAAACTGATATCTTACCAAGTTTTTATTTAAAGTTCGAAAATCAACACATAAACGATAATCTCCAGACTTTTTCTTTATAAGTAAAATTGGTGAAAAATAAGGTGTACTACTTTCCTAAATAATATTTTGTTCTAAAAGCTCTGTAATTATTTTATTTAAAGCCTGTTTTTCTACAAATGACATACGTCTTGGACGAAACGCAAAAGGTTCTGATTTATTTAAAATTAAATTCATATCAAAATTAACTTTAGGTTTATCCGGTCTTTTCACATGCAGATAATTTTTAGTAAAAGAATCTTTAATTATGTTTGATTCAGCATACGTTAAAGCTGGATCTAAATCAAGGCAATCATCTTTCTTATTTTTAATAAATAAAACATCAGAAAAAGGAAATTCATATCCCTCAGTAACTTCTTTCTCAGTCTGAATCTCAACTTGACCCTTGTTGAAGGTTATTTTATTGGGCCAATTAACTCATGATTTATAAAATTTTGACCTAATAAAACATCAAAATTGATAGTTATTTCACTAACAACATGAAATGTAAGTTTAATATCATTATCCCCTATTTTAACATTATCAGTAAATAATCCTAATATATTTAGAGGTGTATAATTTATTCCTGTATATATTAAATTACCTGCTTCGTTAATAATATCATTTGAATTCAAAAGCTTTTCATTCACTAATGAGATAGGAGTACCACTATCTACTATACCCTGAACATAAATGTTTTGTCTTTCAAAATAAACACTTAAATAATATGGTTCAATAGATCTGACCTGCTCATTCAGCAACGTGACAGCTCCATTACCATTTCTAGTTGTCGAGTCTGCTGCTTGCTGTGTAACTTGTGGACCTCGGCTAGGACAGTCGCTAATTGTGTGTGTTAGGCTTCCACACTTGTAGCATGATCCTCGATCCCTGCATGGCCTGGTACAATCATTTAATTTGTGTCCCTCTTGATTAAAATTGAAACAACGGATTTCAGGACGTTGTACTGCTGATGTGGAACTTCTTTGACGTGAAGTGTTAGCTGTACTCTTTGGAAATCTATTATGATTAAGCTGTAGGACAGTCTCGTTTACCACATTGGACATTCGGCTAAATAGATCCTCAACCGTTTTAATTTCATGCAACATCATTCTAGCTTGATAGCTTGATTCTGAAGTGTTGGATTGTCAAAACCCTCAATAATATACTGGATTAGCTCACCTTCTGGTACTCCTGAACTATTTCCTAAGGTAATTTTCTCTTGGTAGTACTTAGTGAACTTCTCACCTGCTTTCCACCTTCTCTTTTCAAAGTTTCTGCGCAGCTCCACGATATCTGCCTGGTTAGAGGACATCTTTCTCATTTCAGTCTTTAGTGTTTCCCAATCCATCATAACGTAGTCAACTTTGGAATTAAACCAGCTTTTTGCATGGTCAGTCAATTTCCCCAATTGCTATAATTTGCATAACCTTGCGTCAGGCACATTATATACACTTTGTACCGCCTTAAGTCTTTCTAGCATACCGTAATGTCTGTGTTTTGACCAGAAAACTCCGGTAACGGGTTACCTATTTCTTTGTTACTAAAGGGCCGTTCTTTTTCTCGGGACTCTGTACTCGGTGTTGTCTTTGACTTGTCTTGGTATACTAATAGGGCTCTTACTGTCGATTGGATCATATCTTCTACCGTAAACTGTTCCTGCAATGGCACTGTAGCGCTGGTCTCGCCGGCCGGGACTGCCGGTATATTGGCTTCGTCCTCTGCCTGCATATTTTTTCGTTCCATGTCCCACTTCTGAGTTGTTGGTCTTGCTTCATAAATAAAAGTCGGATTACAGTAAAAACTTAATATATTTCTTGATTTCAACTAATATAACAAACTTTCATAATCGTAAATCTTAAGCGTGTTCCTCACCTTCATTTTTCTAACCTCTAACCTAACCCCTAACCTAATCATAATCTGTCAGCTGTCAATCAACAGTCAGTCAAATAACTTGTGGCTGGTATGCCGGAACTATCAAGGCCTCTAACATTAGCGGCATAATTTAAATTTGACTACACTTACTTTCTTAGTTCTCCTGGCTTTACACAGTATAGTCGATTTTTAACTTATCCCACTTGCAATTTCTTCTAATCTATATATCCTCTTCGGTGAGGTCTCTTTCTTCATTGCTGTTTTTATTTTTCCGTTCTGCTGTAGTCTAGGATATCCTCTTTATTTTCTTCTGTTTGATTACCATTTTCAGCAGTATTCCTGGGTGTCATCCATCCTTCACATTTATTATTTCAGTAATCTGTTCGATTCGCACTTTGTAAATTAATGTTTTTCTGTGGCTCCGTTGTCAAAATATCAGTTGCTCTATTTTATTTATTCGGTTTTCCAATCTTTTATTTACCACCCTTTTCTCTCAGTTATAAAGTGAGCAGTTACTATTTTTTAAATATTAATTTGGTGTTTAGTTTTGCTTGTAACACCGTCGCTTCATATAATTAAGTGTAATTGTCGTGTTATTGATATTTATGATATATAACATATTTAACAGCATGATGCATGTGCATGATTTGGACGCATTCCCAAAAGACGTCGTGTGGGTAAAATATGAAGATAAATTTTAGAGAGGTTCGGTTAAAAATTAGCCGATAGTTTAGCCATTTCTATTTATGTCGTTTTTTTACGTCGCAATCGTATTTATTATTCCAAGGTGCTAAAATTTTTCAAGAGTTTAAATACTTGTAACGTTTGTTACTTCTTTGTTCTAAAGTGTCCATACTCTACCCAACAAGGTTATTTGTTTGGTTTTTATACAATACTTTACGTTCCTTCTAACTTGAGCCATTTACTTTTTATTTTAAAGCGTTTGATTCTCTTTGTGCTTAAAGCGTTTGATTCTCTTTGTGCTATACCTACGTTACTAGTATGCCATAATTTTAAATAAATCCCAAATGTATTAAACAGCAGAAATGTTTTGAACCAAAATTAAGGTATCTGTGGTCTAAATATACTTTACACTGAATTTATGTATGCGCCTAAACTTCACAACTACCGTTACTGGTGCTTTAAATAATAATATATTTTCTTCCAGGCTTCAACGGTCCTAGTTATGGTCGGCTTGGGAGTTATTGCTCTTGCAGTGTTTTGGATTAGAAGATGCAGGTGAGCGCAAAAATTTATAGCTAGATAATAAGATTTGGAAAAAGTTTTAAAACACTTTCGAAGGACTAGAAATTTCTATATGCGGAATCAATAGATCCTAAGGTATTGAAAAAATTTTTACAAAAGTTAATTCGGAAATGTTAGTAAAATTTTCACTTTTAACTAGCAGTTATGCTAATTATAGTTTCATTATATTTCATATAATTGATTCAATTAAATTTCATATCATAATGTCGAATTACACTTCAAATTTTGTTTTTGCCATGCCCAAGAGCACGCTCGTTCAAATTCGAAGGCATACATATTTACTCCTCAGACCATTTTTTTTGTTGTTAGCTCAGTGCGGGTATATTGTCGTAGCTTTAATATTTGTAAGAGTGAGATAGAACGAACAACAAAAAAAAACAAAGATAGTGCTCTCACTTATCGACCTTTACTTCAAAGTTGAATTTGTGCTGTTGGTTGCTTTTACATGGAGGGTGAAAGTCAGCCCTAATCGGGGGTGAAAAAACATAGGTTCAAGGTAAGTCCGGAAATAGAAAAATTGATTAATCATTGTTTCTAAAGAGTTTTTTAACTAAGTTTTGTTTAACTAAGAGTGTTCTTGCTTCTTCTTCTTTAAAGCCCCATTTCGATCCCAGTATCTAAGTAGTTTTATTAAACCCTGACCCCATCTGAGCAAGTGTTACGGTTGAAAGGTCTTTTTCTCAAAGTTCTTGTATAATTCATAATGAATATCAAATTTTGATAAGATGTATAACAAGTTGTATACCTATTAGGCCTTATTTAACATTTAAATAGTAACGGAAATAGTAAATACTATATTTTATTTTGATTGGGCTAAGTTCAAGGTTTCTGTCAGGTGCGAAATAGATAATTAATTTTGAGGCTGGTCTTCCTTGATAGCTTGAAGTAAAAGTATGTTTTTTTCAGTAAACCGATCAGACTTCGATCAAGATGTGCATATATTATCACAAATTATATTTTGGATTATTCTAAAGATTACATCAGTTTGTGGAACATCGTATGGACTTAATTTTCCGATTCCTTGTTGGAGATTATAGAATCTAGTTTCTGTGAAAGCCTTCGTTAGCCATACATTTTTTGCACGAAGAAAAAAACCACGTGTTTCCACCGCATAGATTTTCCAGAATTTTGTATACAGGCTGTGAATTATATGTATTTTAAATATTAGTTGGAGACCTTTGTCCGCTGAAGTCGGATATTTATTCCGATTTGATGTTTGCCGAAATGCAGTAATGAAGTTGTTGGATGCAACTTTTTCTATTGGTTGTTTGTAAGAATGTTGATGGTGTGAAGACGTTCAAGTTTTGGAACTAAAGGTTAGTGAAATTATTTACATCACTACTTTCGCATAGAAAAGACTATTCTTTTGTTTGTTTTTTTATTTGAGAGACACTTCAACATCTCACTAGTCAATCTGTTCCTAAGATAGATAATATTTTATTACTTCATTAAAGTCATAATAAAATTATTATTCAACAGTTTTATTTTAAAATAATGTAAAGAGCTCTTAGGGAATTTAGGTACTTTAGTTGAAACCTCTTCGAGGTGACTTTTTAGCAAGTGTTTTTCTCTTTCATTTCAAACATTGTAACGATATACTTATTATATTGATGTTTATAATAAATAATATTTGTTTTGGTAATAAAGTTATATGTATTTACTATTTAATTTATAATTCTCACATATTTTTGCTGGCGCCCTGTAATTAGATATTCGTAAAATCTACTTTGAATAAATCATTTTAGGCCAGACTAAAATGATTCCTTCTTATGTTTTCTAACCCACCCCAGAGAAGTCTCAAATCTCTATGGTCTGACTTTTATTTGTTTGTTTTCTTTAAATTAACTATAGCTGTTACAGAGAAAGCGTCTTTCTTGGTAACAATATATTTTGGCGCCCAATGTGGGGCCCGATTTTGTACTTTTTTGCCGGTCAGACATTTCTTTTGTTGTTCTTTTTATTTTTTGTGCTGTATGATTTTTAGTGCTAGCCTGTTTTGGTTTTCTTCGGTGTTTGTTAAATATTTATGTGTACACTAATTGATGTTAATTACTAGTTAATTGATTAATGTTAATTGACTGGTTTATTGAAGTAAATTAATGTTGTTTCTAATGGTTGATTCTTTTATACAGATTGTCCTTGCTAATTAGTATTATTGTTTTTGATCATTAAACTAACTTAAAATCATTTCTCATTTTGCTAATTTTTCTTATATAAGTATTATTATTTTCGATCATTGAACTAACTTAAAATTATTTTCTTATCTTGCTAATTTTTCTTATACAGATTGTCTCGTATATGATTATAAATTGATCATAGGTTTAGTCTCTGCTATTTTTTTATATTGGATAATAAAACCTGATATAGTTTAGTAACATTTTTGTTATTTTTGTTTGAGAATACATAGGGAGTTCATTTTAGGAATTAAGGTTGTTTGTTGTTTTTATTTTTTTTTTGTTTTGGACAGTTTTGAACTATCTATTTGGTTAGGTATTGATTTTGCAAGTATATGTGAGAGTTAAATAGTTTTGAACAATGGAAATATATTAAATTTTTTTGTCGAGTTTTTAATGAAGATGCTTTTACTTTTATGATGTAATGTTGGAATTTTAAGTAAGTATAGTAAAGAATAGGTGAATTGTAGATACTTCTTTTGAACCAACGGATTTTTGTTGATCTGTGTTATTTTCTGAGTATTAATACTAGTATCTGAAATAAAGTTTATTGATAGTATGGCTCCATCCAGATTTAAAGTTGAACATTTGCTTCCTGAAGAATTAGACTATGAGTTAAAAGTTAGAGGACTTGAGATACCATCTACTGTTGAGTTAAAAATGTCAACTTTGGAGGGAGTAATACATCAAGAAGTTACTAATAGGAGTGTCTTAGATACAACTGTTATGATGGACTTTAAGCAAGAGGAAGCCGCTATTCAGTCCACTCGTCTAGATTTAAAAGCAAATATTGATGATTTTTCTGGAAATACTAGCTCCAATAGTTATGCAAAACTCTTATCTAGGATTTCACATGTAACAGGTCGTATTTTAAGGTTAATTTGTCAGAGTGAAGAAGAAGAAATGAAGAAATCTAAATGGTTAAATGAAGTTTTTAGTTTAGAAGGTGTTTTGGTTGAAAAAACTGATAGTGAGGTACCTTTGGCTCAGTCTTCTCCTATTCCTAGAGTTAGTCAGAATCTTACCAGTCAAAAATCTTTTCCTGTGCATAAGTTGGGACTGTCTTTTTCAGGGGATGAGAAGAGTGAATCTGTGATTGACTTCTTGGAACGCCTGGAATGTCTTTGTGCATCAAGGGATATAAGTGAGACACAACTTTTCTTGTCTGCTGGTGATTTATTTGTTGGCTCAGCTTTTGTATGGTACAAGAATAATAAGTCTTTATTTCAGTCTTGGTCAGATTTAGTTCGAAATCTTAAGTCAAATTATCTGCCTTATGACTACCAGGATCACATTTTGGTTGAAATTAAGAACCGAAGACAAAAAGTAAATGAACCAGTCACCATTTTCATTAATGCTGTTCAAAATTTATGTCATAGATTGGAGACACCTTTAGAGGAAAATCAGATTGTTAGATTTATTCGTAAGAATTTGCTGCCAGAATATATCCAATCGTTGTCACTACTGGATATTAATACTGTTAGTGAGTTAACTGATAAATGTAGGCGTTTGGAAGAAGCTCAAGTTTGGATGAAAGCTTCATCGACTGTTCCTACCGATCCTATTCAAAGAGAAAATTCTCAGTTCTCTCGTTATACTGCTTCTACCTCTCGCAATCAAACTTCAAAGAACTTTATGAATGTTTCTGGGTTTCTGCTCTTAGTTCAGACATTGTTTGTTGGAATTGTAAAGGAAGTGGTCATATGGCTTCTGGTTGTTCGGCTCCTAGACGGATGTTTTGTTATGGATGTGGTCTTTCTGGTGTCATTCGTTCTCATTGTGTGAACTGTTCAAAAAACTTCAAAAAGGAGGAAATTGTGAGTTCCGGCAGTTCTCCTCAGGAAACAACAGGAATAGAAGTTACCACACCAAAACAAGGCAAAGGAAAGCAACGAAGGAACAATCAAAAATCCAAAGGAAATCCAGGCCCATCTCATCAATAGGATTTTCCAGAGTTAAGAATAAGTTAGGTTCATCTAGTCAGTGTCCTGTTATGAATAGTTTAAATAGTGTTAGTAATGATAGTTCAGATTATGTTAGGACAGAAAATTTAGTCGAAAGTATTAGTAGGTCTTCTTGTGAATGGAAAAATTGGTTGAAAATTGTGAAGAATTTTGTGAAGTATGGTATCCTTTCATACCAACCAAACATAGATTCTATTGGTTTCGGTGACGCGTTAGATAATAGAGTATATTTGCCTTTGTCAATGTTAGATGGTCATTTTAAAGGATTAGTTGATTCAGGTTCAAATATTTCAGTCATTGGTGGGAAGTTTATTAATTTAGTTCAGGATTCTAGTTTGACTTTTAGCCCTGTAAAAGATCTATCTGTTTCTACTGCTGATGGACAGATTCAAGAAGTCTTAGGTTGTGTAGACATTTTAGTAACTTTTTCCGGTAAAAGTAAAATTGTAAAATTTTTTATGATTTCCTCTGTCAAGCATGATTTAATTTTAGGAATGGACTTTTTAAATCAATTTAAGGTTAGTATAGATTTCTCAAGGAAGAATTGTGAAATGTCATCACTATCTTTATGTATTGTGAACACTATTCAAGATTTTGGTTGCTTGAATAAGAGTCAAAAGGAACAACTTGATCAAATTGTAAATTTGTTTAAAGAAATTGGTTCTGATGATCGATTAGGGAGAACTTCACTTTTGGAACACTATATTGATACTGGTGATTCCCCTCCTTTTAAGCAGAGACAATATCCTTTATCTCATGCTATGCAAGAACATCTATTGAAAGAACTCGATCATATGTTAAAGTTGGGAATTATTGAAGAGAGTAAATCATCATACGCTTCTCCTATTTGGCTTGTTAAAAAATCTGATGATACATACCGTATTTGTTTTGATGGTAGAAAACTAAATTCAGTCACTGTTAACAAAGATGCCTTCCCACTACCTCTGATTGACACTATTCTGTCTAAACTTTGTGATGCTCGTTATATTTCGTCTATTGACTTGAAAAATGCTTTTTTTCAAATTCCATTGGAAGAAAGTTCAAAAGCTAAGACGGCTTTTGCTGCTCATGGTAAAGGACTGTACCAATTTCGTGTTATGCCCTTTGGTCTTGTGTCCGCACCCCAAACCATGTGTCGTTTGATGGACTTAGTACTAGGTCCCGCATTTGATGAATATGTTTTTTGGTATCTGGATGATATTGTGATCGTTACGCCCACTTTTGAGACTCATCTTGAAATCTTAAAGAAAGTTTTTGAAAGATTGAAAGAAGCGAACTTGACAGTTAATCTATTAAAGTGTAAGTTTTGTCGTCCTTTTTTAAAATATTTAGGATATGTTGTAGATCAGTTTGGACTCAGAACTGATCCAGATAAGGTTTCTACGATATGTGATTTCCCTGTTCCCAGGACTACTACTCAAGTGAGACGTTTCTTAGGAATGACTAATTATTATCGTCGTTTTTTAGTTAATTATGCAACTTTAGTAACCCCTATTTCTAATCTGTTGCGTGATAGGAAAAAAGGTCAGAATATTGTTTGGAATGCAGACGCTCAAAGGTCCTTCGAGCAAATTAAAGTAGCTTTAACTACTGCCCCTGTGCTAAGTAGTCCTGATTTTACTAAAACTTTCTATCTCATGTGTGATGCTAGTAATGTAGGAACGGGATGTGTATTGTTCCAGATTGAGGATGGTTTGGAACAACCCTATTGCTTATATGAGTAAGAAGTTCAACAAAAATGAACAAAAATTTTCAACCACTGAGAAAGAATTATTAGCTATTTTGCATGGAGTAGAACACTTTAGGTACTATTTGGATGGTCGTTTTTTCTATGCTGTGACCGATCACTCAGCACTAGTTTGGCTTAAAAATTTGAAGACTCCTTCTTCTAGGTTAGCTCGTTGGATTATTCGTCTGTCCGCTTTTGATTTTGAAGTTGTTCATCGTAAAGCTTCTGGTACTGTTGTAGCTGATGCATTGTCTAGAGTTCATGATGTCAATCTATTGGATTTGTCACAATTGAAAATTGACAAATGGTACCGTCAGATGATCAGTAATGTTATAGAGGATCCAGATAAATACCCTACTTATAAGGTTGAAAATGGCCTTCTGTACAAACATCTTTTTAATCGCTTTGATCTTCTTTCTTCTCAGTCCAACTGGAAAATAGTTGTACCAAATGCCCATCGTTCTGAAGTCATTTCTCAATTTCATGATGATCCTACTGCAAGTCATCTTGGCGTATATAAAACTTTAGCTCGTGTATCAGAGTTGTATTATTGCCCTAAGATGCGAAAAACTATTCACAATTATGTTCGTAAATGTCAAGTATGTGCTGCTTGTAAACCTTCAAATCTCCCTCAAGCTGGTTTGATGGGTTCGTATAGAAATATTAATCATCCATTTCAGATGGTGTCATGTGATCTGTTAGGTCCTTATCCTCGTTCTAAAAATGGTAACTCATTCGTGTTTGTTATTGTGGATTGGTTTACGAAATTTCCATTAGTTCAGCCTTTGTCTAAAGCTACTTCAAGAGCTGTATGTAGATTTTTAGAGAATCATGTTTTTCTTATTTTTGGAGCTCCACAAATTGTGTGTTGTGATAATGGTAAGCAATTTACCTCTACCATGTTTAAGAATCTTATGTCTAAGTATTCTGTTCAGAAAATATGCGAATTTCCATCCCCAAGTTAATCACACAGAACGTGTAAACAAGTCCATCGTTACTGCTATACGTTCGTATTGTCACGAAAATCATCGTACTTGGGATGAAAACATACATCAGATAGGTCAAGCTATTCGCCTATCCAAGCATGAAATAACCGGACAAACACCATCATTTTTGGTTTTTGCTCGTCAAGTTCCAATAAGTGGAGACTTTTATGGTAAAATTCATGAAAACGCTGATAATCTATGGTCAGTTGAAAGTAAGATTCATCGTTTGGAAGATACTCAAGTCATGCCAAAGATTTTTGAAGATGTCAGAAAACGTATCAAGAACTCGTATGTAAAGTCTAAAGCTCGTTATGATTTGCGAAAAAGGAATATTCAGTTTCATGTTGGAGATGCTGTTTGGAAGAAGAATTTCCAAAAGTCCGACAAAAGTAATTATACTGCAGCTAAATTGTTGCCAAAATATGTTCCTTGTGTAATAACTCGGGTTATTAGTCCATTAGTATATGAGCTTAAATCGCGAGATGGAACACGTCTGGGTAGATGGCATATTTCTACTTTGCGCCCAGATACTACGGGTTTTGATGACTCTGATAGTTCTGTGCATGATGGTGATAACAATGATGATAAATATGATGAGTCTTCTGACTCCTCTGTTTAGTAATAGAGTTATTGTCTTGTAAATGGTACACATTTTTCCATTTAGGTTGAATTTGTGAACCTTTATTTTTGAGTGGTTATTTTGTTTTTGTCTTTGTTGAATATATGTATTTCACTTTGTTAATTACTAATTCAAACCGGATACAATAAAAGTTTAGTATGTGTTGATGTAGTTTCTATTGAAATAAGTAGTTAATGATAAGTATTATGACAAGCTTAGAACTTAGTTGTCCGTAATTTTTCAGTTCTCTTTCTATTCTGGTTTTTGTTGTTCTTTTAATTACTTACTTCTTAAGTTAATAGTTACAACTTCCATTCGTTAAGAGAATACTGAAGTCATTTTGTTGTTGCGGTCAAGTTCACGACAGTATAGTTTGGTAAAGCTGTTGAGCTTAGTCATAATTCTAATGTTAGTTTTGTTCAAACGATAAATGGTTGATTTTATGTATCCCATTTAGTTAGTTGGTGCAAAGGAATTATATTCATAATTTTGATTTACTTTGGTAGGTAAATAGAACATTAAGTTGGTGTATATGAAATTGTTGTCTGTAAATCTGTAAGATTTTCATGGAAACTTCTGCTTTCTGGCTTCCTAATTCAAGACTTTCGTGTCTTTAGCTATGATCCAGTTGTTAAGTGAAACTTCCTTAAGCATTTTATAGGTGTATGGTAGTGGTCACCTTATTTGACCTATTCTATTGTACTTTTAATTGTTAGCTTTCAGTACACAATACCTTAAGTTGTGTTTTAACTTCTGATAAGTTTAAGTCAGTAAAAGATACAACGTGTTATGGTAAACATTTCATAACCCCAAATTTAGTTATGTATGTAGATATTTTGGTTGTAGTGACCTGATATATGTACGTATACATATATATTTTTGTAAGTTCACCGCTGTTATAAATGGTTTTGTAGGAATTTCGGTGAGAAGGATATAATATGTAGTAACTTAGGGTTGTCCTAATATATATAGATATATTTTTTTTTAAATTTTGATTGGTTTTTTTGTTAGACTTTATCTTTAGTGGTATGAATGGGTTACGAAACTGTGTCTTTAATGACAAAGAAGTTTTCAGAGTTCGACGTGGATTGTATTTGGTTGGGTAGATAGATATTCCTACGGGTCGCTATCGACTATGCTGATCAGCACTACTGCTATCTTGCTAACATGGTCTCTTCTGCAGATTCGTTAGATTATTCATAGTACTTTAGTCGGAGTACCACTCAATTGTAAATTAGTAGAGTCAAAAATTTTAGATTGGTAAATTCTATAATTTACTAGGGTTTAGTTGGGAGTACTTGGATTTGTCCTAAATTCTAGATTTGTACGTGGATTTTGTTTTGAGTACAAAGTGAATGATGTTTCTTTTGTTTGCGAAGTTCATACTGGAGTGTTGTCGGAGTTTCTTTCATATGAATAGTGTATAGTGTGAGGTTTGAGTTCAGAGCCACGGCGCAATTTACATCCTGCGAGGCCGCTCTCAAAACTATCCATCGATGGATGATACTGATAGCTCTTCAGGATAGTTCTGATCTTCAAAAGTTACGGATTTCGTAGTTAGGGATATTACTAAATATTGGTATCCTTATATTGGTAATGCCTTACTTTTTTGTTTAGATCAGGTAATCAGATTTGAAAGTGATCTGAAGCACGATGCTGTATGGATGAGCGAATGATTGTAGATGAATCTGTATTGCGGGCCCGAATAAAAGGTGTGTGTTAGGAGAAATGTACGAGTATCTGCAACAGAGAGCTCAATTCTTTTGATTGGTTGGCCTAAATTTTGGTATTTGGCAATATAGAACCTTTAGTTGAAATATATTTTTTTTTTGTTTTTGTTGCTTGTCACGATTTCTTACGAAAGGAAGAGATCTCATTAATAAATATGTGGTTCATTATTGTCTACATCAATGAGTGAATTTTTTTTTTCGTTATTTTGGTTGGTAGGAAAGAGAAAAAAAACCCTTTCGAGTTTTTTTTTGCACGGTTTTTGGGGGAGTTGTTACGGTTGAAAGGTCTTTTTCTCAAAGTTCTTGTATAATTCATAATGAGTATCAAATTTTGATAAGATGTATAACAAGTTGTATACCTATTAGGCCTTATTTAACATTTAAATAGTAACGGAAATAGTAAATACTATATTTTATTTTGATTGGGCTAAGTTCAAGGTTTCTGTCAGGTGCGAAATAGATAATTAATTTTGAGGCTGGTCTTCGTTGATAGCTTGAAGTAAAAGCATGTTTTTTTAAGTAAACCGATCAGACTTCGATCAAGATGTGCATATATTATCACAAATTATATTTTGGATTATTCTAAAGATTACATCAGTTTGTGGAACATCGTATGGACTTAGTTTTCCGATTCCTTGTTGGAGATTATAGAATCTAGTTTCTGTGAAAGCCTTCGTTAGCCACACATTTTTTGCACGAAGAAAAAAACCACGTGTTTCCACCGCATAGATTTTCCAGAATTTTGTATACAGGCTGTGAATTATATGTATTTTAAATATTAGTTGGAGACCTTTGTCCGCTGAAGTCGGATATTTATTCCGATTTGATGTTTGCCGAAATGCAGTAATGAAGTTTTTGGATGCAACTTTTTCTATTGGTTGTTTGTAAGAATGTTGATGGTGTGAAGACGTTCAAGTTTTGGAACTAAAGGTTAGTGAAATTATTTACATCACTACTTTCGCGTAGAAAAGACTATTCTTTTGTTTGTTTTTTTATTTGAGAGACACTTCAACATCTCACTAGTCAATCTGTTCCTAAGATAGATAATATTTTATTACTTCATTAAAGTCATAATAAAATTATTATTCAACAGTTTTATTTTAAAATAATGTAAAGAGCTCTTAGGGAATTTAGGTACTTTAGTTGAAACCTCTTCGAGGTGACTTTTTAGCAAGTGTTTTTCTCTTTCATTTCAAACATTGTAACGATATACTTATTATATTGATGTTTATAATAAATAATATTTGTTTTGGTAATAAAGTTATATGTATTTACTATTTAATTTATAATTCTCACATATTTTTGCTGGCGCCTTGTAATTAGATATTCCTAAAATCTACTTTGAATAAATCATTTTAGGCCAGACTAAAATGATTCCTTCTTATGTTTTCTAACCCACCCCAGAGAAGTCTCAAATCTCTATGGTCTGACTTTTATTTGTTTGTTTTCTTTAAATTAACTATAGCTGTTACAGAGAAAGCGTCTTTCTTGGTAACACAAGCATTTAAATCGCTTCAGTTTCACCGGTTCGAAGTGCTTACTTTTGAAAAAATTTGGTTTACAGTAAAAAAATGTTTTTCCAAAATTTTGTAATTTACAAATCGTATGAAAAATACACTG
This sequence comes from Diabrotica virgifera virgifera, assembly GCF_917563875.1. Taxonomy (NCBI): domain Eukaryota; kingdom Metazoa; phylum Arthropoda; class Insecta; order Coleoptera; family Chrysomelidae; genus Diabrotica; species Diabrotica virgifera. The sequence continues at coordinate 109,487,036 of NC_065449.1, read as the reverse complement.
TAAAGTAAACTGTTTGTAAAGCGGTAACGAATAATTTCATTTGGGGTGCTAAATAGGGGGAGATTTTTACGATTTTTTTTACGAAAAAAAGTCCCAACCTTATTTTGAGCGTAACTCGCTTAGTTCTCATGTAGAAACTTTTGTAAAAAATAAATATGAAGCTTTTTTGAACACGCAAAAATTTTTTTGGTTTTTTAACGTTGAAATACAGGATTTGGAATTTGACGAATAAGAACATATTTTTCATGAGCTACAATTTTGCTTTTGCTGGGTCCGTAGTCTCAACGAATACACAAGTTTTTTAGTTTTTTTAAGCTGCATTTTTGCTTTGAATATTTTTTTACAAAATACTTACTTTTTGAGTTATTTACGAAAAACTGCCTGAAAACGTGTTTTTTTGTCGAAAAATAAACATTTTCAATGGCACATAACTCGAAAAGTATTCACTTAGTTAAATAACTCTATAGGACGAAAGTTGCTTAAAATTAGTCAGTTTATCTATTTACGGGCATACCGGGTGGTGAATAGAAACACGGGCTATAGGAAACTCAATGTAAAATTATAACTGTTGGATTCCTGCTTCCCTAATTATTTTACATCAAAAGTCATAAGAAACTATTTGTAGAGAATTGAAATCTGTATTGAAAACAACTGTTAATATTGTTCTACGAATAATAATTATTCAAAATTTTGTAAAAATATAATACAATTTTCAGAGAAATACGCCAAAGTTACGCCACACACAGTGCAATAATTCGTATAAAATTGCATTCGGTGACAATGAATTTATTATATTAACAATTTGAACTGTTATTTTCTTTATTTATTTTATCATTTATTGTTTAAAACACGATAAAGTTGATCAGATACCCTCAGTTAAGGAGAAAGTATTAATAATAAAGATATTTTCTTCAGTCAATAGTGGGCTTACTGTCAGTTAAATAGTAACGTGTGGCCTAACATGCCCACAAATACCTACTGCGGTAAATACATTATATTTTTCAAAATTTTGGAATGTGTTTAAATCGTAGATCAATTGTAACTTCTGTTTTTAATACAGATTTCAATCCTCTACAAATAACTTCTCATGACTTTTCATGTAACATAATTAGGGAAGCAGGAATTCAACAGTTTAAAATTTTACATTGAGTTTCCTATGGCCCGTTTTCCGATTCACCACCCTGTATTTTAAAAGCTCATTTTTACCCCCGAGAAGGGGTAATGTCACCCCTTAAGTAAAAGCAACCAGCGGCACAAGTTCAAGTGGAAGATAAGTAGATCCTAAATCGAAAGTTTCATGCAATTGGGAGTTGACCCTGAAAATTACACGGTATCGCCGTATTTCCCATGCATTTACTGAGCTAATTGTGTTTTTGTGTCTTTTGTATTATGTGTGTATTATTAGAGAGCAATGCAAAATTCAAGATATTGTAAGATGAGCAAGGCAGCGCAAGAGGTTGTGGTACAATCATGTAAGAAGAATGGATAAGAATAGACTCCCAAAAATTGCTCTAGAAAACAACCCGCCCGGTTCAAGACCCCCCAGAAACCCACCTAAAAGATGGAGGGATAGTTGGCGATCTACCTCCCAGGAAATTAACCAGACGCAGCTTCAGAAATAACCAGATCGAAAGATCTCCAAGAAGTAAAAGAAGAAGAAGAAATATTATGTGTGAACATAATATAGATAATATTTCTCTGACCTTCTGTTAATCTATTAATGTTGATAGTATATTCCTCTTTTTGACTTCTTCTTTTACTATTGGAAACCAGAACCTGTTAAGTTCTTTTGACAAATTTTGTGTGAATCCAAATATGGTGGTATAATTTAATCAATACATTTTTTCCTTCTTGTTTAGTCATTTCGATCCTTATCATAGATTTCGAGACGATTGAGCGTGGACGTCTATTGAAGAAAAAAGCCGATAAGACAAAAAATTCCCGCTAAGAGGTTAACTAAAAGTTGACCTGTACGTGCCCGTACACAGTACACACACATAAAAGTTCGTTCGTTATTTTTTCTACGAGCGTGCAAAAATGTCTACTCTCGCGCACGCATTTTAGTTTAGAAAATTTCACTTTTCCGCACGCGTGTTAATTTAGATATGTTAATATGGCCTTAAAATAATTATAATACATGCAATAAACTAAAAAGGGGTAGTTCCCTGGATTGGCTGTATACCTTATAGTTAAACAAACTGGAACATGAAGTAAAAACCACTTCTATGTAAAAGGTATATTTACTAAAAATTTTTAGAATCCCAGTGGATTCAACAAAATGAGTTCATCAGAACGTTTTCAAACCTATCGGTCCATCATCAGTGATCTAAAATCAAATAAGTAATCCCACTATTAAAATTGAAAAGATGGTTGAAATTGTGAAAGTTAAAAAATGTGGTTATGATTACTTACTTGAATACTTGCAAAATAGCCCCAGAACCAAACAATGGTTGTGATTATAAATAAATCTACATTATGTTGAAATAAATTTAAAATGGCTAAACGCCGATGTTCAAGGATTAAACCTCTGGGAACATGGTGAAACTCTACCCGAGGACCCAATCAACCATCTTCGGTCAACGATGACTACTAAGTGTCAAAGCTATGTAAGGAAATGCTTGATGTGACATTGACAGTTAAGGAAGAAGGTAGTCGATTTTCTAGGAAATTTAAAAACAAAGTCATGATCCAAGGCGAAGATATGGTAAAGCTTTTAATATCTGAAATTGTCTGTTAATTAAATCTATTGTTTTTTAAAATTAAAAGATAATGTGTTTTACAAAATAAAATTATTTTAACTGTAGGTAACTACAAATTGACTGTATCAAATAAAATTAACCGGATCAAAAAATTACAATATGATAAAGTGAGCTGATTAGTAGTAATAACAGAAATAAAATTAAATAAGTGGTGTTATAGAAGAAGTTTTAAATTTTTGAAAAGGGATATTATTATATCAAGAAATTTGTATGTCCACAGTATGTGTATTGATGGTTGTATAGATAGAAGGGAAATTATTGTTTGGATGTAGGTGAAAATTAAAAATTTATATAGATTGGAGTTAAGATAAAGTCAATCTGATAGTAGAAAATGTGATTCAGGAATGCAATTATTATGGAACAATTTTTATGAAATTGAGAAAATTCTTGTGACAAACTGGTGAATATGTAAAATTGATAATAAATAATTGTAGGATAACAGGTTGCCCAGTTGATACAAACTAAAATTTAATTAGTATAGAAAACAATAGGTGTAATGAATAAAATAGAATTAATAAAACAAAATTAAGAGAATGAATATTGTTATAATTTGATTAAAGAATGACTGAGTTTAACCGTGATAAATGAAATAGAGTGATGAAATGTTAGATGTGGAGATAAAAAATATATTTGGAAAAGGTCAAAGACAAAAAGAAAAGGAGTGTGATGTAGGGTCAAAGCATAGGTGAAATGAGTGAAAGAGAAAGATTGGAGAAGTTGGGTATGAGGGTTGAACTGAATGAAGAAAAGAAATGAAAGAAGTGTGAAAAGGGGGTATGGTAAATTAATTAGGTTTTGATTAAGAGGAGTTCATGTTGTTAGTAATGATTAGTATGTGTAAAGGAGTTTGGAGCCAGTAAAGGAACGAAGAAGATAGTTGACAGTGGGTAAATAGGATGAAGAAGATAGCAGATAGGATAGGAAAGGGAAGGTATAACAAAGTAATAGGAATTATGAAAATAATTGACGGTGAATGGGGACAAAATTGCGGTTAAGGGATGTTTGTCGGTTAACACAATTGGGACTTTTCTTTAGGTCTTTGACAATTTCCAAATCCTCGTATAAGTCTAAACGGAGTGTATTTTTTTGGACTGGACCCCATCAGGAATCTTAAGTTCGTGTTTATTGACTTTTAAATGGTATGAAAAAGCTGAAGTGGTATCTCTCTTACTGTGTTCTGCCGATCGGGTGGAAAGAGATCTATAAGTTCTACCAATGTAGGTAGCATCGCAGTCTGAACAAGAGAGTCTGTATACCCCACTACGGCTCATGTAATGGATAGGGTCTTTGGTGTTAGTTAAGCTTTTATTGAGGGTGTTATTGACTTTAAATGAGATTTTGATGTTATCACAAGAATTAGAAATGATTTGTTTGGCTCTTTCAGATAATTTGGAGTTATTAAACGGTAAGGAGGCATAAATTGGAGTAGTTGTGGAAGATGATGAGAAAGCGGATTGTTGAAGTAACTTAAGTTCTCTTTTCTGTTGAAGTTTATGGATGATGTCTGGGTCATAACCATTGTTAACAGCAATTTGTTTGATGATGTTCAGTTCTTTGTTAAATTCAGTTGTAGATAGAGGAATAGAGTTTAATCTATGTATAAAACTACGAAATGCAGAAAGTTTATGTGAAAGAGGATGGTTAGAAGTGGAATGGATAACGTGATCAGTCTGTGTAGGTTTACGGTAGATACCAAAGTTGAAGTGGTCATATAGTCTGGTAATAGATATGTCCAGGAAGTTAATGGAGTTAGAAGATTCTAGTTCCATGGTAAAAGTGATTTTAGGATGGATTAGATTGATTTTATGAAGTAAGTTGTGAGCTGAGTCGGAGTTACCAGATATGAGGACTAAAATGTCATCTACATAACGAAACCAATGTAATATCTCTGGATTTTTTGTGATATGATTGGATTCTAAATGATCCATAAAGACATCAGCTAAGAAAGGGGATAAGCAACTTCCCATTGCTAAACCATCTGGTTGTTGATAAAAGTTGTTGTTGAAGACAAAGTAATCTTGAGATAGGCAGATTTTGAGAATGTTTATAATAGACGAAGTGGTAGTGGAGGTCACCGAATTATTTAAAAGAAGCGACTTGACCAGACTAATCGATTCATTTTTTGGGACTGAAGTGAATAAATTGCTAACATCAAAAGAAAGCATGACGATATTCGGATTAAGATTGACAAGTTGAAGTTTTTCAACTAATTGGCGAGAATTCAAAACAGTAAACTGTGGGGTGAAGTTAATAAAATTTTTAATAATGTTAAGAATGAATTTGGATAAAATAGAGACTGGAGTATTGATGAAACTGACAACGGGACGAATGGGAATGTCAACCTTGTGTATCTTTGGTAAACCGTATAACCTGGGAGTGAGTGGTTAGACGGAATTTTGGTGTAAGGTGCTTCATATTCAGAGAAGAAATCAGTAAACTGTTTAAGATTGTTTTTCATTTTTGAAACAAAAGATTTTGAAGGATCAACAGGGAGAAGATTAAAATTATTGTTATTTAGGAAAGATGTGACTTTGTCGATGTATAGTTGTTGGTCTAAAATAACAAGGCAGTTACCCTTATCTGCTTTACTAAAAATGAGGTGTTGATTTTTGATTTTATTTTTAATAGATTTGAGTGTGGATAGAAGGGATTTAGACTTGTTAAATGAAAAATTGGGAAAAGATGAAGATGACGTGGAAGTAGAAGAGGAATTGATGTTGGAAATAGAAGAATTGTTATTAGAGAGAAGTTTAGTTTTGAATTTGTTGATAGTTTGGATGCAAGAGTTTCTGATTGATGTTTTTTGTGTAAGTGAAATGGAAAGATTTTGAAAAAATTTTTTAAAAATAAAAATTTTATTAACTTCACCCCACAGTTTACTGTTTTGAATTCTCGCCAATTAGTTGAAAAACTTCAACTTGTCAATCTTAATTCGAATATCGTCATGCTTTCTTTTGATGTTAGCAATTTATTCACTTCAGTCCCAAAAAATGAATCGATTAGTCTGGTCAAGTCGCTTCTTTTAAATAATTCGGTGACCTCCACTACCACTTCGTCTATTATAAACATTCTCAAAATCTGCCTATCTCAAGATTACTTTGTCTTCAACAACAACTTTTATCAACAACCAGATGGTTTAGCAATGGGAAGTTGCTTATCCCCTTTCTTAGCTGATGTCTTTATGGATCATTTAGAATCCAATCATATCACAAAAAATCCAGAGATATTACATTGGTTTCGTTATGTAGATGACATTTTAGTCCTCATATCTGGTAACTCCGACTCAGCTCACAACTTACTTCATAAAATCAATCTAATCCATCCTAAAATCACTTTTACCATGGAACTAGAATCTTCTAACTCCATTAACTTCCTGGACATATCTATTACCAGACTATATGACCACTTCAACTTTGGTATCTACCGTAAACCTACACAGACTGATCACGTTACCCATTCCACTTCTAACCATCCTCTTTCACATAAACTTTCTGCATTTCGTAGTTTTATACATAGATTAAACTCTATTCCTCTATCTACAACTGAATTTAACAAAGAACTGAACATCATCAAACAAATTGCAGTTAACAATGGTTATGACCCAGACATCATCCATAAACTTCAACAGAAAAGAGAACTTAAGTTACTTCAACAATCCGCTTTCTCATCATCTTCCACAACTACTCCAATTTATGCCTCCTTACCGTTTAATAACTCCAAATTATCTGAAAGAGTCAAACAAATCATTTCTAATTCTTGTGATAACATCAAAATCTCATTTAAAGTCAATAACACCCTCAATAAAAGCTTAACTAACACCAAAGACCCTATCCATTACATGAGCCGTAGTGGGGTATACAGACTCTCTTGTTCAGACTGCGATGCTACCTACATTGGTAGAACTTATAGATCTCTTTCCACCCGATCGGCAGAACACAGTAAGAGAGATACCACTTCAGCTTTTTCACACCATTTAAAAGTCAATAAACACGAACTTAAGATTCCTGATGGGGTCCAGTTGATACACAACATTCAACAAAAAAATACACTCCGTTTAGACTTATACGAGGATTTGGAAATTGTCAAAGACCTAAAGAAAAGTCCCAATTGTGTTAACCGACAAACATCCCTTAACCGCAATTTTGTCCCCATTCACCGTCAATTATTTTCATAATTCCTATTACTTTGTTATACCTTCCCTTTCCTATCCTATCTGCTATCTTCTTCATCCTATTTACCCACTGTCAACTATCTTCTTCGTTCCTTTACTGGCTCCAAACTCCTTTACACATACTAATCATTACTAACAACATGAACTCCTCTTAATCAAAACCTAATTAATTTACCATACCCCCTTTTCACACTTCTTTCATTTCTTTTCTTCATTCAGTTCAACCCTCATACCCAACTTCTCCAATCTTTCTCTTTCACTCATTTCACCTATGCTTTGACCCTACATCACACTCCTTTTCTTTTTGTCTTTGACCTTTTCCAAATATATTTTTTATCTCCACATCTAACATTTCATCACTCTATTTCATTTATCACAGTTAAACTCAGTCATTCTTTAATCAAATTATAACAATATTCATTCTCTTAATTTTGTTTTATTAATTCTATTTTATTCATTACACCTATTGTTTTCTATACTAATTAAATTTTAGTTTGTATCAACTGGGCAACCTGTTATCCTACAATTATTTATTATCAATTTTACATATTCACCAGTTTGTCACAAGAATTTTCTCAATTTCATAAAAATTGTTCCATAATAATTGCATTCCTGAATCACATTTTCTACTATCAGATTGACTTTATCTTAACTCCAATCTATATAAATTTTTAATTTTCACCTACATCCAAACAATAATTTCCCTTCTATCTATACAACCATCAATACACATACTGTGGACATACAAATTTCTTGATATAATAATATCCCTTTTCAAAAATTTAAAACTTCTTCTATAACACCACTTATTTAATTTTATTTCTGTTATTACTACTAATCAGCTCACTTTATCATATTGTAATTTTTTGATCAGGTTAATTTTATTTGATACAGTCAATTTGTAGTTACCTACAGTTAAAATAATTTTATTTTGTAAAACACATTATCTTTTAATTTTAAAAAACAATAGATTTAATTAACAGACAATTTCAGATATTAAAAGCTTTACCATATCTTCGCCTTGGATCATGACTTTGTTTTTAAATTTCCTAGAAAATCGACTACCTTCTTCCTTAACTGTCAATGTCACATCAAGCATTTCCTTACATAGCTTTGACACTTAGTAGTCATCGTTGACCGAAGATGGTTGATTGGGTCCTCGGGTAGAGTTTCACCATGTTCCCAGAGGTTTAATCCTTGAACATCGGCGTTTAGCCATTTTAAATTTATTTCAACATAATGTAGATTTATTTATAATCACAACCATTGTTTGGTTCTGGGGCTATTTTGCAAGTATTCAAGTAAGTAATCATAACCACATTTTTTAACTTTCACAATTTCAACCATCTTTTCAATTTTAATAGTGGGATTACTTATTTGATTTTAGATCACTGATGATGGACCGACAGGTTTGAAAACGTTCTGATGAACTCATTTTATTGAATCCATTGGGATTCTAAAAATTTTTAGTAAATATACCTTTTACACAGAAGTGGTTTTTACTTCATGTTCCAGTTTGTTTACATGCAATAAACTAATATTTAGATATTATTTACTAATTTATTTCAAATATATCTTATTGTGTTCCTGTTTTAATGAAATTAACGCGACAATTCGATGAAATAAAATTATTTTGACATAATATTCGAAAGTCAAATCGGTAGACAATAACAGTCGTTTTGAATCATCGTCATGGAAACCAAGATCGTCGTCATGCTAACTAATTATATTGAAAGTTTGGTTTTGACAACCTTGTCAAAGAATTAATTTGTGTATGTATTTTCATATTAATTAAATTAATTGATTAAGATTTGGTAATTTTTTAAAGACTCTTAGAAAAAATATTGTTCCTAACTCTTGCAGAAAGTCTCTTTTCCGCACTCGACTGCTTGCCGAACTCCCGCTTCGCGTCGTTCGGCAAACTGCAGTCGCGTGCGGAAAAGAATGACTTTCTGCACTTGTTAGGAAAATAACTATTGTGTACCAGATATTCAAAAACCAGCTTCAATTTACGGGTTAGTTTAACCGGTCCTCTTAAACCTGTATAATGTTTGACTGTTTGATGCAACCAGTAAAAGTGAGTATTTGTGTGGACCTATGAAAACTATAATCATTTATCTCACCAGTGCTGCCGAAGGGAGTCAATAATAGCGATTATAATTGATAATATTATTGCGTCATAGCCATTGCTTATTCGTCATAGTCCATTGCTTAACCCATTAACGCCCAAGTTTTTTTTTTTATTTAAAAATCTTTACTTTTAGGGTTAATTTGATGAAAATGTTAATAATTTAATCCAAAAAAACAAGTTTTTCGGTTTGCTGTCTTTTTTTTAAAACTATATGGTGTTACCATATGGTAACGCTGGGCGCTTAAGGAATTTTTAGGATCGTTGAAACCAAAATTTTTAATTTTTTTAAATATTTATTTGAGAATATTTTCATCGTCTGGTGTGGTATCCTATAAAACAATTAACACACAAACCAACGTTGCATTTTTTACACATTGTTCGTCCAGATGTTGTACATCTGTCTCCACCAAATCGCCTTCTACTGCTTGATGTAACAAATGGTCAAAGCGATCAAAACGAAGATCTGGCAAGGTCTGTCTATGTAGACTAGGTCTTCCTGTATAGAAGGGACGACTTCCATATCTTGCGAGAAGAACTTGGGCCAATTCTTTCCTAAATGATAGCAAGGATATGTTTTTTTTATATAAATGCCATGAATTATGGACTGCATCATCCAACAACCATGTTACAATTTGCCAGTACCATTTTTACTGCAAATTGATACTCGGTAGGTTGAAACACCTTGATCCATCCAGCCGGTACCCACCAAATTTTGTTGTATTCAGCAATATAGTGAGGCCGACTTACTTGAATGTGGCCTTTTTCTTCATGAGAAAATCTTTTTACCGTGCCCAATGCTGAACCACCACAACTCGTAGATGTTATTGTAACAACAGAGTTATCTTTCCATCGCACCAATAACACTATCGCTTCTGCTAACAAAAATTCACGACCAAAAAAAAAATAAGATTATGACTCCGTAAGTGCCCACCGTAACCATATGGTAACGGCGTACTTTGACTATTCCTACCGAGCTCGCTACATTTAATTGTGGATAAAATAAAACAATTTTTAATAAGTTGGGGTATAATAAACTTAGTTTTTTTTAATATGCAAATATAGTTACTAGAAGACTATCAAAATTTGCTTACGCAAATCGGACGTCCATCTTTTTCTATAAATTTAAACCACACTGTCATTAGTATAGTATAGTTGATCCAAAAGATGACATAACCCAGACTTCCAAAGTGAAAGTCATCCTTCAACACCAAATTGTTCTATATGGTCCACACAATGTCCAGAAAAAAGTCACACCATTTTGAGCGTCGGGTTTGGGGGGGAGAGGAGGGAGAAATCGGTAAATTCGTAGTTTTTTAAGTTTTTCGCCAATATTTCTAAAACTATGCGGTTTAGCATCAATAACCCTCTATACAAAATTGTTTTACATTAAATTTGAAATAAAAAAGGCCATATGCATAATCTTTATAAAATGAATGGTTCCAAAGTTACGGAGGTAGTATAGTATAACTGGTCCAAGAAAAGGCCTAACCCAAACATCCAAAGTAAAAGTTTTCCTTCAACACCAAAATGTTCTAGATGGTCCACATATTCTTCAGTAAAAAGTTACACCATTTTGAGCTTCCGGTTTGGGAGGGAGATGGGAGAGAAGCCGGTAAGTTAGTAGTTTTTTTTAAGTTTTTCGTCAATATTTCTAAAACTATGATTTAGCGTAAACAATGTTATATACAGAAATATTCTACATGAAATTTAAAACAAAAAATGTTCTATACATAATTGTAATAAAATCAACGGTTTCAGAGTTACGGAGGGTGAAAAGTCGAGATTTTCGATACTTTTTATATTTTTTGGGCAATATTTATGATATATTGTAACTATACCAAAAACCCAGACATCCAAAGTGAACGTTATCCTCCAACACCAAATTGTTCTCTATGGTCCACATAATGTTCAGAAAAAAGTCATACCATTTTGAGCGTCGGGTTTGGGGGGGGGGAGAAGGGTGAGAAATCGGTAAATATAAAAAGTATCGAAATCCTCCACTTTTCACCGTCCGTAACTCAGGAACCGTTGATTTTATAACAATTATGTATAGAACCTTTTTTGTTTTAAATTTTATGTAGAACATTTTCTATAGAACATTCCTTACGCTAAAGCATAGTTTTAGAAATATTGAAATATTGACGAAAAACTTAAAAAAACTACTAATTTACCGACTTCTACCCCATCTCCCCTCCAAACCGGACGCTCAAAATGGTGTAACTTTTTACTGAACAATATGTGGACTATATAGAACAATTTGGTGTTGCAGGAAAACTTTTACTTTGGATGTCTGGGTTAGGCCTTTTTTTTGGACCAATTATACTATACTACCTCCGTAACTGTGGAACCGTTCATTTTAGAAGGGTTATGCATAGGGCCTTTTTTATTTCAAATTTAATGTAGAACAATTTTGTGTAGAGGGTTGTTCATGCTAAACCGCTTAGTTTTAGAAATATTGACGAAAAACGTAAAAAACTACGAATTTGCAGATTTCTCCCCCTCTCCCCCCCAAACCCGACGCTCACAATGGTGTGACTTTTTTCTGAACATTATGTGGACCATATAGAACAATTTGGTGTTGGAGGATAACTTTCACTTTGGATGTCTGGGTTTGGGTCTAACTATACCATACTACATACAGATTATCTCTCGACGGTTGAGAAAAGGCTAAAATACGAATCCGTTACGTTTTATGGGTGCCTGAAGTATTCCTAGAAACGATAGTTCTCAAAATATGTGGCTGACTAATTCCATGGGCATACCGCAGAATTTTTAAAAATCATGTGTTTTACGTTACCATATGGTAACGCTGGGCGCTAATGGGTTAAGGCTATGGGTACATAATTCGCAAATATTTTACGGCTATCCCTACTTTTTCTGTCTTTACACGGCAAATTACGTGTAGTAAAATTCTCACTGGTATGGAAACTGCAGATGTAAACATTATATTATATTAGGTTGACAGTGGCATTGTCATTAGAAAGGTAGAGATGGTTATTTCGGTTTCGTTCAGTTTTTGAATGTTCTTGGATAACTTTTACTTGTATAAATGATAGGATTATTTCTTCGCTAATTATGTATTCAGTGGTTACCATTATTTATATATACTATACAAATAGTCGAAAAAGAAAAAAAGTTGTAAAGTTATTTTAATAATGTCCTGTTACCATGGAAAGCTTAGATAGGGTTTGAACATGTGAAGAACTGCGTTGTATAAATGTAGTATTACTCAATTAATTTATAAAGACTTAATTTATTTCTTTATTTGCGCAAATTAAAATATGGGACGTTGTTACAAGGAATGTGTTACTGAAATGCGAAGAAATAGACGGTTAGCTCAATTATAATAATAATAATAATAATAATAATAACCTGTGGGAGTTTTTTGTCAGTTCTTCTATCAGGCGCGGCCCCCTGCGAATGGGGGATGCTTTCTGGGTATTCGTAGCGCCAATACCCAGAGAGTAGCAGGAATACTTGCCGTGGAACAAAAACTGACACCTGGCAGTAGGTATAAAATGCACACCCATGAGAATGGAGATTAATAATTTATGTTTAGGATCGCTGCCTGGGGATCGTCAGGGCACGTCTGGAGCCGGCGCTGGACGTGACAGCATGCGGGACGTGATTGGCAGGGTGTTGAGGAGGCGGGCCCCTGTCATACAATCAGCTACAGCCCAACCACAACCACAACCACAAGCGAGCCAAACAACAACAAGAGCTCCACCCGCCGAAGGTGCTGCGCTGGATCATCAGCCGGCGCTCACTCAAGCGGGACGACCGAGGCAGCGCATGAAATGGACTGTGTCCATTAATGAAAACATTTTGCGCTTCTACTACAAGGTGACAAACCTCGGTCAAGATACAATCGGCTACCGTCAACAGCTGTATGCCGAATTTTGCAGGACATACCCAGATATTCAAGTATCGGAGCAACGAGTATCGGACCAATACCGGGTAATTATAAGAAACAACCTTATCCCAGAGACTAGACGCAATACCATCAGAAGCGAAGTCGAACGGGAGATTCAGAACGATGTTGTAATTGAAGATCAAATCCCTGTTGAAATTCATGAGCAGATTTGTGAGCTTGCCATACAAGAAACTCAACCTGACAATACTGAGCAGGAAAACAACGAGTTACGTGATAACCTAGTAAGCGAAATGGCACGTGCGGTACAGGAGTTTAATGGAACAAACCCACTTAGCAGACCACCGCTACCACGAATAAACTCTTGTAAGAAACTAGGTGCGCTGTTACAAATTGTGAACACTGAAGTCCTACCCAATTATGTCGCAGAAGCCCACACATTAGAATATTTGCACATGCTAATCTACTGTGCAGCAACAGCAATTGCTAATGTAATGGGCGTTAAGATCAGAACACGACGGGGTACTAATAACGAAAGAACTGGTAACAGAATTGCACCATGGGAAAAAAGACTGCTCGGAAAGATTGAATTGCTGCGTAGGGATATTGGTCAAGTCACAGAATACATACGAGGTGTAAGAAGTACAAGAGTCATCAGGAGAGCTGAAGAAATAATGCTGAGTACCGCAAGACACTCAAGATATGATCCAGAAAACAACACAGCCCATCAGTGTCTGGATACATTAAAACAAAAACTCTCCGTTTATTCAGGGCGACTAAGGAGGTACAAAGTTAGTAACAACCGCAAAAGCGACAATGCTCTTTTTGAGAGTTCTGAGAAGGCGTTCTATCGAAAACTCAATTCCACTGTAGAACGTGTCGATAAGACTTACCCAAGCCAAGAAGAAATTCATGAGTTTTGGGGAAATCAACTTTCCACACCAGCTGCTCTTAACAACAATGCTGGATGGATAGAAGATACGACACAGAACTGCCAACACTACATTACTACCCTTTACGAACCCATCACTACTGAAGAAGTCTCAAATATCATCAAAGAGCTTCATAACTGGAAATCTCCTGGACCAGATGGAGTTCAAAACTTTTGGCTCAAGAAGTTTTGGAGTGTTCATGAATGCTTATCAACATTAATTAATCATGTTATTTCTAATCCGCAGGATATACCAGCATTCCTAACTCAGGGTACCACTTATTTAATACCGAAGGATCAAAATAACACCCAAGATCCAGCCAAATACCGCCCAATTACTTGTCTTCCAACTTTGTATAAATTGGTCACATCCTGTGTAGCCCGGCGTATCTATCAACACTGTGCTCTGAACAATATCATAGAGCCTCAACAGAAAGGATGCGCTAAGGGTTCCATGGGATGCAAAGAACAACTCATCATCGACTCAGTCATTTCTAACCAGGCATATTCCAAAAAGAGGAATCTTTTTACTGCCTTCATTGATTACAAGAAGGCCTTTGATTCAGTGCCGCATGAATGGCTTATAGATATATTGAGAATATATAGAGTCGATGATAATATAGTGACCTTTTTAGAGCATATAATGACAGAGTGGAAAACTAGAATTCACCTTCAAATACCTGGTGAAGTTAACATCGAAACTGAAAATATCGTAATCAGCCGGGGCCTGTTTCAAGGAGATTCGTTGAGTCCTCTGTGGTTCTGTCTAGCTATGAACCCACTATCTCAGCTATTGAACTCCTCAGATGCAGGTTTTAGCATCAAAAATAACAACAATGTGGCGGCGAAGCTTAATCATTTATTGTACATGGATGATTTGAAATTAATGGCTTCCACTCGAAACCACCTCGACGAGATGCTAAAAACTGTAGAAACTTTCTCTAATGATATTAGTATGCACTTCGGACTAGATAAGTGCCGTATTTTAAATATAGTCCGAGGAAAAGTACAGCCCGGAGGATTCGATATGCAAAATGGCCAGAACATCGAGGCCATGGGTGAAAACGATATGTATAAATATCTTGGAGTAAAGCAAGCGCGGAAAATTGACCATAAACAAATGAAAACAGAGATAACTACTGAGTTTACACGAAGGGTAAAACAGCTGCTTCGCTCACACCTTAACAGTAGAAATTTGTTTAAGGCACTAAACACCTACGCATGTTCCGCGCTTAGCTACTCATTTGGTATTATTAAGTGGACAAAAACAGATATAGAAGCTCTTCAGCGAAAAGTACGAACACACCTCACAAAGGCACAAAAACACCATCCTAAAAGTGCAGTAGAAAGAACAACATTACCACGGAATCTAGGAGGAAGAGGACTTATGGATATAGGTGAGCAATTAGATAAACAAATTGCTAATTTAAGAACTTATTTTCAGATGCAGGCTGAAACATCTACTCTACATCGCGCTATCTGCGCAGTAGATGACACAACACCGATAAAACTGGGGGAAGCAGAACTGCGCATAAACCACCTTACTAAGGACGAAAAAGTGCGCGCCTGGATGGGTAAACCTCTGCACGGGCGACATCCCAATGAGGTCAGCCAAGATTATGTCGACAATATAGCGTCGAACTACTGGTTGACATCAGGAAAGATGTTCCCTGAAACGGAGGGTTCATTACTGGCCATTCAGGATCAGGTTATACCAACCAGAAATTACCTGAAATATATCATCAAAGACCCCCATGTTCAAAACGACAGATGCCGATATGGATGTCAAGCCCAAGAAACCATCCAACATCTTACAGGGGGCTGCCAGGCATTTGCTGCAACTGAGTACAAGGAACGGCATGACGCAGTGGGAAAAATCCTTCATCAGGAGATAGCTATAAAGCTGGGACTTCTCCAAACCGACCATCTCCCATATTATCAATACGTCCCTGAGAGTATGCTTGAGGATGGCAACTACAAGCTATACTGGGACCGCACTGTGCTCACAGACCAAACAGTGGCGCATAATAGACCAGATCTCGTATTAGTCAATAAATTAACGAGACAAACAACCCTCATTGATGTGGCGATTCCTAACAACAATAATCTACGTACTAAATTTACTGAAAAGATCGCCAAGTACAGAGATCTGGAAATTCAAATACGGAGACAATGGAGAATGCAAAGTACCCAGACGATACCGATTATTATGTCTACTACTGGAGTCATTCCGAAGACCCTCCTCGAAAGCATGAAAAAGCTGGGTCTTAATGAACATCTTTATAAGACCATGCAGAAAGCAGTACTACTCGCGACGGCCAGATGTGTACGAAAATTTCTGGGAGATACACCTGCATACCAAGTCACCTAGGACTCGAAAACACGGAAAGAGTCCCACCAGAGCTCAATCCTTTTGATACCGTAGGTATCTGGGATGAGTCAATTTTCCCCTTAGAGGGAGTGTGAGCCGTATGGCTAAATCTGATAATAATAATAATAATAATAATAATAATAATAATAATACTAAATCTGGATAATAATAATAACAGTTGCTTCGTTCACAGCTTAACAGTAAAAATTTGTTTAAGGCACTAAACACCTACGCTTGTTCCGCGCTTAGCTATTCATTTGGTATTGTTAAGTGGACAAAAACGGATATAGAGAATCTTCAGCGAAAAGTACGAACACACCTCACAAAGGCACAAAAACACCACCCTAAAAGTGCAGTAGAACGAACGACATTACCCCGGTATTTAGGAGGAAGAGGACTTATGGATATAGGTGAGCAATTAGATAAACAAATTGCTAATTTAAGAACTTATTTTCAGATGCAGGCTGAGACATCTACTCTACATCGCGCTATCTGCGCAGTAGATGACACAACACCGATCAAACTGAGGGAAGCAGAACTGCGCATAAACCACCTTACTAAGGACGAAAAAGTGCGCGCCTGGATGGGTAAACCTTTGCACGGGCGACATCCCAATGAGGTCAGCCAAGATTATGTCGACAATATAGCGTCGAACTACTGGTTGGCATCAGGAAAGATGTTCCCTGAAACGGAGGGTTCATTACTGGCCATTCAGGATCAGGTTATACCAACCAGAAACTACCTGAAATATATCATCAAAGACCCTCAGGTTCAAAACGACAGATGCCGATATGGATGTCAAGCCCAAGAAACCATCCAACATCTTACAGGGGGCTGCCAGGCATTTGCTGCAACTGAATACAAGGAACGGCATGACGCAGTGGGAAAAATCCTTCATCAAGAGATAGCTATCAAGCTGGGACTTCTCCAAACAGACCATCTCCCGTATTATCAATACGTCCCTGAGAGTATGCTTGAGGATGGCAACTACAAGCTATACTGGGACCGCACTGTGCTCACAGACCAAACAGTGGCACATAATAGACCAGATCTCGTACTAGTTAATAAATTAACAAGACAAACAACACTAATTGATGTGGCGATACCTAACAACAATAATCTACGTAGTAAATTCACTGAAAAGATCGCCAAGTACAGAGATCTAGAAATTCAAATACGAAGACAATGGAGAATGCAAAGTACCCAGACGATACCTATTGTTATGTCTACTACTGGAGTCATTCCGAAGAACCTCCTCGAAAGCATAAAAAGGCTGGGTCTAAATGAACATCTTTACAAGACCATGCAGAAAGCTGTACTACTCGCAACGGCCAGATGTGTACGAAAATTTTTGGGAGATACACCTGCATACCAAGTCACCTAGGGCTCGATAACACGGAAAGAGTTCCACCAGAGCTCAATCCTTTTGATACCGTAGGTATCTGGGATGAGTCAATTTTCCCCTTAGAGGGAGTGTGAGCCGTATGGCTAAATCTATATAATAATAATAATAATAATAATAAGCCTGTGGGAGTTTTATGTCAGTTCTTCTATCAGGCGCGGCCCCCTGCGAATGGGGGATGCTTTCTGGGTATTCGTAGCGCCAATACCCAGAGAGTAGCAGGAATACTTGCCGTGGAACAAAAACTGACACCTGGCAGTAGGTATAAAATGCACACCCATGAGAATGGAGACAAATAGTTTATGTTTAGGGCCGCTGCCTGGGGATGGCCAGGGCACGTCTGGAGCCGACGCTGGACGTGACAGCATGCGGGACGTCGGTGGCAGGGTGTTGAGGAGGCGGGCCCCTGTCACACAAACAGCTACAGCCCAACAACAAGAACAACAACCACAAGCGAGCCAAACAACAGCAAGAGCTCCACTCGCTGAAGGTGCTGCGCCGGAACATCAGCCGGCGCTCACTCAAGCGGGACGACCGAGGCAGCGCATGAAATGGACTGTGTCCATTAACGAAAGCATCTTGCGCTTCTATTATAAGGTGACAAACCTCGGTCAAGAAACGATCGGCTACAGACAACAGCTGTATGCCGAATTTTGCAGGGAGTACCCAGATATTCAAGTATCGGAGCAAAGAGTATCAGATCAATACCGGGTAATCGTAAGAAACAACCTTATCCCAGAGACTAGACGCAATACGATCAAAAGCGAAGTCGAACGGGAGATTAATAACCAAGAGCTAGTTTTAGATCAAGTCCCTAATGAAATCCTTGTTGAGCAGATTTCTGAGATTCCCATACCAGAAACTCAACCTGACAATACACAGCAGGAAAACAACGAGTTGCGCGATAGTCTAGAAAACGAAATGGCTCGTGCCGTACAAGAGTTTAATGGAACAAATCCACTTAGCAGACCACCGCTACCACGAATAAACTCTTGTAAGAAACTAGGTGCCCTGTTACAAATTGTGAATACTGAAGTCCTACCCAATTATGTCGTAGAAGCCCACACATTGGAGTATCTGCATATGCTAATCTACTGTGCAGCTACAGCAATTGCCAATGTAATGGGCGTTAAGATCAGAACACGACGGGGGTACTAATAACGGAAGGACTGGTAACAGAATTGCACCCTGGGAAAAAAGACTTCTCGGAAAAATTGAATTACTGCGTAGGGATATTGGGCAAGTCACGGAATATATAAGAGGTGTAACAAGTAGAAAAGTCATTAAAAGAGCTGAAGAAATAATGCGGAGCACTGCAGGACACTCGAGATATGATCCAGAAAATAACACAGCCCAACAGTGTCTGGATACATTAAAACAAAAACTCTCCGTCTATTCAGGACGATTAAGAAGGTATAAAGTTAGTAACAACCGAAAATCTGACAATGCACTTTTTGAGAACTCTGAGAAGGCGTTCTACCGAAAACTCAATTCCACCGTAGAAAGTGTCGACAAGTCTTACCCAAGCCAAGAAGAAATTCATGAGTTTTGGGGAAATCAACTTTCCACACCAGCTGCTTTTAACAACAATGCTGGCTGGATAGAAGATACGACGCACAACTGTCACCACTACGTCACTGCTAACTACGAACCATTCACGACTGAAGAAGTCTCAAATGTCATCAAAGAGCTTCATAACTGGAAATCTCCTGGACCAGACGGAGTTCAGAACTTCTGGCTTAAAAAGTTTTGGAGTATTCATGAGTGCTTATCAACATTAATTAATCATGTTATTTCTAATCCGCAGGAATTACCATCATTTCTAACTCAGGGAACTACTTATTTAATACCCAAGGATCAAAATAACACCCAAGATCCATCCAAGTACCGCCCAATTTCTTGTCTTCCAACTTTGTATAAATTGGTCACATCCTGTGTAACCCGGCGTATCTACCAACATTGTGCTCTAAACAATATCATAGAGCCTCAACAGAAAGGATGCGCTAAGGGTTCCATGGGTTGCAAAGAACAACTTATCATCGACTCAGTCATTTCTAACCAGGCATACACTAAAAAAAGGAACCTTTTTACTGCTTTTATTGACTATAAAAAGGCCTTTGATTCAGTACCGCATGAATGGCTAATAGATATATTGAAAATATACAAAGTAGATGATAACATAGTGACCTTTTTAAGGCATATAATGAGAGATTGGAAGACTAAAATTCACCTCCAAATACCTGGTGAAAACAATATCGAAACCGAAAATATCGCAATCAACCGGGGATTATTTCAAGGAGACTCGTTGAGTCCATTGTGGTTCTGTTTAGCTTTGAACCCCCTTTCCCAGCTATTAAACTCCACTGACTCAGGTTTTAGCATTAAAAGCAATAATACTGTGGTAGCGAAGCTCAATCATCTGTTGTATATGGATGATTTGAAATTAATGGCTTCCACTCGAGAACACCTAGAAGAGATGCTAAAAACTGTAGAAACATTTTCTAATGATATTAGTATGCAGTTCGGTCTAGACAAGTGCCGTGTTTTGAATATAGTCAGAGGAAAGGTACAGCCCGGTGGATTCGATATGCAAAATGGCCAGAACATCGAGGCCATGGGCGACAACGATATGTAAAAATATCTTGGAGTAAAGCAGGCGCGGAAAATTGACCATAAGCAAATGAAAACTGAGATAACTACTGAGTTTATAAGAAGGGTAAAACAGCTGCTTCGTTCACACCTTAACAGTAAAAATTTGTTTAAGGCACTAAACACCTACGCTTGTTCCGCGCTTAGCTATTCATTTGGTATTGTTAAGTGGACAAAAACGGATATAGAAAATCTTCAGCGAAAAGTACGAACACACCTCACAAAGGCACAAAAACACCACCCTAAAAGTGCAGTAGAACGAACGACATTACCCCGGTATTTAGGAGGAAGAGGACTTATGGATATAGGTGAGCAATTAGATAAACAAATTGCTAATTTAAGAACTTATTTTCAGATGCAGGCTGAGACATCTACTCTACATCGCGCTATCTGCGCAGTAGATGACACAACACCGATCAAACTGAGGGAAGCAGAACTGCGCATAAACCACCTTACTAAGGACGAAAAAGTGCGCGCCTGGATGGGTAAACCTTTGCACGGGCGACATCCCAATGAGGTCAGCCAAGATTATGTCGACAATATAGCGTCGAACTACTGGTTGACATCAGGAAAGATGTTCCCTGAAACGGAGGGTTCATTACTGGCCATTCAGGATCAGGTTATACCAACGAGAAACTACCTGAAATATATCATCAAAGACCCTCAGGTTCAAAACGACAGATGCCGATATGGGTGTCAAGCCCAAGAAACCATCCAACATCTTACAGGGGGCTGCCAGGCATTTGCTGCAACTGAATACAAGGAACGGCATGACGCAGTGGGAAAAATCCTTCATCAAGAGATAGCTATCAAGCTGGGACTTCTCCAAACGGACCATCTCCCGTATTATCAATACGTCCCTGAGAGTATGCTTGAGGATGGCAACTACAAGCTATACTGGGACCGCACTGTGCTCACAGACCAAACAGTGGCACATAATAGACCAGATCTCGTACTAGTTAATAAATTAACAAGACAAACAACACTAATTGATGTGGCGATACCTAACAACAATAATCTACGTAGTAAATTCACTGAAAAGATCGCCAAGTACAGAGATCTAGAAATTCAAATACGAAGGCAATGGAGAATGCAAAGTACCCAGACGATACCTATTGTTATGTCTACTACTGGAGTCATTCCGAAGAACCTCCTCGAAAGCATAAAAAGGCTGGGTCTAAATGAACATCTTTACAAGACCATGCAGAAAGCTGTACTACTCGCAACGGCCAGATGTGTACGAAAGTTTTTGGGAGATACACCTGCATACCAAGTCACCTAGGGCTCGATAACACGGAAAGAGTCCCACCAGAGCTCAATCCTTTTGATACCGTAGGTATCTGGGATGAGTCAATTTTCCCCTCAGAGGGAGTGTGAGCCGTATGGCTAAATCTGGATAATAATAATAATAGAAGTGGGGGATTTGCAATAATTTTTTTAGCTGAATATGGAAATATTTTATTTATAAGAATAATATGTGTTTTTTTATTTTTGGGGGCTAATTTAATAAGATTAATATTTTTTTTTAAGTTAGGATTAATTAGATTTTTATGGTTGTGAGTCCGTGGAACACTACCTCGTTATCGTTATGATAAATTAATATATTTAGCATGAAAAGGTTATTTACCTATTTCATTAAATTATTTAATATTTTTTTTAGATTAAGTTTATTTTTTTTTATTTCAATAATTTAGTTAATTAATTTTAGTATAAGTTAATAGAAAATTTTATTTCTTTTTTATATTTTCAAAATATATACTTATACAAGTTCATTAACTAATTAAAAATAATTGAATCTCATCATTTTCTTATTAATGGGTTTATTAAATAATATAAAAAATATATAATAGTTAAAATTTGTCCAGTTAAAATATACGGGTCTTCAACTGGTCGTGCTCCGATTCATAATAACCTGTGGGAGTTTTTTGTCAGTTCTTCTATCAGGCGCGGCCCCCTGCGAATGGGGGATGCTTTCTGGGTATTCGTAGCGCCAATACCCAGAGAGTAGCAGGGATACTTGCCGTGGAACAAAAACTGACACCTGGCAGTAGGTATAAAATGCACACCCATGAGAATGGAGAATCATAATTTATGTTTAGGATCGCTGCCTGGGGATCGCCAGGGCACGTCTGGAGCCGGCGCTGGACGTGACAGCATGCGGGACGTCGGTGGCAGGGTGTTGAGGAGGCGGGCCCCTGTCATACAATCAGCTACAGCCCAACCACAACCACAACCACAAGCGAGCCAAACAACAACAAGAGCTCCACCCGCCGAAGGTGCTGCGCTGGATCATCAGCCGGCGCTCACTCAAGCGAGACGACCGAGGCAGCGCATGAAATGGACTGTGTCCATCAATGAGAACATTTTGCGCTTCTACTACAAGGTGACAAACCTCGGTCAAGAAACAATCGGCTACCGACAACAGCTGTATGCCGAATTTTGCAGGACGTACCCAGATATTCAAGTATCGGAGCAACGAGTATCAGACCAATACCGGGTAATTATAAGAAACAACCTTATCCCAGAGACTAGACGCAATATCATCAGAAGCGAAGTCGAACGGGAGATTCATAACGATGTTGTAATTTAAGATCAAGTCCCCAATGAAGTGCATGAGCAGATTCCTGAGCTTGCCATACAAGAAACTCAACCTGACAATACAGAGCAGGAAAACAACGAGCTACATGATAAACTAGTAAGCGAAATGGCACGTGCTGTACAAGAGTTTAATGGAACAAACCCACTTAGCAGACCACCGCTACCACGAATAAACTCTTGTAAGAGACTAGGTGTGCTGTTACAAATTGTGAACACTGAAGTCCTACCAAATTATGTCGTAGAAGCCCACACATTAGAGTATCTGCACATGCTAATCTACTGTGCAGCAACAGCAATTGCTAATGTAATGGGCGTTAAGATCAGAACACGACGGGGTTCTAATAACGGAAGGACTGGTAGCAGAATTGCACCCTGGGAAAAAAGACTGCTCGGAAAGATTGAATTGCTGCGTAGGGATATTGGTCGAGTCACAGAATATATACGAGGTGTAAGAAGTACAAGAGTCATCAGGAGAGCTGAAGAAATAATACGGAATACTGCAAGACACTCAAGATACGATCCAGAAAACAACACAGCCCAACAGGGCCTGGATACGTTAAAACAAAGACTCTCAGTTTATTCAGGACGACTAAGAAGGTACAAAGTGAGCAACAACCGAAAATCCGACAATGCCCTTTTTGAGACTGCTGAGAAGGCGTTCTATCGAAAACTCAATTCTACCGTAGAAAATCTCGATAAGTCTTATCCAAGCCAAGAAGAAATTCATGAGTTTTGGGGAAATCAACTTTCCACACCAGCTGCTCTTAACAACAATGCTGGATGGATAGAAAATACGGCACAGAACTGCCAACACTACACTACTACTCTCTACGAACCCTTCACCACTGAAGAAGTCTCAAATATCATCAAAGAGCTTCATAACTGGAAATCTCCTGGACCAGACGGAGTTCAAAACTTTTGGCTCAAGAAGTTTTGGAGTGCTCATGAATGCTTATCAACACTAATTAATTATGTTATTTCTAATCCGCAGGATATACCATCATTCCTAACTCAGGGAACCACTTATTTAATACCGAAGGATCAAAATAACACCCAAGATCCAGCAAAATACCGCCCAATTACTTGTCTTCCAACTTTGTATAAATTGGTCACATCCTGTGTAGCCCGGCGTATCTACCAACACTGTGCGCTGAACAATATCATAGAGCCTCAACAGAAAGGATGCGCTAAGGGTTCCATGGGCTGCAAAGAACAACTTATCATCGACTCAGTCATTTCTAATCAAGCATATTCCAAAAAGAGGAACCTATTTACTGCTTTTATTGATTACAAGAAGGCCTTTGATTCAGTGCCGCATGAATGGCTTATAGATATATTGAGAATATATAAAGTCGATGATAATATAGTGACCTTTTTACAACATATAATGACAGAGTGGAAAACTAGAATTCACCTTCAAATACCTGGTGAAAGTAACATCGAAACTGAAAATATCGCAATCAGCCGTGGCCTGTTTCAAGGAGATTCGTTGAGTCCTCTGTGGTTCTGTCTAGCTATGAACCCACTATCTCAGCTATTGAACTCCACAGATGCAGGTTTTAGCATCAAAAATAACAACAATGTGGTGGCGAAGCTTAATCATTTATTGTACATGGATGATTTGAAATTAATGGCTTCCACTCGAAACCAACTCGACGAGATGCTAAAAACTGTAGAAACTTTTTCTAATGATATTAGTATGCACTTCGGACTAGACAAGTGCCGTATTTTAAATATAGTCAGAGAAAAAGTACAGCCCGGAGGATTCGATATGCAAAATGGCCAGAACATCGAGGCCATGGGTGAAAACGATATGTACAAATATCTTGGAGTAAAGCAAGCGCGGAAAATTGACCATAAACAAATGAAAACAGAGATAACTACTGAGTTTATACGAAGGGTAAAACAGCTGCTTCGCTCACACCTTAACAGTAGAAATTTGTTTAAGGCACTAAACACCTACGCATGTTCCGCGCTTAGCTACTCATTTGGTATTGTTAAGTGGACAAAAACAGATATAGAAGCTCTTCAGCGAAAAGTGCGAACACACCTCACAAAGGCACAAAAACACCATCCTAAAAGTGCAGTAGAAAGAACAACATTACCACGGAATCTAGGAGGAAGAGGACTTATGGATATAGGTGAGCAATTAGATAAACAAATTGCTAATTTAAGAACTTATTTTCAGATGCAGGCTGAGACATCTACTCTACATCGCGCTATCTGCGCAGTAGATGACACAACACCGATCAAACTGAGTGAACCAGAAATGCGCATAAACCACCTTACTAAGGACGAAAAAGTG
Source organism: Diabrotica virgifera virgifera (assembly GCF_917563875.1). Classification (NCBI taxonomy): domain Eukaryota; kingdom Metazoa; phylum Arthropoda; class Insecta; order Coleoptera; family Chrysomelidae; genus Diabrotica; species Diabrotica virgifera. The sequence continues at coordinate 109,461,848 of NC_065449.1, read as the reverse complement.
CGCGCCTGGATGGGTAAACCTCTGCACGGGCGACATCCCAATGAGGTCAGCCAAGACTATGTCGACAATATAGCGTCGAACTACTGGTTGACATCAGGAAAGATGTTCCCTGAAACGGAGGGTTCATTACTGGCCATTCAGGATCAGGTTATACCAACCAGAAATTACCTGAAATATATCATCAAAGACCCTCAGGTTCAAAACGACAGATGCCGATATGGATGTCAAGCCCAAGAAACCATCCAACATCTTACAGGGGGCTGCCAGGCATTTGATGCAACTGAATACAAGGAACGGCATGATGCAGTAGCAAAAATCCTTCATCAAGAGATAGCTATCAAGCTGGGACTTCTCCAAACAGACCATCTCCCGTATTATCAATACGTCCCTGAGAGTATGCTTGAGGATGGCAACTACAAGCTATACTGGGACCGCACTGTGCTCACAGACCAAACAGTGGCACATAATAGACCAGATCTCGTACTAGTTAATAAATTAACAAGACAAACAACACTAATTGATGTGGCGATACCTAACAACAATAATCTACGTAGTAAATTTACTGAAAAGATCGCCAAATACAGAGATCTAGAAATTCAAATACGAAGGCAATGGAGAATGCAAAGTACCCAGACGATACCGATTATTATTTCTACTACTGGAGTCATTCCGAAGACCCTCCTCGAAAGCATAAAAAAGCTGGGTCTGAATGAACATCTTTATAAGACCATGCAGAAAGCTGTACTACTCGCGACGGCCAGATGCGTACGAAAATTTCTGGGAGATACACCTGCATTCCAAGTCACCTAGGGCTCGATAACACGGAAAGAGTCCCACCAGAGCTCAATCCTTTTGATACCGTAGGTATCTGGGATGAGTCAATTTTCCCCTTAGAGGGAGTGTGAGCCGTATGGCTAAATCTGATAATAATAATAATAATAAACCTGTGGGAGTTTTATGTCAGTTCTTCTATCAGGCGCGGCCCCCTGCGAATGGGGGATGCTTTCTGGGTATTCGTAGCGCCAATACCCAGAGAGTAGCAGGAATACTTGCCGTGGAACAAAAACTGACACCTGGCAGTAGGTATAAAATGCACACCCATGAGAATGGAGACTAATAGTTTATGTTTAGGGCCGCTGCCTGGGGATCGCCAGGGCACGTCCGGAGCCGACGCTGGACGTGACAGCATGCGGGACGTCGGTGGCAGGGTGTTGAGGAGGCGGGCCCCTGTCACACAAACAGCTACAGCCCAACAACAAGAACAACAACCACAAGCGAGCCAAACAACAGCAAGAGCTCCACTCGCTGAAGGTGCTGCGCCGGAACATCAGCCGGCGCTCACTCAAGCGGGACGACCGAGGCAGCGCATGAAATGGACTGTGTCTATTAACGAAAGCATTTTGCGCTTCTATTATAAGGTGACAAACCTCGGTAAAGAAACCATCGGCTACAGACAACAGCTGTATGCCGAATTTTGCAGGGAGTACCCAGATATTCAAGTATCGGAGCAAAGAGTATCAGATCAATACCGGGTAATCATAAGAAACAACCTTATCCCAGAGACTAGACGCAATACGATCAAGAGCGAAGTCGAACGGGAGATTAATAACCAAGAGCTAGTTTTAGATCAAGTCCCTAATGAAATCCTTGATGAGCAGATTCCTGAGATTCCCATACCAGAAACTCAACCTGACAATACACAGCAGGAAAACAACGAGTTGCGCGATAGTCTAGAAAACGAAATGGCTCGTGCCGTACAAGAGTTTAATGGAACAAATCCACTTAGCAGACCACCGCTACCACGAATAAACTCTTGTAAGAAACTAGGTGCCCTGTTACAAATTGTGAATACTGAAGTCCTACCCAATTATGTCGTAGAAGCCCACACATTGGAATATCTGCATATGCTAATCTACTGTGCAGCTACAGCAATTGCCAATGTAATGGGCGTTAAGATCAGAACACGACGGGGTACTAATAACGGAAGGACTGGTAACAGAATTGCACCCTGGGAAAAAAGACTTCTCGGAAAAATTGAATTACTGCGTAGGGATATTGGTCAAGTCACAGAATATATAAGAGGTGTAACAAGTAGAAAAGTCATTAAAAGAGCTGAAGAAATAATGCGGAGCACTGCAAGACACTCGAGATACGATCCAGAAAATAACACAGCCCAACAGTGTCTGGATACATTAAAACAAAAACTCTCCGTGTATTCAGGACGATTAAGAAGGTATAAAGTTAGTAACAACCGAAAATGTGACAATGCACTTTTTGAGAACTCTGAGAAGGCGTTCTACCGAAAGCTCAATTCCACCGTAGAAAGTGTCGACAAGTCTTACCCAAGCCAAGAGGAAATTCATGAGTTTTGGGGAAATCAACTTTCAACACCAGCTGCTTTTAACAACAATGCTGGCTGGATAGAAGATACGACGCACAACTGTCACCACTACGTCACTGCTAACTACGAACCATTCACGACTGAAGAAGTCTCAAATGTCATCAAAGAGCTTCATAACTGGAAATCTCCTGGAGCAGACGGAGTTCAGAACTTCTGGCTTAAAAAGTTTTGGAGTATTCATGAGTGCTTATCAACATTAATCAATCATGTTATTTCTAATCCGCAGGAATTACCATCATTTCTAACTCAGGGAACTACTTATTTAATACCCAAGGATCAAAATAACACCCAAGATCCATCCAAGTACCGCCCAATTACTTGTCTTCCAACTTTGTATAAATTGGTCACATCCTGTGTAACCCGGCGTATCTACCAACACTGTGCTCTAAACAATATCATAGAGCCTCAACAGAAAGGATGCGCTAAGGGTTCCATGGGTGGCAAAGAACAGCTTATCATCGACTCAGTCATTTCTAATCAGGCATTCACTAAAAAAGGAACCTTTTTACTGCTTTTATTGACTATAAAAAGGCCTTTGATTCAGTACCGCATGAATGGCTAATAGATATATTGAAAATATACAAAGTAGATGATAACATAGTGACCTTTTTAAGGCATATAATGAGAGATTGGAAGACTAAAATTCACCTCCAAATACCTGGTGAAACCAATATCGAAACCGAAAATATCGCAATCAACCGGGGCCTATTTCAAGGAGACTCGTTGAGTCCATTGTGGTTCTGTTTAGCTTTGAATCCCCTTTCCCAGCTATTAAACTCCACCGACTCAGGTTTTAGCATTAAAAGCAATAATACTGTGCTAGCGAAGCTCAATCATCTGTTGTATATGGATGATTTGAAATTAATGGCTTCCACTCGAGAACACCTAGAAGAGATGCTAAAAACTGTAGAAACATTTTCTAATGATATTAGTATGCAGTTCGGTCTAGACAAGTGCCGTGTTTTGAATATAGTCAGAGGAAAGGTACAGCCCGGTGGATTCGATATGCAAAATGGCCAGAACATCGAGGCCATGGGCGACAACGATATGTACAAATATCTTGGAGTAAAGCAGGCGCGCAAAATTGACCATAAGCAAATGAAAACTGAGATAACTATTGAGTTTATAAGAAGGGTAAAACAGCTGCTTCGTTCACAGCTTAACAGTAAAAATTTGTTTAAGGCACTAAACACCTACGCTTGTTCCGCGCTTAGCTATTCATTTGGTATTGTTAAGTGGACAAAAACGGATATAGAGAATCTTCAGCGAAAAGTACGAACACACCTCACAAAGGCACAAAAACACCACCCTAAAAGTGCAGTAGAACGAACGACATTACCCCGGTATTTAGGAGGAAGAGGACTTATGGATATAGGTGAGCAATTAGATAAACAAATTGCTAATTTAAGAACTTATTTTCAGATGCAGGCTGAGACATCTACTCTACATCGCGCTATCTGCGCAGTAGATGACACAACACCGATCAAACTGAGGGAAGCAGAACTGCGCATAAACCACCTTACTAAGGACGAAAAAGTGCGCGCCTGGATGGGTAAACCTTTGCACGGGCGACATCCCAATGAGTTCAGCCAAGATTATGTCGACAATATAGCGTCGAACTACTGGTTGGCATCAGGAAAGATGTTCCCTGAAACGGAGGGTTCATTACTGGCCATTCAGGATCAGGTTATACCAACCAGAAACTACCTGAAATATATCATCAAAGACCCTCAGGTTCAAAACGACAGATGCCGATATGGATGTCAAGCCCAAGAAACCATCGAACATCTTACAGGGGGCTGCCAGGCATTTGCTGCAACTGAATACAAGGAACGGCATGACGCAGTGGGAAAAATCCTTCATCAAGAGATAGCTATCAAGCTGGGACTTCTCCAAACAGACCATCTCCCGTATTATCAATACGTCCCTGAGAGTATGCTTGAGGATGGCAACTACAAGCTATACTGGGACCGCACTGTGCTCACAGACCAAACAGTGGCACATAATAGACCAGATCTTGTACTAGTTAATAAATTAACAAGACAAACAACACTAATTGATGTGGCGATACCTAACAACAATAATCTACGTAGTAAATTCACTGAAAAGATCGCCAAGTACAGAGATCTAGAAATTCAAATACGAAGGCAATGGAGAATGCAAAGTACCCAGACGATACCTATTGTTATGTCTACTACTGGAGTCATTCCGAAGAACCTCCTCGAAAGCATAAAAAGGCTGGGTCTAAATGAACATCTTTACAAGACCATGCAGAAAGCTGTACTACTCGCAACGGCCAGATGTGTACGAAAATTTTTGGGAGATACACCTGCATACCAAGTCACCTAGGGCTCGATAACACGGAAAGAGTCCCACCAGAGCTCAATCCTTTTGATACCGTAGGTATCTGGGGTGAGTCAATTTTCCCCTTAGAGGGAGTGTGAGCCGTATGGCTAAATCTATAATAATAATAATAATAATAATAATCATAAGAAACAACCTTATCCCAGAGGCTAGACGCAATACGATCAAAAGCGAAGTCGAACGGGAGATTAACAACCAAGGGCTAGTTTTAGATCAAGTCCCTAATGAAATCCTTGATGAGCAAATCCCTGAGATTCCCATACCAGAAACTCAACCTGACAATACACAGCAGGAAAACAACGAGTTGCGCGATAGTCTAGCAAACGAAATGGCGCGTGCCGTACAAGAGTTTAATGGAACAAATCCACTTAGCAGACCACCGCTACCACGAATAAACTCTTGTAAGAAACTAGGTGCGCTGTTACAAATTGTGAACACTGAAGTCCTACCCAATTATGTCGTAGAAGCCCACACATTGGAATATCTGCATATGCTAATCTACTGTGCAGCAACAGCAATTGCTAATGTAATGGGCGTTAAGATCAGAACACGACGGGGTACTAATAACGGAAGGACTGGTAACAGAACTGCACCCTGGGAAAAAAGACTTCTCGGAAAAATTGAATTACTGCGTAGGGATATTGGTCAAGTTACAGAATATGTAAGAGGTGTAACAAGTAGAAAGGTCATTAAGAGAGCTGAAGAAATAATGCGGAGCACTGCAAGACACTCGAGATACGATCCAGAAAATAACACAGCCCAACAGTGTCTGGATACATTAAAACAAAAACTCTCCGTCTATTCAGGACGATTAAGAAGGTATAAAGTTAGTAACAACCGAAAATGTGACAATGCACTTTTTGAGAACTCTGAGAAGGCGTTCTACCGAAAACTCAATTCCACCGTAGAAAGTGTCGACAAGTCTTACCCAAGCCAAGAAGAAATTCATGAGTTTTGGGGAAATCAACTTTCCACACCAGCTGTTTTTAACAACAATGCTGGCTGGATAGAAGATACGACGCACAACTGTCACCACTACGTCACTGCTAACTACGAACCATTCACGACTGAAGAAGTCTCAAATGTCATCAAAGAGCTTCATAACTTGAAATCTCCTGGACCAGACGGAGTCCAGAACTTCTGGCTTAAAAAGTTTTGGAGTATTCATGAGTGCTTATCAACATTAATTAATCATGTTATTTCTAATCCGCAGGAATTACCATCATTTCTAACTCAGGGAACTACTTATTTAATACCCAAGGATCAAAATAACACCCAAGATCCATCCAAGTACCGCCCAATTACTTGTCTTCCAACTTTGTATAAATTGGTCACATCCTGTGTAACCCGGCGTATCTACCAACATTGTGCTCTAAACAATATCATAGAGCCTCAACAGAAAGGATGCGCTAAGGGTTCCATGGGTTGCAAAGAACAGCTTATCATCGAATCAGTCATTTCTAACCAGGCATTCACTAAAAAAAGGAACCTTTTTACTGCTTTTATTGACTATAAAAAGGCTTTTGATTCAGTACCGCATGAATGGTTAATAGATATATTGAAAATATACAAAGTCGATGATAACATAGTGACCTTTTTAAGGCATATAATGAGAGATTGGAAGACTAAAATTCACCTCCAAATACCTGGTGAAAACAATATCGAAACCGAAAATATCGCAATCAACCGGGGACTATTTCAAGGAGACTCGTTGAGTCCATTGTGGTTCTGTTTAGCTTTGAACCCCCTTTCCCAGCTATTAAACTCCACTGACTCAGGTTTTAGCATTAAAAGCAATAATACTGTGGTAGCGAAGCTCAATCATCTGTTGTATATGGATGATTTGAAATTAATGGCTTCCACTCGAGAACACCTAGAAGAGATGCTAAAAACTGTAGAAACATTCTCTAATGATATTAGTATGCAGTTCGGTCTAGACAAGTGCCGTGTTTTGAATATAGTCAGAGGAAAGGTACAGCCCGGTGGATTCGATATGCAAAATGGCCAGAACATCGAGGCCATGGGCGACAACGATATGTACAAATATCTTGGAGTAAAGCAGGCGCGGAAAATTGACCATAAGCAAATGAAAACTGAGATAACTACTGAGTTTATAAGAAGGGTAAAACAGCTGCTTCGTTCACAGCTTAACAGTAAAAATTTGTTTAAGGCACTAAACACCTACGCTTGTTCCGCGCTTAGCTATTCATTTGGTATTGTTAAGTGGACAAAAACGGATATAGAAAATCTTCAGCGAAAAGTACGAACACACCTCACAAAGGCACAAAAACACCACCCTAAAAGTGCAGTAGAACGAACGACATTACCCCGGTATTTAGGAGGAAGAGGGCTTATGGATATAGGTGAGCATTTAGATAAACAAATTGCTAATTTAAGAACTTATTTTCAGATGCAGGCTGAGACATCTACTCTACACCGCGCCATTTGCGCAGCAGATGACACAACACCGATCAAACTGAGGGAACCAGAAATGCGCTTAAACCACCTTACTAAGGACGAAAAACTGCGCGCCTGGATGGGTAAACCTCTGCACGGGCGACATCCCAATGAGGTCAGCCAAGACTATGTCGACAATACAGCGTCGAACTATTGGTTGACATCAGGAAAGATGTTCCCTGAAACGGAGGGTTCATTACTGGCCATTCAGGATCAGGTTATACCAACCAGAAATTACCTGAAATATATCGTCAAAGACCCTCAGGTTCAAAACGACAGATGCCGATATGGATGTCAAGCCCAAGAAACCATCCAACATATTACAGGGGGCTGCCAAGCATTTGCTGCAACTGAATATAAGGAACGGCATGACGCAGTGGGAAAAATCCTTCATCAAGAGATAGCTAACAAGTTGGGACTTCTCCAAACGGACCATCTCCCATATTATCAATACGTTCCTGAGAGTATGCTTGAGGATGGGAACTACAAGCTATACTGGGACCGCAGTGTGCTCACAGACCAAACAGTGGCACATAATAGACCAGATCTCGTACTAGTTAATAAATTAACAAGACAAACAACATTAATTGATGTGGCGATACCTAACAACAATAATCTACGTAGTAAATTTACTGAAAAGATCGCCAAGTATAGAGATCTGGAAATTCAAATACGGAGACAATGGAGAATGCAAAGTACCCAGACGATACCTATTGTTATATCTACTACTGGAGTCATTCCGAAGACCCTCCTCGAAAGCATAAAAAAGCTGGGTCTCAATGAACATCTTTATAAGACCATGCAGAAAGCTGTACTACTTGCGACGGCCAGAAGTGTACGAAAATTTTTGGGAGATACACCTGCATTCCAAGTCACCTAGGGCTCGATAACACGGAAAGAGTCCCACCAGAGCTCAATCCTTTTGATACCGTAGGTATCTGGGATGAGTCAATTTTCCCCTTAGAGGGAGTGTGAGCCGTATGGCTAAATCGGATAATAATAATAATAACCTGTGGGAGTTTTATGTCAGTTCTTCTATCAGGCGCGGCCCCCTGCGAATGGGGGATGCTTTCTGGGTATTCGTAGCGCCAATACCCAGAGAGTAGCAGGAATACTTGCCGTGGAACAAAAACTGACACCTGGCAGTAGGTATAAAATGCACACCCATGAGAATGGAGACTAATAGTTTATGTTTAGGGCCGCTGCCTGGGGATCGCCAGGGCACGTCTGGAGCCGACGCTGGACGTGACAGCATGCGGGACGTCGGTGGCAGGGTGTTGAGGAGGCGGGCCCCTGTCACACAAACAGCTACAGCCCAACAACAACAACAACAACCACAAGCGAGCCAAACAACAGCAAGAGCTCCACTCGCTGAAGGTGCTGCGCCGGAACATCAGCCGGCGCTCACTCAAGCGGGACGACCGAGGCAGCGCATGAAATGGACTGTGTCCATTAACGAAAGCATTTTGCGCTTCTATTATAAGGTGACAAACCTCGGTCAAGAAACGATCGGCTACAGACAACAGCTGTATGCCGAATTTTGCAGGGAGTACCCAGATATTCAAGTATCGGAGCAAAGAGTATCAGATCAATACCGGGTAATAGTAAGAAACAACCTTATCCCAGAGACTAGACGCAATAAGATCAAAAGCGAAGTCGAACGGGAGATTAATAACCAAGAGCTAGTTTTAGATCAAGTCCCTAATGAAATCCTTGATGAGCAGATTCCTGAGATTCCCATACCAGAAACTCAACCTGACAATACACAGCAGGAAAACAACGAGTTGCGCGATAGTCTAGAGAACGAAATGGCTCGTGCCGTACAAGAGTTTAATGGAACAAATCCACTTAGCAGACCACCGCTACCACGAATAAACTCTTGTAAGAAACTAGGTGCCCTGTTACAAATTGTGAATACTGAAGTCCTACCCAATTATGTCGTAGAAGCCCACACATTGGAATATCTGCATATGCTAATCTACTGTGCAGCTACAGAAATTGCCAATGTAATGGGCGTTAAGATCAGAACACGACGAGGTACTAATAACGGAAGGACTGGTAACAGAATTGCACCCTGGGAAAAAAGACTTCTCGGAAAAATTGAATTACTGCGTAGGGATATTGGTCAAGTCACAGAATATATAAGAGGTGTTACAAGTAGAAAAGTCATTAAAAGAGCTGAAGAAATAATGCGGAGCACTGCAAGACACTCGAGATACGATCCAGAAAATAACACAGCCCAACAGTGTCTGGATACATTAAAACAAAAACTCTCCGTCTATTCAGGACGATTAAGAAGGTATAAAGTTAGTAACAACCGAAAATGTGACAATGCACTTTTTGAGAACTCTGAGAAGGCGTTCTACCGAAAACTCAATTCCACCGTAGAAAGTGTCGACAAGTCTTACCCAAGCCAAGAAGAAATTCATGAGTTTTGGGGAAATCAACTTTCCACACCAGCTGCTTTTAACAACAATGCTGGCTGGATAGAAGATACGACGCGCAACTGTCACCACTATGTCACTGCTAACTACGAACCATTCACGACTGAAGAAGTCTCAAATGTCATCAAAGAGCTTCATAACTGGAAATCTCCTGGACCAGACGGAGTTCAGAACTTCTGGCTTAAAAAGTTTTGGAGTATTCATGAGTGCTTATCAACATTAATTAATCATGTTATTTCTAATCCGCAGGAATTACCATCATTTCTAATTCAGGGAACTACTTATTTAATACCCAAGGATCAAAATAACACCCAAGATCCATCCAAGTACCGCCCAATTACTTGTCTTCCAACTTTGTATAAATTGGTCACATCCTGTGTAACCCGGCGTATCTACCAACACTGTGCTCTAAACAATATCATAGAGCCTCAACAGAAAGGATGCGCTAAGGGTTCCATGGGTTGCAAAGAACAGCTTATCATCGACTCAGTCATTTCTAATCAGGCATTCACTAAAAAAGGAACCTTTTTACTGCTTTTATTGACTATAAAAAGGCCTTTGATTCAGTACCGCATGAATGGCTAATAGATATATTGAAAATATACAAAGTAGATGATAACATAGTGACCTTTTTAAGGCATATAATGAGAGATTGGAAGACTAAAATTCACCTCCAAATACCTGGTGAAAACAATATCGAAACCGAAAATATCGCAATCAACCGGGGATTATTTCAAGGAGACTCGTTGAGTCCATTGTGGTTCTGTTTAGCTTTGAACCCCCTTTCCCAGCTATTAAACTCCACTGACTCAGGTTTTAGCATTAAAAGCAATAATACTGTGGTAGCGAAGCTCAATCATCTGTTGTATATGGATGATTTGAAATTAATGGCTCCCACTCGAGAGCAACTAGAAGAGATGCTAAAAACTGTAGAAACATTTTCTAATGATATTAATATGCAGTTCGGTCTAGACAAGTGCCGTGTTTTGAATATAGTCAGAGGAAAGGTACAGCCCGGTGGATTCGATATGCAAAATGGCCAGAACATCGAGGCCATGGGCGACAATGATATGTACAAATATCTTGGAGTAAAGCAGGCGCGGAAAATTGACCATAAGCAAATGAAAACTGAGATAACTACTGAGTTTATAAGAAGCGTAAAACAGCTGCTTCGTTCACAGCTTAACAGTAAAAATTTGTTTAAGGCACTAAACACCTACGCTTGTTCCGCGCTTAGCTATTCATTTGGTATTGTTAAGTGGACAAAAACGGATATAGAAAATCTTCAGCGAAAAGTACGAACACACCTCACAAAGGCACAAAAACACCACCCTAAAAGTGCAGTAGAACGAACAACATTACCCCGGTATTTAGGAGGAAGAGGACTTATGGATATAGGTGAGCAATTAGATAAACAAATTGCTAATTTAAGAACTTATTTTCAGATGCAGGCTGAGACATCTAATCTACATCGCGCTATCTGCGCCGTAGATGACACAACACCGATCAAACTGAGGGAAGCAGAACTGCGCATAAACCACCTTACTAAGGACGAAAAAGTGCGCGCCTGGATGGGTAAACCTTTGCACGGGCGACATCCCAATGAGGTCAGCCAAGATTATGTCGACAATATAGCGTCGAACTACTGGTTGACATCAGGAAGGATGTTCCCTGAAACGGAGGGTTCATTACTGGCCATTCAGGATCAGGTTATACCAACCAGAAACTACCTGAAATATATCATCAAAGACCCTCAGGTTCAAAACGACAGATGCCGATATGGATGTCAAGCCCAAGAAACCATCCAACATCTTACAGGGGGCTGCCAGGCATTTGCTGCAACTGAATACAAGGAACGGCATGACGCAGCGGGAAAAATCCTTCATCAAGAGATAGCTATCAAGCTGGGACTTCTCCAAACGGACCATCTCCCGTATTATCAGTACGTCCCTGAGAGTATGCTTGAGGATGGCAACTACAAGCTATACTGGGACCGCACTGTGCTCACAGATCAAACAGTGGCACATAATAGACCAGATCTCGTACTAGTTAATAAATTAACAAGACAAACAACACTAATTGATGTGGCGATACCTAACAACAATAATATACGTAGTAAATTCACTGAAAAATCGCCAAGTACAGAGATCTAGAAATTCAAATACGAAGGCAATGGAGAATGCAAAGTACCCAGACGATACCTATTGTTATATCTACTACTGGAGTCATTCCGAAGAACCTCCTCGAAAGCATAAAAAGGCTGGATCTAAATGAACATCTTTACAAGACCATGCAGAAAGCTGTACTACTCGCAACGGCCAGATGTGTACGAAAATTTTTGGGAGATACACCTGCATACCAAGTCACCTAGGGCTCGATAACACGGAAAGAGTCCCACCAGAGCTCAATCCTTTTGATACCGTAGGTATCTGGGATGAGTCAATTTTCCCCTTAGAGGGAGTGTGAGCCGTATGGCTAAATCTGGATAATAATAATAATAATGACTTTATATCCTGTGGGAGTTTTTTGTCAGTTCTTCTATCAGGCGCGGCCCCCTGCGAGTGGGGGATGCTTTCTGGGTATTCGTAGCGCCAATACCCAGAGAGTAGCAGGAATACTTGCCGTGGAACAAAAACTGACACCTGGCAGTAGGTATAAAATGCACACCCATGAGAATGGAGAATAATAATTTGTGTTTAGGATCGCTGCCTGGGGATCGCCAGGGCAAGTCTGGAGCCGGCGCTGGACGTGACAGCATGCGGGACGTCGGTGGCAGGGTGTTGAGGAGGCGGGCCCCTGTCATACAAACAGCTACAGCCCAACCACAACCACAAGCGAGCCAAATAACAACAAGAGCTCCACCTGCCGAAGGTGCTGCGCTGGATCATCAGCCGGCGCTCACTCAAGCGGGACGACCGAGGCAGCGCATGAAATGGACTGTGTCCATCAACGAAAGCATTTTGCGCTTCTATTATAAGGTGACAAACCTCGGTCAAGAAACGATCGGCTACAGACAACAGCTGTATGCCGAATTTTGCAGGGAGTACCCAGATATTCAAGTATCGGAGCAAAGAGTATCAGATCAATACCGGGTAATCATAAGAAATAATCTTATCCCAGAGACTAGACGCGATGCCATCAAAAGCAAAGTCGAACGGGAGATTAATAACCAAGAGCTAGCTTTAGATCAAGTCCCTAATGAAATCCTTGAGGAGCAGATTCCTGAGATTCCCATACCAGAAACTCAACCTGACAATACACAGCAGGAAAACAACGAGTTGAGCCATAGTCTAGAAAACGAAATGGCTCGTGCCGTACAAGAGTTTAATGGAACAAATCCACTTAGCAGACCACCGCTACCACGAATAAACTCTTGTAAGAAACTAGGTGCTGTGACGTTCCGCCCCTTATAGAATCGATTATTGATGGGAAGATATTATTTAACTATCCAAAATATTATTTAATTATTTTCAGAATTATTTTCTTTCAATGTTTATTCAAATAGAACTTAAACCCATCTCAGAATTTTTAAATGCTTGATGACGTCACATTTAAAACGTGGCAACATTGGTTTCCCCACTTTGACAGCCAATGCTTAGTAGAGGGGTACGAAGGATTCAGCTGTGAACGTGAGCCTTGGATTGCCATTGTTTCTCGAGTGTTCGGTCTGAATCGTAGTGTGCGGGGTCATTAGACTCAATTATTCACCTCTAATTCTCAGTTCCAAATTGATTAAATATTACAATAAAAGTATAGTGAAGTTATCCAGCAGCAGTGGATTTGAAGAATTTTAGAGCATACTATATCCAATGAGTTCTACCCCGGTAAATACACATTTTATTAAGTATTTTATTCAGCCATTTTGGAAGTCCTTGACATTTGCTAACTAAGTTTCACATAGTCTATTTTCATGGTTTTTATGTTTTATTTTCATGGATCAAACTCATCTAGAGATAATTCAATATTCGTTGTTAATTTGTGCTTCCAGTTGGAAAATAGAGCTAATTTAAACTCCATTTTTTATATTCCTTTCAAGTCTACAGAACTCCTATCTTTTGAACGATGAACAAATAAGTATCCATCGCTTAGTCTTACTATATTTCATCCTTGTATAATATATCTATATACCGGTGTATATATTATAATAAAATATTCTTTCACAGTAATTATATTTTGTATTTCAATTGGAAATTACTTGTGTTATTTGACCAAGGTCATCTGATAGCAACCTGATAAAAGGTCAAGCTGTCTAGTCATTCAAGTTTTTGGACTTAATGACCTATTTCTTCTTATTCCCATAGGAATAAAAACACCTCCTCGTATCTCTTGCTTCTTTTTTTGACATTGGTAGATTGGTAGTAACACCACACTGTGTTTTTTTTAGCACCTACCATGAAATCTTAAAGCCACCCTACAACAACACCAAGGCCAGACCACACAGAGAGAAACAATCAATAGGCGACCAGCCTGGATTATTTCCACATTTTCTTTTTTTTTGAGTACCTCCAGCTGCTTTCCAACAGTTTTGAGTACCTTCAGCTGCTTTCTACCAGTCTTCCTCTCCTGTACCTCCAGCAGGACAGCTGCTAGCGAGAGTTAGCACCCTTGGGTGCTCATTACATCAACTTCAAGATTAGGAAAGAGTGGTTTGTTTGGGAACATTTACTGTGCTCTTATTAAAGACAGACTGGTTTTGTGATATTTAGTACATTTTTTTTTATAGTTCAATTGCACACACATTTTTCCTGCTTTATATTTTTTATAGGTTTTTTTTTCTTTACAACATAATATTTAATTGATAGCGTTCCCCAACACTCTGCAATCTATAAAGGTATAAATTTCTGAGCTCAGATATTTTCCCTGATAATAGTAGTCGGTACTCTTATCTTGATTATTTTTAGGCTGTGTTCCACTTTTGTATAATTATTTAAACTCATTCCATTATTTTAGTATATGTTTAATTAAATTTTTAAAAATTAACTTCACATATTAGTCAAAATTGTAATTATTAACTTTATTTAACTTGAACTTATTAACTTTACTTAACTTTAACTTATTAACTTTATTTAACTTTAACTTTAATTTATTAAATTCATATGAACTTCTGGATTCTAATCCCTCAGATTAGTTTTTGGTTTCACTTGTTATTATTACTATTATAAACCACGAGTTAGGAAAAGGATCTGTGTATCCACTCGTAGGTTTATTTATTCAATAAGGCTTGTGCCTGTCCCACTCACAGTGAGGTATTTATATGTTATATATAGTATCAGGTAGTATTTAATTAAGGTGTACGTATTATAAACGTACAATTATTATTTGGTGAGGGTTCTACTAACCTAGTTGTAAGTTGTACTTCCTGTATTAGAGGTACCCGTAGTCAGTTTTTCTAACCTTATAAAGAGTATTCTTAGATCATAGTTGTATGATGATTTTGTAATTGACTTTCACTAGTATCACTTTTTCCTGTCATGTTAGAGTTACACACTAGTTACTTGTCCTAACTCAGAGATTGTTAAAAAGATCTAGTAGTTACATTCAATAAATATACATTTATTGTGATTTTTTTTTTCTTATTACTCCTTTATTTTTAGTAGTATATTTTATAATTTAATAATCTTTAATAACTTTTCACATACTTGTACTACAAATTTAACATACTCTATAGCAGCGTAGAATACCTGGAAGAGCGTTAACCTAGTTATCCTTCTTCTGGCGCCCAAAAATTCATTCTATTTTCAGTATATTATTATATTTACTCTATCTATTTTCTGAACATTATCTTCATATCTTCTTTTCGAGCCATCATTGTCACTTCCTTTAATCTATTGTCTGGCCAAAAATAGCCGTGCAAATTGGCCGAATCCTTCCTTGAGTGTCAAGTGGCCCTTCTCATACATATTTAGCTAGCCATTCAAGTTATATCTATCTATTAATGATTTCTCATCTCTAGTCCTGTATCAATTCGATATTCTTTGTCTTGGCATCCTTCCATACAAATACTACTACAAAGTTGTATTTTAGTTACTCCAGCTTCTTCAACGGAGAAGCCACACATTTTTGTCCTTTGGCTACATTAAGTAGATCTTCTTCTTTTTACTACTTCTGTTGGAGTTTACCACTCCCTTTTCATTCACTCCAACAGAAAATCATCAGCTAGTTGTTACATCGGCTTTCCAACGTGGTGGCTTTATTTTTGGTCTGAGACAGTATTCATTTAGGTCAATTCTTCTCTTTTATCTGAAATCTCTTTGTTATTTCCGTTTGGTATCCTATACACATATTGTTACTTATTTATTTTATTTTTAATTTCTGATACATATCAGGTATTCTTAAACGCTGTTTTGATTTTTGTTTATATTTTGGGACCTCATTATAGTATATGTTTGTGCAGCTTACATTCTGGGTTAGATTTTGAATTTTTATTGGGAACTTATATTTAATATTGCTATTAATAATATAATTCATATAACAATTTTATTTCTTCAGTCAATAGTGGTATAGTTGGAGGTACAACTAAGTGTTGATTATTATTATTATTATTATAGATATATATTTTTTCTAGAGTGGTGGTAAGTTACATATAAATAAAAAAATTTACTTCCAGTATTTAGGTAGTAGGTTTACTTGAGTATACAATATTTATTGGATTATCTATCCATTTATTTGATCTTATATATTTATTTGATCTTATTTATTAGATTATATACTGCATTATATATATATTTTTTTTTTGCTGGCTATTTTGATTTTGTTGGTGTGTTGCTGATATTTTCTCGGTTTATATTATATATATTTTGCGTGCAAACTTTCATATTTTCATATTTTTCATATTTCTGTTCTTTGGACTATTTGTCAATAACTTTGCTCTCATCATGTGTGCTTTTAAAGCTGAACATCTTCTGGTGGATGAATTGGATTATGAATTAAAGATTCGGGACATAATGCCAGAGGAGTCGACAACTGTCGATAAAAAACGCAATCTTTTGAGAGGTGCTTTGAAACAAGAAGCTGGCAATAGAAGTTTTCTCCAAATTTCAGCTGTATCCCTTCCTTTTGAGGAACAACAAAAAGGAATCACTGAAACATTGGACAGCTTGTCTAAAAAAATCGAAAAGTTTAGGGGAACTGTAAAGGATACAGAGTATGCGCGATTAACATCTCGTCTAGGCCATATTTCTGCCCGTGTACACTTGCTACACTGTCCTTCTGAAGAACAGGAACCGTTCAAGAGGTCTGTTTCTCTTAAAATATTAACACTAGAGGGTGAACTTGATTCTAGAGTTAACCCCATTGCTACCTCTACTCCTAATGCTTCAGTCAATGTACCTAGCTTTACGTACTCCAAACCTGTTCAAGTACACAAATGGGGTATTTCATTTTCAGGTGAAAAACAGCACACTGATGTGATGTCATTTTTAGAAAGGGTTGAATGTCTTCGAATATCTAGAGGTGTTTCTGAAGAGGATTTGTTTGCTGCTTCTGCTGAGTTGTTCACCGGGACCGCTTTTACATGGTTTATGAATAACAGGGGTAATTTTTCTTGTTGGTCTGATCTGATTAAAAAGTTGAAGTCGGATTTTCTTCCGTATTCATTCCAGGATGATTTATTAGATCAAATTAAGAATCATAAGCAGAAACCTGGGGAATCTGTTACTATGTTTATTAATACTATATTAGGTATGTGTAGTCGTTTAGACACTCCTTTGTCAGATTTAGCTAAAATTAAAATCATCCTTAAATGTCTATTGCCCTTTTATCATCAACAATTAGCTCTTATGGACATTCAGAACATTGATGACCTTACTATAAAATGCAAACGTTTGGAGGAAACGTTATCCTGGTCTTCTCAACCTCCATCCACATCTCGATCCTCTTCTAACTCTTCTTCTCAGCCAACTTCCTTTAGGCAACGTTCTTGGCTAAATAAGGGTCATGAACATAATGTTTCGGTTGTTAGTTCTCTTGTCTGCTGGAATTGTGATCAGCCTGGTCACCCATTTTACAATTGTGGGATTCCTCAAAATCGTATTTTCTGCCATGGTTGTGGCCGAGAGAACACCCTTAAAAGAAACTGTTCTAAGTGTTCGGGAAACGACACGTCGGAGGTCCGTCCCCTGAACGTTTCTCCGTCCAACATCCAATCAGGGAATCAAACCCCATCGTCAAACGAAACTGCTGGACCAAGCACATCCAGCAACCCAAACCCATCTTCACGAAAAGGGAAAGGGGTGTCGTTCAAGAAAGCAGCACACACCACAAAACAAAATTAAACCAGAAATTTATTTCTATAGATAATACGTTAGATTCGCTTGATTCAAATGATCACAGATGGTCATTTACAAACGCTTCTTTGATTGGTAGTGTTCAACGTAACAATAATAATTGTGATAGTAATGTGGTTCCATTATCTATATTAGATTCTAGTTTTGTTAATGATGATGATACGTCTGGGTTAGTTCCATATAACGGTTGTAGACAACCAAATACTTTAGATCTAGATATTAATTCGTTATTAGTTAGGAAACAAAATGATAATAGGCCATATCTTCCTATTCAAATTTTAGGACAATCGTGTTTAGCTTTGTTAGATAGTGGCTCTAATATTTCATTGATAGGGGCACATTCGTTAAATTTATTGAAAAATTCTAGTATTCCCATTATGCCCATTTCATCTTTGCAAGTATCTACTGCAGATGGTACAGTTCAGTCCATTACGGGCAAACTCCAAATTAAAATCACAGTGGCAGATTTATGTAGGGAAATTACATTTTATGTTATTCCTTCCGTGCAGAATTCTATAATTTTAGGTATGGACTTTTTCAATGCTTTCAATAGTACCTTAAGTTGTTCTGATTTTTCTTTTTCCATATCTGAATTTAATTTATCTACCCTTAGTGCTATTCACGATTTTGCTAGTTTATCAAGCTCTGAACAAAGGCAATTAGAGAGTATGATCTCTAAATTTACTACTCTTTCTTCAAAAGACAAACTAGGTCGTACGTCGTTAATCTCTCACACTATCGAAGTGGGAAATCCCACTCCTTTCAGATTATATCAGTACCCCATACCTCAAGCCTGGCAGGCAGATTTAGAAAAGGAAGTAGATTCGATGCTTGCTTTAAATATCACAGAACCTTCAACATCGTCCTACTGTTCTCCGCTCTGGTTAACGAAGAAGAAGGATGGATCCTTCAGGATCTGCTTTGACGGTCGAAAACTAAACAGTATCACAACTAACAGGGATGCTTATCCTATCCCCAGAATAGATGTGATTTTGAGCAAACTTCAGAATGCCAAATACATCTCTTCTATTGATTTGTCTAAGGCCTTCCTACAGATCCCACTGAGTGAAGAGAGCAAGAAGTATACTGCTTTTGCTGTCAGTGGTAAAGGATTATTCCAGTTTGTCACCATGCCTTTCGGTCTTGTTTCTGCTCCTCAGACAATGTGTCGTCTGATGGATTTAGTCATTGGTCCACCGTTAGAGCCCTATGTTTTCTATTATTTAGACGATATTTTGGTTGTCACTCCTGATTTTTCCCTTCATATGGAAATTTTAGATAAGTTATTTTTACGTCTTAAGGAAGCTAATCTAACGGTCAATCTGGATAAATGTCAGTTTTGTCGCCCTAGTCTTAAGTTCTTGGGTTATGTTGTGGATAACCAGGGGCTGAGGACTGATCCTGAGAAAATAGTTGCTATCAAAAATTTTCCTATACCAAAGACCACCACCCAAGTCCGTAGGATATTGGGAATGTGTGGCTATTATCGGCGATTTGTACCGTCCTACTCTACTTTGTTGTCACCTCTTACTGATCTTTTGAAGAACAGGAAAAAGGGACAGACCATTACTTGGACTCCTGAGGCTGACGAAGCTTTTAGGCGCGTTAAAGATGCTTTAACGAGCGCTCCGGTTATGATGTCACCTAATTTTGATGAGCATTTTTATCTAATGACAGATTGCTCTAATACAGCTTCTGGAGGCGTATTATTTCAGTTGAAAGATGGCTCCGAACACCCCATAGCGTACACTAGTAAGAAGTTGAACAAGGCCCAGAAAAACTATTCAACTACGGAGAAAGAACTCTTAGCTATCATCCATGGGTTAGAAGCTTTTCGTTATTATCTGGAAGGTCGTAATTTCACTATAATTACTGATCATAGTTCCTTAGTATGGCTTCATAGTATGAAAAACCCTTCACAGAGGCTTTCTCGATGGATATGCAAACTGGCTGCCTATTCATATAAGATTGTCCATAGAAAGGCAAACGGGGTAGTGGTCGCAGATGCTCTTTCACGTGTCCATGATATTAATGTCCTAGATCTGTCCTCTTTAAGTCCTGATATGTGGTATCAGAATATGATTGATAGGGTCACTCAAGACCCACAAAAATATCCTGATTTTAAGGTAGAGAATAATATTCTGTACAAACACATCTTAAGTCCGATAGAGTCCTTATCCAATATGTCGGAGTGGAAAATAGTTGTACCTACGCCAAATAGGGAAAATATTCTGCATATGTTTCATGATGAAGTTACGGCGGGTCATTTTGGTTTTTATAAGACTTATCACCGTATTGCCGAATTATATTATTGGCCTGGTATGCGGAAGTCTATAAAAAGGTACATTTCTAAATGCATGGTTTGTGCTACTTGTAAACCAAGTAACCTACCACAGGCTGGACTTATGGGTTCCTTCAGGAACATAAATTTTCCTTGGCAGATGATCTCAATGGATCTCATTGGACCTTATCCTCGGAGTTACAAGGGTAATACCTATTGCCTGGTAGTTGTGGATTATTTCACTAAATTTCCTTTAGTTTGTCCCCTTCGCCAGGCCACAACTCCAGCAATTTTAAAATATTTGGAGGAACAAGTCTTTTTGGTGTATGGTGTTCCTCAAATTGTGTCATGTGACAACGGTCCTCAGTTTGTATCGAAGGCCTTTAAAGATCTTCTAGCTAAATATAAGGTTCAAAAGACCTTTTATAATGCTGCCTACCATCCACAAGCAAATCATACTGAGAGAGTAAATCGCAGTATTGTCACAGCTCTAAGGTCCTATACTTACCCTGATCACAGAGCTTGGGATCAATATATTCATTCCATAGCTCAAGCCATAAGGACTTCTGTCCATGAAGTTACCCAGTGCTCTCCAGCATATTTGAATTTTGGTAGGAATGTGGCTTTATCAGGTGATTATTTTGGTGTAATTTCAGACAATTCCGAAAATCTTCCTCAAATATCTGAGAAACTTCATCGCTTAGATGATCTCCAGACGTTACCTCATATTTTCGCAGACATTAGGAAGAAGTTAAAAACTTCTTACCTAAGGAACCAGCAGCACTATAATTTGAGGAAACGAGATCTGCGATTCTTTGTTGGTGATCGAGTCTTAAAGCGCAATTTTGTCAAATCCAATAAGGGTGATGCCATTTCTGCAAAGTTTTGCCAGAAATATGTCCCATGTACTGTCTCAAGGGTAATATCTCCTTTGATTTATGAATTAAAGGACAATTCGACTAATAAGCGAATTGGTCAATTTCATGTAAAGGATTTACTGCCTGACAACACCATGGACGATGTGGATTCTTCAACTTCATCGGAAGAAGATTAGCTTAACAGGGTTGTTTAAGCTAATATCTTCCTGTGTTTGCCTTTAATTAGTTTTATTATGGTATAGTATTTTAGTTTAAATTGTTAATCACCAGATAATGCCTGACCATAGCAATTTTTATCCTTCGGCATGGCTTGATGATTTCTCACGTATTAGTTATTAGGTACCGAATTCTTGTGTAATACCGCTTGTATGAGTTTATTATTATTTTTTTGTATTATAGATTGCATTTGAGTCATTATCGACAAATATTCTCAAATACTAATCCAGCCAGTAGTATTACCAAGTTAATAACCTCCACTTGTACTCTTAGGTTTGTACTCAACCTCTCAGAATAAAAGGGCTGTTGATTATTATATATTAAGATATTTGGATGTGTGGGCTCATACAAGTATTCTTGCTTAATATAGATGGAGCTATGTTACACTACCATATCTTAGATTATGTGTTATATCTTGGATATTTGATTACATACCTATTATTTTTTTTTATTGTTTTTATATCATGTCATTGGATTTGCCATATTGGAAAGAAGTTGTGGTTGTTAATTTGTTATTGGGTTACTTTATTGATATTTGTCACAGGTACCTTAAATACTTTATATTAATTCGGATTCTTACTTCCTCCACAGGATGATTCTGGAATGAATTTGGAATTTTGATTTATAAATGAATTCTTGAGTCCTTCATATTTCTTCTTATGAACTAGTCTGTTAATGCTCAAAGTTGGTGAATACGTGGGTTCGAAGTTCAGCAACTGATCACTGCTATCCGATTTCGTAATCCATGTCTTTCTTGTCAGAGTAGGCAGATGTTTATCCATGATAATATTTCTGGTTGGGAAGTGGTGTACAACACTTCCTAACCATTCTTGTGCAATTGTTCCAAATATTCCAGGCACATTTTCACACGATAATAGGGAAGTCTAGTTTGCTTATTTTATGTCTCTTAGTTCATAGTATATAGATGCTTGACTTTCCATAGACGTAGAGTCGTAATGTTAGTGATTAACCCACTGGGACAAATTATTGATTTTCTTTTTAGTAGATTCCCTCTTCTTTCCTTAGGCATTAATTGTTGCTTAGATTCAGGAATATCTCCTGGATAATCCTATGTATGTTCACATGAATATACAGTCTTATGAAAGATTGGGAGCTCGTTCCCGTCATATTTTGTATTTACCATGGAGTCATAGAACTTATAAGTTCATCCTTTATTTTTACTATTTAGTTTCGATAGGCTCATATTACCGGATGAGGGTAGATCTAGAGCTAATTTAGTTAGTTATTTAGTATTAGTGAGAATTGGTCCATAAATCTTCCTGATCGTTCTTCTTTGGATATGCTCCTATAAATCTGGTGTCCATTGCTAGTCCGATTTTGGATTAAGTGTCCGATTCTTCACTTATTTTGTTTATTTGGTTGTATAGGTTCGTATTACCGGATGTGGGTGTACGTAAACCTAATTTATTTATATGATTTAGTATGGATGTGAATTGGTCCATAAATCTTCCTGGTCGTTCTTCATTGGATATGCTTTTGTGAATCTGTTGTCCATTGATAGTCTGACTTTGGATTGAGTGTCTGATTCCACATTTATTTTGGTTAATGTGTTTGCATTCCTTTGGTATGTTCACTATTTATATTAGTTGGTATTGGTGAAAATTATTCTATAAATATTCCTAGTTGTTCTTCTCTGGATATGCTATTACGAATCTGGTGTCCATTGCTAGTCCAATTTAGGATTGAGTGTTTGATTCTTCACTTATTATAGTTATTGATTTCATTGGTGACTTTAGTATATGTACTTGCGTTATGGTATGAATTGGCTCTCACCTTTGCCTGGTTGTTCGTCCTTGGATATACTCCTTATAAATCTGATGTCCATGGATAGTTCAACTTTGGATTTACTGCCAATTCGACACTTATTTGTCATTATAAATTATGTCTCATCTTTAGCACTTTTACTAGGACTTCGGGTCATATTTTGCAATTTCCGTTATTTGCTGCAGTGACCATCCTACTTTCCCTTGATTATTAGTGGTGATTATTTGTAATCTTGCGAATCAACGGGGAATGATACACTAAGCACTACTACTCTAGTTTAATATTTTGAAAAAAAAAAAAAAAAAAAAATTTTTAAATAAAATTTTTTTTCTGGTGGTTGAAAGGGAATGTGACGTTCCGCCCCTTATAGAATCGATTATTGATGGGAAGATATTATTTAACTATCCAAAATATTATTTAATTATTTTCAGAATTATTTTCTTTCAATGTTTATTCAAATAGAACTTAAACCCATCTCAGAATTTTTAAATGCTTGATGACGTCACATTTAAAACGTGGCAACATTGGTTTCCCCACTTTGACAGCCAATGCTTAGTAGAGGGGTACGAAGGATTCAGCTGTGAACGTGAGCCTTGGATTGCCATTGTTTCTCGAGTGTTCGGTCTGAATCGTAGTGTGCGGGGTCATTAGACTCAATTATTCACCTCTAATTCTCAGTTCCAAATTGATTAAATATTACAATAAAAGTATAGTGAAGTTATCCAGCAGCAGTGGATTTGAAGAATTTTAGAGCATACTATATCCAATGAGTTCTACCCCGGTAAATACACATTTTATTAAGTATTTTATTCAGCCATTTTGGAAGTCCTTGACATTTGCTAACTAAGTTTCACATAGTCTATTTTCATGGTTTTTATGTTTTATTTTCATGGATCAAACTCATCTAGAGATAATTCAATATTCGTTGTTAATTTGTGCTTCCAGTTGGAAAATAGAGCTAATTTAAACTCCATTTTTTATATTCCTTTCAAGTCTACAGAACTCCTATCTTTTGAACGATGAACAAATAAGTATCCATCGCTTAGTCTTACTATATTTCATCCTTGTATAATATATCTATATACCGGTGTATATATTATAATAAAATATTCTTTCACAGTAATTATATTTTGTATTTCAATTGGAAATTACTTGTGTTATTTGACCAAGGTCATCTGATAGCAACCTGATAAAAGGTCAAGCTGTCTAGTCATTCAAGTTTTTGGACTTAATGACCTATTTCTTCTTATTCCCATAGGAATAAAAACACCTCCTCGTATCTCTTGCTTCTTTTTTTTGACATTGGTAGATTGGTAGTAACACCACACTGTGTTTTTTTTAGCACCTACCATGAAATCTTAAAGCCACCCTACAACAACACCAAGGCCAGACCACACAGAGAGAAACAATCAATAGGCGACCAGCCTGGATTATTTCCACATTTTCTTTTTTTTGAGTACCTCCAGCTGCTTTCCAACAGTTTTGAGTACCTTCAGCTGCTTTCTACCAGTCTTCCTCTCCTGTACCTCCAGCAGGACAGCTGCTAGCGAGAGTTAGCACCCTTGGGTGCTCATTACATCAACTTCAAGATTAGGAAAGAGTGGTTTGTTTGGGAACATTTACTGTGCTCTTATTAAAGACAGACTGGTTTTGTGATATTTAGTACATTTTTTTTTATAGTTCAATTGCATACACATTTTTCCTGCTTTATATTTTTTATAGGTTTTTTTTTCTTTACAACATAATATTTAATTGATAGCGTTCCCCAACACTCTGCAATCTATAAAGGTATAAATTTCTGAGCTCAGATATTTTCCCTGATAATAGTAGTCGGTACTCTTATCTTGATTATTTTTAGGCTGTGTTCCACTTTTGTATAATTATTTAAACTCATTCCATTATTTTAGTATATGTTTAATTAAATTTTTAAAAATTAACTTCACATATTAGTCAAAATTGTAATTATTAACTTTATTTAACTTGAACTTATTAACTTTACTTAACTTTAACTTATTAACTTTATTTAACTTTAACTTTAATTTATTAAATTCATATGAACTTCTGGATTCTAATCCCTCAGATTAGTTTTTGGTTTCACTTGTTATTATTACTATTATAAACCACGAGTTAGGAAAAGGATCTGTGTATCCACTCGTAGGTTTATTTATTCAATAAGGCTTGTGCCTGTCCCACTCACAGTGAGGTATTTATATGTTATATATAGTATCAGGTAGTATTTAATTAAGGTGTACGTATTATAAACGTACAATTATTATTTGGTGAGGGTTCTACTAACCTAGTTGTAAGTTGTACTTCCTGTATTAGAGGTACCCGTAGTCAGTTTTTCTAACCTTATAAAGAGTATTCTTAGATCATAGTTGTATGATGATTTTGTAATTGACTTTCACTAGTATCACTTTTTCCTGTCATGTTAGAGTTACACACTAGTTACTTGTCCTAACTCAGAGATTGTTAAAAAGATCTAGTAGTTACATTCAATAAATATACATTTATTGTGATTTTTTTTTTCTTATTACTCCTTTATTTTTAGTAGTATATTTTATAATTTAATAATCTTTAATAACTTTTCACATACTTGTACTACAAATTTAACATACTCTATAGCAGCGTAGAATACCTGGAAGAGCGTTAACCTAGTTATCCTTCTTCTGGCGCCCAAAAATTCATTCTATTTTCAGTATATTATTATATTTACTCTATCTATTTTCTGAACATTATCTTCATATCTTCTTTTCGAGCCATCATTGTCACTTCCTTTAATCTATTGTCTGGCCAAAAATAGCCGTGCAAATTGGCCGAATCCTTCCTTGAGTGTCAAGTGGCCCTTCTCATACATATTTAGCTAGCCATTCAAGTTATATCTATCTATTAATGATTTCTCATCTCTAGTCCTGTATCAATTCGATATTCTTTGTCTTGGCATCCTTCCATACAAATACTACTACAAAGTTGTATTTTAGTTACTCCAGCTTCTTCAACGGAGAAGCCACACATTTTTGTCCTTTGGCTACATTAAGTAGATCTTCTTCTTTTTACTACTTCTGTTGGAGTTTACCACTCCCTTTTCATTCACTCCAACAGAAAATCATCAGCTAGTTGTTACAGTGCGCTGTTACAAATTGTGAACACTGAAGTCCTACCCAATTATGTCGTAGAAGCCCACACATTGGAATATCTGCATATGCTAATCTACTGTGCAGCAACAGCAATTGCCAATGTAATGGGCGTTAAGATCAGAACACGACGGGGTACTAATAACGGAAAGACTGGTAACAGAATTGCAACATGGGAAAAAAGACTTCTCGGAAAAATTGAATTACTGCGTAGGGATATTGGTCAAGTCACAGAATATATAAGAGGTGTAACAAGTAGAAAAGTCATTAAGAGAGCTGAAGAAATAATGCGGAGCACTTCAAGACACTCGAGATACGATCCAGAAAATAACACAGCCCAACAGTGTCTGGATACATGAAAACAAAAACTCTCCGTCTATTCAGGACGATTAAGAAGGTATAAAGTTAGTAACAACCGAAAATGTGACAATGCACTTTTTGAGAACTCTGAGAAGGCGTTTTACCGAAAACTCAATTCCACCGTAGAAAGTGTCGACAAGTCTTACCCAAGCCAAGAAGAAATTCATGAGTTTTGGGGAAATCAACTTTCCACGCCAGCTGCTTTTAACAACAATGCTGGCTGGATAGAAGATACGACGCACAACTGTCACCACTACGTCACTGCTAACTACGAACCCTTCACGACTGAAGAAGTCTCAAATGTCATCAAAGAGCTTCATAACTGGAAATTTCCTGGATCAGACGGAGTTCAGAACTTCTGGCTTAAAAAGTTTTGGAGTATTCATGAGTGCTTATCAACATTAATTAATCATGTTATTTCTAATCCGCAGGAATTACCATCATTTCTAACTCAGGGAACTACTTATTTAATACCCAAGGATCAAAATAACACCCATGATCCATCCAAGTACCGCCCAATTACTTGTCTTCCAACTTTGTATAAATTGGTCACATCCTGTGTAACCCGGCGTATCTACCAACACTGTGCTCTAAACGATATCATAGAGCCTCAACAGAAAGGATGCGCTAAGAGTTCCATGGGTTGCAAAGAACAGCTTATCATCGATTCAGTCATTTCTAACCAGGCATTCACTAAAAAAAGGAACCTTTATACTGCTTTTATTGACTATAAAAAGGCCTTTGATTCAGTACCGCATGAATGGCTAATAGATATTTTGAAAATATACAAAGTCGATGATAACATAGTGACCTTTTTAAGGCATATAATGAGAGATTGGAAGACTAAAATTCACCTCCAAATACCTGGTGAAAAAAATATTGAAACCGAAAATATCGCAATCAACCGGGGCCTGTTTCAAAAAGACTCGTTGAGTCCACTGTGGTTCTGTTTAGCTTCGAACCCCCTTTCCCAGCTATTAAACTCCACTGACTCAGGTTTTAGCATTAAGAGCAATAATACTGTGGTAGCGAAGCTCAATCATCTGTTGTATATGGATGGTTTGAAATTAATGGCTTCCACTCGAGAACAACTAGAAGAGATGCTAAAAACTGTAGTAACATTCTCTAATGATATTAGTATGCAGTTCGGTCTAGACAAGTGCCGTGTTTTGAATATAGTCAGAGGAAAGGTACAGCCCGGTGGATTCGATATGCAAAATGGCCAGAACATCGAGGCCATGGGCGACAACGATATGTATAAATATGTTGGAGTAAAACAGGCGCGGAAAATTGACCATAAGCAAATGAAAACTGAGATAACTACTGAGTTTATAAGAAGGGTAAAACAGCTGCTTCGTTCACAGCTTAACAGTAAAAATTTGTTTAAGGCACTAAACACCTACGCTTGTTCCGCGCTTAGCTATTCATTTGGTATTGTTAAGTGGACAAAAACGGATATAGAAAATCTTCAGCGAAAAGTACGAACACACCTCACAAAGGCACAAAAACACCACCCTAAAAGTGCAGTAGAACGAACAACATTACCCCGGTATTTAGGAGGAAGAGGACTTATGGATATAGGTGAGCAATTAGATAAACAAATTGCTAATTTAAGAACTTATTTTCAGATGCAGGCTGAGATATCTACTCTACACCGCGCAATTTGCGCAGTAGATGACACAACACCGATCAAACTGAGGGAACCAGAAATGCGCATAAACCACCTTACTAAGGACGAAAAACTGCGCACCTGGATGGGTAAACCTCTGCACGGGCGACATCCCAATGAGGTCAGCCAAGACTATGTCGACAATAAAGCGTCGAACTATTGGTTGACATCAGGAAAGATGTTCCCTGAAACGGAGGGTTCATTACTGGCCATTCAGGATCAGGTTATACCAACCAGAAATTACCTGAAATATATCGTCAAAGACCCTCAGGTTCAAAACGACAGATGCCGATATGGATGTCAAACCCAAGAAACCATCCAACATATTACAGGGGGCTGCCAGGCATTTGCTGCAACTGAATACAAGGAACGGCATGACGCAGTGGGAAAAATCCTTCATCAAGAGATAGCTAACAAGCTGGGACTTCTCCAAACGGACCATCTCCCATATTATCAATACGTCCCTGAGAGTATGCTTGAGGATGGCAACTACAAGCTATACTGGGACCGCAGTGTGCTCACAGACCAAACAGTGGCACATAATAGACCAGATCTCGTACTAGTTAATAAATTAACAAGACAAACAACACTAATTGATGTGGCGATACCTAACAACAATAATCTACGTAGTAAATTTACTGAAAAGATCGCCAAGTATAGAGATCTGGAAATTCAAATACGGAGACAATGGAGAATGCAAAGTACCCAGACGATACCTATTGTTATATCTACTACTGGAGTCATTCCGAAGACCCTCCTCGAAAGCATAAAAAAGCTGGGTCTCAATGAACATATTTATAAGACCATGCAGAAAGCTGTACTACTTGCGACGGCCAGAAGTGTAAGAAAATTTTTGGGAGATACACCTGCATTCCAAGTCATCTAGGGCTCGATAACACGGAAAGAGTCCCACCAGAGCTCAATCCTTTTGATACCGTAGGTATCTGGGATGAGTCAATTTTCCCCTCAGCGGGAGTGTGAGCCGTATGGCTAAATCTGGATAATAATAATAATAATGACTTTATATCCTGTGGGAGTTTTTTGTCAGTTCTTCTATCAGGCGCGGCCCCCTGCGAATGGGGGATGCTTTCTGGGTATTCGTAGCGCCAATACCCAGAGAGTAGCAGGGATACTTGCCGTGGAACAAAAACTGACACCTGGCAGTAGGTATAAAATGCACACCCATTAATATGGAGAATTATCGTTTATGTTTAGGATCGCTGCCTGGGGATCGCCAGGGCACGTCTGGAGCCGGAGCTGGACGTGACAGCATGCGGGACGTCGGTGGCAGGGTGTTGAGGAGGCGGGCCCCTGTCATACAATCAGCTACAGCCCAACCACAACCACAAGCGAGCCAAACAACAACAAGAGCTCCACCCGCCGAAGGTGCTGCGCTGGATCATCAGCCGGCGCTCACTCAAGCGGGACGACCGAGGCAGCGCATGAAATGGACTGTGTCCATAAATGAGAACATTTTGCGCTTCTACTACAAGGTGACAAACCTCGGTCAAGAAACAATCGGCTACCGACAACAGCTGTATGCCGAATTTTGCAGGACGTACCCAGATATTCAAGTATCGGAGCAACGAGTATCAGACCAATACCGGGTAATTATAAGAAACAACCTTATCCCAGAGACTAGACGCAATATCATCAGAAGCGAAGTCGAACGGGAGATTCATAAAGATGTTGTAATTGAAGATCAAGTCCCAAATGAAGTGCATGAGCAGATTCCTGAGCTTGCCATACAAGAAACTCAACCTGACAATAGAGAGCAGGAAAATAACGAGCTACATGATAACCTAGTAAGCGAAATGGCACGTGCTGTACAAGAGTTTAATGGAACAAACCCACTTAGCAGACCACCGCTACCACGAATAAACTCTTGTAAGAGACTAGGTGTGCTGTTACAAATTGTGAACACTGAAATCCTACCCAATTATGTCGTAGAAGCCCACACATTAGAGTATCTGCACATGCTAATCTACTGTGCAGCAACAGCAATTGCTAATGTAATGGGCATTAAGATCAGAACACGACAGGGTACTAATAACGGAAGGACTGGTAGCAGAATTGCACCCTGGGAAAAAAGACTGCTCGGAAAGGTTGGATTGCTGCGTAGGGATATTGGTCAAGTCACAGAATATATACGAGGTGTAAGAAATACAAGAGTCATCAGGAGAGCTGAAGAAATAATACGGAATACTGCAAGACACTCAAGATACGATCCAAAAAACAACACAGCCCAACAGTGCCTGGATACATTAAAACAAAGACTCTCAGTTTATTCAGGACGACTAAGAAGGTACAAAGTGAGTAACAACCGAAAATCCGACAATGCCCTTTTTGAGACTGCTGAGAAGGCGTTCTATCGGAAACTCAATTCCACCGTAGAAAATCTCGATAAGCCTTATCCAAGCCAGGAAGAAATTCATGAGTTCTGGGGAAATCAACTTTCCACACCAGCTGCTCTTAACAACAATGCTGGATGGATAGAAGATACGGCACAGAACTGCCAACACTACACCACTACTCTCTACGAACCCTTCAACACTGAAGAAGTCTCAAATATCATCAAAGAGCTTCATAACTGGAAATCTCCTGGACCAGACGGAGTTCAAAACTTTTGGCTCAAGAAGTTTTGGAGTGCTCATGAATGCTTATCGACACTAATTAATTATGTTATTTCTAATCCGCAGGATATACCATCATTCCTAACTCAGGGAACCACTTATTTAATACAGAAGGATCAAAATAACACCCAAGATACAGCAAAATACCGCCCAATTACTTGTCTTCCAACTTTGTATAAATTGGTCACATCCTGTGTAGCCCGGCGTATCTACCAACACTGTACTCTGAACAATATCATAGAGCCTCAACAGAAAGGATGCGCTAAGGGTTCCATGGGTTGCAAAGAACAACTTATCATCGACTCAGTCATTTCTAATCAAGCATATTCCAAAAAGAGGAACCTATTTACTGCTTTTATTGATTACAAGAAGGCCTTTGATTCAGAGCCGCATGAATGGCTTATAGATATATTGAGAATATATAAAGTCGATGATAATATAGTGACCTTTTTACAACATATAATGACAGAGTGGAAAACTAGAATTCACCTTCAAATACCTGGTGAAAATAACATCGAAACTGAAAATATCGCAATCAGCCGGGGCCTGTTTCAAGGAGATTCGTTGAGTCCTCTGTGGTTCTGCCTAGCTGTGAACCCACTATCTCAGCTATTGAACTCCACAGATGCAGGTTTTAGCATTAAAAATAACAACAATGTGGTGGCGAAGCTTAATCATTTATTGTACATGGATGATTTGAAATTAATGGCTTCCACTCGAAACCAACTCGACGAGATGCTAAAAACTGTAGAAACTTTTTCTAATGATATTAGTATGCACTTTGGACTAGACAAGTGCCGTATTTTAAATATAGTCAGAGGAAAAGTACAGCCCGGAGGATTCGATATGCAAAATGGCCAGAACATCGAGGCCATGGGTGAAAACGATATGTATAAATATCTTGGAGTAAAGCAAGCGCGGAAAATTGACCATAAACAAATGAAAACAGAGATAACTACTGAGTTTATATGAAGGGTAAAACAGCTGCTTCGCTCACACCTTAACAGTAGAAATTTGTTTAAGGCACTAAACACCTACGCATGTTCTGCGCTTAGCTACTCATTTGGTATTGTTAAGTGGACAAAAACAGATATAGAAGCTCTACAGCGAAAAGTACGAACACACCTCACAAAAGCACAAAAACACCATCCTAAAAGTGCAGTAGAAAGAACAACATTACCACGGAATCTAGGAGGAAGAGGACTTATGGATATAGGTGAGCAATTAGATAAACAAATTGCTAATTTAAGAACTTATTTTCAGATGCAGGCTGAGACATCTACTCTACATCGCGCTATCTGCGCAGTAGATGACACAACACCGATCAAACTGTGGGAAGCAGAACTGCGCATAAACCACCTTACTAAGGACGAAAAAGTGCGCGCCTGGATGGGTAAACCTCTGCACGGGCGACATCCCAATGAGATCAGCCAAGATTATGTCGACAATATAGCGTCGAACTACTAGTTGACATCAGGAAAGATGTTCCCTGAAACGGAGGGGTCATTACTGGCCATTCAGGATCAGGTTATACCAACCAGAAATTACCTGAAATATATCATCAAAGACCCTCAGGTTCAAAACGACAGATGCCGATATGGATGTCAAGCCCAAGAAACCATCCAACATCTTACAGGGGGCTGCCAGGCATTTGCTGCAACTGAATACAAGGAACGGCATGATGCAGTGGGAAAAATCCTTCATCAAGAGATAGCTATCAAGCTGGGACTTCTCCAAACAGACCATCTCCCGTATTATCAATACGTCCCTGAGAGTATGCTTGAGGATGGCAACTACAAGCTATACTGGGACCGCACTGTGCTCACAGACCAAACAGTGGCACATAATAGACCAGATCTCGTACTAGTTAATAAATTAACAAGACAAACAACACTAATTGATGTGGCGATACCTAACAACAATAATCTACGTAGTAAATTTACTGAAAAGATCGCCAAATACAGAGATCTAGAAATTAAAATACGAAGGCAATGGAGAATGCAAAGTACCCAGACGATACCGATTATTATTTCTACTACTGGAGTCATTCCGAAGACCCTCCTCGAAAGCATAAAAAAGCTGGGTCTGAATGAACATCTTTATAAGACCATGCAGAAAGCTGTACTACTCGCGACGGCCAGATGCGTACGAAAATTTCTGGGAGATACACCTGCATTCCAAGTCACCTAGGGCTCGATAACACGGAAAGAGTCCCACCAGAGCTCAATCCTTTTGATACCGTAGGTATCTGGGATGAGTCAATTTTCCCCTTAGAGGGAGTGTGAGCCGTATGGCTAAATCTGGATGACTTTATTGCTTTTTTTCAAAAAAAATACAAACTAGACAAACAGTAATAATTATAATAAAGCAAAAGGCGACGTTCGCTCTTAGATGATGTTCCTAGAAACACCAGCTAAGAAGCGCTCTTTCACGTAACCGCAATTGAAGTAAGTACTTTTTTACATAAATCAAATTAATTACTTTTGTATTTTTCAAAATAATTTTAAATTTATAGTGAAAATATGATCTATAAAATATATCGGTAAACTTCATCAAGCCCAGAATAGAGAGAAATTTACCATATTGACCGCCAACCACAATAGAGAAGTCACTTAGGAAAAGGGGCCGAAAATATCGTTTTATTATTTTTTTTTCGAGAAAAAAAAAGCGTTAAAACTCTCCGTAAAAAGCGAAGCCTTTAATTATAAGATCTTAAAATCATCTTTATTAAAATATGAAGTCAACATTTAATAATTCACTCAAGAAAATGGGCGGAATGCATAAAACGTAGTAGATGCTGTTGCTTCAGCAAATAGTCACTACTTTGTAGCATTTTCTTTTACATAAAAGTAGGTGCTTTTGTTAAGAAGAGCTTACTACACAACAGAAGTACCTACTACTGACCAGAAGTATCTACTACAAAGCGTAGCGCCAGCCGTGTTTGCATTACACCAATCGTGATGGAATTAGTTTTCCATGTGCTTGTGATTTGTGAATTCACATTTTTACGAACCAAATTATTAGAATTGTTCATGAGTAAAAATGAGTGACTCAGATCCGAAGCGACAAAAGAGTTACGCGAGGATAAAAATGAACAATTGTTATTTGTTAATCTTCTTCACAATTATTAAATTTTATTTGATAAAAGAATTACCCCAAAAATTAAGAATCTTCTTCTTAGTTTGTAAATTTTTCTATGACACACATTCATAAATGCTGCCATATTGTAACAAAAAAATACCTACGCCGAAGACGTCCACCCACCAACTTCACTTAAACTGAAGCAAAATACTACTAAACAAGCACATATTTCAAAAGCGTAGTACATTCTTCTATGTAGGCTGGTAAACAGTAGCAAATACTACGGAGAAAAGCAAATGCCTTTTGTAGTGAAATCTTCAAAAATGTAGTACGTACTTGAAGCATTAGCATTTACTACATTTTATGCCACCATGGGCACTTTACTCTATAGCTAAACTCGTACCTATTTAAGGTTATCGGAACAAACTCTTATAAAATAATACTTTTATTTGAACTTTAATGACTTAAATACTGGGATTTTACATAAATTAGATATAAACAATAAATAACTTTTTATTAATTGTACACCTTAAATCAATTATTATTTTTCAAATACACTATCAATACTATTTAATAAAAAACTCTTTGATTGATTTTATTATCATCGTAAAAGCGTTAAAAAGCAGTAGCAGAATGAACTGCTATATCAAAATAGCGGGTCGAACACATCTCTACTTGTCACTGTCTTGAGTCTTGTCATAACATTATATTCGAATGAGTGCTTTGTATGACAAAGATAGCGAATGTTCGATTTCCACGGACATGGTGTCCATTTTTTTCGAATCCTGAAAAAACTAATAAAGATTTTTTAAAAATTTAAACACAAAATAAAAGACTAAATTATTATCGACGACCGAAAGTCCCTTAGAATATGTAAGAAGTTTCTTTCGAATGAGATATTTGTAATTAAAAATCACACTACATTTTCTCTTAGTTTTTCACTCCTGTAACTTATTAAAATAAACATTATAGAAGTTCTCAGGGATTTTCGGCCCTCGCTAATAACGTAATCTTTCATTCTACGTTTAAGTTTTTCAAAAATACTTATTAGTTTTCTCAGGATTCGAAAAAAATGAATCCTCATTTGAATAGCATTGCAGCCGAAAATACGTACCGATCCTCTTAATTCGTAACAGATTTGCTATACATTTTCTTTCGTTAGTAAGATGAAAGCTACTCCTTTTAATTTTTCTTGTTATGTTTGTTTCTTTCATGACTATTGATGCATGCTTCCATTGTACTCTGAGCTCATTGCCTCAGGCATGTTTGTATATCGGTAATCTGCCGAATCTTGTGGTTTCAGTTACGCACAAGATATACTCACTTCTTTTCCATATTAATTTTTCCAATAAGCCATTATCATTATGGTATTGTTGTCATCTTTAAAACTTTTCTTGTAAGCATTTTTGAGTTGCTTGTGGTGTTTTTGGTTTCCTTTTTTCAATCTTGTGAAACCTATGTTAGCAAGTTTTGCTTCCTTAAGTGCATTTTTATTACAGCAGGCGTTTTGGGCTTTATCATCATCTATAATAATTTGATAATTCTCGTTTTGATTTTTGCGTTATATTTTGAGTAGTAATTTAAATATCTGTTGGTGTGGGTTGATTTTCTGTAAACTTTTGTTGCATATATTGTAGTTAATTACAAAATAGGCTCAAGGATATGTTAGTACAGGATATTTTTAATCTCCTTGTACTTTCGAGATCAAAATCTAGAATTAAGCAAATTAAAAAAATATATATTTTTAATGAATTTTTGCCACAAAAAATAGGTTGTAGTGATATCCTTAATAAATATGAACATAGACTTATTATTAAAATATATTAAAACAAAACGATATAATAAACATAAGCGAAGTATCAAAAACTTGAAAATTTACCAAAAATAAGGAATTTATTTAAACTTAGTATGGTATAACTAGACCCACATTGAGATAGAAATTAAGAGCCTATATTATGATATTACTTTCTCGGGCAGTTCAATTATCATTTGTTATGTTGGGTTAGAGGACATTCTGGAATATTAGGAAATGAAGAAGTCCACAAATTTGCTAAATCTGCAGCATTAACCAAACGAAACATAAACAACATACTTCTACCCGTAACCGATATACTTAGATAATATCAGTAAAGACAATTGCAAAAAAAAATTGGCAACGTTTGTACAACCAAAGTACAACGGGAATAAATTTTAGAAATTGCCAACCACTAATTCCCAATGAGAGATGGTTTAAAAATGAGTCCAATAGGTCATTTGTAAAAACATTAAATAGAATAATATCAGTGATAACCCATATTGCGCCTGTGGTGGAATTGGTGATCTACAGCACCTCATATTGGAGTGTGGGCAGTACAGACAAAATATTAAAATAATGTATGAAGAGTTAGTTGATCTAAATTGCACTTTACCTACTAATTTAAATGAAATTATTTTTTCAAATAATAGGCAGACGTTAAAACGTCTTTACAAATATGTGACGTCCTGTAAATTTAAATTTTAAATAGGCTTAGGTAATAAAATTAAAAATAATTGTAAACATATCACACAAAATTGAAAAATGTACCAACGAATATTATAACACACTGTAAATTTAGATTATAAGTAGGCTTAGATGTATAAATTAATTGTTATTGTAATACCATACAAAAAAACAAATAGTCTGGCTAATTGGCTAAGCCAAAGCCATTAAAAAATAAAAACAAACTAGACCCAAACCCAGACATCCAAAGTGAAAGTTATTCGCCAACACCAAATTATTCTGTATGGTCCACATAATGTTCGGAAAAAGTTACACCTTTTTGAGTCGGGTTTGGGGGGGGGGGGGGGAGATGGGGGAGAAATCCGTAAATTAGTAGTTTTTTCGTTTTTCGTCAATATTTCTAAAACTATGCGGTTTAGCATGATCAACCTTCTGTACAAAAATATTCTACATTAAATTTTAAATAAAAAAGGCCCGATGCATAATCCTTCTAAAATAAACGGTTCCAAAGTTACGGAGGTAGTATAATATAATTTGTCCAAAAAAAGGCCTAACCCAAACATCCAAAGTAAAAGTTTTCCTCCAACACCAAATTGTTCTATATGGTCATATTATGGTCAACATATTGTTCAGTAAAAAGTTTGAGGTCACCATTTTGAGGGTCCAGTTTGGGAAGAGATGGGAGAGAAGTCGGTAAATTAGTAGCTTTTTTAGGTTTTTCGTCAATATTTCTAAAACTATGCTTTAGCGTAAACGAAGTTCCATTCAAAAATGTTCTACATAAAATTTAAAACAAAAAAGGTTCTAAACATAATTGTTATAAAATCAACGGTTCCAGAGTTACGGAGGGTGAAAAGTGGAGGTTTTCGATACTGTTTATATTTTTTGGGCAATTTATAATTTTATTACTGATGAAAGAAATTTTCTTTAACAGGATTGCGTTTTGTAAATAAGATTTGCTATTTCAGTGGCCCATGGTATGTTAGTTATAAGCCCTTGAAGAAACGTTAACCTCACCACTAAAAATTTTCGTCAATTGCCCAAATAATTTAAAAAGTATCGAAAACCTCCACTTTTTACCCTCCGTAACTCAGGAACCGTTGATTTTATAACAAATATGTATAGGACCTGCTTTGTTTTAAATTTTATGTAGAACATTTTTGTATGGAACATTGTTTACGCTAAAAGCATAGTTTTAGAAATATTGACGAAAAACTTAAAAAAAAACTACTAATTTACCGATTTCTTTCCCATCTCCCCCCCCAAACCGGACGCTCAAAATGGTGTTACTTTTTACTGAACAATATGTGGACCATATAGAACAATTTGGTGTTGGAGCATAACTTTCACTTTGGATGTCTGGGTTATGCCATCTTTGGATCAATTGTATCATACTAACTGTAGGTTATGCATAAAATGAAACGTAGGAAAAAATAAACTAAGATACTCAATTCCTATTTAGAAAAAGTCTATCACGATCTCCTACGGACGGAAAGTTCAACATAATATTTTGCAATTGATAACTTTGATGAATAGTTTTAATTTAATGGATGAAAAACTGATACATTTTCTGCATAGTAACGAACATTTTATTCCACTATATAGCCAAACTATAATACATTCGTATCGATGTTGAAATAGTTATTTATGAAATAGTTCGCGAAGTTTGTTTTTTGCGAACGCACGCGATGTTTAGAGCACGAGCGACAGCGGGACGAGTGCTATACATCGCGTAAGTTCGCAAAAAGTGCTTCACGCACATTTTAATACAATATTTTATCTACGGTAAACAAATAAAAAAACTGTAACTCTTCGTGACTGGAATTCATTTCTATTCCACAATTTTTAGAACTTTGACATTTAAAAATTTTAACTTCTTTCAAACCACCAAAACTGTCAATACTTTTGTTGTAATTTATTTCTCATTATGTCATCACCATGACAACGCGAAAGTTAAAGATATTTGATTAGGTATATGAAAGTGTGCCAAAAACAGTGCGAAAAAGTAAATCCAATTTAAAATACATTGTTACTTCACGCACACTTTAAACCCTTCATGCATTACTATATATAAGGACAATTTTCACAAATTAAAAACTTATACATAATTGTCCAGGAACCAAAGCTTTTTACCTCGCAATTTTTACAGAATGGATCAATTTGCTTGAATATTTGAGAATAAGTAGTGGATAATCCATGGATCAAAATCAAATGGATGCCGACAGGCGCTTTTACCATGGGGGTGAAAATTTTTTATTATATTTTGACTGCAAAAGTTAATAAAAATATTCATTCTAAGCAAAAAATGTTCTATACATTTTTTTGATCAAATTAATAGTTTTTGATTTATTCGCTATCTAAAGTGTTAGTTTTATATCTAAAAATCAATGTTTGTCGATGGTTTTATGAAACCAAGTTCTTGGGAATTAAATAACCTACAATTTCCTATTAAAACATATTTTCGTATCTCTGATGCTAATTTTTCTATTCTGAAGGAAATGGCATTTTTTACCAAATTGCAAACATTCGTTATTCGCTTTAAACTTCAGTTTTTTAAAAATTATTCATTCTAAGACAGTCAAACTTCTAGAATCTATTACTAATACATAAATAAAGAAAAATAAATAAGGCCACTGACTAAAAACACCGCTAACTTAC
This sequence comes from Diabrotica virgifera virgifera, assembly GCF_917563875.1. NCBI lineage: Eukaryota > Metazoa > Arthropoda > Insecta > Coleoptera > Chrysomelidae > Diabrotica > Diabrotica virgifera. Next base: position 109,422,723 of record NC_065449.1, on the reverse strand, counting down.
ATTAATATGCTTTCAATTGGATTTCTCATTTTTTTTTTTCAAAAAAATATATTGATTTTTTAACTGTAACTTTTTTATTTTTTTGTCTTAGAAAGTTCGCTAAAAAGAATTTTCTAGGTTTTTACAAGACCTATAAGGCTATTAATATTAAATCCTATTAAATTTCATAGTCACAAAAAGAGGTGGCATTGAAAGGTTTGGTAAAGGTCGTTTTTGCATGATATTACAAGTTTTAGTTTTCATTCACTCACTCAATTTTGTGCTGCAAAAGAATTTTCGCAAAACAATTTCTTGGGAATTACGTAAGCTACAATTTGATATTTAAATATTTTTTCATATTTCTGATGCTAATCTTTCTATACTGAAGAAAAGGGCATTTTTTACCAAACTACAAAAACTCGTTATTCGCTTTTAACTCCATTTTTTTAAAAACTAATCATTCGATCAAACTTCTCGAACCTACTAACAAAACATAAATCAAGAAAACTAAATCAGGTCAATGACAAATTTTAATTAGGGTGGTGATTAGAGGGTTGGTTACGATCACTTTTTTGCTGAAAAAAATAGGGACTGGCATTCTTTTCATTATAAGTCACTTAATTTTTTTAGCTGGAGATTTTTTTTATTTCTGGAGATACATAGGTATTTTTAAATATTTTAGTTTAGTTTCAACAAGTTATCCTCGAAAAATGCATGGTTTTCCGTCCTTTTTATTTTGAAACTACAATTTAGCATTTGACGAAGAAGAGCCAACATATAATAAAATATAGCTCGATTACTATTGGTCTTAAAGAAAATAAAAAAACGGTTATGTTTATTTTTTCAAAAGGTACATTTTTGTTAAGTAAAGTTGTTGTGATAAAACGACAGCTTTTTGAGTTATTAGCAAAAAACTGATTAAAAACATTAATTTTTTCGATATAAAACTAACACTTTCGATAGCGAATAGATCAACAACTATTAATTTTATCAAAAATTGTATATAACGTTTTTTGCTTATAATGAATGTTTTTACCAACTCTTGCGGTCAAAATATAATAAAAAATTTCCACTACCGAGATGGGGTGGCATGGTGGCAACCACCTCCATGGTAAAAGCGCCTTTCGGCATCGTATAGATTTTGATCCTTGGACTATCCACTACTTATTCTCAAATTTTCAAGCAAATCGATCCATTCTGTAAAAATTGCGAGGTTTTGTCCTATTTTAAGCTTCATTAGTTGGACTATAATATGACATAGGTACAGTGCGTCCATAAAGTAACGCATAAATTCGTTATTTCGTAAACCGGTTACATTAAGGAAAATTCCCCAAATAGGTCGATTTTTAGCTTTAAATTACGGTTTTTTGGCATATATATCGTACTAGTGACGACATATATCTAGGCGTGATGACGTAATCGATGATTTTTTAAATAGATGATTTTAAATTTTAAATATGATAGCTCATTTGAAAGGGTATTCAATTCTCTATCCACTAATATAAACATTAACATAATTATTTGCACAGTGTGTTCAAAAAACATTTTTTTAATTAAAATAAGTGAGACAAAAAGAAGAATATTATGTAATTATTTAATTCAAAATACATTTTACTACTGTAAGTAAACAGAAAAAAATTTTATTTAACAAATAAACATTGATTTTCGCCTAAACGAAATGTTCAAACTGCCAAGCGACAGGTGGGTGGCAGCTTTAACCCTGCTGTCCCGTTCGGGTCTATTTGACCCAAAAAAAAATTTATTTATTATTTTTCAAGTTATTACGCGGCGTAACGCTTTGTTGTTCCGTGACTTTATTACCTAATATGAAGTCTTTCAATTGCATATGAGATAAAAAATCAACTTCCTGATTTTTTTGATAAAAATTAAATTGTTACCCATGGTATGTTCGGGTCAATATGACCCGCGTATTGAAACCGTTAAGAATTACCCGTGCATGTATGTTTCGTTGGTAGTATTTTTTATTTTCTAACATTGTTTGTTAGTCAGGCACGTCTACACAGGTTTCTGCAAGCTAGAACTTGTAAAAAATTTGTAATACAGCTGGACCATATCAGGTTGAAGGGCACGTCACGTAGAAGAATGTGGGCGTGATAGACAAGTGGTAGGAGTGATATGCAAAGCCACAGGCCAAGCCCATTCAGTTGTTATGTATTTCATTATTTTTCATTTCAGTCTATTTGTTTATGCTGATAATGTCGCATCGAAGAGCGCTAACCGAGAATGAGCTTCGCGAGCTCGCGAACGCATCAGAGAGTGATGAATCTATATCAGAAACAGAAAACCACACAAGTAGTGAGAGTGAGGAAGATAGTAGTGATGATTCTGTTATTCCATTATACGTACAACATCCTGTAGAACCTTCTGTAGCAGTTCCTTCCAAAGATGGTAATATACAGTGGTCGCTCGATCCGCCTAATCAAGGCGGTCGGTTTTCTGCATCCAATGTTATAAATAATACTCCAGGAGTTACAAGGTACGCATGTGCACGAATTTTCGATATTCAAAATTCATTTGACGTGCTCTTTTCTGACATAGTTGCAAACCAAATTATTAGTATGACCAACTTGGAAGGACAACGCGTTTTTGGAACCGACTGGAAAGACTTGGATAAAATTGTTTTTCAAGCATACCTTGGTCTTTTGTTGTTAGCTGGAGTTTTTAAGTCCCATGGTGAATCAACGAAAAGTTTGTGGAATGAAGAAACGGGTCGTAGTATATTTCGAGCAACAATGTCCCTAGAAGTATTTACAAAAATTTCACAGGTAATACGTTTTGATAATAAGGCTACTAGACAGGATAGGAGACGTTGTGATAAACTAGCTGCAATACGTGAAATTTGGGAAAAATGGGTAGAAAATCTACCAAAATTTTTTAATCCTGATGAAAATGTTACCATCGACGAGCAATTAGTTGCTTTTAGAGGCCGCTGTCCCTTCAAACAGTACATTCCAAGCAAGCCAGCGAAATATGGCATCAAAATTTGGGTTTTATGTGACAGTAACACTTCTTATGCTATAAAATTGCAGATATACACAGGAAAGGAAGCAGGTGCTGCGCCAGAACGAAATCAGGGAATGCGTGTGGTGTGCGACTTGAGCAGTGATTTGAAGGGCCAAAATATTACTTGTGATAACTTTTTTACATCTTACAATTTAGGACAGTTTCTTCTAAAAAGAAAAATTACAATGCTGGGTACCATAAGAAAAAATAAACCAGAGCTTCCAACACAAATCGTGAATAAAGAAGTTCATAGTTCGTCGTTTTACTTCACGCAAGATACCACTGTTGTCAACTATATTCCTAAAAAGAACAAAAATGTTGTTCTTATGAGTACTTTGCATCGTGGAAAGGCTATTAGTGACAGAAATGACAAAAAGCCCCAAATTATTTTAGATTATAATTCGACTAAAGGAGCTGTGGATACTCTAGATCAGCTTGTTGGTACATACACATGTAAGAGGAAGACAAATCGCTGGCCTATGATTGTCTTTTATAATATGCTGGACATTTCTGCCTACAATGCGTTCATTTTATGGACATCAATAAATCCTCAATGGAATACAAATAAACTGACAAAACGGCGAATTTTTCTTGAGGAATTGGGAAAAACACTGGTGAAACCACTTATCCTTTCTAGGAAAAATTTACCAAGAACTAGAGACTCACAAGAATTGGTAAAAAGGACAAGGGCAGAAACGAGTAGACAAGATGGAAATTCTAGTGAACCGTCTATAGACAATCCCACTACGCCTGCTAAACGAGCACGGTGTAAATTTTGCTCTAAAAGTGATAACAAGACTAATATTTTATGTTTTATATGTCACAAACATATTTGTAAAAACCATTCTTTTTATTACTGTCCCAGTTGTAAACTAAACTAAATTTTGTAAATATTATTATTAGCAGGCTTTTCTGGTTAATGAAAGAAAAAAACATCGTTTTATTTTTGTCAATAAAGTTTAATTTACATTAACAACATAATTTTTGTTTATTTAATCATAATTTTTTTGTTAATAAAATTTTGTTTAGCACCATTAGCTTATTTTATTAAAATTAAGGAGCGTAAACCATAGTGGGTCATATTGACCCGAACAGTACATTTGTGTAGTTGAAACGAACGGGACAGCAGGGTTAACATTAAATTTAAGCAAAAAACAATATTTATTTCTCAAATAAACATTTTTTTCCTGTTTTCTGACAACAGTAAAACGTATTTTGAATTAAATAAATTACGTACATTCTTCTTGTTGTCTCAATTATTTTAATTATAAAATGTTTTTTTTTAACACCTTGTATAAACAATTAGGTTAATGTTTATATTAGTGAATAGAGCATTGAATACCCTTGAATGAGCTATCACATGACCCCTATTCTCATTTAAAAAAATCATCGATTACGTCATCGCGCCCAGATAGATGACGTCACTAGTATGATATATATGCCAAAAAATCTGAATCTAAAAATAAAAATCGGCCCGTTTCAGGATTTTTCATTAATGTCGCTGGTTTACGAAATAATGAATTTATGCGTTACTTTATGGACGCACTGTAGAGTAGATAAAATCACTTTTAATATTCCTTGCGATAACTTTCATGTTACAAACATGATCATATTACTCTCATATCTCATCTCATCTCTCATTATATTTCATGAATAGACGTTTACCTTCTTTAAAAATGACTTTTTGGTAAAGGTTAAATTCGTATTAATATATTAAAATATGAAAAATTAGTATAATATTCAACAACCATAATATAATGCTGACTGTTATTCACGCATAGGTATGAAGTTTATGACACGAGCCGTAGGCGAGTGTCATAAATCACTTAAGTGAATAACATTCATTACATGCGAGTAGAATACTATACTTTATCCAAGACTATCAAATAGTTTTGGTAAAGTTTATATAATTCTTTATTTTTAAATTAATAATGTTAACTACGTAACAACGAAACAAAATAATAAAATTCTCTAGAGGTACGTAAATTAAAAAGAAAAAAAATATTTCTATTTATTAACATTAACTGTAATGTTTGCATTTACACATTGTGCCAAGTTAAATGTAAGAATTGAATTTAGGTCTGGTTAACCTTCGCGTGACCAAGAGGGGTAAATTTGGACCCCAATGTATGTTTTTATTTAATAAATTCAAAAATATTTTCAATTTTAAACTCATTATTTTTTTATTTGACTTTAATGTCATTCTAGATACCCGCATATTTTGTAATAAACAAAATTCCCTATATTTAAAAAAAAATATTTTCTGAATTTGGGGTCAAAGACGAACTTCCTTGACCTTCCATGTTCCAATTTTATATTAAGTAAATACCTTCTATTATGTGGAATTGTTTGTAAAAACATTCCAATATTGAAAAAAAAAAATGTTTGTTAAACCTGTGGCAACGTAAATTAGTTTATATGTATGTATGAAAAGATAAATTATTATATTTATAATACACGTTTGGGCTCAATAGTTCCATTATACATTTTATAAAATTTATAAAAATCAATATAATAAATATCCTTTTCTGTAAATAAAATACCATTATTCAAATACGGAAAACCATTAAAGAGTCTATTTGACATAAATTGATTATATTGTCACAATACACCACAAGATAATTACTTGGATATTGTTCTTTAAAAAATTATATCTATATGAAACTAATTAGACGACAAATAAAACACGACAAAAATTAGAAACTTAACAGAACAGGCAAAAACCAGACCAAACATTGATTAGTAGTTTTTAAAAGAAATGTACCTACACTAAAATTCTTTCTGCATGTTTATACAGGGTGATAATTTGAACATTCCTCATCGGTAATATCTTCATTTCCGTAAATGGACGGAAAACAGTGAGTTAATGGTTTTCACAGCATTGGTAAAACATTTTTACATTCTAATGATGCAAATTAAAGGAACTTGGAAAACATTTTTTTAAAACTGCTGACCGAAAACTCTAACAATGATTATGTAGAACACACAAAACATGAAAAAATGGAAGAAGAAAGATATGAACAAAACCACCAACGATAAAAGAGGTTGAAAAGGCCATCAAACTGCAGAAAAATATCAGGGCCCCTAGATGTGATGGAATACCCGTAGAATTATTAGTCGGAAGGAAGGGAAGTAATGAAAAGAACATGGAGACCACAGACAAACAAATTCCTTCGTAAAACTATAGAGGAATCTCCGTGCTGTGTTTTGTGGATATAAAATATTTACCAGTATCCTTAATCATAGATTTCAACTTCCCGTATAGAAGATCATCGGAGAGTATCAGGCAGGATTTAGACAAGAAAGATTATCCATCGAGCAACTGTATATGGTTAAGCAAATTTTAAGCAAAGTCTGGGAACATGACATATAAAGGTCTATAATATTTTAGTCTATTTTAACCCGTAGTCGCGCCGTTAGATAGAATCTCACATTTTATCCTTTTTCGCGATAACTTGATGAAATATTTTGTGACTCGGGGAAGAGTGTAGTAATGCGTAGGTATTTTTTTCTTCTTCTTCTTCTTTTTGTGGAATTTATGGCTTTGGGGAGAGTCAATTAGCTTTAATAATTGTTAGAAATAATATTTCTAACATAACAAGTAAATAAAAATACTATGAAATACAAATTTGTTGTAAATTCGTATTTAAATTCATATTTTCAGATAGAATCTAACACGCGACTATTCACGTTACAGAAGTACGCGCGACTACTCCCGGGTTAAACAAGCAGATCACTGTTGTCGACTAATAATCGGGGCATATTTACACAAAATATTAAGTACATTTAAAAAAGGTCTGAGGATAGAAAAAACACACATCAGTAAATCAGTCTTAATAGCAGCATATGCAAAAAATACCGTGTATATAAATTAGATATAGGGGTACACACAATACATGGCAACACTTCTTCCCCGCTTCCCACTCCGAGTCGCGCGGTAATTATTCAGTCATTCGTCTATTCTACAGTGGCAACGCAGCTCATTCTTATACAGCTCTAACAGTGTTGCCGATTTTAGAGGTTCTTTCAGTCGCCTAATCCCTAATCGAAAACTAAACTTGATGATATAAGTATCATGTGCAGAAAATTGTAAGTCATTGATATTTTCCTATATCAGAAAATACTTAAGATCTCGAGGACTGACGAGTCGTAAATGAGGAGGTCCTTATAATGAAGAATAACCGAGACCACCGTCAAATCTCTAAGGCTACAATATTTAGGACATATTATGAGAAATGGATTCAGATATGCCCTTCTACAAGCCATTCGGAACCGTTTATGTATCGGTTGATATCGATAATAGGTATTGATTCGAATAAAGTGTCGCAGATTAAAGTGCAATATAAATGTAACATTGTAAAATAGGTATTGGCTATTGGTTAAAAGAACCGAACACCGGTTTTGGAATATTCATTTTTTTTAACCGGTTATAACCACCAGGTTAAACCGTAAGTAAAAAACAGGTATAACAGAAAACCGGTGTTTTGCCAACAACCGCCATCCCTAGTAACGCTACAGTATCGACATAGCAAGTAACCAGAACCTTGTTCTAGCACACGTGAAACTCAAACTAAAGACAATAAAAACAGCCACATAAATATCTAGAATTAAACTAAGAAGCCGATCTCCGCCAACCCCTCAAAGAACAAATACACAAGGAAGTCCAGAAATAGTTTAAGATCTAGTGAACCCTCCGAGTAACGGTCTTCCTGTACGGCTAGAAATTTGTATAGTCATAATTCATAGCACACCAAGGCTAAAAACCATGACCTGGCAGGCATCAGACCTGCACGTGTATCTACCAGGTGAATCGAAAAGTGCATAGTTTAGGGGTAAAATAAACTTTCTCCTGTAAGGTTTAAATTTAAGTATGGTTTGAATAAGTCATTTAGAAGAAATGTGTACAATGACAGGCGATTCTGAAGAGCATAAGACCTTGCCAGGCGAGGGGAAAGATTAGGGGTTTTTCCTAAAATTATTTTTTTGCATCTAACAAGCTTTTTAAGGTTTTTTGAATCATTACAAACATAAAAGGTTATTAGTGATTTTTATCTTAGGTTAATACTTTTGTTATATAAAAGCGATTAAAAATTTTGAAAATTGCGAAGTCGGCCATATTTAACCCTAAATCGGACATTTAACTAAAAATTGCAACATTGCCAAGGTACGTACATATCCTTTAAAGATTGATTGATGAAATCCCGAAGAGTTTTTTGCAATACAATATCGAAAACCCCTTTGTTTTTTAATTGCTAATCAAGCGGGCGCGACACTGTAGTATAAATGGGAACGTTTGAGTTTGCATAAATTCATTATCTCCAGAATGAGCAAATTTGAACAAAAATCCTCAGGCAAGTCGATTTTTATTCTTAAATCAGGACTTTTTGGCATATATATAACACTAGTGACGTCATCCATCTGGGCGTGATGACGTAATCGATGTTTTTTTAAATGATAGTAGGGGATGTGTGATAGCTCATTTGAAAGGTTATTTAATTTTCTATTCAGTAATATAAACACTAACATAATTATTTATACAGGGTGTACAAAGAAAGTTTTTATTAAATTAATTTAGAAAAAAAAAGAAGAAAAAGTTTTTTGTACACCCTGTATAAATAATTATGTTAATGTTTATATTACTGAATAGAGAATTAAATAACCTTTCAAATGAGCTATCAGTCAACCCCTACTCTCATTTAAAAAATCATTGATTACGGATGGATGACGTCACTAGTATTGCATATATGTCAAAATGACCTAATTTAAAAAAATAAAAATCGACCTGTCTGAGGATTTCTCTTCTTTGCCCATTCTCGATATAATGAATTTATGCAAACTCAAACGTTCTCACTTTTATACTACACTGTCGCGCCCGCTTGATTAGCAATTAAAAAACAAAGGGGTTTTCGATATTGTATTGCAAAAAACTCTTCGGGATTTCATCAAGCAATGTTTAAAGAATATCTGCATACCTTGGCGATATTGATATTTTTAGTTAAATGTCCGATTTAGGGTTAGAAATGGCCGACTTCGCAATTTTCAAAATTTTTAATCGCTTATATAACAAAAACTAACCCTTAAACTTAACCTAAGAGAAAAGTCACTAAAGACCTGTTCTGTTGGTAATGATTCAAAAAACCTAAAAAAAACTTGTTTGATGCAAACAAAATAATTTTTAGGAAAAATTCCTAATCTTTCCCCTCGCCTGGGAAGGTATTATGCTGTTCAGAATCGCCTGTCATTGTACACATTTCTTCTAAATGACTTACTTAAATACATACTTAAATTTAAACTTTACAGTAGAAAGTTTATTTTCCCCCTAAACTATGCACTTTTCGATTCAACTGGTAGATACACGTGCAGGGCTAATGCCTGCCAGGTCATGGTTTTTAGCCTTGGTGTGCTATGAATTATCACTATAAAAATTTCTAGCCTTACAGGAAGACCGTTAGTCGGAGAGTTCACTAGCTCTTAGACTAAAAGTAGAAAGACCAGGACAACATAACGCTACAAAAAAATGGAGAGAGAAAATACTGACGAACATCATACAACAAGATCTGGAGAGTGATACAATCCCTAATATCAAACAATGGATAACACAAGAAATAAAGTCATTGATATAGGAAAAGAGGAAATATAAGAGTAAAAACGAAGAACAACACGAAAACGTAGATAAAACGATTAAACAAATTAGAAAATGTGAAGGAAGTAGGCTATCAGAAAAACTTGTCTACAAAAAACTAGACCATAGAATAACAGGAAGCAAATTTTGATTTAGAAAAGGCTTTGACTTTTCCACTTTTCTCACTTTGTATCCTTTTATATGGTGTTAGGGATGCCTGGATAATTAGGGACGCCACTGAAAAAATAATTACCAGCTGTTATCGACGAATGTAGCAAATACCATGGAAAACAATATTAATACGTAACACACATAGAAACATTAAAAATAAGAAAAAGACAAAGAAATATTCAACACTATGAAGAAAAGAAACATAAGGTACTTTAGTCACATACTAAGAAATCAAGAATATGGGTGGATACCATTGGTTTATTCATATAAAATTTAAAAGTTTAGTAAAAAAACAACAACAGAACTTTTCAAAACCGCTGCAGATAGAGTAAAATGGGCTGTAAATCACCAATTTCCTTAAAGGAATACTGACATGAAGAGCAAGAAGACCGGCATCATTCTGTTAGATAATTTTGAAGAGGACCAGAAATTTCTAATCATGTAGGTGTAATTAAAAATTTCTTGCAACGAGTTTTAAAATACAATATTACTTACCATAAAAATACTACATACAGTGCTAGTCAAAAGTCCGTACCCCCCCTCTTATCTTTTGAACGGTTATACCTATAAACGTGAAATTTGGAGGGAGGAAATAAACGGACGTAAACTTCTTAACTAGTCATGACAGGTGACATAATAGTGACAGATGACGTTACAGAGCCACTGTGACCGATAATTTTAAATGGGACCTTATGGCAAGTGATACCTCGTTTGAGAGGTATTCAAAATACCGATTTAGTCATACTAATTTATTTGGGTTTAAGTTGATTTTGATTGTGGTGAATAAATTAAATAAATATAATATTGTAGTTTCGCATTTAATTATTAAAAATTCAAATGTCCGCCTATGGTTTTTTTGTCGAAAAATTTGACCTTTTTTTAATTCTCTAGTAGTTTTTGCGCCAACGTCAACCTTTTTGACAAATAATCATAGGCTGAATTTTGAATTTTTATTAATTAAATGCGAAACTACAATTTTATATTTATTTCATTTATTCATTAAAATTAGCTTAAACTCAAACCAAATTAGTATGACTGAATAAGTATTTTCAATACCTTTCAAACGAGGTATCACTTGCCATAAGGTCCCATTTAAAATTATCTGTCACAGTGGCGCTGTAAAGTCACCTGTCACTATTACGTCACCTGTCATAGCTAGTTAAGAAGCTTACGTCCGTTTATTTCCTTCTTCCAAATTTCACTATTATAGGTATAACCGTTCAAAAGATACGAGGAGGGGTACGGACTTTTGACTAGCACTGTATATTATTTATTTATTAAGCTCAACAGGCCTTGTAAGCCTAGGGCTAAAATGTTTACATTTCTGATTAGATTTTATTTTAGTCTTATAAATTGTATTTAATTACACTTCAGCCTTTTATACACTCCTTCACCACCTCCCTCCATCTCGTTCTGTCGAATGCTAGTTATTTCCATCTCTCAATGTTACTTCTCTTCAGGTCTTCGTACACACTGTCCTGTCATCTTTTTTTTTTGGCCTGCCTTTCCTTCTCTTTTGGATTGGTCTTTATAAGAGTACCATTTTTGGCATTCTTTTACTTTTTCTCGATGTGCCCCATTCTCTCGATGTACCCCATATATCGTATTCTCTGTGCTTTGATCGTCGTCGTGATCGTTGGCTCTTTATATAGTTCTTCCAATTCTTTATTGGTTCTTCTTCTCCATTGACCTTCTGTTTTCACACCTCCATACATTATTCTTTGCATTTTTCTCTCCGATCCTTCTAAAAGGTATGTTTCTGACTTTTTCAGCACCCATGTTTCGCATGCGTATGTTACTGTAGGTCTGATAACAGTCTTATAAATTCTGATTTTTGTTTTTCTTAATAGGTATTTGGATTTCATTAATGTGCGTAATGCTCCATAATTTTTGCTTTTATCTCATCTTCCTCATGACCATTTTCATCTATTTTGGCTCCCAGGTAATTAACTTCTTTGGATCTTTTGAACGGGTATGTTTCTTCTCCATCTATATGTACTATGATGTTATTTTTTTTTCTTTTTTTTTATCCCATTATCATTTACTTTGTCTTTTCTACATTTATTTTAATTCCCAATTTTTTAGCTTGTATTGTTACGTTTTTTATTAACTTTAGTAGTTCTTTCTTGCTTGTTGCTAATAGTGTTAAATCATCTGCAAATCATCTGTAATTATACATTGGTGGCCGTTTATAAATATCGTTCCTTGCATGATTATTCTGCTTTTCCTGATTATTCCTTCCAATGTCCGATTGAATGCAGTTGTCGATAGTGGATCTCATTGTCGTAATCCTTCCTTGGTTTTAAACTTTTTGGACGTATACCCTTGCCATGCAATTTCGTTTGTTGTGTTTTTCATCGTCATCTTTACTATCCTGAATTGGTATACCCAATTCTTTTATCAGTTCGTACATCTACTGTCTGTTTACTGTATCGTAGGCCTGCTTAAAATCGATGAACAAAGCATATAGTACTGTTTTATGTTCGTAACAGGTAGTCAGTATTTCTTTTAAGAGGCTTCAGTAGCGATCAACAGGTAGCAACAAACGCGGTCCAAGATTACGGCTGTAATTTTGAATATTTTGTCGAGATATTTGGCATATACATATATTTGTAATATAATAAAGAATGGCGGTACAGAGCCCAATTTGACAAATATATTAGTATGTGAAAATTACTCTGTAATTTATTACAATATTAAAAAACGAGCCTGTACCGCCATTAAACTGAACAAAAAATACACTTCCTTCAAATAAACTTTTTCCTAGGTTTTGTGTCATTTGGACCTACTAAAATTTTTTATTTCTAATAACAAATCGAACATATTCTAATTAGGCAACATAGAGAAATTGTCGCTGTCATTTTGACAAACCTGCGTCAGATTTAGCCTTATCTGTTCCGTTGAAGTTGTTGGACTATTTGAAAAAAATAGATTATTGTTTATTGTGAATTTTAGTTATACGTAGGTAGGTAAGAATATTTTACGTAAAAATATTTCGAATTCTAATGCAAGCATATAAAGTTAGAGTGCCTTTGGCGCTCTATGAACTAAATAAAATAAGACGGCTCTTGTTTCGCTTCACAACGAAATGATTATTTATTATTATCATTTCGTGCAAATACCTATGTTAACATAAAAGTTTCGCCCATTTTGGTTTATTTTTATAAATACTTATTTACTAATAACAAAATTATTTTTTATGAATTACTTCCATTTAGTACGCCTATGAGTTAATGTCACATTCAAGTTATCTCAAACAAACCCGAAGCACTGTTGACAAAGTTTCGCACACCTTACGAAAAAAGGTATGATACTATCTCCCGAAGTTATATTGACGAAGGGCTACTGTATTCTCTTAAGGCAAATGTTTGGCCGTCGTTGATATGTTGTTTCTAAAACCTGCCTGGTATTCTTCCAATATTTTTTCCGAATATGGATTTAGCCTTTTTCTTATACTTTGTGCCAAGATTTTGTAAACTATATCTAGTAGTGCGATGTCTCTATAGTTTTCGCATAGCATTCTATCACCTTTTTTATGTATGGGGCATATCCTTGCTTTGGTCCACTCCTCTGGCATTTTTCCTACTTCCCATATTCTTTTTATCAGGTCTTATATCTCTTTTTGTAGTCTTTTTCCTCCTGATTTTATCATTTCGGCCAATATTTCTGTTATTCCTGGTTTGTTTCATTTTGTACTTCGCCCTTATTTAGCAGTTCTGTGATATGGTTTTGCCAGCTTCTCAATATTTTTTCCGACTCATTTAGCAGTATCCATTTATCATCTCTGATATATGGGTTGTTTTTCTTATATGCTCTTTCCATTTTTTTGCTTCCTAATAGAATGATCTTATTTATTTTATTTTTGGAATTTTTTCTTCTACTACCTTCAGTTTGTTCTCATTGTATTTTCTTTTTTTGCTTCTACATTTTCTATTCCATTGCCATTGGCAATTGAAGCCATTGGAGGAAGAACAATTGACTTAAACGGCGGCAGAAACCAAAAACCATGGTTCACACAGGAAGTCAAAGATTTAGCAAAAGAGAAGAAAGATGCATACGTAAGATATATTAACAGTAGGACCCCAGAAGAGTATCAAAGATATAAATCAGAAAGAAATAGAACAACTAACAGAATCAAAGATCTAAGACAAATATATTGGGAAAAATTCTCAAATGACATTGAACATGATTTACGAGGAGGTCAAAGGAAGGTATGGAACATGTTGAGGAACAGGAAGAAGCTGGTTACCGAAGAATTACAAATTAACGCAATAAAACCAGAAGAATGGGTAACTCATTTCGAGAATCTATACAAAGACGATAACGACGATAATAATGAAGTACAAAGAAATGACCTACAAAACATTCACCAAGAAGAAACAGAGAATGACAACATCACCCAAGAAGAAGTAAACGAAGCAATCAAAAGATCAAAAAATAGAAAATCACCAGGTCCGGATAATATACCAAATGAATTAATTAAATACGGAGGTACAAAAATAATAGAAGAGATAACAACATTATTCCAAAAAATTGTAAACAACATGACAGTACCAGAGGAATGGAGAGAGAGTATAACAATACCCATCTACAAGAAAGGCGCAAAGACAGATCCTACGAACTACCGAGGAATTACACTACTCAATTCTACATCAAAACTATTGACAAAAATTCTATCCCAAAAAATATATAAGAAAGCCGTTGTATCGGAAGAACAACAGGGTTTTCGCCCAAACAGATCTACAATAGACGCTATTTTCATAATGCGACAATTAGTTGAGAAATCAATAGAATTCGACAAGCCCATGTTCACTAGCTTTGTAGATCTGAAACAAGCATTCGACAGAGTACGATTAAAGGACGTGCTCAGTATCCTTGAAAAGAAAAACATAGGTCAGAGGTATAGAAACATAATCAAAGAGTTCAATAGATCCAACAAAACACGAATTAAAACCACACACGGGCTCACGGAAGAAATCAAAATCAATGCAGGCACTAGACAAGGGGACAGCCTCAGTCCATGCCTATTTAATTTAATAATGGATGAAGTTATAGGTAGTGTTAACATAATGAATCAGGGATACAAAATGGGTAACCGAACCATGAGAACACTTTGCTAGGCAGATGATGCAATCTTAATAGCCGAAAACGAAGATGGATTTCAACGCCTACTACAAAAATTCAAAATAACCGCCGAAAAGTATAACCTGACACTATCCAAAGAGAAAACCCAATCGATGGTAATATCCAGGAACCCAATTAGATGTAAGTTAATAGTGGACGACCATATAATCGAACAGGTAATGGATTGCAGATACTTAGGTGTGGAAATATCTAGCGACAGGCATCTGTGGCAAGAATCAAAACAGCAGGCAATCAAAGCAGCGAGAATATCTGGTTTCCTGAGGGATATAATCTGGCGGAATAAATATATGAGCACCGAAAGCAAAGTCCGCATTTATAAGACATGTGTTAGACCCGTACTGACATACGCAGCTGAGACAAGGGCCGAGACAACAAAGACCAAACAGATAATGAGAACAACAGAGATGAAAACCCTAAGATCCATAAGAGGTATCACACTCAGAGATAGAGTACGGAACGAAGACACATTGAGAGAGCTAGGCGTTCAGGACGTAGTGAGATGGACAAGAGCGCGACGACGCATGTGGAGGGACCACGTAGATCGGATGGACCCTGAACGTATGGCGCATTGGGCGAAAATACAGAAGCCCAACACCAAGCGACCCATAGGAAGACCCAAAAAACGATGGTACGAGAGTTGGAGCTCCGGATCGCAGCAAAGACTGTAACAGAAGAAACAGGACATAGTCCTATTACAAGAAGAAGAAAAAGACATTTTCTTTTCATGATTTTTCTCAATTTTCTGTGATACTCTAAAATTTCCTTATAAAATTCTGTTCATCTGCCGTTAGTTCACTACGTTACTGGAATATCAGAAAAAATATCAAAGCTGCCTCAGGCTTTAATTTTAGCTTTATTATTACGTACTGTATAATTAGGATATTAGGACGCTGTTCACTCTTAAAAATTTGGTACAAGTAACGGTCTTGTCGTCAGGGACGGGGGTACAACGGCCTCCTTTAGTCAGATGGATTTAACCAAGTTTTTTTTTGTATCTTAACCTGTAAAACACGAATTTTTTTGGGTAACAGTTGATCCGGATGTCGATAAGATTGTTATAAACAAAGAACTTGAGGAATTACATAACAGCAATTTTTCGCAAAACAAAACATTATTTTGTATTTCCTGGATCATTCTAAGCAAAAAATGTTCTTACAAGTTTTTTCGTAGGATGCATAGTTTTTGACGTCCATCAAGTTAGCAGAACAAAGTCAGCAGAACACAGTTATTCTTATACCATAATTAAGTGTACATTAAAGGCTAATTTAATGTTCCAAGAAAAAATTTATTGCTCTTCTTCTTTAAAAGTTATCGCATGTTCTGCTAACGTGATAATCAAGGTAGCAGAACAGTAGTTTAAAAATTTGATAAATCATTTATAATTGAATGCCAAAATATTCTCTGAGTTAAATGATAATTTAATGTTCCAAGAAGAAATTTATTGCTCTTCTTCTTTAAAAGTTATCGCATGTTCTGCTAACTTGATAATCAAGCTAGCAGAACAGTAGTTTAAAAATTTGATAAATCATTTATAATTGAATGCCAAAGTATTCTCTGAATTAAATGATAATTTAATGTTCCAAGAAAAAATTTATTGCTCTTCTTCTTTAAAAGTTATCGCATGTTCTGCTAACTTAATAATCAAGCTAGCAGAACAGTAGTTTAAAAATTTGATAAATCATTTATAATTGAATGCAAAAGTATTCTCTAAATTAGATGCTAATTTAATGTTCCAAGAAAAAATGTATTGCTCTTCTTTTTTAAAAGTTATCGCATGTTCTGCTAACTTAATAATCAAGCTAGCAGAACAGTAGTTCAAAAATTTTATAAATAATTTATAATTGAATGCCAAAGTAATCTCTGACTTAAATGCTAATTTAATATTCCAAGAAAAAATGGATTGCTCTTCTTCTTTAAAAGTTATCGTATGTTCTGCTAACTTGATAATCAAGCTAGCAGAACACTAGTTCAAAAATTTGATAAATCATTTATAATTGAATGCCAAAGTATTCTCTGAATTAAATGCTAATTTAATGTTCCAAGAAAAAATGTATTGCTCGTCTTCTTTAAAAGTTATCGCATGTTCTGCTAACTTGATAATTAAGCTAGCAGAACACTAGTTCAAAAATATGATAAATCATGTATAATTGAATGCCAAATTATTCTCTGAATCAAATGCTAATTTAATGTTCCAAGAAAAAATGTATTGCTCTTCTTCTTTAAAAGTTATCGCATGTTCTTCTAACTTGATAATCAAGCTAGCAGAACACTAGTTCAAAAATTTGATAAATCATTTATAATTGAATGCCAAAGT
Organism: Diabrotica virgifera virgifera; assembly: GCF_917563875.1. Lineage (NCBI taxonomy): Eukaryota > Metazoa > Arthropoda > Insecta > Coleoptera > Chrysomelidae > Diabrotica > Diabrotica virgifera. The sequence goes on along the minus strand of NC_065449.1, from coordinate 109,405,468 downwards.
ATTCTCTGAATTAAATGCTAATTTAATGTTCCAAGAAAAAATTTATTGCTCTTCTTCTTTAAAAGTTATCGCATGTTCTGCTAACTTTATAATCAAGCTGGCAGAACATTAGTTCAAAAATTTGATAAATCATTTAGGTATAATTGAATGCCAAATTATTCTCTTAATTAAATGCAAATTTAATGTTCCAATAAAAAAATTATTAACCCTTTAACCCTTTAATGTACACCCTCGACTGGGACACGAGTGACCATTAAATTTTAATCCTTAAATTTTTTAAGCACATGCGAAGTTGGTATTTGTGTAGAATCATACAAAATCTTAATAGTGGTACCGAAATCCTTTTTTTTTATTGCTCAGTCGGTGTAAGTCATTGTAAAATAATATTTTTTATTATTATCGAAAACGTTACCGCACGAAAACGTTATCGAAATACCGCACCGTTGAGAATTGCTAAGAATTGAATTTTGTTGAATTGTCAGGAAGGCGACCTTTACACGGTCAATATTATTGAAGCAATGTTGACGAATAATAATGGTAAAAAACTTCAATTCTGCAGTGAAAGAGATTGGATCTAGAGTTCCTAATCGCATCTGCTTTTGGTAATTATTGTTAAAATTCCCACGGTTTAGCTTCGTGCAGCCAAACGCGAATGGTTATCATCTGTTTCTTGAAATGTGAGGGTAAGACCATTTTGTACATATAATTGATTGATTCCGTGCAGCAAGTGTCTAGAAAATCTATAAAATCTCATATCGTAAAGAGTTAAGCAAAGCTGTAAACGAATTTGTACAATACAGTCCCGGTAAGTTTTGACCCCTACAAAGAATAACAACGTAACTCTAGGTATTAGATAGCACCAGTGGAATTAAATTTGTTCTCCGAAAAAAAAAAGAATTAAATTTATTGTTGGAACATTTCATTTGCATTTAATTCAGAGAATACTCTGGTATTCAATTCAATAATTATTGAACTAATGTTCAATGTTAAAGTTGAACTACTGCTAGCTTGAATTCAAGTTAACAGAAAATGCGACAACTTTTTACAAAAGAGCAATAAATTTTTTCTTGGAACATAAAATTTGCATTTAATTCAGAGAATACTCTGGTCTTCTTCTTTACGTGCCATATCCGCGACGGAGGTTGACAATAATCACGGCTAATCTGAACCTAGATACTGCTACTTTGAATAGTTCGGTTAATGTGCATCCGTAGCATTCCCTCAAGTTGCGCAACAATGAGATTCTTCTCCTTCCTACGCTTCTCTTGCCCTGGATTTTCCTTGTATAATTAGTTGAAGTATGTTGTATCTCTCATTACGCAAAACATGCCCCAGATATTGCAGCTTTCAAGTCTTAATTGTTTCCAATAGTCCCATTCCGTTGTTGACTCTTCCCATGGCTTCGTTATTTTTACATGCTCGGTCCATGATATCTTCAGAATTCTTCTAGACACCCACAGTTCAAATGCTACCAAACTTTCAGTAGTCGACGCGTTAATTGTCCATGCTTCTATCCCGTAAAGCAGAGTCGAGAAAATATAACACCTTGCCAGTCTAACCAGCCTATATACAGGGTGTCCAGGAACTCTAGCTTGATATCAATATAGCAGAACATGCGGTAATTTTTAAAGAAGAAGAGCAATACATTTTTTCTTGGAATATTTAATTAGCATTTAATTCAGAGAATACTTTGGCGTTCAATTATAAATGATTTATAAAATTTTTGAACTAGTGTTATGCTAGCTTGATTATCAAGTTAGCAGAACATGCGATAGCTTTTAAAGAAGAAGAGCAATAAATTTTTTCTTGGAACATTATATTAGCATTTAATTCAGAGAATACTTTGGCATTCAATTATAGATGATTTATCAAATTTTTGAACTACTGTTCTGCTAGCTTGATTATCAAGTTAGCAGAACATGCGATAACTTTTAAAGAAGAAGAGCAATACATTTTTTCTTGGAACATTAAATTTGCATTTAATTTACACTTAATTATGGTATAAGAATAATTGTGTTCTGCTGACTTTGTTCTGCGAACTTGATGGACGTTAGTTTTTGAGATAAACGCGGTTGAACTTTAAAAAAATCGAAAAATTTTGATTAAAAAAAATAGCAATTATGCTTACCGCATTTGAAAGTTCAAGTCAAATTATACCGGTTTTGATTATTTGCATTGGTAACAATTATTTTTTTATTGTCAAAATATGCTATAAACCATTAGTAGTGTTTCCCGTGCCCAATGGATGCGTTTTAATGTTGCATGCATGCCTACTCGTTCGATTTTAAATGAGATGCATTGAAAGCATCTCTCAAGCACCATGTGTTTATAGCTTTATTTAACAATAAAATTAAGTTTAAGCAATGCAAATAAAAAAACTGATAGGATTTGACTTGAACTTTCAAATACGGTAAGTAGAATTGCTATTTTATTTTTTAATCAAAAGTTATTCGGGTTAAAAAATTGCAATTTTTCGATTTTTTGAAAGTTCAACCGCGTTTATCTCAAAAACTATGTATCATACGAAAAAACTTGTAGGAACATTTTTTGCTTAGAATGACCGTACAATTAAAAAATGTTTTGTTTTGCGAAAAATCGCTGTTATGTAATTCCTTAAGTCTTTTGTTTTTAACAATCTTATCGAGAACGGGGTCAATTGTTACCCAAAAAATTCGTATTCTACGGGTCAAAATACATAAAAAAACTTTGGTAAGTCCATCTGAATAAAGGAGGCCATTGTACCCCCCTGGCGACAGTACTATAAACAAAAGCTATAAATTTTTTTTTAGGTTCTAAAATATCTGGATACGTATCAGTAAAATCAATTTGAGGTAAAATTGCTCTCCGCAATGCATTTTACATAAAGTTTACTGCAGCTGTTTTGGTTTATACGTCGGACGATGCAGTAACTTAACAATGTACATCTTTTCAAAATGCTATTTATTAGACGAGAGAACCTAGCAAGTAATTGGAAAAGTTTTTGTTCACAATTAACTAAGAGTGTTCCTCTTGTGCTACTTGTAGTTTAATAAATAGAAGAATATTAAAATTAAATTATTAGAAATAATGTTATTTAAATTAACAATCTTTTGGAGTGTAATTTTCAGGGTCAACTTCGAATTGCATGAATATTTGGATTTAGGTTCTACTTACCCTCCACTTCAAAGTTGAACTTGTGCCGTTGGTTGTTTTTGCTTGTGGGTGACATTCACCCCTCCTCGGAGGTGACCGTCACCACTCCTTGGAGGTCAAAAAACGCTTGTTTAAAATACGTCTGGAAATGGATAAATTGACTTATAAATTCTAAGCAGCTTTTGTTCTATAGAGTTTTTTTAAGTAAGTCAATACTTTTCGAGTTAATTGCGATTGAAAATGTTTTTTTTTGGACAGAAATATCACGTTTTCAGTTATTTTTTCGCAAATATCACAAGACGTAAATATTCTATCGGAAAAATATTATTAGTAAATATATAAATATAAATAATAAAAATAATATAGTAAATAAAACAATAAAAAAAATAACAAAATAGTAAATAAAATAAGCTTATAAAAAAAACAAAAAAAAATGGTGTATTAATGAAGACTATAAAACCAGTAAGAGCAAAGTTGTAGCTCATTAAAAATATGTTCTTATTCCTCAAATTTCAAATAGAATATTTAAAAGTGAAATATCCAAAAAATTCGGGAATTTTTGGGAAAAACTTGCACTTAACGGAAAACACGGACAATTAAAATTGTTTAAAGAAATTGTTTAAAAAAACTTTCTTCTCTTCTTCTTTCTCGAAACTCCTTATACCCGGCAGGGACGTCGGATCTTTTATTCATCTTCTATCCCTATCTTCCATTTCTTGCGGTCCTTTGCTAACTCTTTCATCTGTTGAAGTGTTTTTCCTTTTTCCTGTCCAATTTCTATAATCTGATCGATCCATCTCTTCCTTGGCCTTCCTTTCCTTCTTTTACCATATATTTTTAATTCCATCACCTGCTTTGGTAGCCTTCCTTGATCCATTCTGTTAATGTGTCCATACCATTTTAATTTTCTTTTTTGGATCTTGGTTATTATCGATTCCTGTTTCAGTCTTTGTCTAATATCTTCATTTCTTATTCTGTCCAATTTCGTTTTTCCTGCTATTTTTCTCAGCTGCTTCATCTCCGCTGCGTTTATTATACTGTCTATTTTTGCATTATTTACCCATGTCTCACTTGCATATATTAAAGTTGGTACAGATATTGCTTTGTATACCTTCAGTTTTATTTCTTTATCTATTTCTTGCTTTCCAAATATTGTTTTATTTAGTGCATAGTAGATCTTATTTACTTTTTTCGCCTTGTATGAGATTTCTTAATCTAGCTTTCCATCCTCTGATATTATTACTCCCAGGTATTCAAACGTCGAGACTGTTTCTATTATTTCGTTTTTGCACCTAAATATCGTTTGGTTTATTTCTTCCCTTTTCTTTTGGACTACTATCATGGTCTTCGTTTTCTTTACATTTACCTCCATTTTCAAATTTTCTATTCCCTCCACCCAGATATCGATTCATTTTTGCACTTTCTCTTTATTGTCTGCTATTATTACTAGGTCATCTGCATATAGTAATCCCTCCATTCTCACTGGTACTAAATTCCTGTACCCTATTGTTGACTGTAATTGCCTTGACTTTCTTTTAGCGCTCTTCATTACTCTATCTATTACTAATATAAACAAAACTGGGCTAGACTGTCCCCTTGTTTTATTCCTCTCCTTAGGTTTATTATTGGCGATCTGTTTCCGTTTATTTGTACTTTAGCCAGTACGTCTCTATATGTAATTTTTACCACGCTTACTATATTTTGCGGGATTTGCAAGTCTTCCATTACTGACCATATTACTTCTCTATTTATAGAATCAAAAGCTGATTTAATTTCTATAAACCTAATATATAAGTCTTCTCCTATTTCGTTTTCCTTTCAATTATATTTCTCAGTATGTATATATTATCTTTTGTTCCTCTTTCCTTCCTAAAAGCGGCTTGTTCTTCTCCTAGTTTTCCTTTCAGTTCTTTCCTGAGCTTTCTTTCTATTATCCCGGTGTAGACTTTATATGTCACTGATGATAAGCATATAGCCCTATAGTTATTACATTCCGCTTCATCTCCTTGCTTGTGTATTGGTATCAATAAATTTTCTTCCCAGACTTTCAGTATCTTTTCTGTTCTCCATGCTTCCCTCATTATTTTCAGTAGCCAAAACTTGCCTCGTTCTTTTACGTACTTCATCATCTCCGGATCTATGTCATCTAGACCTCCCACTTTTGGTGGGATCCTCCTTCAATATCTTTGATATAAATTTCGTCCACTCGATTGTCCCTATCCTCTTCCCTTTTCTGCTGTCCTCTGTCCTCATTTTGTTGGTTGCTTGCCTCGAATTTTTCTTTATAGTGCTTATTCCATATGGTCAGTATATCCTGTATGTTTGTTTTCAATTCATTTCGCTCATTTCTAATTCCTCTTATTTGTTTCCTTTTTGATCCTTTCATGCTTCTTATTTTATTCCAAAACTGTTTATTGTTATTCCCAAAACCTTCGTTCACTTCTTCACCGAATTCCTCCCAGCTCTTCTTCTTCGCATCTTTTACTAGTTCTTTCACTATATTTCTCTGTCTTCTGTATTCGTCTCTGTCTTGCCCTTTATTTGTGTTTATGTGACGCTTCCACATTTCTTTTTTCTTTTTTACTGCTTGCTTTATTTGCTTATTCCACCATCCAGTTCTTTTATTATTTTTCCCATTCTTCCTTATTCCACATACTTGTTTTGCAGTGTTCCAGAACGTGTCTCTCAATTTTTTCCATCTCTCTTCCATATTCCATATTTCCTCATTGTTTTCATGCTGTTCCAGTATTTTATCTATCTTTCTTTGGTATAACTTCCTCACTTCCATATTTTTCATCTTATGTATTGCTATTCTTGTATATTGAGGACTCTCTATTATCTCCATTAGTTTCATGTTTATTTCTGCTGTCACTAGTCTGTCTTGGGTACCGAGTTTGGCTTCGTTCTCTGATTTTATATTTTGTATCGTTAGGTCTGCGTCTCGAGTATATACTATGTAATCAAATATGTTTCTCGCATTTCTTTCTTCTGCTACGTATGTATATTTTTCGTTTCTCGGTTGACACCAGAAAGAATTACCTATTAAAAAATCATTTATTTGGCAGAAACTTATCATTCTTTTACCATTTCTATTTACCGTCTCTTCTCCATACCTTCGCAAGCAGCCTAATGCCATATTTTCGTCACTTCCTATTCTTGCATTCCAGTCTCCTAGTAAAATGATGTTTTTGCTTTCCTCTTGTATCTCATCAATAAGTTTCTTTATCTCATCATATAATAGTTCTGTTTTTCATGCTCTGTTCCTTCTACCGGTGCATATACCTGTATTATGTGACATTCTTATTCTTCTAACTCTATTTTTAGAGTTGTACATGGTTCTTGATGATACTGGTTTGAATTTGGTAATTCTTCTATTCATTTCTTTCGTTACAACTATTCCCACGCCTTCTTTTGCCCTTTGTCCTATCTGGACTCCGGAATAGTATAGTATGTGCTGCCCTCCGATATCGACAACTCCATTTCCTACTTTTCTCGTCTGGCTTATTCCTATCAACTGCAGCTCAAATCTTTCCATTTCCTCTGTTAATTCACGTTCTTTTCCTGTTATCGAGGTTATATTCCATGTACCTATTCTCGTTTGACATTTGTTTTCATTTTTCTTTTCTTCCTTGTTATTTATTATCCTTGTTGTTTGCCCTTTCATAGTACTGGTTGTTCCATGTCCTTTACTGTCTCCGTATATTGTTCTGGTTTTAATCTTAGTTTTTTGCTGGATAGGTTACTTTCATCATTTTTTCTCTTTGCTCATTTTCCCTGTATGGGGATTTATCACTTATTGTTCTGGCTCTAGTTTTATCTATGGGAGTTTGTGTAATATTTTCCTTTCTTCGTTCATCCGTTAGAGTATTCCATGTTTTGACTTCTTCTATTCCGTATTCATCTACGTTTATTATTAGCTTGTCATATTTAATCTTCGCATTATATCCTTTTGTTCTTGCTTCTTTCATGTGATTTAAAATTATTTTTTTTTTGTTCTAAGATGGTTTTTGTGTAATCATCATTCACGAACCATTTTGTTCCTTTTAAGTTCCTTTGCCTTTAGGATTTCCATTTTTTTACTTCCACTTGTTAGGTCAACAAGGACCGGTAATATTCTAATTTCTGTTGTCTCTTGGTCTCCTCTGCAATGTACTCCTATTTTGTTCATGACTTCCTGCACTTTGTTTGACAACATTTGGGTATCTTTATTTTCTGTTTATTCAAGACCGTATATAATTAAGTTTTTCCTCTTCATGTCTCTCTCAATTTTCTCCATTATATCTCTCTGTTTGTTTATTTCTTGCTTTAGTAGCATATTTTCTCTTTTTAGCTCCTGGTTTTGATTTTAATTCTTTAAGCTCTTCTTGGATTCCATTCAATTTTTGTTCTCTCCTCGTATCCCTTGCTTCCGTTCTGTCCAATTTTTCTCGCAAATCTTTTATGAATTCTTCCATGTTGTTACTATTTGATTGTGGGTTTAGGAAGAATTTCCACAAAGTTTGTGTTCAATCGTAGTTAATTGGATACTAGAGTATATTTTTACACACGTATAATTTTGGCTATGTCTGCGGTAAGTGCAAAAAAAAATTTCAAGTATCAAAAATAGAGAGGTTACGCTAAAACTACAGTTGTTAGCCCCTTTTTGTTGATAAAAAAATCGTAAAAATCTCGCCCTATTTAGCACCCTAAATAAAATGAATCGTTACCGCTTTAACATTTACTTTACATGCATATGTATATGTAGATGTGTACTGTTTATACTATCTGTAAGTTTTACCGGTTCGAAGTGCTTATTGTAAAAAATGGGTTTTATATTAAAAAAAATTTTCGAAAGGAAAAATGCACTTTTTTCAAAAAGTATTAGTGACACGAAAAATCTCAAAAGGTACAACAATGTAGGTTTTGCTTTTATAAATATGCCAGTTTGAATTTGTTTTTCTGTAAGACAAAAATTGCTTAAGATATGGCTGTTCAAAGTTTGCATACACTCGTAATTAGTAACTCGTTCAAGCCCTTTCAAATATAACCCTTTCAAAAATAAGCACTTTAAACAGGTGAAACTTACAGATCATATAAAAATCTATAAGTTAAATAAATTTTAACTGGTAACGATTAATTTGATTTGGAGTGTCAAATAAAGGAAGATTTTCATTATTTTTTTTACTAAGAAACGGACCAACTTTGTTTTGAGCGTAACAACTCGCTTAGTTTTGGTGATAGCAACTTAAAAAAAAAACAGAAATACAGACAAAAAAAATAAACACTTTTAAACATTTTTAATGGAATTTTTCTGAAGAGTGCTTCATTTTTTGGATATTTCACGTTGAAATATTCGATTTGTTTTAATTTGACGAATAAGCACGTATTTATTATGAGCTACTACCTTGCTTCTGCTGGGTCTATAGACTTCGTAGTTTAGGTAATAGAAACTTTTATAAAAAAAAATAAATCTTTTTTAAAACACTTTTCAGCACTTTTAATGGGATTTTTCTGAAAAGTGCTTCATTCTTTGGGTATTTCACGCTAAATATTCGATTGGTTTTAATTTGACGAATAAGAACGTATTTCTCACGAGTTACAACCTTGCATCTGCTGGGTCTCTAGATTTCACGAATACACAACATGTTTCGTTTTTGTATATGCTATATTTTTACGAAGACCATTTTCTTCGGTAAAATACTTGGTTTTTAAGTTATTTGCAAAAATCCGCCTGAAAACGTCTTTTTTTTGTCGAAAAATAAACATTTTCCATCGCAATTTCAATAGTTTTTACTAACTTAAAAAACTCTATAAAACGAAGGTGGTTTAGAATTGGCCATTTTATCCATTTCTGCACTCATTATAAACGCGCGTTTTTTCACCCCAGAGATTGTCACCCACCAAGTAAAAGAAACCAATGACACAAGTTCAACTTTGGAGTGGAGGGTCAGTAGAACCCGAATCCAAATTTTCATGCAATTCTCTCTGCCTGCAAACATCTACTGTCTGTTTACTGTGTCGTAGGCTTGCTTAAAATCGATGAACAAAGCATATAGTACTGTTTTATGTTCGTAACAGGTAGTCAGTATTTCTTTTAAGAGGCTTCAATAGCGATCAACAGGTAGCAACAAACGCAGTCCAAGATTACGGCTGTAATTTTGAATATTTTGTCGAGATATTTGGCACATATATTCGTAATATAATAAAGAATGGCGGTACAGAGCCCAATTTGAAAAATATATTAGTATGTGAAAATTACTCTGCAATTAATTAAATATTAAAAAACGAGCCTCTACCGCCATTAAAAAGAACAAAAAAATACACTTCCTTCAAATAAACTCTTTCCTAGATTTTGTGTCATTTGGACCTACTAAAATTTTTTATTTCTAATAAGAAATCGAACAATTCTAATTAGGCAACATAGAAAAATTATCACTGTTATTTTGACAAACCTGCGTCAGATTTAGCCTTATCTGTTCTGTTATCTTTATCGATATCTGTTCAGTGCAGTAGTGTATTATTTTAGGAATTCGTTTAGTAAGTGTGGAAAGTAGTGTTTATTTATAGTTAATTTATTATTTTTTTGTGTAATAGATCTACATAAGTTGTTGGCCTATTTGAAAAAATAGATTATTGTTGATTGTGAATTTTAGTTATACGTAGGTAGGTAAGAATATTTTACGTAAAAATATTTTGAATTCTAATGCAAGCATATAAAGTTAGAGTGCTTTTGGCGCTCTATGAACTAAATAAAATAAGACGGCTCTTGTTTCGCTTCACAACGAAATGATTATTTATTATTATTATTTCGTGCAAATACCTATGTTAACATAAAAGTTTCGCCCATTTTGGTTTATTTTTATAAATACTTATTTACTAATAACAAAATTATGTTCTATGTATTACTTCCATTTAGTACGCCTATGAGTTAATGTCACATTCAAGTTATCTCAAACAATCCCGAAGCACTGTTGCCAAAGTTTTGCACACCTTACGAAAAAAGGTATGATACTATCTCCCGAAGTTATATTGACGAACGGCTACTGTATGCTCTTAAGGCAAATGTTTGGCCGTCGTTGATATGTGGTTTCTAAAACCTGCCTGGTATTCTTCCAATATTTTTTTCGAATATGGATTTAGCATTTTTCTTATACTTTGTGCCAAGATTTTGTAAACTATATCTAGTAGTGCGATGCCTCTATAGTTTTCGCATAGCATTCTATCACCTTTTTTATGTATGAGGCATATCCCTGCTTTGGTCCATTCCTCTGGCATTTTTGCTACTTCCCATATTCTTTTTATCAGGTCTTATATCTCTTTTGGTAGTCTTTTCCCTCCTGATTTTATCATTTCGGCCGATATTTCTGTTATTCCCGGTTTGTTTCATTTTGTACTTCGCCCTTATTTAGCAGTTCTGTGAAATGGTTTTGCCAGCTTCTCAATATTTTTTCCGACTCATTTAGCAGTATCCATTTATCATCTCTGATGTATGGGTTGTTTTTCTTATATGCTCCATTTTTTTGCTTCCTAATAGAATGATCTTATTTATTTTATTTTTGGAATCTTTTCTTTTATTTCCTTCAGTTTGTTCTCATTGTATTTTCTTTTTTTGCTTCTACATTTTCTTTTCATGATTTATCTCAATTTTCTGTGATACTCTAAAATTTTCTTATAAAATTCTGTTCATCTGCCGTTAGTTCATAACCTTACTGGAATATCATAAAAAATATCACAGCTGCCTCAGGCTTTAACTTAACCTTTATTATTACGTACTTTATAATTAGGATATTAGGACGCTGTTCACTCTTAAAAATTTGGTACAAGTAACGGTCCTGTCGTCAGGTACGGGGGTACAACGGCCTCCTTTATTCAGATGGGCTTAACCAAGTCTGTTTATGTATCTTAACCCGTAAAACACGAATTTTTTTGGGTAACAGTTGATCCGGATGTCGATAAGATTGTTATAAACAAAGAACTTGAGGAATTACATAACAGCAATTTTTCGCAAAACAAAACATTATTTTGTATTTCCTGGATCATTCTAAGCAAAAAATGTTCTTACAAGTTTTTTCGTAGGATGCATAGTTTTTGACGTCCATCAAGTTAGCAGAACAAAGTCAGCAGAACACAGTTATTCTTATACCATAATTAAGTGTAAATTAAAGGCTAATTTAATGTTCCAAGAAAAAAATTATTGCTCTTCTTCTTTAAAAGTTATCGCATGTTCTGCTAACTTTATAATCAAGCTAGCAGAACACTAGTTCAAAAATTTGATAAATCATTTATAATTGAATGCCAAAGTATTATCTGAATTAAATGCTGTTCCAAGAAAAAATGTATTGCTCTTCTTCTTTAAAAGTTATCGTATGTTCTGCTAACTTGATAATCAACCTAGCAGAACAGTAGTTCAAAAATTTGATAAATCATTTATAATTGAATGCCAAAGTAATCTCTGACTTAAATGCTAATTTAATATTCCAAGAAAAAATGTATTGCTCTTCTTCTTTAAAAGTTATCGTATGTTCTGCTAACTTGATAATCAAGCTAGCAGAACACTGGTTCAAAAATTTTATAAATCATTTATAATTGAGTGCCAAAGTATTCTTTGAATTAAATGCTAATTTATTGTTCCAAGGAAAAATTTATTGCTCTTCTTCTTTAAAAGGTATCGCATGTTCTGCTAACTTGATAATCAAGCTAGCAGAACACTAGTTCAAAAATTTGATAAATTATGTATAATTAAATGCCAAAGTATTCTCTGAATTAAATGCTAATTTAGTGTTCCAAGAAAAAATGTATTACTCTTCTTCTTTAAAAGTTATCGCATGTTCTTCTAACTTGATAATCAAGCTAGCAGAACACTAGTTCAAAAATTTGATAAATCATTTATAATTGAATGCCAAAGTATTCTCTGAATTAAATGATAATTTAATGTTCCAAGAAAAAAATTATTGCTCTTCTTCCTTAAAAGTTATCGCATGTTCTGCTAACTTTATAATCAAGCTGGCAGAACAGTAGTTCAAAAATTTGATAAACGATTTAGGTATAATTGAATGCCAAATTATTATCTTAATTAAATGCAAATTTAATGTTCCAATTGTATAAAAAATGAATATATCGTTAAAATAAATATTTCTTATTCGCCAAACCTTCGGTTTGGCGCCCTTTTGATGCTGCGCCCGCGTGCGTCGCACGCGTTGCACGCCCGGTTACGGGGGCCCTGGCTTAAGTTCAGTTAAAACTAGAAATCCCGAACGAATTTTATTTAGAGTGGTTTATTATAATTGTTCAAACTAGTTTTTACTGGAATTACTAGCGAATACCAGGTAAAATCGCTGCGAGAAGAGACAAATACGATTTGGCTTGTTCGGGGTAGTGTTAATGGGGTTCGGGGTGGGGGTTTGCATCGTTTTTTTTTTGATATTTTACAATATTGTGTATTATTCACCATGAGTGATAATGTCAAAGATAATGTTGAGAGCAGAGATACACATAAAAACGTGTAAAGAATGTTTTTTGGAAAATATTTTACAAAACGAAGAGACCGAAAATAAATAAATCCACTACAATGTTGTGCCGAAAAACATTTATACCTAATGAATTAATAGCGGAAGTATAAGATGTGGAACTGTCTGCAAAGAAAACATTGTTACAAAATCGAAGACTAAAACGATTTAGAATTATTGTTGAAGCGGGCGAAATAAAAAAGTTGGCTTCTAGAAATGATTCCATCAAATATTATGTACCTGCCGAAAACATTTTTGACATAATTAAAGCAGCCCACGTCCCACGTTGCTAATATTGATGCAGGTCGGGATAGGTTAAAGACTAAAATTGCCAGAAAATACGCAAATATAACAATTATTGGTATGACCAAAACTTTTATACCATTGTGTGGAACCCGCCAACGGAAGGAGAGTAAAAATATGAAAGCGAACAGGGGTCTTGTGTCGAAACAAATATTGCATTCAAAAATGAATAGTCATTGTCAGGTAGATTTGATCGATATGCAATCACAAGAGGATCACAGCTAATACAAGTTTATTCTGGTTGTTCAACGAGTTCAGATCGGAAAGTAAAGAATCTGTTGTCGAAGAGGCCGGTCTTATTGGAGAACATCAAATTTTGTTAGCTAGAAAGGAAGCATACGAGAGTTTGAAAACGTAATCTAAACAAATGAAATTATTTACCGAGTGTTAGTTGAATCTGGAATTACTGAAAATTTTAGTAAAAACTAGTTTTGAAACTGATCTAGCTAGAACTAACTAGAACAACTAGAACTAACTGAAAATTTTGAGAGTTCTACTTTTCACTAGTTAAAATTAGAATTGTCTAAAGTGCATAGGTAAAACTAGTTTTTCCTAGTAAATTCGGGTTTTAACTGAAATCGGGTTTTTACGGTAACATATACAGTATGGCGCAAATGAAAGAAATAAACTTGTTATTTCGTAAACCGGCGACTTTTAGGAAAAATTCTGAAAGAGGTCGATTTCATTTTTAAATTATATTATTTTGGCCTATATCGCATACTAGTGACGTCATCTATCTGGGCGTAATGAAGTAGTCGATGATTTTTTTAAATGAGAATAGGGGTCGTGTTCTAGCTCATTTGAAAGGTTATTCAATTCTATATTTAGTGATATAAACATTTAGATAAATGTTTATACAGGGTGTCCAAAAAAATAAATTAAATTATTTAAGAAAAAAAAAATGTATGTAATTTATTTAATTCAAAATATATTGTACTGCTGTCACAAATCAGAAAAAATGTTTATTTCACAAATAAACATTGGTTTTCGCTTAACCTTTAACTACACGCGCATCAAGTTATAACATAATAACATACACGCGTGGCGTACTTTTAAAAAACAGGGTTTTTTATATATATTCTTTTAATACATTTAGTTGTTTGTTATAAACCTTATTCGGCATCAACGGATGCTTAGAGTTCCTTTTCAGTAAGTAAATTGGGATTTCGAACTGGAATCTATTCTCTTGAAAAAAAGCATTATTTATATAAAAAATATATTTTATGCCATAATGACTAAAAAAACAACTGAAAGATGTCCTTACGTTACTACAATCGTGGCATATTTTGTACATCACCGGAAACAACAAATAATAAACTGGTAATTACGACCTTCTCAGAATGCCGACAATAACGAAACTAAAACCAATTGTAAAGCACATTCCAGTGATAGTGTACATAGATAAACAAGGTCAAAAATTAAATTTTTAAATATATTTGCAGTAGAATTCTTAAATCTGGCATACAAAATAATGGTTGTTTTTTTTTTATTTAGTTAGGTGCTCCAAAACTTATTAACAATGATGTGTCAGCTGGCCCAAAACCGTGGTTTTAGGCAAGAAAATATAAAATTTGAAAGTCGATGGAAAAACCCTACAACTATATGTCAAAATATTTATGCGTGACTCACATCCATAATGGCTTAGTGGATAGGATAGCTTTCACCAAGGCGAGTCGGGTTCAATTCCCGGCGTCGTAAATCTGTTTTTGTTTTTAAAATTGACATTTTGATTTGAAAAATTATTGTTTTTATAATATTTTTTTTTATATTGTGTCGTAAAATTAATAAAAACGTGGTAAAAATCTAAAAACAAACAAAATGTCAATTTCAAAAACAAAACAGATTTCCGACGCCGGGAATCGAACTCGACTCGCCTGGGTGAATGCCAGAAGCCAGGTATCCTAATAGTATAAGAGCTGTGAGACATTTTTGAGTAGGTATTTTAGGCAACCTGAAAATTTTTCAGGTGACTCTTCCATGATAGCCTAATACAAAAATGCCGGTCTGGCTGGAGGGTAGCGGTTATTTTCCCCAAAAATCCCCCCCAAAGTTAAAAAAAGGGTAAAAATTGTTATTACAAAAAATATCATTGACGTGACTTTAAAGTAAATTTAAATATTCAAATATAAAAAAAAACTAACAGGCCAGGCGATTTGAGGGCGATTTTAACTCTGCAAGATACTTGCATGGGCGCCCCAGGATTATTTTCAGGGGATGCATCTGAACTTCAGAAGATTTCATCTGAATGTGTACATATTATTAACGAGTATAAAATATACAACTATACATGCAAAGCTATGTACATTCCTTCCGGACAGGGAAGTACAATTAATATTTTGACAGGGTTTTTTGTAATATTAAAAATAAATATTCTAAAAAAGACAGGTTTTTTTTGGTAAAATTTTCCAACTGCTATGTGATCGAACAAATTACGCGTGCACATAAATGAAAAGCGCTATAGGTAAGCAGCAGTGTGAGAAAGAGCGCATACCGATAGCTGTTTGCGTCCTCTGTTGTACCTGAGCAAGTCCGTTCGCTCGAGAAAAATCACGTGACCTGGCGATCCCATGTTGTTGTGCCTCAAAACGTCAGAGTAATTATTATATATTATAGTTTTTTAAATAAGTTTTTCTTAATTAAAGGAAAATAATACGTACTATACAATAGATTTTGAAAATATGATAAAAAAAGACAAATTTATTATTATAAAGATATAGGCAGAAACGTATAAAAGTATAAACTAAATTAATTCTGTGTCCGAATCTTGTACTTCTTCTTCAAACTCCTCATCTGAGCTTAAGTATTCACTGTCTTCTTCTTCGTCAGACTCCCCTCGAGACTCAGATTCCTTTTCTACATGATCTGTAAATAGTTGTAATATGTATTTAGAATTAATTAAAAATTAATTACTGATTAATTAATTGAGTTGCTACGTATTCTTTGTCCTTTTATACGGAGTCGAAGCCTGGACAATCACGGGCGCATCTGAAGATAGACTTGCCATTGTTGAGATGTGGTGTTATCGAATAATGTAAAAAATATCATGGACACAACCCGTAACAAACACGGAAACATTAAAAAAGATAAAAAGGCAAAACAAATACTCAACACTATGAAGGAAAGAAAAATGAGCTACTTTGGTCATATACTAAAAAATAAAAAACGTGATGTGATTTATAATATAAGGAAGAGTATTAAGTATTAGTTATATAAGTAAGAATACGTAGCAACTTAATTAATTAATCACTAATTAATTTTTAATTAATTCTAAATACATATTTACAACTATTTACAGATCAGGTAGAAGAGGAATCTGAGTCTCGAGGGGAGTCTGACGAAGAAGAAGAGAATGAATATTTATTTTGGCTCATTTTTCTTTCCTTTATACTGTTGAGTATTTCTTTTGCCTTTTTCATCTTTCATAATGTGTCCGTGTTTGTTACGTGTTGTGTTCATGATATTTTTTACATTATTCAATAAAAGCACATCTCAAAAATGGCAAATCTTTTTTCAGATGCGCCCGTTATTGTCCAGGCTTCGACTCCGTATAAAAGGACAGAGAATACGTAGTAACTCAATTAAATTATGGCTAATTAATTTTTAATTATTTCTAAATACATATTACAACTATTTACTGATCATGTAGAAGAGGAATCTGAGTCTCGATGGGAGCCTGACGAAGAAGAAGACAGTGAATATTTAAGCTCAGATAAGGAGTTTGAAGAAGAAGTACAAGATTCGGACACAGAATTAATTTAGTTAATGCTTTTATACTTCTCTACCTATATATTTATAATAATAAATCTGTCTTTTTCTATCATATTTGCAAAATCTATTGTATAGTATAGTACGTATTATTTTCCTTTAATTAAGAAAAAGTTACTTAAAAAACTATAATATATAATAATTACTCTAACGTTTCGAGGCACAACAACATGGGATCGCCAGGCCACGTGATTTTTCTCGAGCGAACGGACTCGCTCAGGTACAACAGAGGACGCAAACAGCTATTGGTATACGCTCTTTCTCACACTGCTGCTTACCTATAGCGCTTTTTATTTATATGCACGCGTAATTTGTTTGATCACATGGCAGTTGAAAAATTTTACCCAAAAAAAACCTGTCTTTTTTAGAATATTTATTTTTAATATTAAAAAATAGCCTGTCAAAATAATAATTGTACTTCCCTGTCCGGAAGGAATGTACATAGCTTTGCATGTATAGTTGTATATTTTATACTCGTTAATAGTATGTACAGATTCAGATGAAATCGTCTGAAGTTCAGATGCATCCCCTGAAAATAATCCTGGGGCGCCCATGCAAGTATCATGCAGAGTTAAGATCGCCCTCAAATAGCCTGGCCTGTTTATTTTCTTCATATTTGAATATTTAAATTTACTTTAAAGTCACGTCAATGATATTTTTTGTAATAACAATTTTTACCCTTTTTTAATTTTGGGGGGGATTTTTGGGGAAAATAACCGCTACCCTCCAGCCAGACCGGCATTTTTGTATTAGGCTATCATGGAAGAGTCACCTGAACAATTTTCAGGTTGCCTAAAATACCTACTCAAAAATGTCTCACAGCTCTTGGACCATAACCATTAAGCCATTATGGTTTTAAGTCACGGAGATAAATATTTGACATATAAGTTGTAGGGGTTTTCATCTACTTTCATATTTGATCTTTTCTTGCCTAAAATCCCCGGTTTTGGGCCAGCTCACACATCATTTGTTAATAAGATTTGGAACACCTAACTAAATAAAAAAAAACAGCCGTTCTAAAATGCTCCGGACAAATTTGACACTACCTCCCGGACTATTATAATATATGCGTAGAAATTATGTTTGACGATTTGTATTAATGTAAACATACAGAAACACACTAAAACTTGATTCATTTGTATTCAGTGTATCAATTTGTATACCTAAGTCGATTATAAAGCATTTTTATGAAGCACACTTGTCCCGAAAACACAACTGCGATCGAACGAAGGTCACATTTTGACACAAATTGTTAACACTTATTTGACAGTTGGGGTGTTGATACTTCAGATTTATTTTTATTATATATATCTAATTATATGATATAATTATATGTAACATATTAATATTATATAATATATTATATTATATTATATTATATTATATTATATTATATTATATTATATTATATTATATTATATTATATTATATTATATTATATTATATTATATATTATGTTATATTATATCATATTATATTATATTATATTATACTTACTTACTTAACTCACTTAATTCAGAACTCGTCTACCTTTCGGTGTGAGTTGTTACGGAGTTAGGTTCTCCGTCGTTTTCTTCCACATTTCCTTCCATTTCCTTCTATCCATGGCCAATGCTTTTGTTTCCTCCCATTTTATTCCTCTTTTGTCGGCCGCTTCCCTCACTTCTTCTGTCCACGTCTTTCTTGGTCGTCCTCTCTTCTTTCTTCCCATATCTCTCGCTTCATATATCTGTCTTACTATTTTTTCTTCTCCTCTTCTCAGTACATGTCCGAGCCATCTAAGTTGTCCTTGTTCGATTGTTGTTGTAACTGGGTGTATTTTCAGATTTTGTCTAAAGGTTTGATTTCTAATTTTATCTTTCCTTGTTTTTCCCTCTATTGTTCTCAAAAATCTCATTTCTGTGCTTATTAATCTATTCTTTTGCCTTTTTGTTAATACCCAAGATTCACAGGCATAGGTTAGATTGGGTTTCACAACCTTTTTTACTATTTCGGTTTTTATATTCTTAGGTATTTCTAACTTTTTTAAAAAGTTACTCTTAATACTATTGTACAGCTTATCAGTCTTTCCAATTCTTTCATTTATCTCATCTTCTAATTTTCCATTCCGGCTTATGATTACCCCCAAATACTTATATCTGTCTACCTGTTCAATTTGCTTGCCATCTACTTCTATTTTGTGTTTTCCGTTTTGTCTTCCAATTATCATTGTTTTTGATTTTTCTTTGTTTATTTTTATGTTTCTGATTTTTAGCTCTTCATACAATATGTTTATATTTTCTTGTATTTGTTTTTCTGACTCACCAATGATCACCAGGTCGTCTGCGTTGTATAGTTCTCTCATTTGTATCATTCTCAACTTCCAATATCCTACATCATATTTTCTCCATTTGTGTTTGCAGTTTTTTATTAAGTCATCTAGTACTAGGTTAAAGAGTAGTGGACTCAGGACACAACCCTGTTTTAATCCAGTGTTGCTGTCGAATACTTTTGACTTTTCATTTCTTGTTCTTACATAGCTTTTCGTTTTTTCATATAAACTCTGGATGCATCATATTAGGCCTTCTTCAGTTTTTCTCTTCTCTAGTATTTTCCAAATATCTTCTCTTTTAATTCTGTCTAAAGCTTTTTCCATATCTATGAAACATGCATCTATTTATTTTTCTGTTTCAAGAGCTTTTTCTATTATTCGTCCCTCTTTCTTTTCTGAAACCACTCTGGCTATCCTCAAAGGTGTTCTCTAGTTTTTCTCCTAGCCTGTTTTCTAGTAAACTAGCATAAAGTTTTCCTACTGTGCTTCCTAGTGTTATTCCTCTATAGTTTGAGCATTCTTTGCTATCTCCTTTTTTATACAATGGTGTTATAATGCCTATCTGCCAGTCTAGTGGTACTTTCTTTTCTTTCTTAGCTTGGCTCATGATGTTTAATAATTCTTGTTGTCTTTCTTCATTCATGTATTTGACCATTTCTGCAGTTATATCGTCATGTCCTGGTGCTTTTCCCAGCTTGATTTTTTTGATTGCATTTGTTAATTCTTTTTGTGTTATATTTTCTATCTGTTCCTGTTTTATTATATTAAATTATATTATATTATATTATATTATATCATATTATATTATATTATATTATATTATATTATATTATATTATATTATATTATATTATATTATATTATATTATATTATATTATATTATATTATATTATATTATATTATATTATATTATATTATATTATATTATATTATATTATATTATTGTCGATCGGACGGTCAAGTTGGCTGAGGCGCAGTCGATCTACAAGTTTAGTGGATTTGCGATCATGGTTCGAGCCCCAGCCCAGACATTTGAAATTAATAATAGGCCAACGTCTTAGTAGAAAATTCAATAGAATCTACGACTTGTTCTGAAATAAACTGGCGTCTGATCGGCCTATGGAAGAGCGGTACGGCAAGGGATAAGGGCTTGCGGCTTGGTTATTCTCCTCCATAGATCCCTACCGAGGGGCGTTGACGCCTAATAACGGTGTGTGTATATATTATATTATATTATTACATTATATTATAATATATTATCTCATATTATATTATATTATATTATATTATAATATATTATATTATATTATATTATAATATATTATATTATATTATATTATATTATATTATATTATATTATATTATATTATATTATATTATATTATATTATAATACACAATCGTGTATTATACATTACACGTGACACAATACATTAATCAAAATAACCGTGTCGTTTCATTTTTAACTTCAAAGATCTCGAAAACGAATGACTTTATCGTTACGAATTAAGAGTAGACTATTTTCATAGAAAGTATTGGAAAACCCAAAAATTAAACTAAAATAGCAATTCCGCCAGTGGCGTAGAATTTGGAAAGGGTCAACCATTCACTTTCCCCCGTCGTACGCCTCTGGTAATAGCCAGAAACGTTTGTTTAACATAATTTAGCAGTTTGTACAGTACCTATACTTCCTGTCAAGTATGAAATGGATACGTCGAATAGTTTTAAAATGCTGAGCAAAAATCGTTTTTAAATTTTTGGGTAGAACACCCTGAAACTCAGTAAGGAATCACATTTTCCAGTTACTATATGGACAATTATTATTGAAACACCCTGAATAAGGATATAAAATCTGGAAACTGAGGCATGTGCCAGTGTGTAACTTTTAAGCACCACACTCTTTTACATTGTTCACAAATTACATATAAAACCATCATATTCACAGTTATTATTGTAGTGTATCGATGAGAAAACTGAAACTGAAATAAAGCTTAATAATAAATAATATAAGTACTTAATTCTGGTCTCCAATTTTTTTTTTATTTATTTACATTGAAATTAATTTATTTGGTTATATAATCCACTTTTGCAATAATTATGTGATATATTTGATTAAAAATTAATTCAAGAATTTTTTGAAATATAGCAAAAATGTCAACTTAGATCTCTGACGTAGCTAATGACGTGCATCGGAATTTTTAATGTACCAACTGTAGTTTTACAGAATAAAATTTTGAAAAGTAATTTAATACTAATTAAGATTTATAACGGAATATTTATGTCATCAATTTGCTACTTGTACTCTACCTGACATTGTTGTTGAAAAATAATCAATTTCATTTAGGTCAGCCTATTATTGACTAAATTAATATTTGATATATTCTCTCAATAAATTTCAGTCCCTTACTTTCCTTTGTCCGTTTAGTAGTTCAGTGCCCGATGGGAATGTTGTGTTATTGTTATGATTTTTTTGTGGAATTTCATCAAAGAAAAAGTTTATGGAAGGTATTTATTAACCTTACTTAATCATAAATTATTACACATTTAAATTTTAAAACTCAGTGTTAATTTGTTAGGTATTTTTTTGCATAAGATAACTTCAGATGTGAATTTCGTAGAAATATAGAAATTTCTGTCTAATTTAGAATAATGTTAACGCGGCCTTATCCTGTTTATCCGTATAGATTTTTAATTTGTATAATAATTATAAATGTACAAATTACATTTTTTAGACTTATTATATTATTTATGATGCATTCGTTGGTTTGTCACACTAAAATATCACGCTTGATAGGCAGCTGGATTAATTCGGTATTACTCGCGGTTTTTAAGAAATATACTTAAGATTGTAATAAATAATTTTAACTAATAATTGAAGGGCTTGGGATAAAAAGGGTCCAAGTGCAATTTTTTAAATATCGAGTTAAATACAGATTTGAATACCTAAAGTATAGTTTTATTTATTTTAAAATGGATCTAAGTAATTTCATACATAGACTGCCATCTACCGGGCGTTGAAAAAAGTTTGATAAATAAAAATGTAGAAACGTTCAGTTTAAAATGGATCCAAGCGCTCACTTGGTTCCCTTTTATTCCAACTTAAATTCAATGTACTTCTATTTATAGAAAGTAAAGTATTTTATTAGCTTGGATATTATTGTGTTTAAAATAGTTAAAAACGGTAGAAATAGCTAAAAAAAATTAATATAAAATGAATAATTATGACAGTGACAGTGAAGGTGAGTAGGTTTTTGTTTATTAAGTTTTATAATGCTAGTTCTATTCGGATTGGGTATATTGTTGTTTTGAACTAACCTTAAAATTGACTTTATTCATACTTTATTGTACATTTTTCATTGAGATTGAGGTTTACGGCTAAATCGTGCCGCTTTTGATACATAAATAAAATTCGCAAAATGCACATAAATAAAAACCTTCGTCTATTACAGTATTATTTAAATAGCTTAACAATATTTTAACAGTTTTTTAATAAAATTTTTTTAAAATTATGGTATACAGCCTGTTACTCGGACTCTGTTTCTTAATTTTTTAGCAGTATTGCTTTTAACCAAATTTGGTAATTAGTACGTTTTGTTACAGAGAACGTCGACCCGTTTGAAACAGATGAAGAAAGTGATTTTAACCCAGGTAGTTTATCATCATCGGAAGAATCCTTAATCTCAGAAAATGTAAACTTAAACAAAACACGTAAAAAGATGAGAAATGAAAGCAAATGGAAAATTAACAAAAGTAAAAAATTACGCAATACTGGAATGGCATATGTGGGCTATAAAGGAAAAAAACATGCTGCACGATCTGTGCAAGAGTACAATCACAACTGCAGGTATAAATGCAACGAAAATATCTCGGAAGAAAAACGAGCCCATTTGTTCAAAAGCTTTTACAAACTGGCATCATATGATCTTCAAAATTCCTTTGTATCTTCCTGTATAAAAAAGAAGAACGTAGCTCGGTCTAAATTGACAGAGAAAAATAAAAGCTACAGCACAGAGATATTTCTTTTAAATAAGCGAGTCTGCAAACTGTTCTTTCTTCGAACATTGAACATAAGTAATAAAAGATTTAGAACTGTTTGCAAGAAAACAGATCAGGTTGGTGTATGCGAAAAAGATTTAAGAGGGCAACAACCTACTAAAAGAATGGATCCACAAAAACGTAATAGTGCTATGGAGCATATAGCCAAATTTCCAAAATATATAAGCCATTACTCAAGGAATTCAAATTTGAATACAAGATACTTATCTCCGGATTTGAATTTAAACAAAATGTACCAGTTATATGTTAAACAATGCGAGGAACTACATGAGGATCCAGTGAAGCTCTCATATTACAGACACATTTTTAACATGGAGTTTAACCTAAGATTTCACAGGCCAAACTCAGATACATGCAGTAGATGTGACGCCTATAGAAATATTATAGAATATTCAGCAGATGCAGAAAAAGTAAAAATAACCAAATTTGATCAAGAGCTTCATCAACGGAAAGCAAAGATGGCCGAAACAATGAAAAATCAAGATAGTGAAAAATACAAAACATCTGTAGATACGAACGTCATCTGTTTTGATCTCCAGCAAACCCTTCCCACACCCTTAATAACTACCTCTAAAGCGTTTTATTTGCGACAGCTTTGGACGTATAATTTTTGTATTCACAATATAACCACAGAAAGATCAGAAATGTTCATCTGGGATGAATCCACTTCAAGCAGAGGATCTCAAGAGATTGGCTCGTGCCTCATTTATTTTGTAAAAAATATACTTTCTAAAAGTGTTACCAAGATCATAGCATACAGCGATTGCTGCGGTGGGCAGAACAAAAATAAAAACATTGTAAAGCTGTTTATGTTCTTGGTTAAATCTACTCATATTCAAGAGATTCACCACAAGTTTTTGGAACCAGGCCAGACATTTATGGAATGTGACAGAGATTTTGGCATAATCGAAAAAGTGAAGCGTAAGAATCCACAGGTGTTTATTCCAGAGCACTGGGCCCAGCTAATTCAATCAGCATGTAAAAAGTTTAATGTACATCGAATGAACCAAGCAAACTTTTACAGTTTTGAAACAATAAACAAAGTTATAAGTGATCCCAAAAAAGACACTGATGGTGTTCTTTTTAAATGGAGACCAGTGCGGTACTTTTTGTTTAAAAAATCTTCCGAAACCTTTTCGTTTTCTTTTAAGGAAACATTAAATGAAGAGACTGTATTTTTTACATGCGCATGTGTAAAAAAAGGAACTGGACGTCCTACTACTACCATGGAAAACATGTTTAAAAAAAATCTTAACGTTGAGCCGATAAAAATAAATAAA
Organism: Diabrotica virgifera virgifera; assembly: GCF_917563875.1. Taxonomy (NCBI): domain Eukaryota; kingdom Metazoa; phylum Arthropoda; class Insecta; order Coleoptera; family Chrysomelidae; genus Diabrotica; species Diabrotica virgifera. The sequence continues at coordinate 109,381,137 of NC_065449.1, read as the reverse complement.
TTGAAATGGGACAATATTCAAAATCTTCTTGATTTTATCCCACCGGTTTACCACGAGTTCTACAACAAGCTTCCACATGAACACAAGAATAAAAAATCAAAAATCAATACCGTCAACGAAGTGTCTGAAGAAGGATATCAAGAAAAAACTGAAACGTTGGAGTCTTCCTCGCAGCCAACTAAGTTTGGCGAAGACATAGAAGATGCTGCAGTGCTGGAATCTGATTATGAGTGAAACTTGCTTAGTGTAGAGTTAAAGATATTTTTGTCGTTTTTTTATTTCAGCGTTTCATATTATAAATAAATAATGTATCCAATACAGCTATTAATACATGTTTTTCAAAACTCACCTTTTTTTCCTGTAAAAATCCTAAGGATACATTTTAGACCAGACAATAATTAGAATAAGAGGGGTCCAAGTGCTTTTTATCAAAATACAGCTGAATTGGTTATTTTTTTGAAAATGTATGTAAGTATAATAATTTTCTAAGTATTTATTAATAAAATAATACTATGTACAACAGTAGCTAATGTACAAGGAATTTTAATTATCCAAAAAACTTTAACCTTAAATATCTCCAAACTAGTAAAAGTGCATTTGGATCCCTTTTATCTTAAGCCCCTCAATTGTTCTACTTACTATAATGCATTAAATTTGTTCTACTAGCCTGGGTAGGATTTGGTAAACTTAGTTGGATACTTAAAAAGCGCAAAATATCTCAATACTTAAGGACCAGAGTGTTCAACCAGTGTATCCTTCCTATATTAACATATGGATGTATAACATAGACCCCAATCAAGGCCAATATGAATAAACTAGCAGAAAGGGCAATGGAAGGAACAATGCAACTACAGTATGCGGCAAAATAAACAGTACTGAAATGAATATTGAAATGTTTATGAATATTTAAATATCTAGTACACGTGATATATCCTTGCAAACATTATTCACGACGACGCACGTTCCCGATAAAATAGATTTTAAAGATTTTCTCTAGCCAGTAGCGGATCTACGGGGAGCAAAAATGAGGAAAAGTCCTCCCCTGACAAGGCCCAAAATTAAAGAAAAAAATTGTTCAAACATAAAAATATATTAGCTAATATGAAACCGAAACCAGAGAAAGAAAAATTCAACCCAATAAACACGCTAGTTAGAAATATTAAGGGAACTTAATGCCTATAAGTTATTATTTATGTCTTTTATGTAATCTGAGTTTATCTTTTTTCTGTCTTTTGGTTGGGTTTCCATTGGATGGTCCCCTTCCAAGGCAAATTTCTGGATCCGCTACTGCATCTGACACGATAACATCTTTAATTCTAGTCTGGAATTCCGACATGGCGAGTGGTGAATTTGTCTAACTGCATGCCCATATGTCTGTGCATTGCCCATATGTACGCATCTGGTGGCGTTAGTTCTGGTGAGTGGCAAATACTAAAATGAAAGCGCAGTATTCGAAGAGACTCCCTGGAAGTGCGACAGGTTGTCCCGTCCTGCTGAAACTATTGTTGATTTTCTGCCAAACTGAGAACCATTCTGAAGCACCCAACATTATCACGACCTTCACGTACGTTATACCGACATTCTGAAACCACTCAGTACGTTTTGGCGCATGACGCATACAAATTGAAGGAATACGAATTCCAGTACTGTTTATTTTGCCGCATACCGTATATGACTGTCAGATAAAAGAGGAACGACTGGGTAAGATCAAAAACAAAAGTTTGAGGATATCAAAACAACAATTTCCAAACTAAAATGTAGCTTCGCAGGCCACACTGCTAGACAAAAAGACCAACATTAAAATGCCACAATACAACATTGGCGACCTGACGAATGTAGACGACCGAGAGGAGGACCACAGATGAGATAGGAAGATGACATAAAAACAATAGCAGAACAAGTTGGAAGTATGTTGCTAAGGAAAGAGATTGAGTGAAGGAATTGGCAGTGTCCTATGTCCATAAAGAGAGCATAGAATGCTAAAAAGAAGATAAAAAGCAGTGTAATACATATCCTTGCGGAGGAGAGTGTCGAGTCAGACAAATTTTGATGTATGGGAACTCTGGAACAGGGGAAGTTTTAATTGTGGAACATGATAAAAGTGTGATCTGGACAATTTTATATTTGTAAAAAATAGCAGGCTGTTTTTGAAGTTTATTCAATAGCCGACGACAAAAGGTGAAAACTTTGAATTATCCATGTCCGTCTGTCCGTCCGCCTGTATGTCTGTGAACACAACTCCTCCGTCAATATACTAGGTAGAATGACACATGAGGTGTAAAATGAAAGCTTGTAATCCAAGGATGGTACTAAAGGTGAGAAATTTGACCTAGGCTGTCTGTCCGTCCGGCCGCGAATATAATTCCTCCGTGATTATACCATGTAGATTGACAAATGAGGTGTCAAATGAAAGCTTGTAATCCAAGGATGGTAGGTACTAAAGGTGAGAAGTTTAACCTAGGCTGTCTGTCCGTCCGTCCGCGAATATAACTCATCTGTCATTATACCAAGTAGAATGATAAATAAGGTGTCAAATGAAAGCTTATAATCCAAGGATGCTACTAAAGGTGAAAATTTGATATAGGCTGTCTGTCCGTCTGTCCGTTCGACCGCGAATGTAACTCCTCCGTCATTATACCATGTAGAATGACAAATGACGTGTCAAATGAAAGCTTGTAATTCGAGGATGGTATTAAAGGTGATAAATTTGAACTAGGCTGCATGTCCGTCTGTCCATCTGACCGCGAATATAACTCCTCCGTCATTATACCAGGTAGAATGACAAATGAGGTGTCAAATGAAAGCTTATAATACAAGGATGGTACTGAAGGTGAGAAATTTGACTTAGGCTGTCTGTCCGTCCATCCGGCCGACTGTGAATATAACTCCACGCTGTTACACGAAGAGTTCAAATATCGACTTCCAGTTCTACTTTTATTCCAATGAAATATTACATTTTTTAGGCGTTTTAGGCGTAATTAGGCATTTGTTAGAGAAGTCAATTTTATTTTTTTAATTTGTAGGAGGGATTAGTAGAAGCTTAAGTTCAAGTTTTTGGTGTCGCCACCCTTGTCCCACGGTTGCCATCTTGGAAAAGGGGTGCAAAGTGGTTTCGCGCTATACCTCGTAAACTACCAACCCTACGGAAAATCTAATACAACATAAAATGTAGCAAATTAAATTTTCTACAATTTTGTTTTTATTACTTTTATCGTCGTGACCAACAAAAAAGATATAAACAAAAATAAGTAAAAATTTTTTAACAAGTTTCCTTTTGATGGTTATAACTTTTTTTCTATCAGTTAATAATTTTACAATAAAATAAAGTTTTAGCAATTTTGTAGAGGATTTTTCAGTGAACAATTTCCACTATAAAGGTGTTTAATTTTATTTATTTATCTAGGTTTTACAGCGCTCCAAACTTGACCAGATACTCGAATGCTTATAGGGATACAATAAAAACAAAACGTTAGACTTACTTTTCAATCTTAATATTTTTTTATTTATTATTATTAACATTCCTATGCTATTATTATTCTATTTTTGACCTTTCTCCCCACTATAAAACATAGAACCCTAAGCATATATATAGAATAGGCCCAAGAAGTTATTATCAACTCATTATACCACAAAAATTCACCTCGGATACTGATTCAGATCTTGACTCAAAGCCTGGACCATCGAAAAAAATGAAAAACTAATAACTATGATAGATTTTTTTTTAACATATAATAATAAATAATATTATTTTGTCTAGAAATTGTCCGTGGTTTAGGTCTATTGGGGATACCACACAAAAAACGCACCTCCAGACTCTACCTCATCGATGACCGGAAAAAGGGTCCAAAAATAGCTTAGTAATAGCATAGAAATGTTAAAATTATAATAGATAAATACATATATGTGTGTGTGTGTGTGTTTGACCATTATTGGCTTCGGAGTCAATGTCCATTCGCCATCTTACTTTTTTGGGATTATTTGTATTATTTATGCGGAAGCTCTAAAGGAGTACTTCCTGCTTTCTACTGATTTGTTCAGGTATGTATCCAATCACAATCCTCCTTCAATTTTACAAAGAACTATTTTATATACCTATATCTAATTTTCAACGATTTTTGTTATTATTTGGAATTATTTCTTTTCATTGTGATTTTTTTTTTATCATTTTTTTGTAATTTTTTTTTATTTACTTATTTATTTTTTGAAGTTATACTTCTTTGGCGCGACTGAGAGTAAAATTTCATAATACTGCGCGCATGCGCACACAGACAGTATGGCGTTTAGTTGCTATCTTTCAAGTTATGTATAAATATATCAGTGCAAGAAAAGGTGTGAAAAGAATATATTAGTGTTTTTAGTAAATATATTTATTATAATTTTTGTGTCTTTGGATTTGTCTTCCTCAGGAGTAAGATGAGTATTATTAAAACATTTTATTGTATATTTATTATACTTCACCTTGCCTGTTTGTTACCGTGAATTGTCATTAGGTACGTCCGAACCGATACAGACAGAGTCCTCGTAGCGTATTTGGTATAGCATTCGGTCAGATATTGAGAGGTCTTGAGTACGAATCCGGAGCAATCCTATACTTTTTTTTTTTATTTTTTTGAAAGCGGTAAGCACAAAATTAGTTTGGTGTTTAAAAAAAATAAAACAAACTGTGTGTGTGTGTGTGTGTGTGTGTGTGTGGTTGAAAAAAAAATGACTGTGGATTACTGGATCCATTCGCCTAACCGATTTTTATATTTTTGCTCATGAATTGCTGCACTTTATAATTTCTTTTTTATTTTTTTTTATTGTGGTTAACAAAAGTGTTTGGTTTTATATATTATATTTTTTCTTATGTATATATTTTTTCTCATGAATTGCTGCACTTTATAATTTCTTTTTTATTTTTTTTTATTGTGGTTAACAAAAGTGTTTGGTTTTATATATTATATTTTTTCTTATGTATATATTTTTTCTTAATCAATTGGCGCCAAAAGTATCCACAATTCAACCTTGCGGATGGAAAACTTCTACCTATTGATATAATTAAATATTTTTTTAATTCTATTTTTTTATCCTTTTTTTTTTCAATTTTTTTTTATTTTTTTTTATTTTTCTATTTTTTTAATTTTTTTAATTTTTTTTTCAAATATATACATATAATTTACAATTTTAAACCTATATTACAAATGTGTCTATACAGTGTTTTACATACTTTTATATCTTTAGATATAAGTAATTGGACAAGATTGTATGGATTTTTAATACATTTGAATTTATTCAATTCATAATTTAAATGTTGTACCTTATCCTGTATGGTGTTACAATTTAAGATCATATGTTCCGCTGTTCCTATTTCACCGAAATCACATAAGGGATCTTGCCTTAATTTAATTTTAAAAAGATGTGATGGATCAAATGTTCATTTAATCTTTTTGTTACTTTATATTCGATATTTGGATCCCAAACTGCACACGCTACTCTAGTATCTTTTTTTGAGGCATCAGTATATAACTGATAACTGTTAAGCACTTGATCATTAACATCTGATACAAATAATTGGTTTCGAATAAGTTGAGGAAATTGAGAATAATCCCTAAAGAAAATTGGTTCAATGTTAATAATATCTTTTGAATTTAGTTCAAAATATGGTAATATATCGATAGTATGTACTAATTCTTTAATAATCAAATATTGGTTGTAAGCTTCTACTATTAATAAAGATTTTTTAAAAATTAATAAACATTTTCAATTTCGTTGCAAAACGAAAATACAGCCGAACCATATTCTAGTCCAATCAGAGAGTGCTGCAAGCACCTCTACCGGTTTCGAAACTTATTAGTCTCTCATCAGGAGGCACATATGCTGCTCTCCCTGATCCAACCAAAATGATTCGCTGGGGTTTGTTTTGGTTGGATCAGGGAGAGCAGCATATGTGCCTCCTGATGAGAGACTAATAAGTTTCGAAATCGGTAGAGGTGCTTGCAGCACTCTCTGATTGGACTAGAATATGGTTCGGCTGTATTTTCGTTTTGCAACGAAATTGAAAATGTTTATTAATTTTTGATTTACATTTACTCTGTGTGGAGTATGAAGGGAACCATTCTCGTTGGAACTTTACCGCGCTGAGCAGATGGGACGTGAATTGTAAATTGTAGAATTCCCTCATCTTCCTTAGTCTCAGCATCCGTATGGCTTGCAAATTGTAGAAGCCTCGGAGGTGTAACCAGAGAAGGTTCCCATTGTTTTCATTCTGGTGGGATGTTCTATATGCCATTAGAGTGAAAACTTAGTCTTAAAGATTTTTTACTTTTCCAGTATGTACTGGTAAGATCTGATATAAAAAGTTGATGAATTTTTTTTATTAAATTACTGTTTCTAGAAACAATTTTCCATAGAAATTTTTCGGTTAAGTATTTTCTTCTTAACTCCAGAGGTGGTTCGCAGCATTCAATCATTAAATTAGAATTTGGTGTACTCATCATGGCTCCAATGCATTTTTTTTTAACTTTTAGTTACTATACAGTCGAGTTTGTGAAGGTGGCATTTCGCAGCTTGTGAATAGAATATAGAACCGTAGTCTAATATGGATCTAATGTATGATTTATATAACAGAAGAGCAATGTTAGGGTCTGTTCCCCAGTTACAACTATTTACTGCTCTTAATACGTTTACGCCCTTTTCTGTTTTTGTTACTATGTGTTCTGTATGTTCTTTCCATAGCAACTTCCTATCTAAAATAATTCCAAGATGTTTAATCGATGGTTGAACTTGAAAAGTAATATCTTTGATTGTTACTGAATTCGGTATCTGCCGTTTTCTGGAGAAAATAACTAGCCTTGTCTTTTGACTAGAAATATTTAAACCTATGTAATTGCACCAGCTTTTTAATTCACTATACGCTTTCTCTACCATATTGCTTCCGAAGGGGATTTCGCATTCGTCTTTGTAAATTATGATATCATCTGCGTATTCTAATATTTTGACATAATTTTGAACTTTGCTTTCGATTTCGGCTGTGTATATCAAATATAGTGTGGGACTTAAAATACTGCCTTGTGGAATACCGATGTTAACTTTTCTTTCACCTATTATTTTATTTCCTATTCTTAATGAAATTGTTCTGTTACTGTATAATTTTATAATTAGTTTAGCAAAATCAATATTAAGACCGATATTTTTCATCTGATTAAATAAGATTTTTAGGTTTACATTGTCATAGGCACCTTCTATGTCTACAAAGAGGCCAACTACTGATTTAGAATTTGAAAAGGAGGTGTTGATATCTGTTACTAAGTGTCCTATATTTTCCATTGTGGAGTGTCCCCTGCGAAAGCCAAACTGATACTGTGGGAGCTTCTTATTAATTTCTAACCAAGATTCTAATCTTCTTTTTATCATGCGTTCCAAAGTTTTTAAAACACATGATGCTAGTGAGATTCCTCTGTATGAATCTGATAAATGGGGTTCTTTATTTGGTTTCTGGATTGGAACCACTACGTACCTCTTCCAACTGCTTGGGTAATTTTGAGTTTCCCAAATTGAGTTAAGGATATCTAGCAAAATGTATTTACATTTTTTGGGCAAGTTAGACAGCATATTATAGTATATACCGTTTAACCCGGGAGCAGAATTTTTACGGAAACTTAGATTATCCTCCAATTCCATTATGGTGAATTGCTTTAACAAAGTGTCTTCTTTGTGATTTTTTTGTCTCTCATCGTTTAATCTCCATATATGTTCTAAATCCTCCTCAGCCCAAGCTGGCGCTATTCTATCTAGGAAGACTTCGTTCCAGTTGACTTCAGTTATCTTGCTAACAGGTTCTTTATAGGTATTTTTCAACTTTTTAAGATAACTCCATATTAAGGTTAACGGAGAGTTTCTATTCAGTTTTTAGCACAAAAATCTTTAAACGAAGCTCTTTTACTTTGTTTTATAATTTTTTTTGTCTGTGCTTCTATCTTACTTAATTCTATAAAATTTGTTATGTTTGTATTTCTTTTTAAAAGTAAAAGCTTCGTTTCTCAAGTTAACCATATTTGTACACTCTTGGTTCCACCAATATTTATTAAATTTAGCGTTGGTTATTGTTTTCTTTAATGGTATAGCGAAATCCGCTGCATTAAATATATATTCAATAAATTGATCCTAAGAAATTTTATCATTTTTTATTGTGTTTTTTTCTACTATATGAGAAAACAACATCCAATCTGCTTTATTAAAATTATATTTTTGACTATTTGTTACATTTTTATCTACACTTATGTTATTAAATATATCAATTATAATAGGTAAATGGTCAGACCCTAAAGAGACTTGTTCAACTCTCCAATTACAAAGTGTAGCAATTCCATTAGAGCAAAGTGTTATATATACTGCTGATTTATGAACTTGCTGTGGAGTAGAAATCAAAGTTTCCTCTCCAGTATTAAGAATTACTAAATTGGTATTTTCTATTGCCGCGAGTAAATTATTACCAGCTACGTCAGTCCTTCCGCAACCCCACAGTCTATGGTGGCAATTAAAATCACCTGCCACAATAAAAGGTTTTTCTAGATTTTCAAAAAATTTAGTCCAGTCCCTCTCACCTATTTTTAAATTTGGTTTAGCATATATAGAATATATATTAATTTGAGTATTTTTACCTAATAATAGTTTAATAGACACACACATTAAGTCATTTATTCTGAAAAAAGATTTAGTTTTACTGAATGCATATGATTTTTTTAGTAATATGGCAGAGCCAGCAAATCCATCCTCTTTATCATGTCTAAAAATATTAAAATTACTAATAGAAAATTTATATTCTTTTTTTAACCAAGTTTCGCATAAAATAGCTAAGGAAATATTTTTGTCTAACAGAAATTTTTCTATGCTTCCCTTATTATGAACTATAGATCTAGTATTATATTGTAAAACTAAGAAAACTGCGATATAAGACTCTGGTTTACATCTATTTTAAGTGACGCTAACAATTCCTGATCTGGTGAAACTTGAAAGTATTTTTGTAAAATATTCTTAATCATGTGTAACATGAAGTCCTTCATTTCATGATTTATATTTTGTGTCTCTTCGGCCTGGCATCTATAATTTGGTATGCTTGTATATTGTTCAAATTCCACTGAAGCTGATGACCTTGGAATTTCAATAATTTTTTTATGTTCTTCTGAATAACCTGATCTATTGTTATTGTTTTCAATACACCTTTTTTATTTATGACCGCTGTATAATATGGACTGTCTCATTTATTTTTGGCTACGGTTGCGTAGCTGTTTTCGTATATATCTTTAGCTTCTGTGTATGAAATGTTTTCAGTTACCATCATTTTCTTAACCGATTTTTGTTTTGAAAATTCATTACAGTTTTTTCTATCCTTTGCTGCATGATTTCCACCACATAAAACACATTTTGGTTCCTCCTTCTGGTCACACTCATCGGCTTCATGTTCACCCCCACAAAATACGCATCTTACCCTTCCTCTACACTGGCCAGCAACGTGGTTGTACCGTAGGCATTTATTGCATTGAACGACCCTTGGAATATAGATTTCTACATCATAAATAAGTTTTTCTATAATTACTTGTGATGGGATCATTTGTCCTTTAAATGTAACAATAATTGTCGGTGTAATGATTTCTTGTTCACCATTTTTTCTTTTCATTCGTTTTACATATAAAACTTCAAAATTATTTCCAAATTTAGGTTTAATGATCTGGCCTAATTCCGATTCTGAAAATTCAATATCAACTTGTTTAATGACTCCTTTTTTTTTTGGGTAAAAAATGTGGGTACATACGCCTCGTATCCTTTTTCTTTCAACTTTTCTGAACTTATTAATAAATTAGCGCTACTGTAAGAATTTAATTCAACTTTGATTTTGTTAATACCTACCACATCCATTCTTAGAATATTATTTTTAATTTCTGGGACCGCTCCCATAATCACCCTCGCAGATCCAATACGGTGAAGTCTCCCGATGTGGCCGTGGTTATTCTGAACGAATACATAATATGGACCGGCGTCCGCAGCAGAATAAAAATTTATTGGCCTTTCAGATATATTAGTATTAGGTGTACTTACCCCTATTTTGCTATTATTAGATTTGTTATTATTTTGTATTTCAACCTGATTATTTTCCTCTCTTTTTCTCTTGTTCCTGTTACCTTCCTCGTCCGTCATCATCATTTCCATGTTGTTTTCTTCTACATCTTGTTTTCCTCTATCTGGTGGGACCGTTTTTTCACTTTTAGTCATATTCACAACACCAAATACCAAACGTTTTTGTAACTAACCGTAACCAGTTCTCTAGAACACAAAATCCAACCGTATTGCTTGAATTATCGTACTCGACTGATAAAACAAACTGTTTAAAGTATATATGTTACAGTCCAAGTTGATTATCCAGTTGGAGTTGACTCCAACTAGTTGGAGTCAACTCTAACGGCTGGTTTCAGTAAAAGTTGATTATAAATATAAAATGAAGATTTATATTCAACATTTACTAGTAAAAGTAGACTCCAACTAGGAAAAGTATACTCTTCCCAATGCCATTTAGTAAAAGTTGATTCTGATTCACACAAACAGCCGATTCTAGAAATCAAATGTTACTGAATATGTTCAAATTAGTCTAGGCTGTATCGTCGCCCTCGTTAGGTAAATTACTCCGATTCGAATTTTTTGCACAAACTTACTCAAAAAGAGGTCCTTACAACAAATCTACTGGGTGGCAGGCAGTACCTTGATCGATAAATTGTTTAAAAAATTTTTTTTAGACAAATTCACAAAAATAATTTTTTCACTTCGAACAATTTTTTTTAGATCATTTGGGTTATTCTGAGCAAAAAAGGTATTTTGTGATTTTTCTCTAAAATTGATTGTTGTCGAGTTATACGCGATTTAAAATTTGCAAAATACGAAAATGACCATTTTAAAGGCTTAATAACTCAGTTAAAAATTATTATGAAAGTCCGAAAGTCACCAAATAAAACTTTAACGAACCCCCTACAAGATACTGAAGAAATTTTTGTTATTATTTTATTACTAAGCGGTTATTTTTAATTATTAACAATGAGCGCTAGGAGCGCATTGACGCAGTTATCAATGTGAGTGCGAGTGAGATGCACCATTGCACCATTTTGACAGTTAAAAATTCAAACTTCTGCCAAACCACAAAACTGTTAAAACTTTTTTTTTGTAATTTATTGCTCACACGTCATCGCCATGACAAGGCGAAAGTTCTTCTTGTGGTGCTTTCTCCTTTAGTTGAGGTTAGCGACTACACTGGTAAATCTGTCTCTGTCCAATGCGGCTCTAAACAAAGATGTTGAATCAAGGCCGGTCCAGTCTCTGATATTTCTAAGCCATGAAATCTGGCGCCTACCGGGACCCCGTTTTCCTTCAATCTTACCCTGGATGATCAGTTGCGTGAGGCGGTACTTTTCGTTTCTCATTATGTGTCCCAGGTAGCTAACTTTTCTGACTTTAATGATTTTTAGCAGTTCCCTATCTGTACCTTCTCTCAGAACATATTCGTTGGTGGTGTGGGTTGTCCAAGGTTATTTTCAAGTCTCTTCTATAAAGCCAGATTTCAAAGGCGTCCAACTTGTTCATCAGTGTTGTGTTGTGTTCAGGCCTCCGTAATCAAGTTGATTGTTGAACGAGCAACCAAGATACTTGTACTGGCTTACGTATTCAAGCTGTTGGTGTTTCACATATTTATTGGAAGAGGTCAATTTTTTTCCTTGATATTCTTATAACTTTGGTTTTCGCAGTATTGATCGTCATCCCTATTTTTTCACAACTCTCAGTAACCCTATCCAACAGTATCTGCAGACTATGGTCCGAATAAGTCATTAATACTGTGTTATCTGCATGGCGGATGTTATTTACTCTCTGACCGTTTATCCTGATTCCTTCTGAAGAGTGCGATAAAGAGTTCGCAAATATTATCTCAGAGTAGACGTTAAAAGTATCGGTGATAGCACACAACCCTGTCTAACACCTCGTTGTATTTCAATTGGCCTTGACGTATTACCATTGGTCTTTATGATTGCTGTCTGATTCCAATAAATAGCCTCTATAATTTTAGAATCTCTTTTGTCGACTCCGATGTCGTTCAATATTTCTTTCAAGGTCTTGTGCTTCATCCTATCGAACGCTTTCTCAAAATCTACCACCGCAAATAATGATATGTACCACCAGTGGTACATGTACCACCAGTGGTACATGTACCACAGATTGAGAACCGCTGCTTTACATAATATGAGATAGAGTAGATAAAAATTATTTTTGTGAATTTGGTTAAACAATTTTTCGACCGCGGTACCGCGTGACACCCTGTGTATTTGTTATAAGGATTGTTATACGGATGTATTTCTTTGAGTACGTTTGTGCAAAAAATCGAATCAGAATAATTTACCTAACGGGGGCGATGTTACAGACTATACTAATAAGTAGTTGAAACGGTCAAAACAAAGAAATGCACACTCATCAAAAGTGCACTTGAGATTCTCGTATAAACAACATTTACTGAATCGATCCAGGAAGAGTCAACTCCAACTAGTAAAAGTTGGTTTAAATTTTTAAAATCAACTTTTACTGCTCGTTTCAGTTGGAGTTGACTCCAACTAGTTGGAGTCAACTCTAACTGAGAATCAACTTGAACTGTAACATATATATTTTTTTAAGATATCATATAATAGAAGTATAACTTCTTTCATGCGTACAAAGTACACACACATTCTTTTTATTTTTTATTTTTCATTGTCTTTTTTTTTAAATACATATATGGATAGAAAAGTAAGCCCAAGGTTTTGTTTTTATTGTATAGGAGAATTCGAGAATCTGGTCAAATTTGGAGCGCTGTAAAACCTAGATAAATAAATAAAAGTAAAGAACTTTATAGTGAAAATTGTTCGTTGAAAAATCCTCTATAAAATAGTTATCATGTCATTTTATTGTAAAATGAACGGAAAATTTATAACCTCCAAAAGGAAACTTCTTACAAAATTTTCTCTTATTTTTGCTTATAACTTTTTTGTTGATCACTGGAGAATAAAAAGTAATAGATAAAAAATTATAGAAAATTTAGTTTGCTACATTCTATGTAAAATCAAATTTTCACTATGGTTGCTAGTTTAAGAGATACAGCGCGAAAGCCCTTTGTACCACTTTCTCCAAGGTGGCGGCCGGAGGACAAGGTGGCGACCCCAAAAACTTGAACTTAAGCGTCTACTGAACCCCCCCTACACATTAAAAAAATAACATTGACTCCTCTAAGAAATGCAACCCTAAATGTAACATTTCAATGGACTATGTCGATTACTCCGACATTATTATATCCGACAAAACTCATGGGAAGATTTCGTAGCGGGAGTTTTTCGGGAAGTTTTCGAAAACTGTAAGATGTAGACAGTTTCGAACGTTTGACTACGAAAACTTTCCCTGCATTTTATCGGGCAGAACTTTTACATTTATCACCAACATAATTCCTGACATTTGACATGTTCTACGTGCCAGACTGGTTAAAATGCCCAACATTTTTGTCGGACAAACATTTTTTCATGTATTATAGAACGTTGGCATAAACTTGTCCGGATGACACGTTTATTATGTTCCATAATTAAAACTTCCCCTGTTCCAGTGTTTCCATATATAAAAGTTTTTCCGACTCGACTCCGTTAAGCTATGAACTAGCTTGCTCCGAAAAGCTCCGAACAGCTTGCTATGAATAATCTTTTATTTGGTACGCGGGATCCAGGACGAATTATTCTTATTATTAGGGTAGCGGTAAGATATCCTTATTATGTCCATACATTGGATGGCCCGTGTAACAAATGCAAAAACCACATTTATTTCACTTTTGGGTCCACGTGTATAAATGTAGGTATATATCACTGCTAGCGCATTCTCTTAAGACAGATTATACAATAACATTATTTATATATCGATGATTAGAATCGTTAGGGAATATTATTATATTCCCTAACGATTCGGTTATATAACAGCCTAGAGCTGATACTGATAGAATGGTTATTCGTTACATTGTTTGATAGATTTATTATATAAATTAATATCAATAATGGCATCGGCCAATGGCGGGGAATTCCTTTTTTTATTTTTATATTTTATTACCCATTTATTTGATAATTACTGTCTTCGTGCAGACAAAAGAGACTCTTGTGCTTCGGCCAAAATTTCATGATTTTGTGACGACTTTATTGCCCACAAAGATAATTTAATAAATTTAAGTTGTATTATATCAAACTTTTATAAGTTAGTAATTGAGGATGAAACATGGATATGTATACCCATAATCTATAACAGGACAAATCAATAAACTTCGAGTAATCAGTACCAAAAACTTCGGCAATATTCTTCACCAAAAAACCTCCTCAAGTTTACCTAACATTAAAGATGTATAAATCCAGAGTGGCATTTAAACCATCCTCAAAATTTTTAGGCATGTGGTTTGATCAAAAACTGTCGTGGCAAGAGCATATAAAACAGACTGTATCTAACCTATTGAAAATACTGAATAATAGAAATTGGGGATCAGATCAGACAACCTTATTGCGAGTATATCGAACATTAATAAGATCTACCAATAGACTACGGGTCAATCGCATATGCTTCAGCCTCACCAACAACCAGGGCCGGCCCGTCCATATAGGCGAACTAGGCGGCCGCCTAGGGCGCAAAATCCGCCTAGGGCGCAAAATTAGGGACGTAGTACTTTCTCATGTAGTAGTTGTGTAACTCGCAGAGACAGAAAAATCACTGGGTAATGAAAGGTGAAGGATATTTTATTTTAGTTGTCTTATAAAATAAGAAAACGCAAAACTATAACTTAACGTTAACATTAATTACTCGTTTTGGCAACCTCGCTGAGCGTAAGCCTACTTAGTGGCGCAGTGGTCGCGGCAACCCCACACTCTTCACTTCAGTCAAGCCAGCAGTCATAGCGTGAACAGAATAAGAGTACTAGTCTGTCATTAGGGCGCTGCGTGTTATGCATTTTCACTTTTCAGTTTAGTGTAGTAGTGCAGTGTTGTTGACTTTGTTTGTGCATTGATTGACAGTAGTAGTAGTTGTTAATTTACGATAACAAAACTGCAAAAGGAAGTTTGAATTAACAAGTAAGTAGCTTATACTCTTCATATTTATAATTTTTTTCAGTCATCATATCATATAGGCCATTGTCATATTGTTGTTGTATATAGGCCTAAATCAAATCAAAATTGAGATTGTTTAATTATCATAACTTAAAGAAAACCCCTTGTGAACACTTGCCTCTGTTTCGCCTACGATGCCGATGTGATTGATTAGGAACTGGCTGCTGAGTGCTGGTCATGCTGGCTGCTGTTCTGGGATTTGGGCGAACTGAGTGGTTGTTTAATTTATTTAATATTACACAATATGAATGTTGAATGAATTATTAGTTTTGAAATCCACCTGGACATTTCTAATTTTGCTTCCAAATATTTATCAAAACAAATTATTTTTTGTTGAAAACAGTATAACTTGACTTTTTAAGCAAGAATGACCATTGGATTTTTTTGTAAAATTTTTTAACTTCTAATTTCTATCAAATTGATTTCAAAATTAGGCCTACTTTAAATGTATTTATAAATAATATTAAAATAATAGGCTATTAATGTAATTTTATTTAAGAGAAGTCCTTGCTTCTTGGGGGTGTAATCCTAATTTCATATCTTGAGTAAAGACATTCAAAATTTTTTCATTTTTTCAAAATGAAGTTAGCTTAATCCAATCATTGTTTTCTTTCCAGATATGATGTCAGGAAAACACTCGGGCTCTTGGTTTAAGAAAAGAAGACAGGAAAGAGAGGAGTCAGCAAAAAAAGCTAAAGGGTCTTTTGAAAAATATTTAATTAAACCAAATGACACAACTCTTAGGGAGGAAAGTTATAATGAATCACCTTCCACCTCTGGAAAAACCAACCAGCTCCTACCTCAAGAATATGCTACAGAGAAAACAGATACTGAATCACCTTCTACTTCTGGGGGAATCATCCAGATCCAACCTCAAGAATGTCCTAGGAGGATAACAGCTATTGAACCGCCATCTACTTCTGCAGAAAACAACGAACGTCAACTGCAAGAATTTCAAAATAATTTCGTTGAAATGGACGTTGACGTTACAGATAATGCAGTGGAATTACTGCCGGAAAATTCAATCTCACCCAAAGTTACGCTTGATTATGCTGATCCAGCGTCTTGGGACACTCTAAATATTAATCGCCAAACTTTACGAACCATTTTAGTAGAGCATGGACCTGACCAAGTAAAAGGAAAATTTCCGAAGGGTGTGAATAACAGAAAATTTTCTGACTTTCATTATAGAAGGAGGCTTCCAAATGGTGAATATGTGTACCGAGACTATCTTCAATACTCAAAATCTACCGACAAAGTTTTCTGTTTTTGTTGTAAGGTGTTTGGCGGCATAAATGTCTCTTCTTCATTAGGCAAAAGTGGTTGTAATGACTGGCACAATATGTCGGCCCTCCTTGAAACGCACGAAACATCAAATGATCACCTTCAAAACTTTGAAAAATGGAAAACACTGAAAAAAGCACTTAAAAAAAATTTAACTGTTGACAATGTTTATGAACAAAAAATAAAACAAGAGGAAATTTACTGGCAGAAAATTCTAGAACGGCTGTTTGCTCTCGTCAAAACTCTTGGGTCCCAAAACTTGTCATTTCGCGGCACGACAGAAAAATTAGATGTTAATGACAACGGAAATTTTTTAAAATTTATTGAATATTTGGCCATGTTTCACCCAATAATGAATGAGCATCTAAGAAAAATCAAAAGTGATGTCAACAGGCACACTCATTACTTAGGGAAAAATATACAAAATGAGATGATTCAAACTTTAGCTAATGCAATAAATGCAGATATATTGTCCTCAGTACATACGGCTAAATATTTTTCTATTATTTTAGACTGCACACCAGATGTTAGTCACGTAGAGCAAATGACAATTATTATTCGATTTGTTGAACTACCAAAGTCATCTCTGGCATCCTCAACAGAAGTATCTAGTTATCATCAAGTACTTGTAAAAGAACACTTTTTGGGATTTGTGCCTCTCACTGAAAGTACCAGTGGTGAGTATATGACGGAAGTAGTTTTAGAAAAGTTAAAAGAGATTTCTTTGCCTGTAGAGAATATTCGTGGGCAAGGTTATGACAACGGAAGCAACATGAGAGGAAAAGAAAGTGGAGTTCAAAAGAGAATTTTAGATGTCAACCCACGTGCATTTTATGTTCCATGCTGCTCACACACTTTGAACCTTGTTGTGAACGATGCAGCTTCGTGCTGTGTAGAGGTTACTACTTTTTTCGATGTGGTTCAACGAACATATGTGTTTTTTTCGGCATCAACTCGACGATGGGATGTTTTGCGCCGTCATGTTCCAGCTTTGACATTAAAACCCTTAAGTGATACAAGATGGTCCAGTCGAATTGATGCACTAACGCCTCTGCGGTACCACTTGTCTCATGTGTGTGATGCTTTGGAGGAGATTTCTGAGGACACTTCTCTAAAAGGATCAAGTGGCAGTATTGCGAAGGTAGAAGCACTTGGATTACTTAAACACCTCTCAGACTTCAAGTTTATTGTTGCCCTTGTTACATGGCACAATATTTTATTTCAGGTAAACCTAACCAGTAAGATACTACAAGAAAAGGATTTGAGTCTCCAGAAAGCAGTTAGTCACCTGAAAAAAACCGAAGAGTTTTTGGTTACAGCCAGAAGTGATGTACAGTTTCAGAGAGTTCTGGTTGATGCTAAGGAAGTAGCAGAAGAAGTTGGAATAGAACCAATTTTTGAGAGGGAGAAGGTCCGAATAAGAAAAAAGAAGAAAATGTTTGATTATGAATCAACAGATGAATCAGCAAATGTTGCCAGTGACCCGTCAGAAAGTTTCAAGATTCAATTTTATTTTGCTCTTTTAGACACGGCTGCTAATGCGGTAAAAGAAAGATTTTCCCAGTTAAATACAGTATCTGGTGTCTTTGGATTTTTATACAACATTACTGATCTTAAAAACAAGACTACATCTGAGGTTAAGTCGATGTGCAACAACTTAGAAAAATCATTAGGAATTCAAAAAGATGGACGTTTAATTGAATCTGATATTGATGCTGTAGGACTGTGTTCTGAATTGAAAGCAATTTCTCATCATCTCATCGACTCTATATCAAGCCCTGAAGAAGTCCTAAACTACATTTACCAACACAACCTTGAGAATGGATTTCCTAACATATGTGTAGCACTTCGTATTTTGCTTACGATGCCACTTTCTGTAGCTAGTGCAGAACGGAGTTTTTCCAAACTTAAATTAATTAAAACCTATCTCCGCAGTACAATGTGCCAGGAGAGACTTGTAGGTCTGGCGACAATATCTATTGAAAGTGAGAGAGCAAGACAAGTAGACTTAAAAGTTCTCATTCAAGAATTTGCTAAGCAGAAAGCAAGAAAAGTGCCCTTAGGACTTTAGTTTTTAGCCAAGAAATACTGTTAATTTCTAATCTGTATTTAAAAGTGACTTTCAGTTCGAAGTTAATAGAACAGTAATCCAATAGCAAACAATATTGCAATATGTTAGTCAGTGTATTGTTTAAGACAGTGTTATAAAAGATTTGTAGACTAACTTTGAGTCTCCGTTTTTTATGATGAAAATTATATGTACAGAATTCAACTTTGACCCATTAAACCCATATGCCTTTGGTTAAAGTACGTCTTATGTAATTACATTTGCTTTTTATGAAATTAAAGTTTGTGTTATGTAAAATAGCAGTTATTTTATTTATATATCCCAGTCATTAATCAAAGGTTTATTAAATTAAATTAAATTATTAACATAACACAGAGTTGAAATACCGTGTCCCGGTAAAGTGCTAGTTGAACTTTTTCAACTGTAATGAGGGCGCAAAATTTGTTTTCGCCTAGGGCGCCGCAAACCCTAGGGCCGGCCCTGCCAACAACACTTAACAAGCTCGACACTGTTCATAATTTTAGCATTAGAATTGCTCTTGGATCATTCCGGACAACTCCCATCGACAGCTTAATGAGTGAAGCCGGTGAGCCACTCTTACAATACCGACGAATGAATTTAACATTATCTCATTCAACTTCCATTGCCTTACATCCAAGTAAACCTTTGCACGCCAATACCTTCAACGATAAATACATAAAGTACTTTGACAATATGTCTCGCACACCAAAATACTACTATGAAAGAATTCGAATGCACCTGCTGTTCTGAACTAAATATTTAATTCCCAAAAGTTTTTCAAGTAAAGTCTGACAACTGGCCCCCATGGACTACTGCAGAACAGAAAATGAATGTATTATTAAGCTTAAATATTTAAGACCAAACAAATACATGAATCTTTAAAGCAAAGCTTAACTTTATCTTAAACCAGCAGTAACAAGGCTGGTTTACAATATTTACCGATGCATCAAAACAGAACACGGGGTTGATGCAGCTATATTATCACATCAGACGGTCCTTTAAAATTTGTCCTTTCCACTTATTCCACCATATTATATACTCACAACTTTTTGCTTTGTTCAAAGCCCTACAATACATTAGCAGCAAAAACATCTGCTAGAGTCATTCTTTCCGATTGCCTCTCCACAATTAAAATTATGGAAAATCTCAACCCGAAACATTCCATAGAGAAAATTATACAATTAGAACTTCAGAAATGGTAAGAAAATTTCAAAACAGTAAACTTCTTGTGGGTACCTTTCCACATTGGTATCGTAAGCAATGAATTTTCAGATGTAAGTGCTCGCGATGCTATTGGTAATGACGATTCAGAGGTCGAACATCGGAGTGTGGTAAGCGATTTAAAAGCTATTTTCGAAAATAAAGTGTGAAGCCCGTGGAACCGGGCGTGGCAAAATTATGTTCCGAAACTAAAACTGATTAAAAGTAACATTTCTCCATGGCAACCAACAGCAAAAAGCAGAAGATCCCTAATAATCCTAACACGTCTAAGACTGGGTCATAGTAGGTATACAGACGCACACCTGTTCGCAAACAGCGAAGCACCAAAGTGTTCCGTTTGAAATATATCAGACAGTATATAGATCATTTCTTAATTGACTGTCCTAAATACACTAATGAAAGACATGGCAAGTGGCATCCCGAACAGCTTGCAAACGTTACTGGGAAAGAACTTTGACTACAGAAAACTACTAGGGTATTAATCTTGTAATCAATATGTTGTACCAAATTGAACCATGTAACTACTAGATATTAATGATATTTGGATATAATTATAACCGTTATATCGCGTCCCTAGTATATTTCGGGAGGATGCGAATTTCTGTTTTTAAATAAAAAAATAAGCTTTCTAAAACAAAAGCGAGGTATTTACGTCAGATCCCAATTTTTGTGTAGATATAATTTTAAGTGCATTCAGCCCTTTCTCACATCGTGATCGTGCTTGTGGGTAGTGGATATATTTAGACCATAATAATTTTTTGTCTAAAACAATAGCCAAATAATTGTAATGATCAACATTATAGTATAACCACCGATGGTGAGCTTAAAATTGTGTGGAGTTACTCACAGGATAGCTTTTTTTCTGGAGCTCCACTTAAGTTTAAGTCGACCAACTAAGTTTTAGTACAGTACATCATCATTATCAATCAGCCAATCGCGTCTACTGCTGGACATAGGCCTCTCTCAGTTCTTTCTAGTGTTCTCTACACTGGGCCGCTTGTAGCCAGTTTCCCGCCACTCTTTTTATGTCGTCGGTAGATGTACTCGGTGGTCGTCTTCGTCTTATTTTATAGTTTGGGAGCCTCCATTCCATGATTCGTCTTATCCACGGTCCATCATGTGTTCTAGCTAAGTGCCCTACCTAGGGATGGCGGTTTTTGACAAAACACCGGTTTTCGGTTATACCGTTTTTTTTGCTTACGGTTTAACCTGGCGGTTATAACCGGCAAAAAACCGGTTTTTCCAAAAACCGGTTTTTGTTTCTTTTAATTCAATATGTTACAATGTTACAATGCACTTTAGTTTGCGATACTCGATTCGATACTCGATATCAATATGATCAAAATTAGTACTATCGAAAGAATATCAATATCCATATAAATATAACACAATGTTTAATAAAAAAAATTTATTCTATTAATTATTATATTCCAGATTTAGCCATACGGCTCACAATTCCTCTAAGGGAAAAATTGACTCATCCCAGATACCTACGGTATCAAAAGGATTGAGCTCTGGTGGGACTCTTTACATGTTATCGAGCCCTAGGTGACTTGGTATGCAGGTGTATCCCCCAAAAATTTTCGTACACTTCTGGCCGTCGCGAGTAGTACAGCTTTCTGCATGGTCTTATAAAGATGTTCATTCAGACCCAGCTTTTTGATGCTTTCGAGGAGGGTCTTCGGAATGACTCCAGTAGTAGACATAATAATCGGTATTGTCTGGGTACTTTGCATTCTCCATTATCTCCGTATTTGAATTTCCAGATCTCTGTACTTGGCGATCTTTTCAGTAAATTTACTACGTAGACTATTGTTGTTAGGTATCGCCACATCAATTAGTGTTGTTTGTCTTGTTAATTTATTAATTAGTACGAGATCTGGTCTACTATGTGCCACTGTTTGGTCTGTGAGCACAGTGCGGTCCCAGTATAGCTTGTAGTTGCCACCCTCAAGCATACTCTCAGGGACGTATTGATAATACGGAAGATGGTCCGTTTGGAGAAGTCCCAGCTTAATAGCTATCCCTTGATGAAGGATTTTTCCTACTGCGTCATGCCGTTCCTTGTATTCAGTTGCAGGAAATGCCTGGCAGCCCCCTGTAAGATGTTGGATGGTTTCTTGGGCTTGACATCCATATCGGCATCTGTCGTTTTGAACCTGAGGGTCTTTGATAATATATTTCAGGTAATTTCTGGTTGGTATAACCTGATCCTGAATGGCCAGTAATGAACCCTCCGTTTCAGGGAACATCTTTCCTGATGTCAACCAATAGTTCGACGCTGTATTGTCGACATAGTCTTGGCTGACCTCATTGGGATGTCGCCAGTGCAGAGGTCTACCCATCCAGTTGCGCATTTTTTCGTCTTTGGTGAGGTGGTTTATGGGCATTTCTGGTTCCCTCAGTTTAATCGGTGTTGTGTCATCTACTGCGCAGATAGCGCGATGTAGAGTAGATGTCTCAGTCTGCATCTTAAAATAAGTTCTTAAGTTAGCAATTTATTTGTGTAATTGCTCACCAATATCCATAAGTCCTCTTCCTCCTAAATTCCGTGGTAATGTCGTTCTTTCTACTGCACTTTCGGGGTGGTGTTTTTGTGCCTTTGTGAGGTGCGTTCTTGCTTTTCGTTGAAGATTCTCTATGTCCGTTTTTGTCCACTTAACAATGCCAAATAAGTAGCTAAGCGCGGAACATGCGTAGATGTTTAGTGCCTTAAACAAATTTCTACTGTTAAGGTGTGAGCGAAGCAGCTGTTTTACCTTTCGTATAAACTCAGTAGTTATCTCTGTTTTCTTTTGTTTATGGTCAATTTTCCGAACTTGCTTTACTCCAAGATATTTATACATATCGTTTTCACCCATTGCCTCGATGTTCTGGCCGTTTTGCATATCGAATCGAATTATTATATTTATTTATTATCTTATTATTACTATATATTTTTTGATTATTATTAAATATAATATAGCGTAAGATTAATATGCAATGACGAGCGCTCTAATAACCGGCAAAATAGCGCAAAAGATGGAAAACGTGTTAGATTGTGAGATAGAAAGTAACAAAACTAGTAGAGGTGTTAAATTTAGCGATAGTAACATATCAGTTGACAGTATATTGATTGTTTCCCAACTTTAGACGTATCAAAGGAGTATGTCAACTAAAACTGTTACTATGACAGTGGCATTTCTCAAACTCGTCTAAAGGTGAGAAGCAATCAATATAATGTCAGTTTAAAGTTACTATTGCTAAATTTAACACCTCTTCTAGGTTCATCTCTTTTTATCTCACAACTTAATATTATGTTTTCCATCTTTTGCGTTATTCTGCCGGTTATTAGTGAGCTCATCACTGTATACATATTGCAATAACATACAATTTAACCCAACCATTTCAACTTATAAAAAATTTCCCAGATTCTTTCAAATGGGATTTAAAAAAAAATAATATTAACATAAATACATATTTTATTTAAAAATAAATTGAATAATGCAATTTATCTTTTATTTTTACTACCATCAAAAGAAAATTATCATGTATTTGTTTTAACACGTTTGTATATTTTTGTATAATAGGTACATTTTAACTGATTTAATACTTCCTGTATGGGTGTATCGTTTTGAAAACGTAGGGAAATCCTTGGAGATTCATATTTGCAATCGGTAATTCGATATTCATAATCAGAACATTATTTTTGGTAATAAGAAAAAGTCATTCACACACTTTCAACGTCAAGATTCAAGTGTGAAAAATAGATGATGTTTGCGTCTACTTCAACCAGATCACTTTTTATGTAAATATTATGATTACAAATACCTTTTTAACGAAATATTATAATAAAACTTAATTGTTTCTGGCTAATGTGAGTTTCACTTTCAGTTTGCTTCTGTATTTATAAAATAAAATTTGAATTATGGTCTTGTTTGGAATACTTACTTGAGAATAATAATTATGATTGGGATCCAAAATAATACCTAACCTAATCCTAATCACCGTAAAAACCTAATAACCAGTTTTTACTTTAAAAAGAAAAAACCGGTTATAACCAGTACAAAAAACAACTGGTACAACCGGTTATTGCGAAGTAAAAAAACCGGTTTCAGGTTAAAACCGGTAGGTTTTTCCCATCCCTAGCCCTGCCCAGTTCCACTTAAGCATCGTGATTTCGGTGATGTCTTGAATTCCTGATCTTTGCCTGATCTGTTGGTTTGTTATGAGGTCTCGAAGGCTCACGTTTAGCATTAGAGTTCCATGGCTCATTGTGTAACTCAAGTTTATTCGCGGATTTTTGCGTCACTGGTAAACCTCTGCTCCATAAGTTTGTACGGGACAAACACATACGGGGACACATGAGAAGTGAACTATTTAGAATATGGCTTAATTCGCCAAATGCTGTGCGTCAGGCCTATTCGCCTTTGTATTTCATGTGTTTAATTGTCTCTGCTTATTTTGAGCTCGTGTCCCAGACACTTGTAACTGTTTGTTTTTTGTATGATATTATTGTCAATAGCTGTATTTCCACTCATTACGAGATCTACAATAAGTTTAGGTTTCTCAAAATTTATTTTTAATCCTGCTCTTTCAGGCACAGTTTAAAGCAAATGTATCATAGAAACTGTAAAAGTTGTCTGCGATTAATACATCAGCTGAAAACCTCAGAAGATTTTGTTTTCTGCATCTATATTAATGCCCATATCCTTTGGCTGTTCTGAAATATTTACTCTAGATCTGCCGTGAACAATTTTGGTGAAATATTATCCTCTTCTCTTAATCCTCGATCTAAGCCGAATTTTTCTCTCTTCGTGTTGTCGTATACTTGATGTAGCGTTCTAATAGATATTTTTGATTAGTTACGTATAGCTGCAATATATTCGGCTTTGCTTAGGTCTTTCAGTACTGTTTCAAACTCTACAGAATCAAAAGCCTTGCATACCGTAAAGATATTAATTGAAAAATGAATTTTTTAATATCTTTATGATATGCAAATGCTCATGTTTTGTGCCTTATCCTACCCTAAAGTCTGCAGATATATCTTAATTTTTCTTTTGCTGTAATTTTTTTATGTGCACATTTATCCCAGGGTCCCAAGTTAAGCTAGGTTCAAGCGAATTATTTTTAGTTTCAGAATATGTGATTTAATTTTTAACCTAACTTTTTGTTACACCCTTTATAGTCCATGTGGTGAGACCGCTCCCGTCTGAAAAAAATTTCTGATTTGGTTTCTTTGTGGATGCCTATTTAAAAATGTCCCCTTTAAACAAATCTGAAGGGTGCCGGGTGGAATTTTTGGGCAGAAATTGTTTAAACAATTTTTTTAAACAAATACAAAAGACCATAATTTTTTGCTCTGGAACATATATTTTTAGGTTTTTTGGGTCAATATAAACAAGAAAGGTATCTTGTAAATTTTCTCAAAAATTGATAGTTTTGGAGTTATAGGCGATTTAAAATCTGAAAAATGCGAAAATACGCATTTTCTAGGCTTAAAAACTTATATTTAAATTAGTATTTTTGAGGTTGCCAGATACTTAGATTGAAGACTGAACATTCAGCTTAAAGATTCTGAAGAGTGATCGCGTCTAACTTTAATTTATACCGTTGTTTTTTAATTGTTAAATATGCGTGTTTATCCGATTTTTTTGCCGGTGCGGCGCGCTCCATTTCAAAAATCTCCTATTTTCCTCCGAAAAATATTTTTCCTAGATTCTTTGGGACATTCTAAATAAAATAAGTTTCTTGACGTGTTTCTCAAAAGTTAATAGTTTTAAAGTTATAAGCGATTTAAAATGCGAAAATGTGTTTTTTGTCATTTTTCGGATTTTAAATCGCTTATAACTTTAAAACTATTAACTTATAAGAAACATTTCAGACTTATTTTAGACTACAAACTTATTTTATTTAGAATGTCCCAAAGAATCTAGAAAAAATATTTTTCGGAGGAAAATAGGAGAGATTTTTGAAAGGGAGCACGCCGCACCGGCAGAAAAATCGGATAAACACGCATATTTAACAATTAAAAAAGAACAGTATAAATTAAAGCTAGACGCAATAGTTCTTCAGAATCTGTAAGCTGAAAATTTAGTCTTCAATTTAAATATCTGGCAACCTCAGAAATACTAATATCAATATGAGTTTTTAAGCCTCGAAAATGCGTATTTTCGCATTTTTCAGATTTTAAATCGCCTATAACTCGAAAACTATCAATTTTTGAGAAAATTTACAAGATACCTTTCTTGTTCAGAATGACCGACAAAACTTAAAAATATATGTTCTGAAGCAAAAAAACGTGATCTTTTGTATTTGTTTAAAAAAATTGTTTAAACAATTTTTGCCCAAAAATTCCGTCCGGCACCCTTCAGATTTGTTTAAAGGGGACATTTTCGAATAGGAATCCACAAAGAAACCGAATCAGAAATTTTTCCAGACGGGAGCGGTCTCACCACATGTACTATTATATAAATCAAATTAATAAAAATGCAATAAAATAAATATTTACGTCATTAAAATGACAATATTTCTTAATAGTGCTTTAAAATATTTCAACAAAATTATTTATACAATGCTTTGTAAATATAGATTTTAAAATCTTATGTAAAACTTAATCTATAGAAAATATTTTACCGTCTACTTTCTATCACATATTCTCCTGCCATTGGACGATTTTCATATTTGAACTCTTTATTTTCGTCAAACATGCCAGGTAAATACATTAGGTATTACAGGACTGAAAATAATCAATGGGGTCTTTTTTATTTTTGTTATTTTAGCTAGGCACGCTGACTTTATTTTTCAGTTTGGGGGAAAATGTGAAATTACATTGGAATTTTCTCAAATATGTATGTGTGTGTGTATGCGTGTGTGTGTGTGTGTGTGTGTGTGTGTGTGTGTGTGTGTGTGTGTGTGTGTGTGTGTGTGTGTGTGTGTGTGTGTGTGTGTGTGTGTGTGTGTGTGTGTGTGTGTGTGTGTGTGTGTGTGTGTGTGTGTGTGTGTGTGTGTGTGTGTGTGTGTGTGTGTGTGTGTGTGTGTGTGTGTGTGTGTGTGTGTGTGTGTGTGTGTGTGTGTGTGTGTGTGTGTGTGTATGTGTGTAGACCATTTTCTACGGCCGTAGAAAATAGTTATTTCCACCTACCTCTACCGAAAGTACACTTTTCCAGACCTGATTGTAGGGAGCAAAATTGTACTTTTCCTCCCTAGGGAGGAAAAGTAAAAGTGACGTCATGGTATTTCATTCATGAAATATAACTTATTGACGCTCTGTACAATATCTATTTTCTATTACGTAAGTATCTATACATTTTAACGTTTATTTATAAAGCACCCTGTATTTTGCAGAATGGTAAAAAACAGTAAATTGTTATTTTGATTTAACAATGTTTACATTAATAATTTGACTTATATTTGACAGTTGACAGTTATATTGTACCTACTTGTTAGTTTTAGTTTTAATAAATTTTGTTGGTTAGTTACATAAATAAATTAAGTAAAGATGAAAAATGACTTGTTATTAATTTGAGGAAGGTGGAAAAACCATATGTATAACATGGGAGTAAAGTGCCTTTTCCTCCCTTGAATGATTACAGTAAACTTTATTCTCGGGAGGAAAAGTAGCACTTTCCTCCTTTGTTATACAAATAATTATTTCCCTAACTAGTGCGCAAAGTGATACTTTCACGCACGAGACTGTCGTTGACACGAACGACGCGATAGCGGAGTTCGGGCAAGCAGTCGAGTGCGGGGAAGACACTTTCCGCATGAGTTAGGAACAATATTTTTTCTAGGGCCGTACGTTTGGAAAAAAGCCACAAAAAATAGAGTTATATCAATTTTTATTTAGAAGTGAAAATACACAGATTAATTCTTTGACAAGGTTGTCAAAACCAAACCATAGAAAAAAGTGTTGTGTGATTTGGTAGAATGCGATCTTATCCTTCAAAAAATATGTCACGTATTTCAGCCTGTTTAATTGGAAGGATACTACAAATCTGGCCTCCACATAAGTGGTCTGTAGCTTCTACATGATAGGTGTGAAATTTTAAACATTCTTGCTGTTGATTGGATAGGAAGAGTGGCATAATCTAGCCTCCATGCTAGGTACATCATAGCCTCCATACGGTACTTCCAATATTTAATATTTTATTTATTCAAGTGGACAATAAAGGTAAAACACAAACAATTTTTGTTTCTTACTTGTTTATTTAAACAATAATGTGACATTTTACATAGAAATATGAGTAATTAGGATTAAATAAATGTTTACTTGTCGAATTTTTCCACCGTCTACACACAACAGCTGAACGGAGCCATTAGACCTAACAACATAACGTGAAATAAAATGTGTATTTTAAAACTGTTGGATAAACAGTACCTACAATCAGAAAAACTTACCTTTAAAAAGGTACTCGATTATGAAATAACAAAAATATCAAAAAACACGACGGAATATCAGCTTTTTATGGTGACACAAACACATCACATAACTGACCATATAAAATAAGTGAACGACAACGAACGAACGAACACGAACACAGATTACAGATTCACAGATAGCGCAGGATTTGTCAAAAGTCATGTTCCACCAATCACAAGGCGGACATCAGCGCCTCTGACTAAATGGAAGGAAAATAAATACGATTACATGTTTTTTATTAGAGTGAGCAGGGCATGAACCAAACTTTCAATATACCTAATCGGTTACCACGACGACGATATTGGTTTCCATGACGACGATTCAAAACCATTTTAATTGTCTACTGATCTGACTTTTAAATAATATGTCAAAATAATTTTATTTCATCGAACTATCGCGCTAATTTCATTAAAATATAAACACAATAAGATACATTTGAAATAAATTAGTAAATAATATCTGAATATTAGTTTATTGCATGTATTATAATATACATTACATACATTACATATAACGTGTGATCCAAAATTATTGTCACCATAGGTGGCTCTGAACGACAGAAATAGCTATACAGTTCATGTCTATTCTTAATTCAGATCATACTTTCCAGTTTATGTCAACTTTGCAGTGTACGTCAACTTAACAAAAAAAGTTAGGTTATGTAGAGATGTTGATGGTGGACATTATACAACATCTTGTTTGATTTTATTTATTACTGTTACTTATAATTTTGTTAATTCTTTTTATTTTTGATTAAAGTTCTGTGTTAAAGATTTTGACTAATTTTTTATGTTTTATAATGTTAATCAAAATTAATTGATAAACCAATGATATAAATTCAGATTAAATCAAGACATACGTAATTTTTTGCACGGCTAACTTTGACCCCAATAATTCTTGATCGCTCGTTATTATAATATACATACTATAATGCCATATTAAAATGTCTTTTACTTTCACGCCGTGCGGGAAAAATTGCTTTCACGCACGCTGTGCGGGAAAGTACAACTTTCGGAAACGAAATGCGTGCTTGAAAGTGGCTCTTTTAGCACGGCCGTAGAATAATATTTTTTTCTACGACCGTTTAATAACATGCTCATTATTCGCTAATTTTTCATAGATAATAGCACCCGTTACTGTACCCGTGAGTAATAATTCATTACTCACGGGCTGAAGCTACGCACGGGTCATTACTCACGGGCTGAAGTTAGATTCAAGTGGCGCATGCCACTTTTAATATTAATCGTATGTAAACTGCAAATAAAATTACTTAAACTTGTTTATTTAATAAAATAATTATTGTAATTTATATCAATATTTAACTTCGAAACATTTTTAAAGGAATTTTTAACTGTAACAATGTCAGTATATTATTTGTTTACGTTTATATCTTGTTTACTAAAAATTTTGACGTTTATCATTTATTTTAGTGACAGTGACATTAGCGAATTTTGTTTATGTTAGTTGGAACTTATAACTAATATTGTGTTTATTTTTCAAGTTATATTGTGTTAAATATTATGTTATAACATATTAGTATAGTTATATCATTATATTTATATATAGTTAAATGTAAATATACATTAAAACTATGTATATGAAATACGTCAAC
Organism: Diabrotica virgifera virgifera; assembly: GCF_917563875.1. Lineage (NCBI taxonomy): Eukaryota > Metazoa > Arthropoda > Insecta > Coleoptera > Chrysomelidae > Diabrotica > Diabrotica virgifera. The sequence continues at coordinate 109,351,363 of NC_065449.1, read as the reverse complement.
CGAAAACAGCCATTTCCTATTTATTAGATTCATTGACAGTAGGTACAAATTTAAACTTATAATTTTTCGGAAACGAATAGAACTTATATTGACTATTTGTAGTTCTATTTTTACAATAAATAAGAATTTGGTAATAGTAGGCAACTAATTATTCGGCCACGTACTAGGGGTAAATATCATTTAGGTATTTTTGTAAATTATTATAATTTAAATCTCGAGTAGTTGATAATTAAATTTTTTACTAATTAAAATAAAAAAAGTTCGTAGCAAAAGTATAGTATTCTACTCGCATGTAATGGCTATTTAATGCCGAAAGGCGCTTTTACCATGGGGGTGGTTGCCACCCCATCTCGGGGGTGGACATATTTTCATATTTTGACCACAATAGTTGGTAAAATATTCGTTCTAAGCAAAAAACGTTATATACATTTTTTTGATAAAATTAATAGTTTTCGATTTATTCGCTATCGAAAATGTTAGTTTTATATCGAAAAAATTAATGTTTTTAATAAGTTTTGTGCTAATAACTCCAAAAGATTTTGATTTATCAAAAAAACTTTCATTAAAAAAATGTACCTTTTAAAAAAATAAACAAAGCCGTGTTTTTTATTTTTTTAAGACCAATATTAATCGAGCTATACTTTATTACATGTTAGCTCTTCTTTGTCAGATGCTAAATATTGTGGTTTCAAAGTCAAAAGTCGGGAAAACTATTTTAAAGTATTCAAAAATATCTATCTCCAGAAATCAAAAAAAGTCTCTCGCTCAAAATTAAGTGACATAATGAAAAGAATGTCAATCCCTATTTTTTTCAGCGAAAAAGTGATCGAAAGCAACCTGCTAATCACCACCCTAATTAAAATTATTCATTGACCTTCTTTGGTATTCTTTACTTATGTATTAATTATAGGTTCTAGAAGTTTGACCGGCTTAGAATAAATAGTTTAAAAAAAATGGAGTTAAACGGGAATAACGAATTTTTGCAGTTTGGGAAAAAATGGCTTTTTCTTCAGAATAGAAAAATTAAAATCAGAGATACGAAAAAATGTTTGAATATGAAATTGTAGCATGTTTAATTTCCAAGAAACTGGTTTGCAAAATTTTTTTCTACGGCAAAAATTGAGTGAGTTATTGACAATTAAATCTTGTAATAACATGCAAAAAGCACCTTTACCAACCCTTTCAAACTCACCTCTTTTTGCGACTGAGGAATTTAAAATTATTTAATGCTAATAGACTTATATATCTTGTACAAACCTACAAAATTCTTTGTTACCAAACTTTCTAAGATAAAAAATTTAAAAAGTAACGGTTAAAAAATCAATACATTTTTTTGAAAAAAAAAAGATAAATTCAATTGAAAGCATAATAATGTAAGTTAGCGGTGTTTTTAGTCATTGGCTTTATTCATTTTTCTTTATTTATTTATGTAGTATTATTAGTTTCTAGAAGCTTGACTGGCTTAGAATGATCAGTTTAAAAAACCTGGAGATAAAAGCGAACAACAAATTTTGAAGTTTGGTAAAAAATGCCATTTTTTTTTCAGAATAGAAAGACTAGCATCAAAGATACGAAACAAATGTTTATAAATGTGAAATTGTACGTTATTTAATTCCCAAGACTTTGGTTTGAAAAATTTTTTTCTATGGCAAAAATTGCGAGAATAGTCAATGAGTATGTATATCGAAAAACATTGATTTTTTCGATATAAAACTAACATTTTCGATAGCGATTAAATCGAAACTATTAATTTTATTAAAAAAATGTATAGAACATTTTTTGCTTCAAATTAATGTTTTTATCAGCTTTTGCGGTCAAAATATAATAAAAAATTTCCACCCCCGAGATGGGGTGGCAACCACCCCCATAGTAAAAGCGCCTTAAGGCATTATATAGATTTTGATCCTTGAACTATCCACTATTTATTATTAAATTTTTGAGCAAATCGATCCATTCTGTAAAAATTGCGAGGTGAAAAGCTTCGATTCCTGGACTAATTCCGAACAAAATTCAAAAACTCCAAGAAGTATGCTATTACAACTTTTTCCGAGAAAGAACTTGCATTTTTATTCTTACGATAATCCATGAAACGGTTGTATGCATAGTTATTTTTGTCTCTGGGTTTTGTTGGCAATAAATCTAATGAAACATTATTCACTACTTCCATCAGTTCTGGAGGGGTACCAGGAATCGGACAGTAATGATCACTCATGATTAAATTGGTAATTTTGCTTTTCAGAATGATTACAATCACAGAAAACACGAAAAAACCCCAAAAATACTTCCAGAAATAAACAAACGCTTTAAATTTGACAATTCAATATTTTTGTTTCTATAGTTACAAAACCTGTATTTGGTGGCATCACGAATATTTGTGTCAAAATAATAATTATGTCTATTTGAAAATTTAAACATGTTTATTTTAACATAATTTAAATGTTCCATTTTCGGAAAAATAGTATGTATATCTTGTAGGAAAAGCCACATTCCCGGACTCTATAGCCTTATTCCGGCTTGCGCCTCGACGGCAATCTTTACATCGTCCGGGAATGTTAAGCTTTTTCTAGTAAGTACACAATGCACTATTATTTAAAAGTATGTAAATTTAACTGTAAACGATCTGTTTCTATGCTTTATCAAAAAAAAAGAAATTACATATCTTAAAAATGTCGTAATTTTGTTCTAAATATTTTTGAACAGTTTACAAAGATACTTGACATTAAACTTATTAACCTTTAACTGGTCCGGCGTCGTCTAACAGGCGATTCATAATTTTTAATTATTTTTTATTGGAAACTGGCACCGCCCACAGGCAAGTCGTTCTATCTAATCCTAAAACTACTTAAGCTTAAGAAGTGGGTGTATTTGAGACAAGTTTCTCTCAGTTACTAAAAAGTTGTCCCAACAATTAGATCAAGAGTAGTTTCTCAGACGACGCCGGAACGTGTGTGTTACTTTTTTATGTTCATACTTAGAGTTCAAGAAGAACAAGAGGACAATCAGACAGACCAAGTGCAGGATGACAAACTACCTGTGCTTGCGTTTCAAAAAGCCTGTTTATTTGGGATGTACAAAACCACTACCTATGTAAAAATTGCATATAAAATTGGTAAAGTTTGACTGATGCTGGAAACAAATTTTTTTATCGATTTTTATTTTACCTAGTTTTTTGTCTCGTGTGCAGTTTGAGCATTTATAACTATAGTCTGTTCGCTAAACTCAGACGCAACTTTGTAGATATTTTAGTCGGTAATTTTGCCAATTTTAGTAAAATTGGCAAAAAATAATTACTAAATAGTGAATAATTACTAAATAGTTAGTAATTTTGCAAATTTTTGCAAAATTGGCAAAAAACAAAAAAAATTATCGACTAAAATATCTAGCCAGTTGCGTCTGAGTTTAGCGAACCGACTATAACTAGTTTTGATGGGAAATAAGCCACAATTTTACTAAAAAAATTATTTTATTAACGATTCGACGCCCAAATTGGGTGTCGTTGACACACAAAATACCGTTGACACCGTTGTTAAAATACAAAGAATATTAATGAATTTATTAATATTTTTTATGTTTTGACAACGACACCCGATTTGGGCGTAGAAACGTTAATCAAAATATTTTTTTAATAAAATTGTGGCTTATTTACCATTAAAACTAGTTAGTTGCAAAAACGCCACAAGAAAATAGCTTCAGAACAACATTGAACATTTATCCTAGCAATACTTTTTTTTCATGTTGTTTTCTATATTTTTTTTTATTTACTTTACAAAACCATGTATTTTTCACAAATATTTGTACGGATTTAAGTTTTATTTTAATATTTGTTTTAATTCAAATGGCACCCAAATCTAATACGTTCACTTTTATATAAATATATCAGGGTATCCTTGTAGCATTTATTCTTAATAAAAAAAATTTTTGAGTGTTGTTTTGCTTTTTTGAAAACAGTTGTTTCGCAGACGACGCCGGACCAGTTACGCTACTGCTACAGTACCGAACCAGTTAAGGGTTCAAACATCAAACTTGCAATGTACGCAAAGGATACATTTAAATTATAAAAGAAACATCAAGATCTATTAACAAGAACCGGAGATATTTATCGCTCGGTCGAATCGTTCTTTTCCAACTTGCAACTTTTTCGAATATAAAAAGTAATTTTTCCAAAACATCCAAAACGTAAGTGAAATTGTTTTTAACCTAAAAGTGGCAAACTTTTTGCAATCAAGTTTTACAATTTGGGAAATAGCTTTTCCTAACTCCTTTTAAATTCATTAGATTGTGCTATTCGTAGAATAAATTTAATTTTTTGGGTTATTGCAAAAAAATCTACGAGGATGCATCGATGGGATGATTATGAGGTCAGGAGGCTTATCACCGAGGCAATTTGGATTTTTCAAAAGAACAGCACGATTGTTGCAATGTATTTAATACGCTGCAGTGGAACGAGGTAATGAAGGCAATGGAATATCCTGGTTACCTGATAAATGTGGTGGCGGAGTATCTGTCCGAGAGAAGAATTATCGTGAAGAAGGGATATAGACAACCTGTGACGGCAGGGGTTCCTCAGTGATCTATCTTTGGCCCGACGCTATGCAACTTGGTATCGGGTTCGACGGGGTTATGAACTATGAATACGGAGAGGGTACCACCCACTTCACAATCGTGGATGACCTCGCTCTGACAGTGGCGCGGGTTGAGCCAGATCTTAAATTGGATGAAATTGCACGAACAGAAACTCGCTGTAGAGAAAGCCGAAGCCTTCATTATGAGGCGGAAAAGAAATAGGCTAAGGGTGGAACTAAAATGTTTTGGGGCGTGTCTAATACCCAAGAAACTCATAAAATACCTGGAAGTGACGTTGCACTAGAATTGAAAGTTGGGAAAATGTTAGGGACCCAAATTTGCTTGTGTTATGGGATGCCCTTACACGGTGTTATTTAGTCGGTTATCCTCTTTGCAACACCAGTCTAGAGTGAGATACCAAACTACAGGAGGCTCATTACATGAGTGGACAAGTGAACAAAGGTTTTCTGCTAGTGGCATACGACTAAAGGACTGTATCTGCGGCTGCCTTGTGAGACATCACTGGATGTGGTCCGTTGCATGTGTTGGCGGTGGAAAGAAAAGAGCTACGGGAGAGAAGAGACCTAGAACTTACTACGCCCGAAAGAATACAGGAAAGGCAACGATCAATAATTGAAAGATGGTAAGAAGAATGGAACAAAACGAAGGATGTTGTACAGTGTGCAAAATGCTGATCCGAACCTAAGAAATTAAGTGGACTCTGGCAAAGGCGACTGGCTTATTTCCTACCGCAGGTGCTCATAGGATACTGGTGTTTTAGGACGTACGTCTCTTAGTTCGAAAAGGCTGACACAGATGACTATCTATACTGCAGACACCCGGACAATGTGATACATTCTAGAAAGAAACGGAGTGGAAAGAGAGACAGTTGGAAAATTTGAAAGAGTGAAAGAAATGAAGAGAATTATTGAAAATAAAGCAGGTTGGACTAGTGTACATAACTAATTATATCCGTGCGGTCATCAATGAGAAGAAAAACAGCTGGAGCAATGGCAAAGATGGGATAAATATAAAATATATGTCGTAAGTTGAAGGTAGAGGGAATAGGTACGTTTTGAAAAGAAGCGAACAAGTGAGTCAGATTGTGTGAGTCAGACTTTGAGAAACAGGAAAAATTCCGTAAAATAAAAAAAATCACAACTTATGGGACAAGTAGAAAAAGGAAAAAGGGATAAGCAACCTTCTTGCTGAAAGTCTGTGTGAAATAGGGGTAATTCTTTTTGCTTAGTTACTTACTGCCTAATAGTATACTGTATCCCCGTGCAGCTATAAAGTGCACTTTATTGTTCGCACAGGCATAAAGGATTCACCGGGAATTTCAAAACTTTTTTGCATTTTCATTTTTTATGTTTTAAAGGAGCAGATGTTTATTTACGTTTGACATCATTACCCTACGGTAATATTGCCTACTCCACTTCATAAATTTTCTGAATTTTTAAAAATATTTAGATGTGAACATCATAATAAAATATGTAGTGTGACATAAAAGTTTGTACGTACCTTGCACACCTGGGCATGCGTAAAGGTTTGACTCGGGCGACTTACAAACACTCGGGACAGAGGCCCTCATTTTCAGAGTAGCCGTCAGCCATAAACATCTACTTAATGCCGTTACTACTATATTACTAACTATTATTTCTCTGGATTAAATTAGGGAGATTGAGATATCTCACTTTCATTGATAAAAGACATATGAGTTTGAATGTTACTTTCACATTTGTTTTTCTCTCACTATTTTTATAAAATATGGCACCACTCTAGCATATCGTTTATTTGGAAGAAGAGGGTTGCATCTCAAGATGTTAAAAGTTTTTTTGTTGCATCAATAGCTTCCAAACACTGTCTTTTACTATGGAAAAAATAGTTACATGTGTAAGTATCCTTCTCTCCGAGAGATGGCAGATGTAACTCTTTGGCCTTTCCCAAATTGTTTCTACTGAACATTATTCGCTTAGAGGAGATAGTTATACCGTGGAATGATAATTTAATTTAATTAAAAGGATGATTTATTTTTGGTATATAGTTATAAGTAAAGATATACCCATTTTTCTTAAAAATTATAACACTAAAAGTGAACAGTATGTTTTGATAGAAGGATACTTTCTTAGTTGTAACATTTTTTTCGATAATACATCATAAAAAGGAAGCAATATAGTTTGCGTAAAAAGTAATTTTGTGAAATGTAACCTTATTTTTTAAACTTATTTTCTTGTGAAGTTAATACCAATAATGTTGCTTAAAGAAATATTTTTTAAAAAAGTGGGAACAGCTGAAGCTAAAAAAGGATTGATGTCTTTAATAAAGAAAAGCGATGTGTTTCTGAATACTATTTAAATTTTCCCAAAAATGTGTAAAGAAAAAGCAAAAATATGTAGTTATTATTATTGCTTTGTGCTTCATTTGGTGTTGTATAATGGATACGAACTACTGAGTTAGTATTTTTAATATTTTATTAAATCATAATTGATATAATGCCATTTTTAATAATACTTTATTAATACAATTTATAAAATGTAACTTTTTGAGCAAACGCAGTGTTTTAAAAAGATAATATTTCTTTATTCAAGAAGGTTTTATCGAAGTTTTTTTCTAAACCTGATATACTAAAGGCCGGTTTCACAAAGTAAAGTTAACTTGTGGTTAAGAGATAACCAGAGGTTCCCCCATTATAATATATTGGGGTAACCTCTCGTTATATCTTAACTTTACTTTGTGCAACCGGCCGTAAAAAAAGAAATTCTAGTCACAGCGATCAAAGGATCAGAAATATATCATACTCAATCATTAAATCCTATAATATCAATAAACACTGCACAAAATAAGTGAAATAAACTAATGCGAATTTTAAAACCGTTCTACTGAAAAAGTGAACATTCATAGTTGTAACCCATTCTTCCAAATGAACGGTATGTTTGAAAATAATCAATGAAACGCTTTACATTTTGCTACTTGTGAAAAGCACGTTATTGGCACATCATTCCAGTTCGTGCGAGATTGCGAAATTAAATTAGGATTGTCTTATTCCCAACATATCACATGTCAGTTCTTATTAATGGAATTACACGTCGCTCTGGCTACTTCAGCGTTCAGCCTACAATATATTAGTGATGTACAAGACCGTTATTAGATTAGGGCTACAAGATTTATTCGGCGATAAATTTTGTAAGCAAATCTGAATCACATTTATATTATTCAAAGTATTTAAGAAGAAATTTAATTAAAATCTAGTGCAGTGAACGGTTTGTGTAATATTAGTCGTGCATATGACAGTTTTCTGCTGATAATTTTTTTGCTCAGAATTCACAGGGTGATTGATTAGTGGGGTAAAGCTCAATAGATTCGCTATAGTAATAGATATCAATAAAAGTTAATAACAAAAATTGTAGACAACTTTGAGATTCATATTAAAAATTAGTTAGAATGTTACAGGGTATTCGATAACCTAGTGGCAGTGCAGACTTATATATATATATATATATATATATATATATATATATATATATATATATATATATATATATATATATATATATATATATATATATATATAAAAAAAGGAAATTTAATCTTTGCAGATAAGCTAAATAGTAAACTCTTAAATATTGGGGAAATCTGCAAGAAAGACTCTAATGAGTATCAATTGTTTCGCCGAACGTTTTCGCCAAAGAGAATTAATTTGGCTTCTTCAGGGCTGAAAGAGAAGAAATTATAATTAGCTACCATATATTACCTACTAAAAAACACTGGAAATCTTACCGTAACTTAGAATTGTAGAGTTAGGATGTTAAAAAAAAACCTTAGCTAGTAACAACATATTGGTTTTTTTTTGTTACTTTTAGAAAAAAGTTACTGTTAGAAATGTATGGTAGCTGTGAACTTGAGACGCAGAAGTGTACCCAAGGGTAACCGAAAAAACCCAATGCAACTACATTTTGAAGGAATTAATTCTTTGAGTTGTCGGCAATAACTAAATTTTTTGATTGTTAAAAAGTTCACATGTGAGGTTCTGTTTTACCAGAACGCATGCGCTGACATGTCAAAGTAGTTCTTATGATTCTTTATAATGTCGTTAAGGTTCATTGGTGTAACAAGATGAAATTAATTACCAGTTTAGGGTAATATTATTATTTCAGATTTTTCTTATTAAAAAATTGTTTTATATATTATATTGTTCATGTGATGTTATTCTAATATCTTATTGAGATGTATATAAGAAAAGCAAGGGAATGTTATCTTTTCTTTAAAATTAATGAAAATTATTATTTAAGTAGGTTAGTTATTAATGGATAAATCAGTCAAGTTAGTTCTCTGTGATGTTACACTTTTCTTGGTATCGGATTTAAGTAAGAAGTGGTATATATTGCTTATATATACCAGCAATATATACCACTTCTTACTTAAATCCGATACCAAGAAAAGTGTAACATCACAGAGAACTAACTTGACTGATTTATCCATTAATAACTAACCTACTTAAATAATAATTTTCATTAATTTTAAAAAAAAGATAACATTCCCTTGCTTTTCTTATATACATCTCAATAAGATATTAGAATAACATCACATGAACAATATAATATATAAAACAATTTTTTAATAAGAAAAATCTGAAATAATAATATTACCCTAAACTGGTAATTAATTTCATCTTGTTACACTAATGAACCTTAACGACATTATAAAGAATCATAAGAACTACTTTGACATGTCAGCGCATGCGTTCTGGTAAAACAGAACCTCACATGTGAACTTTTTAACAATCAAAAAATTTAGTTACTGCCGACAACTCAAAGAATTAATTCCTTCAAAATGTAGTTGCATTGGGTTTTTTCGGTTACCCTTGGGTACACTTCTGCGTCTCAAGTTCACAGCTACCATACATTTCTAACAGCAACTTTTTTCTAACAGTAACAAAAAAAAACCAATATGTTGTTACTAGCTAAGGTTTTTTTTTAACATCCTAACTCTACAATTCTAAGTTACGGTAAGATTTCCAGTGTTTTTTAGTAGGTAATATATGGTAGCTAATTATAATTTCTTCTCTTTCAGCCCTGAAGAAGCCAAATTAATTCTCTTTGGCGAAAACGTTCGGCGAAACAATTGATACTCATTAGAGTCTTTCTTGCAGATTTCCCCAATATTTAAGAGTTTACTATATATATATATATATATATATATATATATATATATATATATATATATATATATATATATATATATATATATATTAATGTGATATTCAAAGATCGGTGTGCTCAAAGCACTTGATTAGATAATTAACTAATTAATTAAATTTAATTTTAATGATGCACTTATGATTTAATCACACTATTTAATGCTCTAATCTCAGGGTTTTATATTCTCGTGCTTCAATATCTCCTTTGCTTTACATATGATAAATAAGGTCAAAGATTAACGGAATAAAACACATATATGGTACAAAAGCATCTATTGAAATAAATTCACCCTCAAAATATCCTCTAAAAATAATATCTCCTATTCTGATTATTGAAATAACCCTACCACTATCTAAAGTACTTATTGAAATTTGCGTTATGAATAATTCTACAAAAAAAATAAAACTGTCTCTCGGATGATGAGTTGTCCAAATTCTTGTCTCTGGTCGCCTACAATTTACTCTTAGCAGCCCCCTATGTAGTCAGCAATCTCGCAACAAATTATTGCAAGCCTATTGTCATTAATGACCCCCTACAGATGCACGTATCTTTCAAAAAACAATGCTAGCCTTTTCTCCTCTCGATAAACTGAATCTATTTCTCGTTCCGGCATGCAACGGTGACTCTTGGAATATAAGTAGAACAATATAACTTACAATGCTTTACGTGATGAGCTTCCGTCAGGACACTTATTTCAACAAACTCACAACTATTCACTTATCTGCCTTACTACTTCAGGAGACTCTCAGAGATCACCACTAGTCGACTTAACGATCATTTAACAACTGACTCTTCTTCCACCCTCTAACATTTCGCTAAACTCCCATTCTTCATACCTAGCCCCTCCTTTTTCCTTCTTCACCAATCCGAGTTCCTCAATTTTATCCCCATCTACCTTTCAGATAACAAACACCAATTTTCCCTACCATTAGAAATTTCCTAAAACTAATTACATGCCAATCGGTTTTTTTTTCCTTTCTTAATATCTAAACAAAGATTACATTCATTTAAATTTCTAAATACAATTGTTCCCTCGCCGCAAAAGTCCATTTGGGAAACCCGGTCTCATTGTCCAAACACATAACCACTTTCTTATCATACTAACTGTACAAAGAAAATACTTAATCCCTATTTAAATTTTGTTTACCTACGGCCATCCAAAGATAATTGACTTTCATTTCTTCGAAATGAATTTTGGTATATTTTTATTACATGTTTTAACTTTTCTAAAATATTAAGATCGAAACCATATTAATTCAAATTTTACATATCTTAACAACTCCCCGCCATTTGATTTGCCGAAAAAATTCTGTTATTTATTTAAATGACACAAGTTTTTTTTTAGGATCAAATTATTCCATTATGTTACCAAACTCTACTCATGATACTTATAAATGTCGTGAATGTTAAAAATACCCCGTATCTTGCCTGTCTCTATATGCGCTAATTCATAACTATTTACCCCATTTTCCGTATTGACCCTATATGGACCTTCAAATACCGGCATCAATTTAGCACAAATACCATTTTGTAAATTGGACACCCTCAGTGCCCTCACTAAAACTTTATCCCCTTTCTGGAATGTAACCGGCCTTCTTCTTCGGGTCCTCTCTTGCCTTTGGAGATATTTCTCTCCACTTCGTCTCAATCTTCGTTGAACCACCTCGATCACTTCTTCGTATTGTCTGGGGGCGGTGTCTTCCCACGGTCTCGTAGGCATTGTTCCTTTCATTACATATAAAGGCGTCTCCTTGGTAACCGTATTTGGTGCACAGTTCAAATACGTCTCTATTTCAAACACTTTTCTGTCCCAATGTCGATGATGTTCTTCCGCAGCAATTCTTAGAAATTTTGTGACTTCTTGTATAAAACGCTCTGATGGGTTGCTCTGTGGATGTCGGATGCTTACAAATTTTGTATTTATGCCTCTCTCTCTTAATTCCCCTTTAAAACGGTCATTCCTAAAGTATGTCGCATTGTCCAACAAAATATTGTCTGGTCTTCCCACTGTTTCGATAAAATCGTCTATCTTCCGAAGTATTTCAGCTCCTTTCGTGGTTCTACATGGGTACAGTTTTAAATACTTTGAGAAAACATCCACCATAACTAATATGTGTTTATTCCTCTGTGTTGTCGTTATTAAATCGCTCAACATATCAATGGCGACAATATCCAGTTTCTTCCGAGCTATGACGTTTTTTGTGATGTTTTCGTTTTTGAAATTCTTACTTTTACACTTTTGGCATGTCTCGCAATTTCGAGTCATCTCTTTGGCTATTGTATAGTCCTGTCGACAAATGTAGTTCTCCCTGAACATAAGCCACACCTTCCTGCTTCCAATGTGTCCGTTGTCACAGTGTAATTTTGCTAAAATTTCTTTTGCCATCTGTTCCGTGATTACATATAGTTCTTTACCATCGACCCTCTTAAAATATAAGTTATCTTCTTGTTCGGCCCTTTGCTTTTCTCTTTCATCCAGTTGTTCCTGATTTTCCCTGATCTGAGCCAAAGAAAATAAGCCTGCTTCTTCTCTCATTATGTTCATGCCAACGTGGAGAGTTTTGTGGTCCTCTTTGCGGAATTGTTCATCTCTCGTCAACGCATCAGCCAAGATATTGTCAGTTCCTTTGATATATTTAAATTCAAAATCATACTCTTGAAGTAAAAGAATGCCCCTATGAATTCTATTATTTACCAGCCTATTTTTCATTATATGTACCAAAGCTGCATGGTCTGTTTCAACGGTGAATTTTGCCCCTAGTAGGTAAAACCGTAATTTATTTACACAAAATAACACACTGGCGAACTCTAATTCAGTGACGCTGTACTTTCTCTCATATGTTTTGGTTACACGGGAGACAAAACAGATTGGCACCTCTACATCGTCTTGGATCTGTGATAACACCCCTGCGAATTTTGTTATGGAAGCATCGGTCCGGAGAATGTAAGGTTGATCATATCTTGGGTGGTGTACTCTTACAGCTGTGGAGAAAGCTCCTTTTAAATTTTTGAAAGCCATTTCTTGTTCCGTTCCCCATTTCCACCTAACATTTTTCTTAAGTAATGCTATCAACGGTATTTCTTTTGTGCTGATGTCTGGTATTATTTTTTTGAAATAGTTTACCATTCCCAAAAATCCCCGCAATGTTTTTAAATTGGTTGGCCTAGCGTAGTTATTTATAATTTCGATTCTATCTTCTGCAAGACTAATCCCTTTTGTGTCTAATTTGAATCCTAAATACAGTATTTCCTTTTGGAAAAACTGACACTTTTGAATATTTAATTTCAATCCCGCTTGATCCAGTTCTTCTAGCACAGTGTGAATATGTCGTAGATGGCTTGTTATATCTGGTGAGAAAATTAATAAATCATCTATGTAATGTACAACAAATTCTTCATGCCTATTTAAGATTGTGTTCAATGCGCGAACCAAAGCAGCGCATGCACTCTGTAGGCCAAATGGTACCACCCTAAATCGGTATACCACTCCGTCGATCGAAAAAGCGGTATAATTTCGACATTTCTCTGCCAAAGGTATTAACCAAAAACTATGTTTCAAATCGATTTTGGAAAAAATGTGTGACCCTGTGATTCGTCCAAATATGGCTTCGATGTTCAAAGGCGCTTCGTATTGCGCGATTGTGTGTGAATTAATGTTTCTTGCATCTAAACATAATCGCAAATCACCACTCGATTTTTTAACGCATACTATCGGGTTGATATATGGAGAGTCACATCTTTCTATCACCTTGTCTTTGATCATTTTTTCAATTTCCTGTCCGACGCTTTGCCTGTATTTATACGGGATTGGATATGTCTTGGATTTAAAATTTTATAAGTTTTTAACTTTAAAAGAATGTTCATAATTTTTAGCCACTCGGCTTTCTTCATTAATCAAATCTCCATAACTTTCTAGAATCTTCTCTACTTCCTTTTCCATATTTTCTCCACATTTTAATTTTCTTTCATCCTCATTTTGTTCGCATGTGTTCACTGTCCATAATATTTCTTCATAAAATTCTGGATTCTCGTCCATTATTGCCATTTCTTCTCTGTCCTCATCCTTTATTTCTTCTTCTGTTTCTTTTTTATCTTCAATTTCCATTTGGTATCCCGAGCACCATGTTTCTACTGCTTTCATTTCTCTTATGAGAACTTCCTTTTCTTCCTGCTTCCTTTCTGTTTTATCGTCGATTGCCGACAATTCTTCCGTATCTTCGATTTCCTGTCTTTCTCTTGTATCCACCGTGTTTTCCTTCTTTCTTTTTGAACTCTTCTTCTTTTTCTTCCTTCTTTTTTTTTTCTGGTTGATTTTTTTCTTGTACTTTCGGTTTTTCCTCTACAGTCATATTGATTTCTTTATGTTTTTCCTGTTCATTTATCTTTTCAACAATTATTTTCCTCTCTATTTCCGTTTCTTCTTCTATGTTGTCTGGTTCTGCTCTGATTTCCAGTTTATTCTCCGAAAAATTTATGGTGATATGTTTTTCACTCAATTCATCAATTCCCGCTATCATATCATGGTTTAAATCTTCGATCACCACACATTGCATAATATAGTATTTGTCTCCCACTCTGATCTGCACTCCCAAACCTTCATTTACTGTCGTCAATTTTTTGTTGTTTGCACCCACTAAAACAACCCTAGGAATTTTATACACAAATCTGTCCAAATTTAATTCTTTTACTAGTTTCTTATTGATTAACGATATCTCCGATCCAGAATCAATCAAAATTTTAATCGCTTTATGTTTTATAAATGCATCTAAAAATATTAAATTGGAATTAGAACTTTGTCTTTCATTTCCCGCCAACTGTATAAACTCTCTCGGATGACAAAATATACCGGAGAGTTGTTTATGTTTGTTCAGTGGATGCTTTATTGAAAATCCTGTCTGGATTCATTGCATATATCTTCTTCCTCGTTTTCTATTGTTACATGATTCATCTCCCTTCTATTTTGTCGTTGGAAATTCTGATTGTTTCTACCGTCCCTTTGTTCGTTCGTATTCCTAGTCGGAGGATTTTGTGCATCTCTTGTTTCTGTTGTGATTTTCATATGTTCTATTTTTTGCGTGATTCCTGTTATCATAATTTTGTTGTCTATTGTAATTTTGGTATTCTCTCGGCCTATCTTCGTTTGTTGATTGGGCATGTCGGTTTCTCTGGTCATAATTTGATTGATACCTTCTTGCCGGTCCATTATATTGTTCATGTTGTCTTCTGTTTCGCATTTCTCTTCGTTTTGCTTCCCTTACTTGAAGGAATTGGCACAAACTATCAATATCTTGATAGTTTCTCAAAATCACGTGGTCCTCCAGCGTTTCTTCGAAATGTCTGCTTATCATTTCTACCAGTTGTTCGGTAGAGTATTTGTAGTCTAGATATTTGGAATTGTTATATATCTGCAAAGCATATCTTTCCTCCGATATTCCCATTTTCTCGTGATATCTTCCATTCTGTAGCTCTTGGTTGATTTCCCTCTGTTTAACTTTCCCCCAGAAATAGTTGAGAAATTTATTTTCGAAATCTGTCCAATTTTCAAACTCATCTTCTTTACTTTCATACCATAACGCTGCTTCTTCTTTCAGATGGTTTCTAATTGTTTCTTTGCAGTCGTCAAAATATCTAATATGTTGCAATTTGGTTCTCAAATTTTTAACAAATGGTACTGGGTGTGTTTTTCTAATATCCCCGCCAAATTGTATTTTCGCGTCGCTTGTACCATGGATAATCATTTCCCTTCTTTCTCCACAATTCTGTTGATTCTTGAGTTCCGCAAATTGTTTTTCGTTTTGCTTAAATTTTTCTTCTATTTCTCGCCTGTCTTCTTGTATTGCATTTTCAAATTTGCTTTCTAACTGTTCTAATTCCATCTTCTGCACATTCTTAATATCCTTCATTTTAGTTTCTATTTCTTCTCGTTGCATCTCCAGTTTCCTTTCTGTTTCTTCTCTAACTTTTTCTAAACAGGCTTTCATTTCATTTTCATATTTTTCCAAACGCTTTTTCAATTTGCCATCATTCTCTTCCAATTTCTGTTCTATTCTCTGTGATATTTCTCTTTGTGTTTCTTTCATGGCTCGTTTTGATTCCTGTTGATTTTCTTGCATTGTCCTTTTTGTTTCCTGTTGATTTCTATCCATTTGTTGTGACTGGAGTTGCATCAGTTGCAATAGTTTCTCTATTCCTGTTAATTCCTGTTCTTTTCTCTCCATAATCGTTGTATCTCCTTCATTATCCAATCCTTCTTCAACAATTTTTTCCTCTTCTCTGTTTTCTTGCATTTTGCTTTGCCTCCTTGTGGTCGACATGTTGTTTCTTTTCGTTACTGTTTTCTTTGTCCCCGCCAAATGTGAAATTTTACAACACTCTATAAGTTGCAGAACACGACAAATATTTCTCCCCAAATTTAATAAATTTTCGCCACAAATATCAAATATGCAATCAGTAAATTTCAAAATAAATATCAAATGTACGATTGGTAAAAAAAAATCAAATAATTCAATGGCAGTAAATATCCAATACCTACGATCAATCCATAAATCAAAATTATTTTTACACCTGGAAAAATTGTCAAATTATCTCTGGATCACCTGTAGTTATTCCTTATCTCTTTCCCTACCATCAAATGCAAAGCTGCGATATTTTTAAGCCACCACGTTCTGGGCTCCAGTTAATGTGATATTCAAAGATCGGTGTGCTCAAAGCACTTGATTAGATAATTAACTAATTAATTAAATTTAATTTTAATGATGCACTTATGATTTAATCACACTATTTAATGCTCTAATCTCAGGGTTTTATATTCTCGTGCTTCAATATCTCCTTTGCTTTACATATGATAAATAAGGTCAAAGATTAACGGAATAAAACACATATATGGTACAAAAGCATCTATTGAAATAAATTCACCCTCAAAATATCCTCTAAAAATAATATCTCCTATTCTGATTATTGAAATAACCCTACCACTATCTAAAGTACTTATTGAAATTTGCGTTATGAATAATTCTACAAAAAAAATAAAACTGTCTCTCGGATGATGAGTTGTCCAAATTCTTGTCTCTGGTCGCCTACAATTTACTCTTAGCAGCCCCCTATGTAGTCAGCAATCTCGCAACAAATTATTGCAAGCCTATTGTCATTAATGACCCCCTACAGATGCACGTATCTTTCAAAAAACAATGCTAGCCTTTTCTCCTCTCGATAAACTGAATCTATTTCTCGTTCCGGCATGCAACGGTGACTCTTGGAATATAAGTAGAACAATATAACTTACAATGCTTTACGTGATGAGCTTCCGTCAGGACACTTATTTCAACAAACTCACAACTATTCACTTATCTGCCTTACTACTTCAGGAGACTCTCAGAGATCACCACTAGTCGACTTAACGATCATTTAACAACTGACTCTTCTTCCACCCTCTAACATTTCGCTAAACTCCCATTCTTCATACCTAGCCCCTCCTTTTTCCTTCTTCACCAATCCGAGTTCCTCAATTTTATCCCCATCTACCTTTCAGATAACAAACACCAATTTTCCCTACCATTAGAAATTTCCTAAAACTAATTACATGCCAATCGGTTTTTTTTTCCTTTCTTAATATCTAAACAAAGATTACATTCATTTAAATTTCTAAATACAATTGTTCCCTCGCCGCAAAAGTCCATTTGGGAAACCCGGTCTCATTGTCCAAACACATAACCACTTTCTTATCATACTAACTGTACAAAGAAAATACTTAATCCCTATTTAAATTTTGTTTACCTACGGCCATCCAAAGATAATTGACTTTCATTTCTTCGAAATGAATTTTGGTATATTTTTATTATATGTTTTAACTTTTCTAAAATATTAAGATCGAAACCATATTAATTCAAATTTTACATATCTTAACAATATATATATATATATATATATATATATATATATATATATATATATATATATATATATATATATATATATATATATATATATATATATATATATATATATATATATATATATATATATATATATATATATATATATATATATATATATATATTTTAAATAGAGCACCCCTTATTTTATTTAATATTCGAAATCTCCTTAACTGTTCCATCACAAAAATATAAAGGTTTGTTATGTTATACAGGGTATGTACAAAGTTAAAACCAATTTTATATGAAAATCGTAACAAGTCCAACTCCTTTTTATATTTAATGCCAAAATTTTCAAAAATTAATTTAATTTTTATATAACACTACCTATGTCTAAATTTACTAGTTTTCGAGATATTTTTATTTTTCGGAGCAAATTATAAATTAGGTGTCTGACTTTTTTCAAATTTTAAGTAAGCCATGACTGAATTGTCTAAAACTGACAATACATGATTACTGATTATCAATCCGGTTCTCAATGCAAAAATGTAGCAACTAAAGAAATAAATACAATTTATTATTAAGAAATTTTACAAAAAAACACAACCACAACATACAACATTTTTAAAACATCTAAAAACCACTTTTTTAGGTAAATGTAACAAATGTAACAAATAAAGCAAGAAAAGTAATTTATTAGTATTAAATTTTACAAAAAAAACACAAACACAAAATACAATATTTTGTGAAGACAATTAAAAACTAGTTTTTTATGTAAATGAAAAAATGTAACAAATAAAGCACGAAAAATAATTTATCAGTAATAAATTTTATTAAAAAAAACCTAAACCCAAAATACAGTCACACCTGCTTATTAGAATACCGGTTATAGGAATATCCCGGTCTAAGGAATAGAAATTTGAGGTCCAGAAATTTTTCTACTAGTCACCAATGATCGAGACCACTTATCTAATTTTCATGCCATCCCTTGTTTTTGGAGGTAATTTATAAACTTCATTCTTAACGTAACTCCAAAAAAATGAGTCCAGTTTATTAAATTCTGGTGATCTGGGTAGCCACGCTACTGGTCCATTGAAAAATTAAAATATCTTGAAAACTAATAGAATTAGACATAGGGACTGTTATATAAAAGTTAAAGTACAGTATTGGTACTATTCAATACTAAAATTCAGGGTGTTCCATTTAAAATTGCTGAGAAAATAATGGACTTATGCTAGTTTTGACTCACCCTGTATTTGATATAATAAAAGAAAATTAGCAATATTAATAATTTTTGAAAATTTTAACAATAAATAAAAAATATAGCATCAATAAACCTAGTGCTCTAGTGCTTATCTTTATTTATACAGGGAGTTGAACTTGTTACGATTTTCATATAAAATTGGTTATAACTTTGTACATATACAGAGTTAAGGAGATTTCGAATATAAAATAAAATACAGGGTTTTCCATAAAAAAAAAACAAAAGTTTGGTGTGCCATTAGGTTATTGAACACCCTGTAATATTCTAACTAATTTTTTAATATAAATCTCAAAGTTGTTTACCATTTTTGCTATTAACTTTTATTGCTATTTACTACTATAGCGGATCTATCGAGCTTTACCCCACTAATTAATCACCATGGATTAGCTTGATGACTATCCATCAAACGCGTGCTACCTTAATGAAATTTACAACTTCACATTCCCCGAAACTTCCACACAACTCAAAAATAATGAGCTGATGAGGAATTGAGAAATTGCCCATAGAAGTTTTGGAAAAATATGTGTATTTGGACCACGAAATAAGATTAATGCTAGACCACCAATCATGTGAGCTACTTAGAAGAGTACGTTTAGGTTGATCTGCATTCGAAAAAATGAGAGAAGTGTTTAAAACAAATGTCCCAATATATCTAAAAGTGAAAGTACCAGTACGTTCTAACAGTCCTCACACATATGGAGCAGAAAAATTAATTATCGCCAAAACATTCAGGGAAGCGAAAAAAATTGATAAGGATACAAGGTAAAATGGAAAGATCAATGATTGGAATAGGTTTAAGAAACGAGGAAGTTGGTAGACGAATTGGAGTGGAAGATATTATCGAACGTATTACAAGGCAAAATGGACATGGGAGGGACATACTGCAAGAAGGTGGAAAAAATTGCTTAAGTGGAGACCACAGGAAGGCAAGGGAAGCCGGGGAAGACTCTCAACGCGCTGGACTGACAAACTCAAAAGAATAGTGATCAATTGAATTGAAAATGCGCAGAAAAAAGATGGATGGAAATATCTAAAGGATGCCTATGTTTAACAATGGAAAAATTAGGGCTAATTTATGATGACTGGGACTGGGATCAGTGAATCGAATATACAAAGTAAATTTTATCCATTTTATAAAAATGACAGTTAAAGTTTTGGCGAGAGCGTTTTTTGATAGTCTAAATTTTGGTGGATGCTACGAGAGCTAAATAAATTTTTAGATTAGCTTTATAAAATATGCTTGCAAGTTGGCCTGCGGCAGCTACAAAAGTAATCAGTTCACTTCAAACCGTACTTACTGTAACCACATGACTTAGAACATTGTTTCAAACACGAACTATAATGTTTCTAACTGTTTCGAGCTAATTTTTTTCTAATGAGTCTTCTTCTTGATGTGCCTATCCGACGAATATTGGCGATCATCATGGCAATCTTCACTTTTTCTGCAGCAAGGCGGAAAAGCTGCACGGATTTTGTGTTGAACCAGGTTCTTAAGTTGTTTAACCAGGATTTTCTTCTTCTTCCTGGACCTCATTTGCCAAAATATTTTTCCTTGCAGGATGGCTTGTAGGAGGCCATGTCTGGATTTATTATAACTATGGCCACTCGCACGGGACAATTACAAACAAGATTACAAGAGGTATAATTAAAGAGCATTAACAAGTTATGTCATAAAAAAAAATTAAAGTTTATTATACAATGATATTTTTTTTAAAAACTGGAGAACTCTGTCTAACTGGTTGGTATCACTTAGAATGTCACATAGCTGCGGTTTGAGTTTGAGCTGTTGTCTTACTACACTGAACTGATGACATTCGGTAATAATGTGGTTCACGGTAAGTTGGCACTGGCATGTTAAACAGATAGGCCGGATATCTGATGACATCAGGAAGCCGTGAGTAAGTTTGGTGTGGCCTATACGGATTCTTCTTATATTTCTAAGGTCTTGTCTAGAGAGTCCTGTGGGGCCAGTGTAAAGTGGCTTATATACTGAGGGCTGAATTGCACGTAAAGATGTATTTAGGGAGCTCCAGTGGGTTTGCCATAATCTCCATGTGAATCTGTACGCTTCTGTTTTCAAATCTTTACAAATTTGGATGTGGGTTGTTGACGTGGTATCTGTTGAAGCCGTTTTAGCATGCTGATCTGCAAGTTCATTGCCAGGTATACCAATGTGAGACGGAATCCATATAAATGTAATCTTACTGTTTAAGGTAGAAAGGTGGTGGTAACAATGATGGATATTTTGGACAAGAGGATGATCGGTAAATAATTCCTGAATGCATAAAATTGAAGCTAGAGAGTCTGTACAAATGGCAACATTTATGTTCGGGAGGTTAATATTCTTAACAGCCTGTAAGATACTATATAATTCTCCAGTATGTACGCTGCACAGAAGAGGAATAAAAGAAGCACAAATGAGATTGTTTTGAGAGGTGACTGAACAGCCAACCCCTAAATTACTTTTGGAAGCATCGGTGTATATTACTTGATCAAAGTGGTTATTGTGTATAATTTCAAAAAAAGCTTTTATCATGAGTTCTTTAGGTGTTTCATATTTATTGAATTTTGTTAAATTTGTGTTAGTTTGAGGGGTCTGCATAATCCAAGGAGGAATTCGATGAAAGGAGATGGGATTTGTCAGTCTAAAATTGATGTCGCTTGTTATTGTGGACAATATAGAAAATATAGGTTTTATTATTGGTGTAGGGGTGGTATAGGTTGTTGTGAATAAACGGTATACAGGATTAAGGGGGTTAGAAGAGACAGATGCAGCATAGGAAAGAAGAAGATATTGCCGTCTAATCCAGAGAGGAGGCTCACTTGCTTCACAGTAGACACTTTCAGATGTACTGGAACGAAATGCACCTAGACATAGTCGAAGGGCTGTGTTATGGATAGAGTTTAAGGAATCCAGATCTCTCTTTGAAGCAGACATATAAGCAATACTACCATAATGATAGTGAGACAGTGTTTTAAGAATGTTTAATCTTTTGTGGCATGCACTTTTTAAATTGAGAATATGTTGCTTCCAAGAGAGGCGAGCGTCAAACGTCAATCCCAGTATTTTACAATGATTAACTACGGGAAGAAGTGAATCATTTATAAATAGAGGTGTAGGGGGCATTTGAGGCCGTCTACTAAATTTAATAACTTTGGATTTTGTGAGGGATAAAGTTAGTCCCAAAGAGTGGGTCCGAGAGATTACTATGTTTATGGCCGCTTGCAAAATTTTAGAACTAGTGGAAGCTGAACGACCGTGACAATATAATATTAAATCATCTGCATAAGCTACATATTTGGTAGGAGATGGTAAATTAAAACAAAGATCACTTATGCCGAGGTTAAATAAGGTAGGGCTTAACACTGAAACTTGAGGGGTGCCATTGGTTTGAGTATAAACAGAAGAGAATACACCATTTACAGAAACTTTGAACGTCCTTTGAGACAAAAAAATTTGTATAAAATAAAATATATTTCCGGTGATATTATGCTGCTTTAACTTGGCGATTATAGATTGTCGATTAATCGTGTCAAATGCTCCTTTTATGTCAAAAACGACAGCCGTTACTTCATACTTTTCATTTGTTGAGCTGGCGATGTCACTTTGTAGAAGGACAAGATTGTCACGAGTGGATCTGTGTCGTCTAAAGCCAGATTGTTCTTTAGGAATAATTTTGTGTTTGTCTAGATACCACATAAGACGTTTATTGATAATTTTTTCAAGTATTTTACACATGGTACAGGTAAGGGATATAGGCCTATAAGAATCAGGGACAGAGGCAGGTAGATCTTTTTTTTTTATTGGTAATATTATTGACGTTCGCCATTCATTCGGGAATTTGTGGAAAATCCATATTTTATTATATATCTCGAGAAGTTTGTATAGACATGAAGATGACAATTTCTTTAAGAATATGTATGGAAGGTCATCAGGGCCAGCAGCTGTGTTTTTACAGGATTTGAGTGCAGATTTTAATTCGGAATAGGTTATAGGAGAATTCAGATAATTGATATCTGGTGAAACTGGAGAAGAATAAGGAAAGGGTGAAGGAAGAGTAGAGGATACAGGGTTAGGCCCAGATTTGTTGTGAAACTTTTTTTTTAAGTTTTCTGCCAGAACTTTGGCTATCTCCTGATTATCAATGATAACCTTTTGATTAAAAAGGAGCTTGGAGATCTTAAGATTAGTTTTTTTGCCCTGTATTTGTCCAATTCTTTTCCAAACTTGGCTTGGGCTACTATTTTCATTTATGGAGGAGATATATTGTCTCCATGAAGTTTTCTTACTTAATTTAATAATGTATCTAGATTTCGCTCTTGTTTTTTTAAGTGCAATAAGGTTCTCCTGACATTTGTTTCTGCTGTAAATTTTTAGAGCAGATTTTTGCTGCTCCACAGCGTTTTCGCAAGAGGAATTTCACCATGGGACACTTTTTCGTTCAGCTGAAATGACTGATTTTCCAATATGTGCTTCAGCAGCAAGGCGAATTGTGTTTGCGAATTGGGTGACGTCCATATCAATGTTATCAGTTAGAGTGAGTTTAGGTAGGCAATAATCAGTTTCACTAATATAATCAGACCAATTACAATTATTTAAGCGCCAAAAACTTTTAGTCAATATTTGAGAATTTGATGTATCTGAGTTGGTTATAAAGATTGGGAAATTATTGCTGTCGTGGAGATCATCAGATGTATTCCATGTTAATGTAGGAGCTAATTTTGGGTCACTAAAGCTTAGATCAATGTTGGAGAAGGTACCAGTAGAAATATTAAAGTGAGTGTGAGAGCCCGTGTTTAACAGACATGTACCCGAGCAATTAATAACATTTTCAACAATTTTACCTCTCGCAAATGTGTGGTTGGAACCCCACAGCACATTATGAGCATTGAAGTCCCCAACAAGTATGTAGGGGCTAGGAAGTTCAAAGATTAAGTTTACCAGCTCTTCTTCTTTGAGAGGGTAGTTGGGAGGAACGTATAAATTACAGATTGTAAGTTTATTCGGACACCAGCAAGTTACAGCTATGGCTTCTAATTTAGAAGAGAGTGGAAGATGTGATGAAAAAATATCAGAAGAAATAAAGATAGAAGTGCCTCCACTGGCTCTTATGCAATTAGTCCTTATATAGTGGTACCCCTCGAAGTGTTTTAAATGAGGAAGTTTGGAATTCTTAGCATTGGTTTCTTGCAGACATATAATGTTAGGTTTAAATTGTGATGTAAGGTGTTGGATTCTCTCCAGCCTAGGGAAGAACCCATCACAATTCCATTGAATTAGCTTGAAAGGATAACTATTCATTATGAGTGCTGTAATTAGATTCAACATCAGAAGGATTATCGGAAGAGGCAATTATACAGTCTTGTGATTCAGCGAAGGAAGAATGTTGTCTTAATTTTTTCAAGATTCTGGTGATACGGTTTTTTAGTGATCGTTCCTTTGTAGCTGTGTAGAGCTGAGATAAGTCGTTTTGAATGCCATCTATGTCAGAGGAAAATTTTTGAGTTTCTTTGTAGTGGCGTCGGACATCCAAAAGAATTCTCAAGAAAAGCAATAAGTTGAGTTGAATTAAGTGTAAAATTAGCCGGATTATCTTTGTAAACTGTTTCTATACAAGAAATACAATCAGGCCCCATTGAATAATCTGATCGATGATTAGATTTGGACTTTTTATTGGCTGGTCTGGCTGGCATCGTGAATAACGGAGGGGTTAAAGAAGTTGATTGAGAAAGAGCAATGGAGGGAGAGAGAATGGTAGGAGTATCAAGAGAACTATCATTAGAGTGTCCTTTTTTTTGTCCTACAGTCAATATGGGTTTTGTATTAGTTGGAGGAGGGATTAATAGGTCCGTAATGGCAGCCGAGGAAGGTGTGTCGTTAACGGCGATGGATTCAATTTCTGAAGAAGGAAGTTCTTTTGATGTAGTTAAAGAGTCAGCTGAAAGTGAAGATAAGGGAGAAGCATTAGCCGAAATAAGTGTGTGGTCTGGTCCACTGGGGACTTTAGGGCAAGAATCCGCGGTGTGTCCCGTAACTTTACAATGAAAACACTCTAGCCTGTCAGTGGATACAAATATTCTTGAGGAAGTATTTTCATGATTGATTAGCAGAGAAGTTTGCACTTCGAAGTCCTCCTTGTCAGGGAAAACAAATGTAACCCTACGAAAACTCATGATATGAGCGTATTGATCATCCGATGTTCCGCATTTAACAAAAGTAACAGGTGCTGCTAGCTGTAAGCCAATATCTTTTAGAGACTGTTCTATCAGTGAATGCGGGATGGAAGGACATACATTAGAAATAAGGATTCTTTTGGCTGGAGAAATTAGCCTGCGGATAGGGACGATGTTGGAATTAATTGTGATATGTAGTGTATTTTTCAATAGTTTATCAATGATGTTGGTCGACGTGAGGAAAATGCAAATTTGATTGTTCGGAATGCGAGACGCAAAAGTAATATTTTTTGGCTGAACTATTTCACCAATGGCTTTAATATATTCAAACAAAACGGTATTTGGAATGGAATGCATGACAACAGCTTGTTCCCTTTTAGGAAACGAAGGGGGAGGAGGCCTGGAGAGTGTGGCAGCGACATAAGATTTTGGGATGGAATTAGGGGTGTTTTGTGTAGATGTAGTTGGTTGTCTGTTGTTCATAATGTGTGAAGTCCTGGTTACAAAGACCACAACACAATATGTGAGAGTACCCACAGACCCTTTCGCAAATTGGAAAGGAAAAAAAGGATCTCAAAGGATCTCACCTGACTTCTCCGGATTTTCACTGGTTTTATCTTAATTACACCAATACGGACAGGAATACAACTATTAGCAATATCTTCAGTTGTTACATTCTTCCTTGCAAAATATTTAGCTTTCAAATCCCCAATCAATGCTAAAAACCAACAATTTTTCAGAGAACTTTGCAAAAATTATATTTAAGTATTGATATTAAAATTTAAAGAATAAAATAACTCATTATGTAATTATTTTATAATTAAAAAATGGTTTTAAGCGAAATGATTTAAAAAGGATAAAAAGAAAAACAGCTTTAAAATTTAATAATTTAACTTAAAATTCCAATAAATGAACGTGAAATACGACGATACCGTAAAATTTTCAAGGTCAACTTCTAATTGCATGAAAATTTGGATTTATGTGCTACTCATCCTCCACTTCAAAGTTGAACTTGTACCGTTGGTTACTTTTACTTGGGGATTGAAAGTTACTCCTTCTCGGGGGATACGTTTAAAATAAGTCCGGAAACAGATAAACTGACTAACTTTAAGCAACTTTTGTTCTATAGAGTTTTTTTTAACTTAGGTACTAGGTTAATTCAGTAGTACTAGAGTCATTTGCGACTAAAAATGTTTACTTTTCAGCAAATAAAAACAATACGTTTTCAGGCGGTTCTTCGCAAATACTCAAAAAGTATTTTATCGAAAAATTATTCTTAGAAAAAATGTAGCATATAAACAAACGAAAAAATGGTATATTCCTAGTCTACTTAAAAGACGCTCTTATCCTTCAAATTTCAAATCAAATATTTCAACGTGATATTACGAAAAAATGAAGCTCTTTCGGGGAAAAACCCATTAAAAATTTTTTAGTGTTTACAAAAAGCTTTATTATGTTTACAAAAAGCTTTATATTTTTATGTTTTATAAAAGTTATATAACGGGTAGGAAAGACAAAGGAACACATTTTCGAACGTGGAAAGAGACGACACTCCAGATTTACCAATTTCGGGACAATTGATCCAAAGGCTGGATTCTAAGGATGATGCAGTTGTGGATGTTCAAGTTTTCAATGAGAGGCAGAATAAAAAAAACGCTAGAGACCTCGAGTATGATGGTTTGGAGAATTTGGCTGGTTATATCTGCCATATATTGAAGGACTCCAGTATTCAATCCGAAATTTTTTCAACGTGCACGTGGGTTGATCATTGGAGTGAGCGTGGTTTATGTAAACCATCAGACACTTTTTTGTCATATATTGAGTAACTGGAGACAATTTTTGGTTCCACAAATGGTGATTCCATTTTGGTAACTAAAAATTATTTAGAAAACCTTATATCCATAAGTGTAACTGTAGACTGTTCTAATAAAGCGAAGAAGTTATTTTTTCGATCTTGGATGTACTTTCGAATTAAAGTATTAAACAAATCTCTTAACAACCTGACATTGCGTAAAACAAAAATTATAAAAATTGCTACATAGTTGCTGTATGTACAATGTACGTCTATTTCACAATCACAAAATTTGAATAAAGTACATGGCATGAAAACTGTAAAACTTAATTTTGTCTTTTCCGAGCCTGTCACTTAAATCTGATGAAATACATTATTTAAAAAGTAAAAATTTTGTTATTTTAACAATCCATTAAATTTATGGTTTTAATTTTTGGGGTTTCTCTTCCCCTTGGTAAAGATTATATTTTCTAATGTGTAGGCCAATAATCAATTCTTGCCAACTAACGAAATATATAGTCCAGGAACCGAAGCATTTCACCTCGCAATTTTTACAGAATGGATCGATTTGCTTTAAAATTTGAGAATAAGTAGTGGATAGTTCAAGGATGAAAATCTATATGATGCCGGAAGGCGCTTTTACCATGGGGTCGGTTGCCACCCCATCTTATGGGTGAAAATTTTTTATAATATTTTGACTGCGGAAGTTGATAAAAACATTCATTCTAAGCAAAAAATGTTCTATACATTTTTTTGATAAAATTAATACTTTTCGATTTATTCGCTATCGAAAATGTTACTTTTATATAGAAAAAAATCAATGTTTTTCGATATATACTCATTTACCATTCACTCAATTTTTGCCGTAGATAAAATTTTTTCAAATTAAGTTCTTGGGAATTAAATAACCAACAATTTCATATCAAAACATTTTTTCGTATATCTGATGCTAATCTTTCTATTTTGAAGAAAATGGCATTTTTACCAAACTACAAAAAGTCGTTATTCGCTTTTAACTCTAGTTTTTTAAAAACTAATCATTCTAAACCAGTCAAACTTTTAAAATCTATTAATAATACATAAATAAAGAAGAATTAATAAGGCCAATGACTAAAAGCAAAGCTACCTTACATTATTATGCTTCCAATTGGATTTATTTTTTTTTTTTGAAAAAAATATATTGATTTTTTAACCGTAACCATTTTAATTTTTATCTTAGAAAGTTTGTTAAAAAACATTTTGTAGGTTTTTACAAGATCTATAAGACTGTTAATACCAAATCCTTTTAAAATACTCATTCGCAAAAAGTGGTGACTTTGAAAGGGTTGGTAAAGGTGATTTTTGCATGTTATTACAAGTTTTAATTGTCAATAGCTCACTCAATTTTTACCGTAGAGAAAATTTTTGCAAACCATGTTCTTGGGAATTAAATAAGCTACAATTTTATATTTAAATATTTTTTTGTATCTCTGATGATAATCTTTCTATTCTGAAGAAAAGGGAATTTTCTACCAAACTTCAAAAATTCGATATTTGCTTTTGACTCCATTTTTTTTAAACTAATCATTCTAAACCAGTTAAACTTCTGGAACCTATTAATAATACATAAGTAAAGAAGACGAAATAAGGTCAATGACTAATTTTAATCAGGGTGGTGATTAGGGGTTTGCTTTCGATCACTTTTTCGCTGAAAAATATAGGGTCTGACATTCTTTTCATTATAAGCCACCTAATTTTTGAGCTAAAGACTTTTTTTATTTCTGAAGATAGATATTTTTAAATACTTCAAATTAGTTTAAACAAGTGATCCTCGAAAAATGCATAGTTTTCTCGTCTTTTGACTTTGAAACTACAATATTTAGCATTTGCCGAAGAAGACCTAACATATAATAAAGTATAGCTCGATTACTATTGGTCTTAAAGAAAATTTAAAAAAACGGTTTTGTTGATTTTTTCAAAAGGTACATTTTTGTTACGCAAAGTTGTTTTGATAAAACAAAAACTTTTTGAGTTATTTGCAGAAAACTGATTAAAAACATTAATTTTTTTAATATAAAACTAACACTTTCGATAGCGAATAAATAGAAAACTATTAATTTTATCAAAAAAAATGTATAGAACATTTTTTGCTTAGAATGAATGTTTTTACCAACTTTTGCGGTTAAAATGTAATAAAAAATTTTCACCCACGACATGGGGTGACAACCACCCCCATGGTAAAAGCGCCTTTTGGCATCATATAGATTGTGATCCTTGGACTATCCACTACTTATCCTCAAATTTTCAAGCAAATCGATCCATTCTGTAAAAATTGCGAGGTTTTGTCCTATTTTAAGCTTCATTACTTGGACTAATAATAATTTTATTAGATATCCATTATATGAATCTTTTTATTTTCCGGATACCAATATAATCAAGAGACTGGGAACTTTACAAATAACTGAAAAGCTATTTAAATGAAAGGAAATAATTTAATAATTTTCCTCTAAACTATAAAAATCATTTAGTGTCTTCTCATCATAATTCATGCATTTTTACTATTCTCAAATTTCATTCGCGTTCGTATTACGAATGCATAGACGGGATTATGCTTTACTCTGTTGCTGACGTCATGCGCCAATCGGACGAGTTTCCGTAACTACAATATCAGGGCCTGGGTCTTCTAGGTTGTCCGCAAATACGATGGTGTCATCTGCATACCTGATGTTATTTAGCCGGTACCCGTTTAGTAGAATACCTTTTTCAGTTTCGTGCAAAGCTTCGAAAAATATTCTTTCAGAGTAAAGATTGAAAATTAGGGAGGAAAAAATGTAGCCTTTTCTCACTCCATGCATGATTTTTACATATTCGGTGTGTTCACCGACAACTCTGAATTTTTCAGTCTGATTCCAGTAAAGGTTTCTAATTATTTTCAGATCTTCGTTATTAATTCCTGTTTCTTTTAGTATTTGCATCATCTTGACGTGCTGTACTCGATCAAGCACTTTCTCGTAGTCAACAAGACATGCGTATACGTCGAAATTGACGTCTCTGCATCTCTGGAAAAAAACTTGCATTGAAAACAAAGCCTTTCTCGTACCAACAGGATTTATGAACCCGAACTGGTTGGGCGAAATTTGGCTTTCACATAGCTTGTAAATTCTCGTATGGATTACCTTCAGGAAAAATTTTGGGAGATTACTCATCAAGCTTATCATACGGTATTCTTCGCATTTTTTGATTCTGTTTTTTTTTTTGGAAGTGCAATAAACTCAGATCTCAGCCATTCTGTTGGTGTTTCTCCAGAGTTGTATGTATATGTTGTTGAATATCTTTATGATTATTGCTATTGATTCGCTATCTATCAGTTTAAGTAGTTCTGCTTATATATTATCGGGACCTGCAGCTTTGTTATCCTTTAGCTGTGTTATTGCAGAATAAACTTCCTGCTGTAATATTCTTGGTCCATCATTTACCTCTTCTTCTAACTCAAAGATGTTATCTCTTTGGTCTTCAAATAGTTTTCTAGGTATTCTTTCCACGTTCTTATTTTATTTTAATTTTATTTTTTTAATTTTTATTTTTTATTTTAATGGGTACCATAATTTTACAATTGTACAATTGTTACAATTTGCCTAGCTCTTCATAAAATCAAATAAAAATACTAATTTTAAAATAATATCTGCTCGATACGGTGCTAAAAGAGTATTGGAGTAGATTTAAATGTAGAGGTATGTAACTTTCAAAAAGGAGAGAGCCAAAAAAATAATTTAACATGCTCCAGCCGACTGAATTTGCAGCCGCTCGGAACTATAATATACTTTAGTTTTTATTACTAACTTCAGCCTGGTAATGAATTAAACCCAAAAGAGTGGTATTGGTAAAGGGAAAAAATATGTTTAGGGCAGATAGACACTACCGATATGCTCTTTAATGATAGTGTACTGATTACTGCTCTAACTGCTACAGACAAACTTGCAAAAATTTAGAAAACAGCAGTATTAATCTCGAAATTTTGGTACATCTATTATTAAAATTAATAATTTTTAATTATATATATGCTGAAATTTTGAGGAGTAATTTTCAACTTCGAGATGAAGATTTTGTAAAGTAATAGAAGATCCTTTGAGTTCACAGCGCAAAAAAGACGCGCAATGATTATCCGAAAATTGCCAAAAACATAATTTCTATATGAAATACAGTGAGCGCGTAAAGATTGGAATAAATTCATTTTTTCATGAATTTTTCATGGCAATTTTGAAAATAAATCCCAAAAGCAAGTTGACTTTTATTTTTAAATTACGATTTTTGGCATATATATTATCATACTAGTGACGTCATCCATCTGGGCGTGATGACCTAATTAATGATTTTTTACAACGAGAGTAGGATAGCTCAATTAAAAGATTATTCAGTTCTCTATTCAGTATTATAAACATTAATATAAAGATTTATATAGGGTGTCCAAAAAAAACTTTTTGTTAATTAAAATAATTGACACAAAAAGAAGAACATATGTACTTTAATTAATTCCAAGTACATTTTATTGCTGTCAGAAAAGAGAAAAATATGTTTAGTTAAAAAATAAACATTGCTTTCGCTTAAATTAAACGTTCAATCTGTCAAGAGACAGGTGGGTGGCAGCTTTAACATTGAATTTAAGCGAACAACAATATTTATTTTTTAAATAAAGATTGTTTCCTGTTTTATTACAGCAGTAAAATTTTAATTGGAAAAACATTTTTTGGGCATCTTGTATAAATAATTATGTTAATGTTTATATCACTGAATAGAGAATCCAATAAGGTCTGAAATAAGCGATTATACGACCCCTATTCCTATTAAAAAAATCATCGATTACGTCACCACGCTAATATGGATGAAGTCATTAGTATGATGTGATATATACCAAATAATCATAATTTAAAAATAAAAATCAACCTATAACGGGATTTATTTCCAAAATTTCTCAGTCACGACGAAATTAATTTTTTCCAACCTTTACGGGCTCACTGTATAAATTAAATCTAATCTAACATAAAAAAATATTAAGGTATATTTTTACTAATTTACCATAAAAAAAATAAAAAAAATGAATTTGTTTAAACAAACATGTTTTAAATAATTATACAACTGTCATATAAGAATAATTTGTATTTAGAACTTATATAAAAAGTATACGTTTGGCTATACGAGTTTAAAAAAAAAGGCTACATAATCCCGCTTAACAAAAAAGTTTATTAACAGCAAGCTGAAAATTTTTTAATAGCTTAGCGGTGTCTAGTCGGACAAACTTTGATGTATGGGAACACTGGAACAGGGAAAGTTTTAGTTGTGGAACGTGATTTTAATTGTGGAATTGGCATCCTGACAAGTTTATGATTATGAAAACTAGCAGGCTGTTTTGAAGTTTATTCAATAGCAAACTTTACAATATAATATATGAAAAAATGTTTGTCCGACAAATATGTTAAGCGTTTTAAGTCCGACACGTAAAAATGGCAAATGGCAGGCATTATGTTGCATGAGATTTTAATGAAAGGGTAACAAAACAATTCGAAGTTATGTCCGACAAAATACATGGGACGTTTTCGTAGTCCAACGTTATAACTTCTAACCTGTTCAACACAGTGGCGGTTTCTCCATAAGTGCACATGTGCACGTGAACCCCCAAAATTATTTTCACACCAACATTCATATATGTAATATTTATCATTCTATAAATAACATTTTAATCTAACTATACAATAATTGAAATTCGAAATAACAGATCCAAGGAGTTTATAAGTATCTAATAGGTAACATTTAATTATTTTTATTCTATTTCAAAGGAGAAAGTTCACGGCTGCGAGGCCTTAGACAGAACCTCGCGTTCACCGCTCTCACAGTGGTTCCTATACCAATGACTTTTCATACTACAAAATACAACTCATCACCCACCCCGCTACCCGCTCTAGCCCACAAGTTTAGATGGCCACAGGATCACAAGTAGGATGTGAACCTTATGGCATGATCTTTGGTGTTTTCAATGTGCACGGCACACGTATTTCGGAATTTCGAATTTCGGAACAATATTAAGAATGGAAGGATTTGTGGACGTAAATGTTAGCGTGGAATATTTAAAATCAATTAAATTTTCTTCATTATATTTAGAAGAAAAATTAAAATGCCGAAACCAAATTTGTTAATTAAGAATGTACCAAAGTGCTAACGTCGGGATTATAAATGATTATTTAAAAGGAAATTTGTGTAAAAACTTACAAATTGTGTAGGTGTGAAGCACATATTTGGAGAAGAGGAAGCATAATGAATAAAATAGAAGATACGATTTTAACTATCCAGTTGGAATTCCAGATTGGAATTCTCCAATTATGTACTTGTTACAATGCCAGTGACAACTGCAGAAACAGAACGATGTCTCTCTGCATTGAAACGTATCAAAACTTTCCTTAGAATAGCTATGGGCCAGGATCGATTAACTGCACTCGCAATGTTTTCAATAAAAAAAAATGATTCAAGAAATTCCAAATTTTACTGAATTTGTTTGTGAATAATTTATCTAAAAAATAACAGGCGACTGACTTTCGTTACAAAACTTGCTTGTAACATTTAAACACTAAATTATAATTTTAAGTCAATAAAATACATTATTTATTGTAATTTTTAATAAGGTCCTTTGATTTTTACAATTTGAAGACACTCAAAAACCTTTACCTACGGAAATAGGGTCTCAAGGTGTTTTTATATGTTAACATTATGTGTGCACCCCCAATATTTTACACCAGGCGCCGCCACTGGTTCAACAATTAAAACTTTCCCTGTTCCAGTGTTCTCGTACATTAAAGTTTGTCCGACTAGACACCGTTAAGCTATTAACAAATTTTTAGTTTACTATTAACAAACTCTTTTTCGTACGCGGGATCCGTGCCTATACGAAAAATATGTAGTTTTATTTTTTTTAAATAAATTAATTTATTAAAGATTCGAACATCTTTGGGATTTGGTAATGTCAACACGTTAAAAGCAGTTCAGTGTAATCTTTCGCTATTAGTATGGCAGCAAGTTCATCCAGTTGTTCTACCTTCAAGTGGAAAGCACTCTTTTGCTATTTTTAAGTTACCAATACTCAAGTTTTTTTGTAATTCAGTCTATAAATAATTTTGTAAGTAGCTCCAATATTTTTTTTAATATCATGCCTGCGTTCGTAATTTTCTTGAAAAAATAAAGTTTATTTTATTCAAAGCAGTATTTTAGACCATAAGCATAAAGACCAATGGTAACACGTCGAGGTCAATTGAAATACAATGAGGTGTTAGAGAGGGTTGTGTGTTATCACCCATACTGTTTAACGTCTACTCTGAGGTAATATTTGCGAACGCTTTATCGCACTCTTTAGAAGGAATCAGGATAAATGGTCAAGAGTAAATAACATCCGCTATGCAGATGACACGGTATTAATGACTAATTCGGACCATAGTCTGCAGATACTGTTGGATAGGGTTTCTAAGAGTTGTGAAAAATGGGGATGAAGATCAATACTGCGAAAACCAAAGTTATGAAAATATCAAGGAACAAAAATTTACCTCTTCCAATATATGTGAAACACCAACAGCTTCAATACGTAAGCCAATACAAATATATTGGTTTCTGGTTCAACAATCAACTTGATTATAAACAAGAAGTAAGGGCGAGAATAGAGATAGCTCGACAGGGGTTTATCAAAATGAAAAGCTTATTTTGTAACAGTAGCATTACTATCAGCCTTAGATGTCGATTTCTGCATTGCTATGTGTGGTCAATACTTTTGTATGGAACGGAGGCCTGGACACTCAACACAACAATGATGAACAAGTTAGAAGCCTTTGAACTCTGGCTTTATAGAAGAATCTCGAAAATACCTTGAACAACCCACACCACCAACGAAGATGTTCGGAGGAGAATAGGTACAAATAGGAAACTGAAAATCATTAAAGTCAGGAAAGTTAGCTACCTGGGACACATAATGAGAAACGAAAAGTACCGCCTCGCGCAACTGATCATCCAGGGTAAGATTGAAGGAAAACGGGGTCCCGGCAGGCGCCAGATTTCATGGCTTAGAAATGTCAGAGACTGGACCGGCCTTGATTCAACATATTTGTTTAGAGCCGCATGTGACAGAGACAGATTGGCCAGTGTAGTCGCTAACCTCCACTAAAGGAGAAAGCACCACAAGAAGAAGAGCAGTATTTTATTCTATAGCAGTGTGAAGAGTCATTCCGTAGTTGATGAAAAAAACAAAAACAAATTCATATTAAAAACAAAGGGGAATAGGCACGGTATGACATACCGCATAATATCAGAGTCTTCTTCTTCTTCTTCTTCCTTTATTGGGTTATATCCCTCGGGATAATTCGCCCAGCTTACACCAGGAAAATACTCTTGTCTTGCTCTGGGCAATCGAATATTCCCAAATATATATGCTAAAGCCTCAATTTTTTTTTAAATATAAGTAGAAACATCTTCTTATAGGCCAGACAGTCCCTACAGGAAAGGCAATATTATAACATAAGGGTTACAACTATTATCGTTTGGAGGTCTAATATCTTTTTATATCTTTATCTTCTTAATTTTTTTAATTCAAAGTTGGGAATTGATTAATTTATAAGTTAAGTTTAGCTAAGTTAAGGAACTTAAGGATCAAGTTAATCCTACGTGGATTAAGGTTGGACATAAGTATGCAAATTTCAATGGGGGTAGGGATATTTGTTTTAGCTAATTCTTTATATAGGTCAAAATTGGGTGACATATTTATAGGGCACTCAAAAATCAGATGATTCAAGGACCCAACCCGGCCACAGTCACAATATGGGTTGTCTTTTACTCCTATCCTGAATAGGTGAACTGGAGTAGCACAATGACCTGTCCTCATTCTAATAATGGTGGTTATATGTCTTCTGTCTTGGTATGCAAAATTGTGGTACCAGGGGAGTTTATCTATCTGACCTACAATTTTAGAGTAAAATGAATTATTTCGATTTTTCCCCTGCCATTCTTGCTTCCACCGATTCCAGATGGAATGCTTGATGCCTGGTAGAAAGTTGGAATAGTGAAGAGTGATACCAGCAGCTACATTT
Organism: Diabrotica virgifera virgifera; assembly: GCF_917563875.1. NCBI lineage: Eukaryota > Metazoa > Arthropoda > Insecta > Coleoptera > Chrysomelidae > Diabrotica > Diabrotica virgifera. Next base: position 109,315,409 of record NC_065449.1, on the reverse strand, counting down.
AAGGTTCTACCTATATCAGCTAGTTTATCAGCCACCATGTTCCCTTTAATATTCGAGTGTCCTGGAATCCATGCCAGACTAATATTAACGTTATTTTCTTTCGCTTCAATGATGCCTCTTTTGGTCATGAACGATGAGTGTTCTGTTTCCATAGAATAGGTTGATCTGCCTATTTTCTGTATGGCACTTTTAGAATCCGAGCAGATGATTGCTTGTTTAACCCCATTTTTCAAAATAATTTGGAGGGCATGATTAATTGCGACAATTTCAGCCGTACATATTTGGGTATACTTAGGTAGTTTACTGGTATAAGAATAGTTGATCTCTGGGCTAAAGACACCAAAGCCTGCTGATCCTTCACCATCAACCGAGCCATCCGTGAAGAATTTGATGTGACTAGGTTTATTTAGAATTATTTTTTGGAGTTGAACTGAGGCAAGTTCATCTGAACGATTAGATTGGATATTTATGATTGGAATTGTTAATAATTGATGGTATAGTTCAAAGTTATGGGATGGGTATAAGTCACTTAAATATAAGTTGGGATAAGTACTTTTAAATTTGTTTTTTAAAAGCACTAGAAATGGAATATTTCTGTTTTTCCAATGATTTTGGTTCCTTTGAATTGCCAAGTCTAACAGGTCGAGAGCGGAAATAATTGGGTTGCCAATTAACATTAAATTTTTTAATATAAATTTAGAGCTAAGCCATTCCCATCTAGATTTAAGCGAGATCTGACCACTTTCACTTTCATAATATCAGAGTCTACGGCCTGAAACATCCATGTCAATTTATTTAAGGGTTAATCTAAACTTTCTTTTTTTCTGATGCGACCCTGGATAGAGCTTGTTATCGAACCAAAGTTCAGATTTTAATCCTCAGAGGCATAAAAATATTAATATAAAGTCCACAGACGAACTGAATTCATACAACCACCCGTATATTTGTTAACAGGATTAAATCCGTACAAGCTCAGAAGAATGTAGTATCGACGCGATTGTCAACTACGAAAGTGGTGTATGTTTTGGTAAGAAATTGTTTAAAACCGAAATCTCAAGTGCTTATATAAATAATTTGTTTGTGATTATGTAGTGACTACATAGAATACTATTGCCAGATTTTACACTTGAATTAAAATCATAGATATTTCTTCTGTTGCGAACTGTTTGTTTGAAAATGAGGGCGGGGTTAATACTCCAATCACAATAATTAAATTAAGTTGTCAGCAAATTTGATTTGTAAGAGATTTAAGTTACCATTATTTTGACGTGTTTTTGACGTCTAGTTAGTTATAATGTCAAACATTTTTTTTATTATATCATGAATATTCTTCAGTATTTTCTCTTTTATGTTTATTCATATTACACGTATTTCTTTGGAATTTTTCCGTCCATAATGAAATATAGATAGTATGTAAGGTTATGTAAGTATCCATTATGACCATAACTGTAGATGTGTTTATATTCAAATTTGTTTCTTGCTTATTGTGTGCTGACGAAACTAGGATAGAAGAGAGCAATATTTAGCAGTCAAATAAAAAAGTGCAAATTTCTTTTATCTGCTGCCCCAAATCAAACGCAAAAAAAGTACTAAGCGAGGAGTATAGATGGTGATATTTATGTGCATGGTAGATAATAACGGGTCCACCCCAAAATCCCGACAGCCAAAATCCCGGCAGCCAAAATCCCGACAGCCAAAATCCCGACGGCCAAAATACCAACACACCAGAATCCCGACAGGCCAAAATCCCGACACGACAGAATCCCGACAGGTTTGATAAGTCCCTTTTTAACATATAATTACATTTATTTCTGTTTTTTTGTTTATGGCCATCTGTTTTTTTTTGTTACTAAACAAAAGTATTTACCACTTAATATGAACTAATTTTCTTAATAAAATCTAACATGGGTATATGAACTAAATTAATTTTTTTGCCAAATCCGAAACCCTTAAAAAACCGAAATATGCTATTTTAATTGCCTATATTATTTGTCTAATTTGTCAAATTCATATTAGAGTTTTCAAAAAGCATATACAGGGTGAAATTTTTTCTAAGACCCAAAGAACTAATTTTTTAAAGTCGGCCCTGATTTTTTTCTAGTTTGAATAAATCAGTTGATTGGGTGGTAACATAAATCAAATATTTGTTAAAAAAATTAATTTTTATAATTAAAGTTAATTTTTTTAAATATATGGTTTACTTTATCAAATTTTTAATTTATAGTCAAATTTGATTTTTTTTTATAAAAAAAACAAGTAATCGTGTGGGGAAAAAATAAATATGCCATTTTAATTGCCTATTTATATATTTAATTTGTAAAATTTATATTAGAGTTTTCAAAAAGCGTATACAAGGTGAAATTTTTTCTAAGAAAACACGAACTAATTTTTTAAAACCGAACCATATTTTTTCTAGTTTGAATAAATCAGTTGATTAGGCGGTAATAGTGTAACGATTGACCAAAATAAGAGACACATCGATCTGACAGTTCAAAAATTATGACGAATATAAATTTCTGTCAAAATGCGAAACTCGCCCTGTATATTATTAAACAAGGGTAGCAGACACTTTTTAATGGTCATTTGTTATTCCTCATAGGAGCCTCTATACGAGGTAGGAGTATGTACAGTTCCTCATGACTCACCCTGTATTATGTTGCTAGCAAAAATACAAAAAACATACAAACGGGATATAAAAATCGTTTTGGGGGATTGGAACGCCAAAGTAGGACCTAATAATAATGAAAAGGAACATGTAATGGGGAATCATGGCATGGGACAAAGGAATGACAATGGCACGAGATTAATAGAACTTTGCTCGACAAAAAATTTGATGATTGGGGGAACATTATTCCAACATAAAGATATCCTTTTTTTTTCTTGGGTTTGTATGACGGCGGACCTTAGGTTCCATTCGCCCATGTAACCGATTTTGCTCATTTTTACATTAATTTCAACTACTCTATGTTTATTTTCCTTCCCTATTTATACATTACAATATCATCATATCATTATTATTACTATTATACATTAACATTTTTTAATTCTATTTTTCATTATATTATCAGGTCTTGTTTCTCATGCATGTCAATATTGGTTTAATACTAGTTTATACATTCTTGACTTTATTTTATTGTTAATATATCAGTTGGTGTTGGTGTTATTAAGGCGTCCTGCCGGTGTGCAGGACAGTGCAATTTCAAGCTATTTTATTTCTATTACTTGTTCAATACCGATGCCATCTATTTATATTTTACATCTGATTGGTTCTTTACTAATTACTATTGTTTTAGTTTTCTGAGAAAAAATTGTCATTGAATTCTTTTGTTGTTATGTTAAAACTGTGAACTAATCTTTGCAGATTATCTTCATTTTCGGCCATCAGTATTGCGTCATCTGCGTAGCAGAATATTTTTACTTCTTTATTTCCCATTCTCTATACTCTGCTTTTATCCATGATTAAATTGAAGAGCACAGGGCTCAATGAGTCTCCCTGTCTTATACCACTACCTGATCACCCTGACTCAAGTTGTGCTAGACTAGATGCATTTTTTGATGTCGCCCGACCACCTTTTTCTGAATCAAACTATTTGATTTGAAACTCTGTCTCTGGGGAATATATTCAACATTGGTCTCTGTGCTACTTGTATCTGGTTTATTACTTTTTCTGGCAATGGTCAATGTTTGTGCTCCATACGTTTGGATTGAGAGTACACATTGTTTAAAGACCTTCCTTTTAAATCATATGGGAATATCTGATCTAAAGACTTTTCTTAGTTTTCCATAAGCGGCCCATCCTAGTACTATTTTCCTGTTTCACTCCTGTTTAACCTGTTGTTTATTTGTCTCTTCCTATTTTATTCTCGTGGCCCAGATACTAATAGATATACACTTGTTTAATTTCCGTAATAACCAATTTGTGCTATTAGTTTAATTATTTTTGGCCAGTAGAACGTTGGTCATGTACTGTGTTTTGGAAAAGATAACTTGAAGGCTAACTCGTGTACAAGAGCAGAAATGTTTAAAGATTGGTTAAAAATTAATAACAGCCATTTAAGAGGTAAAGAAATTTGCTAGACGCATGGAAAAGTAATCTATTCGTGGGTACTTCTTTAAGAAACAAAGCAGATGTTCAATAATGCATAAACTACTGGGCCATAAAAATAATGATTTATAAAGGGCTACATAAACAAGCGAAATATGCAAAACTTTGATTTCTGCAAAACAAATCCACACCAAATACATTAGAAATAAAAAAAACTCTCATATGGTATTCATTGATGTTGAGAAAGCATATGGTATAGTTCCTCGAGAGATTCTATGACAGCTGCTCAATAAAAAAGGAGTCCCCTATCAGTGTACGAAGATTGTGGCAGATATGTTTAAGGGAATATTAATTAGTGTCAGGATAGGTGTAAGAGAAACTAGGTACGTCAGGGTTGTGCTCAGTCGTTATTTATTTTTATTGGCTTTAAATGGAATAGTTAAACGCAGTGTAACCAAAGTTTGTCCTCTACCTATCGAAATGGACAACGAAACGATTTAATAACGAAGTAATATCAAGAGAACTTTTTTATTCATTTTATTCATTGTTTTGTTTTCTTTGTAAACGTACCTTGTTTTTTATGCTTATAACCAATTTGTTCTATTTATTTGTAGTTGATATTCATAGCCACAGCCAAGATTTTGTCAAATCTATTATCTTTAATAACTTACTTTATTTAAATAATCCTAGATTATTTCAAGGGCGGCGGTATGCTTAATGCGTTGTCCCTACATGCTGAGCGAACGTGACTTTAGTCCCATCACAATGCTCAATACAAACAAAACCTTGGCCGACGCTGTGAGATTTTAATGAAGGAATTGTCATAATTTCTTCGCTTGCCATTAAACGGCATAATATTTAGCCAGCATTATAATCTACCCCAAACGAGCCGATAGACAACGCGAAAACGGCGGGTTCGTTGGAAAAAATAATCCCATGAGATTTTTTTAATGACACCCCAGAATAAGGTTCAAGAAGTCGTGGTGGTCCAATTTTTTTTAACAATTTTTTTTAATCAAACTGCAAAAATCAATATTTTCGACCCGAAGAAATTTTTGTTTGATTTTTCGGACCATCCCGGACAGAAAAGGTCTCTCATAATTTTTCTCTAAAGTTGATCGTGTTCGAGTTATAAGCAATTTAAAATTTGAAAAACTCAAAAATGGCCATTTATTAATAACTTAATAACTCGGTTAAAAATGATTATTATGAAAGTCAGAAACTGACTAAATCAAATCTAAAGCCCCCCTTCATGATCCTGAAGAAATTTGTGTAATTAATTTATTACTAAGCTGTTATTGTTAATTATTAATAATGAGTGGTAAGATCGTATTGACGCGGCTGTAGATGTGAGTGTGAGTGAGAGGCGCCATTGGACTGCCTGAATGGATCTCTTTCGCACTCATGGACGGTCGGCTAATACGTGCATGGCGCTCATTATCTTTACTTAAAAATAACAGCTTAGTAATCAAATAATGACAAACATTTCTTCAGGATCTTGTAGGGGAGGCTTTAAACTTTGATTTAGTTACTTTCTGACTTTCACAGTAATAACTTTAAACCAAGTTATTAAGCCTTGAAAATCGCCATTTTTCGTTTTTTTTTTCAATTTTAAAATGCTTTTACCTCGAAAACGATTAACTTTAGAGAGAAAAATTATAAGAGACCTTTTTATCTAGAATGGTCCAAAAAATCTGTTCCGGCCAAAAATATTGATTTTTGCAATTTGATTAAAAAAAATGGTTAAAACAAAATTTGGACTTTTTTCGCGTGGGCGACTTCTTGAATCTTATTCTGTAATGTCTCACGAATGTGATTATGCAAAAAAATCTCATGTGAATATTTTCTCCAAAGAACCCGCGTTTTCGCCTTGTCTAAGATTCTTCTTCTTCTTCTTATGAAATCCACTAATGGATGTTCGCGATCACGTTTGACCATTTTTCTCTATCCCTTGCAGTATGTATTAGGTCTCCTATGTTTTTTAGTCCTGTCCATTGTTTGACATTACGGAGCCATGACATTTTCTTCCTGCCCACTCCTTTAATTAAGGTTTGCAGAAACTGATATCTTTCATTTCTAATTATGTGTCCCAGGTATGCCGTTTTTCTCTGTTTAATTGTGCACATCAGTTGTCGTTCTGTACCAATTCTTCGCAGGATTTCTTCATTTGTTATTCTTGCGGTCCAGGGAACTTTAAGGATTCGTCGATAGATCCACATCTCAAATGCCTCTAGCTTATTCATTTTGTTTATTTTTCAAGTCCATCCTTCCATGACATATAGGAGCACCGATCATATATAGCATTTTGTGAATCTTAATCTTAGGTTTAGGTCAAAGTCAGAGTTCGTAAAGACGTTTCTGAATTTCATGAATGCACTTCTGGCTCTTTCTATCCGACATTTAATTTCCATATCCGACATCCAGTCTTCACATAACCAGGTTCCTAGGTACTTAAACTTTCTTACGCGCTCTACATCTTGGTTGTTATATGCTAGACTTGCATTTTGTTGTTGACATAATTGACGGCTGATTATAAGGAACTTCGTCTTTTTTATGTTGATGCTAAGTCCCATGTTCTCGCTATGGTCTCCAATTTTATTAAGAAGGTTTTGGAGGTCTTCTATATTGTCTGCTATTAAGACCGAATCATCCGCATATCGTATATTATTGACCCAGGTACCATTAACTTTGATGCCGCTTTCGCATTCCTCAAGAGCTTCCTGGAAGATACTTTCTGAATATAGATTGAACAGTAGTGGGGAGAGAATGCATCCCTGTCTTACACCTCTGAGAATTTTTTGAGCTTGCGTTGTTTCATTATCCACCTTGACGACAGCTGTTTGATTCCAGTAAAGAGCCTCTATGCAACGAATGTCTTTTTGATCTATGTCGAGTTGTTTTAGTATATGTACGAGTTTATGATGTTGTACTCGATCGAAGGCTTTTTCATAATCTATAAAGCACATCATTACATCTTTCCTTTGATCGTAGCAGTTCTGAGCTAGCACTTGGGTTGCAACTAGTGCTTCCCTGGTACCCAGGCCTTTTCGAAATCCAAATTGTGAGCAACCAATAACCTTATCGCATTTTGTGGAGATTCGGTAGTGAAGAACTTTGAGGAATATTTTTAAAGAATGGCTCATCAGACTTATCAGTCGGTGCTTTTGACACTTTGTTGCGTTGTTCTTTTTTGGCAAAGGGATAAAGGTAGATACAAGCCATTGGACAGGGACTTTTCCTTTTTTATAGATTTGGTTGAAAAATCTTTGAAGTATCGTAATTCCCTCTTCATCTAACAATCTGAGTAACTCAACAGGAATTTTATCAGGTCCAACTGCTTTCCCGTCTTTCGCGGTATTTATTGCTCTAGTAATTTCTTCAATTGTGATCTCGGGACCAGATAGGTTGTTAATATCTATCACTTGTTACTGAACGACTTCTATCTCAGGCCTCTCGTCTGCAAAGATATTTTTGATGTATTTTTCCCATATGAGTTTCTTCTCTCTATCATCTTGTGCCATTTTTCCTTGTTCATTTTCTAAGTTAGAAAATTTCTTTTTTCTGTATATTCCAGCTACCTCCTTTAGTTTCTTATGTAGGTTGTGGTCATCATGTTGTTTTTGTAACTGTTCCATTTCCTCACACTGTTTCTTTAGCCACTTATTTTTTGCCGTTCTTATCTCTCTTCTTATGCGTTGTTGTTGTTCTCGATATTTGTCTCGGTTACCTTGGTTTTTATGTTTTCTTCTTTCTTCGAATATTACCAGGATTTCGTCAGTCATCCAACTTTTCTTTTTTATTTTTTGTTTATAACCTAATTCTTTTTTAACTGTATCCGTCATTGTTTCCTCTATGGCTCTCCATGTGTTATCCAAATTAACTTCTCTTTCTAGTTCTACTTTTGTATTCCTTGTTAGTTCTTTGTTTAATTTCATACTTAATTCTCTTCTGTTATTCTCATCTTTAAGTTTAGCATAGTCCATTGTTGGTTCTGGTTTAGGTCTCCTCATATTAGTGATTTTTATTTTTATTTCTGCTAAGAGAAGGACATGGTCTGATGGAACATCGGCGCCAGGGTATGTACAAGTTCTAGTTATTGATTATCCAAATCTTTTGTTAACCATTATGTAATCGATCTGGTTTCGAACTATACTCTCGGGGCGGTCCGCTGGGGCTTTCCATGTATATAAGCGTCTAGGTGGTAGCTTGAACCAGGTATTAGATATTTTCATATCTTCCTCTTGGCAAAATTGATATAGTCGTTCGCCTCGGTCATTTCTCTCTCTTAGGCCGTACGGTCCTATTAAATCGTCGTCTCTACCTCTCCCTATCTTGGCATTAAAGTCGCCCATTATGAAGTTTACTTCATGTCTCTTCACGTTACTATGCAGTTGTTTAAGTTCTGCGTAGAACATTTCTATATCTTCTTCTGTTGAGTCCGATGTTGGGGCATAAACCTGAATTATGTTGATATTGACTGAACTGGCTTTCAGTTTGGGTAAGGCCAAACGGTCTGAGAGTGGGAAGAACTGTATTGCCGATGCAGATAATTTGCTCGTGACTATTATACCTACTCCCTTTCTGTGGTTTTTATCCTGGTTTCCAGAATAGTACATAACTGCCCCTTCGACAGCACACCTTCCTACATCTGGCCACCATGTTTCTGCTATCCCCAAGACATCTATCTTCAATCTCTTTACTTCTTGAATTACGTTAGTCAGCTTCCCAGCTTTATACAAACTTTGCACGTTCCATGTTCCGATCTTCATTTTACTTCGTAAGTTCAATTGGGTTGGGCTTTTACCATTTAACTGCGTTCCCCCCGGAGATCCGATTGGGGAACTGTTTATAACTCCGGAAATTTTATAATTAAATGACGTCATTGTGATTCTCTTGGGATAATAAGTAATGAAGGTGGTATCCCGTTGCCTTCCTTCATGCCATTTGTTGGCTTGAGTTTCGGCCGCCCACTCTGGGTCAGACGCCGTTTGTAACCGCCCACTCTGGGTACAGACGTTACAGTTTCACCATATCTGGTTACCCTCACTTAGTTTAGCCTGCAGACCAATGCAGTTGCCCGGGGTGTGGCACGTGGAGCCATAAGTGAGAGTTAGGTGTCTGGCGAGGACCAGTTATCAAGAACCATCTCCTGTCTATGACACTCGATGTGGTCGTTCCGATAAAAGGTACTACCTCTGCAACACAACCCTACACCCTACACCCTTGTCTAAGATACTTACACAGAATAGTGATACTAGATCTGCTCACCGTGGCTGTTCCAACCCATTTAAAAAGTCTACAGTCCGCTCTCCACCTCAAAATAGAAAATAACAGCCCATTTCAAATAATTATGAAAACTACATAAAAGCTTCAAATAACATTGTCTAGGATAAGTTCTATAGCGTAATAGGGAAATGTTATATGTTATGTAAGGTTACATACAGTAGAGCTGGGATGGATGAAATGGAAGGAGGCCTGTAGTGTGTTATAAAGCAAAAATATTTTCATGACACATAAAATTTCATAAAACTACCATAAGACCGACTATGATGTATGAAATTGCATGTTAAAAGGATGTTAACTAATAAAATGATTTATTTAAGGATTTTAGCATAATTTTGTTGATAGGAGTTAACTGAAATTTTAATTCAAATTCAACATATTATTACAGTAGACAAAAAATATCAAATACTGAAAATTAAATTTGCTAACATTTTTATAATATGTGCCAACAGCAAGTTCAAGGAACTTTTTTTGTTTGCGACAACATGGGTCCACACCACAAATTTAATTTGATTTTAAAGATTCCATTTTAACCTGATATTTGAGTAAGTCTTGTCCTTTTTCTTAAACTCCTTTGAAACTTAACTTTTCGGGGGTTATTCTTGAAAGACCCTAACCTTTTTTGTTTCGCGCCTAAAACAATGATATATGGATTTATTATTCTCCAACTTTATCGATATAGTTTTTGTCGTGAATTTAGGTTCCTTGTTCCTTGTCCCTTCAACTCGTAGAAACTTTGATTTGTAATAGAAACTTTTAAACAGCATAACTTATTTTTTATAAACGGTTTTGTTATTTTTAGAGACAAGATATCACATTGAATTAACTTTTATTGAAGCTGGTAACACTAAAAATATCTAAAAATAACGCAAGTAGTTTTGAGGAAAAATACTAAAGTTAATCTACAAAGTAAGGATATCATAACAAATTCTATTTATTTATGTATTTATGTATTTATTTACCTTACAAGTCTTTAAGGATTTAATAGTTACAATCCTAAATAATTTAAAAACCAACAGAATTACAAAAAGGCAAGCGCCTAAAATCTACAGTTTTCTCGCTCCTTTTTTATATAGAAATGACTCTGTTCATGAGTCTGTTTTTTAATGCCTCCAGTATATTGCCGTTCCATCGATTTCGTGGTCTTTCCTCTGATCGTTTTTGCCAGTATAAACTATGAACCGGCGTCTTTGACATAAGATGTTATTGTTGATTGATAAATATATACTACAATAAATATATAATACAAAATATATAAGAGAATATTCAACCAAACAGGCGTTTATGTACGGAATCGTGGGTTTCAGAAATATATTATAGGCCAGGCTAATAAGACAAAAATATACCCTGTTCGTGACACTTCAACCGCCAGGGTACTGAAGCGTTTTTTCGACAGGTAATACTTCTTATAAGAATAAACTGTAACTATTTCCTGCGTAGGATCTGGCGGCCATTTTTATTTATAAATAATAAAAAAAAACGGTCTTTTTCCTTTTTTTTCCCAAATTAATGGAAAACAGTAAGAATTATGGTTTTCTTAGTACAGACATCTTCGAGAGAATGGAAAAAGCTTAAAATGGCGTATTACAAAGTATAATACACTCATTTATTGTTAATATAATTGCGAAAAAGTCTAAATTTCAAAAAAATTAATTTCGCAATAACTATTTTAAAAATCAGTATAGAGCTTTGAAATTTTTTCCAAATGTGGGTTGTTTGGTGCTTAATATTTGACAACAATTTCGAAGCGATTCATTCAATTTTTTAAATTTTATTCAAATTGTTTATCCCAGAGAGCTTTTTTTTGCAATGACAAGTCAGAAAAAATAATGTTAGAACCATTCTACAGGTGTTAAATGAATGAGCATGAAGTAAACTTTCAAAATGGTTTAAAAAAAGTTAATAAAAAATGCATTTATTGGTAATAAATAATTACGCAAAAGTATCGTCAATTTTCCTTATTTTGAATCCTTTAATGCTTTGAATATTTTTTTTCAAAAAAATCTATTTTTACCGTTTTTAGGTGCATAACTACCAAGTAATGTTATTTATATGATAATTGATTAAAAATTGCAATAAATATAATATAGAATTGATTATATAAAAAATAAAATGGTAATAAGGAAAATTGAGCATACTTTTGCATAATTATTTATTACTAATATATGCATTTTTTATTCACTTTTTTAAACCAATTTGAAAGTCTAGCTCATGATGTTTCATTTGACGCCTGTAGAATGGTTCTAATATTATTTTTTTTCTGACTTATATTATTGCAAAAAAAGCTCTCTGGGATAAAAAATTTTAATAAAATTTTAAAAATGGAATAAATCGCTTTTAAATTTTTGTCAAATATTAAGCACCAAAGAACCCTCATTTGACAAAAATTTCAAAGCTCTATACTTATTTTTAAAATAGTTATTGCGAAATTAATTTTTTCTACGGCCGTGTCTAAACAGCCACTTTCCCGCACGCATTTGGTTTCCGAAAGTTGCACTTTCCCGCACTAGTGCGGGAAAACCTTGTAATATAGCATTATAATATAATATATGCAGTAAACTACTATTTAGATATTATTTACTAATTTATTTCAAATTTCTCTTATTGTGTTCATTATTATTTTGACATAATATTCATAAGTCAAATCAGTGGACAATCACAATGATTTTGAATATCGTCGTCATTGAAACCATTATCGTCGTCATAGTAACCAATTTTATTGAAAGTTTGATTTTGACAACCTTGTCAAACAACGTATGAATTTGTGTGTTTTCGCTGCAATTTTTCAAAAATTACATGGATTCATTGGACCTAGAGATCCCGGAAGCTGTCTTGATAGCCGCCGCGGAAGCAAATTTAAATTTGTTGCCTGCCAAATGCAAAGAGAGGTATCAAAAACAATTTGTCCATTTTGTGAACTGGTGCGAATCCATGAAAGTAAGGTGCTATAAAGAGGAAGTATTTTTGGCATACTTTTTAAAATTGAGCAAAGTGCTTAAATCAAACACACTTTGGTCACGCTATTCCATGATTAAAAGTTTAATGAAAATAAAGCACGATATTGATATAAGTAAGTTTTATAAACTAATAACTTTTTTGAAAAAACAAAATATTGGTTTTCGAACACAAAAAGCAAATATTTTTAGTAAAGAAGATATAGCCAAATTTATGTTAGACGCACCAAACAAGATGTATCTTATGATAAAAGTAGTTACGATTTTTGGTTTATCTGGGGCTTGTCATAGAGCCGAACTTACGATAATCACTCTCGACAATATTGAAGACAAAGGGAATTTATTAATCGTCAAAATTACGGACTCGAAAAATAACTCTGCAAGATCATTTGTTGTCTCAGAAGAAATAAACAACGGAATGTTTTTGAAGCTATATAGAGAATACGTCAGTTTACGACATTCAAACACAACTCATCGGCGTTTGTTTATAAAATACCAGAAAAGAAAATGTACAGTGCAATATGTAGGAATTAATACTTTTGGAAAAATCAACTCCTAAATTGCAGCCTTTTTATATCTACCCAATCCTGAACGTTACACAGGACACCGCTACACACGCTCATCAGCAACCTTCCTAGCCGATTCTGGAGAAACGATTACAAATATAAAACGTCTAGCTAGGAGGTTGGAAAACAACCTCTGTAGCCGAAGGTTACCTAAAAGACTCTGAAAAGTGAAAAAGAGATATGTTGTGTACTGTTCTTAGGATGTCAGTTGGACCAGAAGCATTTTTGGGGTCCGGTCAATAATTCTACGAAGAGCATAGAAATAAAGATAAACCATATAAACATTTGCTTGCTTCAAAATTGATCACTCCTTGTATTAGTCCACATGGACGCGGGTGTGGCTTACTACTTTCTAACGTATCTTATTGGGCAATACTGAAGAGTAATTGGTCAAATTGTTCGGAAGTGCTTAGGCTCAAATCATATCGTTATCTGGTCAAAATACCTTCTCATGTTTCAAAGGCGGCAAGCAATATAAACACTAAATAAACAGTGTCGTCGTCATAACTTACAATTATTTTATTTTTATAATACATTTTTTGTCTCATTTCTTTAGTACGTAAAAAATGAATAAGCACATTAAATTGCATTTGTAAGTATTATATACTTTTAATGATCAATTTTAAATTTTATTGTATTGTATTATACTGAAACCGTATTGTTTATACAGGATGTCCCATATATTATGCGAGATTTAATGACGTCAATTTGCTCAGTCCGCTGATTGGATAATGTAATTAATGGAATTTTTCATGTTTCATATTTTTATTTTTTTAATATTTTCCTTTGTATGTGTCCATGTCTAAGAGCCATATATGAGGAGAGGGAGTGTACATTGATTGAAGACTCTTGATTTTAGGTATTGGGGGTATTTTTTTTTCTTTAGAATAAAAGACAGTTTTCCGAGTGATGCCCAGGCCAATCTTATTATTTTTTTTTATTTCTTCGGTCTGATTTTTTTTATTTAATTTAGTGATTTGTCCTAGAATATCTCTTTTACTTGCTTTATTCTTGTTTGTGCCACTGTAATTATTGGTTCTCCTTGTTGATTGGTCATGGCTTTTGTTTTACTGTAAGCGATGTTCAGTCCCATCTTTGTCGATTCACTATCTAGTGCTTCCATCATTCTTGGTAATTCTTCACTATTTTCTGTTTTAATACAATATAATATATACTTACAAGTCAAAAGTGACATTTGGAAAAATTGTGTAGCTCAAGTTCAAGTAAAATAAAAATATTATCTTGCTTTGTCACCAATATTAATGTCTTCTTCTTCTTTTCCTTCTTCTTCTTCTTGTGTAGACATGACTGTCTGTTTTTCAATGTGGCTCCAGTAAGTTGTCATTCCATCGTTTTCGTGGTCTTCCCACTTAGTTTTGGATCCCGCGTATGAAAAAAAGTTGATTAATAGCAAGCTGAAAATTTTTTAATAGCTTAAGGGTGTGTAGTTGGAGAAACTTTGATATATGGGAACACTGGAATAGGGGAAGTTTTAATTGCGGAACAGGTTAAAAATTTGGAACGGCCAGACCACGAAAACGGCACATGTATTTTGTCCGACAGAACAGACTTAAACTCTTCGAACAGAGATTAAACTCTCATGCAAAAATCAGCCTACTATTTATCACCAAATGGGCGTTTTAATGAGTGGAACATGTAGAATATGTCAAATGACAGGAATTATGACAGCTGATATTTTTGCATGATAGTTTAATCTCTGTTCGGAGAGTTTAAGTCTGACCGTTCCAAATTTTTAACCACAATTAAAACTGCCCCTGTTACAGTGTTCTCATATATCACAGTTTATCCGACTAGACACCGTTTAAGCTATTAACAAATTTTCAGCTTACTATTAATCAACTTTTTTTTTCATACGCGGGATACAGACCTAACTGATCGTCTTCCTATTGGGGAACCGTCTCTCGCCGTCCTTACTACTTTGTTTTTTGTCATTTGGCTCATGTAGTTGTTCCATTATACTCTTCTGCTTTTTACCCAGTTATTGATGTTGTCCACCTTGCATATCTGTCGTATATCTGCACTTCTACGTCTTCCCATATCCCATCGATTTTTCAAAGTATTTTCATCTCTGCTGTTTCTAGCATTCTTTCTGTTCTTTCTGTATCAAGTCGTGTTTCTGCCGCGTATTTATGTCATTATTGGTCTGATAACTGTTGTGTAAATTGCGCCTTTCACTTCTTTTCCAATATTGGTGTGGTAGTTATAAACACGACAAGTGTCGAATCAAGTTCTGAACACACGGATAGTGATATATTTCAACTTGTCAAAAATATGTCCTATGTATAGTATTTTTACTACAAAAGCGATATTACGTAGGTCAAAATTTTTGACGTAAGAGAACTGTCAAAACATTAGAATGTGAATTTTCATTATTGCCATGTTTATTATAAACATGGATATAATGAAGAGTCACATTCTAATGTTTTGACAGTTCTCGTACGTCAAAAATTTTGACCTACGTAATATCGCTTTTGTAGTAAAAATACTATACAGTAGTAAAAGTGATCTCTTCATTAGTCATGAATTAGACAATTCGACTGGAAGAGGAATTGTTCGTTTTCATGTATTTTATGTGTATATTCAAAGTGTAGTCTTATTTCTTTAGTTCTCAAATTAATAAGCACGTTAAATTTCATTTGTATTATGTATTTTTAATTATCTTTGGTGTCAATTTCATAAAGAAATGTGAACAGTTATCAACATTATTACTGTTTAACAAATATTGAACCATAATTTAAAAATAAAAGTTTACTCATTAATTTCTATTGCGCCGCCTAAGTTTTACAAACGGTGCCGACAATCGGTGTCGAATTTTGTTTTTATACTGGTCCAACTGACATCGTAAGAACAGTAACAAAATTTTAAGTATCGATTCTTTAGAACCATCTACATCTATGTACGTCGAGTGATCACAGCGAGCACAGGTCGAGGGAGAGTAAGCAGTGCCAATTCAAGGATGAGCTTGCATCCGTTATAAATTTGCAGAATGCTGCGAATTGCTCATTTATCTTTAATATTACCAAGCAATAAATAGACGTTCTTCTTTTTCCACTAAATATTTTGTTGTATTTACTAGTAAATAAAAACTGATATAACTCTATTTGTTGTGACTCTTTTCCAAACATACGGCCGTAGAAAAAATATTGTTCCTAATTCATGCGGAAAGTGTCTTTCCCGCACTCGAGTGCTTGCCCGAATTCCGCTATCGCGTCGTTCGGGTCAACGGCAGTCGCGTGCGGGAAAGTATCACTTTCCGCACTAGTTAGGAAAATAACTATTTTTGAAATTTCTACCTTTTTTCGCAATTATATTAACAATAAATGAGTGTACTAAACTTTGTAATACGCCATTTTAAAACTTTTTCCATTCTGTAGATGTTTGTACTAAGAAAATCATAAGTCTTACTCTTTTCCACTAATTTGCAAAATAAGGAAAAAAGAATGTGTGTGTACTTTGTACGCACGTAAGAAGTTATATTTCTATTATATGATTTCTTAAAAATAAATATACTTTAAACAGTTTGTTTTAATTTTTTTTAAACACCAAACTAATTTTGTGCTTACCCCTTTCAAAAAAATAAAAAAAGTATAGGATTGCACTGGATTCGAACTCACGACCTCTCGATCTCTGGCCGAATTAGTCGAGGCATTGAAGCACAAAAAAAGTCTTACTCTCGATTTTTGGCGCAGTAAGACGGATTTTAATGCATGTTGGTGCGTTGGATTCGTGAGAATGTCAGGAAATTTTGTGAACTATTGTAATGAATAAGAAATCTGAAATTGCATTTGTGCATAAAAAAAATTCATTTCAAAAGTGCATTTTGAAATAGGCAATTATTATAAATTTGCAACCCGGTAAATGGTTGGGCAACATCCCGATTAATTATCTTAATTATTTTTAATTATTTATAAGTACATATAATAATAGTCTAAGATGTCAATAACCATTAATAATAAACAAAAAAAATTTCCTTATGTGGGAATCGAACCAAGTACTAACGGATCCGTAGCTAAATACACATACCGCTAATCTACGCAGACACTTGCTAGACAACGGCGATATTAGGTATAAACAAAACAAATTGGTAAGTAAAAATTGTAAAGAAAATTACTACATATTTAAATGTATTATAAAATTAATCTATTCCTAAATTTTAGAAGAAACATTCGTAAATAGGTATTATTAATATCTATTAATGTTACTAAATGAAATATAAATATTTTGACGTTTTACAATTTGACAATTCACTTTTAACTGCAGTGCCTTAAAATTTTTAAAGCACCGGTGCTTTAAAGTAGCATTTTTGACGCTCCTATGGAGTGCTATAAATTGCATTTTCAACACGTTTGTAGAAAAATATATTTAAAAACACTAATATATTATTTCCACACCTTTCCTGGACTGATAAATACATAAATTAAAACATTTAGTAACGAACTCCATACTGACCTGTGTGCGCATATTACTAAAATTTCACCCTCAATAAAATCGCGCCTAAAGAAGTATAACTTCAAAAAGGCAGTATAACGATTAACTAACCTTTGTTGTTTCTCTTCCCACAAATTTTAAAACGCAACAACCATACATTACCTAACCAAACCGTCAACCGTCCACACCACAGCTGTGCTACAGCTGCCATTTTGGATAATTTTTGACATGTCATTTGAACATCCAATCAGAACAAAGTTATAATGCGCATGCTCCCGGATCATAGGTTTTAACATATAAAAATTCACCCTCATATCGCGCGTAAAGAAGTATAACTTCAAAAAGATCGTTTTTTGACATTAAATTGTTTATAAATAAAAATGGCCGCCAGATCCTAGACAGGAAATAGTTACAATTTGTTCTTACATGTATAGGGCAGTCAATAAGGGTATTTGGCTCCGAATTCCATCATACTACATCGACTAACTTGATATTTTCAGAGTAATTAGGAAATAGCTCAAGAAACAAACTCTACCCTATGCCGATGTGCGCTTTTATCTTGGGGGTGGTTCCCACCCCTTCTCGGGAGTGAAAAATGTGTTGGTTAAAATAGCCACGTAAGAGGCTAGAGAACCTAATTTTAAGCAAAAACTGTTCTATAATTTATTTTTTGAAAACTCAATACTTTTTGAGTTAAAAAAAAAAAAAAAAAAAAAAAAAAAAATCTTTAGTCTTTTGTTAGCAGTTGCCGCTAGGGCATCTATGCCATTTCGTTCGTTGCAATTCGGGACTGCACGCTGGGGTTTGTTTTGGTTGGATCGGGGAGAGCAGCATATGTGCCTCCTGATGAGAGACTAATAAGTTTCGAAACCGGTAGAGGTGCTTGCAGCACTCTCTGATTGGACTGGAATATGGTTCGGCTGTATTTTCGTTTTGCAACGAAATTGAAAATGGTTATTCATTTTTTTATTTACATTTACTCTGTGTGGAGTATGAAGGGAACCAATCTCGTTGGAACTTTACCGCGCTGAGCAGATGTGACGTGAATTGTAAATTGTAGAATTCCCTCATCTTCCTTAGTCTCAGCATCCGTATGGCTTGCAAATTGTAGAAGCCTCGGAGGTGTAACCAGAGAAGGTTCCCATTGTTTTCATTCTGGTGGGATATGTTGTATGCCATTAGAGTGAAAACTTAGTCTTTTGTTAGCAGTTGCCGCTAGGGCATCTATGCCATTTCGTTCGTTGCAATTCGGGACTGCACGCTGGGGTTTGTTTTGGTTGGATCGGGGAGAGCAGCATATGTGCCTCCTGATGAGAGACTAATAAGTTTCGAAACCGGTAGAGGTGCTTGCAGCACTCTCTGATTGGACTGGAATATGGTTCGGCTGTATTTTCGTTTTGCAACGAAATTGAAAATGGTTATTCTTTTTTTTTTTTTTTTTTTTTTTTTTTTTTTTTTTTTTTTTTTTTTTTTTTTTTTTTTTTTTTTTTTTTAAAAGAAAGGTGTTTAAGAAAATTTAAAAATGCGCTCTATAATTTCATCTTATTTTTTTCAAAAACCATTCATTTAAAACCAGTCCAACTTTTTCAACATAGAAATAACTCTATAATAAAAAGTATTCTAGAAGGAAAACGATCCATTTAAATTCTGATGGATGAGGGGTTAAATATATTTCTCATTCCTTCTTAAAATACAATAATCATCAACTTTTTTGCAAAATATCTCGCTTAGTTTTAATGTAATCGACATTTAGTGTTGCTGATTTTAAAGGCCTGTTCTAGCACTACAAAAGTTATTAGTATCATTATACACCCAAAATTGACCCTTTCTTTGTTATTTCAAGTTGAATGCACCGATTTGAGTATGCAGCAAAAAAATAAACTCTTCTAAACTTCCATATCCCTCTTTGTATTTTAACTGGAAGATTTATGAAGAAACGAATCACTTTGTTTTTTTTTTATAACTTACAGAAATATTTTATATAGTTTTTTTGCTAGATGCATAGTTTCTAAAGTATTCGCAAAAATTCTTCCGAAAAGGTGTCATTTTTCAATAGAAATGGGCAATTTTCAACCACGAATAACTCAAAAAGTCTTTTGACCTTTCTTTTTCTCCATATAACTCCAAAATGCTAAGAGACACGAAAAAAAAGATACCACATAAAAATGTAGGGTTTTTTTAGATAAAAATTTTGTTTTTATTTTTATTACTGTATCTCTTATCATTTTCAAGTTACAAGCAGAAAGAGGAAGATTTTTAAGAGAATTTAAAAATGCGCTCTAAAATTGGATCTTTTTTTTCAAAAACCATTCATTTTAAACCCGTCCACCTTTTTGAACATAGAAATAATACTATAATAAAAGGTATTGTCGAAGGAAATCAATGCATTTACATTTTGGTGGATGGGAGTTAAAATGATTTCTCATTTTTTCTTAAAATACAGTAGTTATCAATTTTGTTTGCAGCATATCTCGCTTAGTTTTAATGTAATGGACCTTTAATGTAGCTCATTTTAAAGTTATTTTCAAAAACTACAAAAGATATTAGTAGCATTGTACACCTACCATCGACCGTTTCTCTGTTATTTCAAGTTGAATACACCATTTTAAGAATGAACTAAAAAACAAACTATTTTCACCTACCATATCTCTTTTTGTATTATAACTAGTTAATTTGTGAAGGCAAGTGTCTCTTTGTTTTTTTATAACCTACAAAAACGTTTGATATAGTTTTTTTAGTTAGATGCATAGTTTTTAAGGTATTCGCAAAACCGTTCGAAAAGGTATTATGTTTCAATGAAAATGGCCAATTTTTAACCACGAATTACTCACAAAGTATTGGGTTTTCAAAAAAAAATATAGAACGGTTTTTGCTTAGAATTAGGTTATCTAGCGAAATTCGTGGTAATTTTAACCACAAAATTTTCCATCCCTTAGAAGGGGTGGGAACCACCTCCAGGATAAAAGCACACATCGGCATAGGATAGACTTTGAATTAGGAGATAAGTAGAGGCTAGGCCCAAAATTTCATTAAAATTCATGCAGTAGGATAGAATTCGGAGGCAATATCCTATTCTTGCTCCCATTGACTGGCGTAGTATTACCTGTCGAAAAAATGCCTGAGTATCCTGGCTGTTGAATTCTCATGGAAAAAACTTTATTACCCTGGACTATTATGGCATTAACAGTTTTCTGAGTACGAGATTGAATTTACCTGAAACGTATTCAGGTAAATTTGGTGTTGATCTTTATTCACTGGTAGTCGCTGGGTTTGAGATTGAAAATCGGCTACGCGTTTGCTTGAATCGTTGGGCTCGAGATTACAGACTCAATGGCATTATAGAGGCTTTATTATTACGTTCGTTTTTATGAACGCGTAGTAATACCTACATTATTATGCTCTTATTCTTTCAGTATAGATAATAATTAAACTCATCTAAGAACTGTTTTTAAGTTCATATAATTAGTTGCAGATACCCTTTTAGACCCATTAACATTTAATCTGAACATCACTTCTGCAATATTAATGCAATATTAATCTAACGTTTTAACCTATTGAGTATTTGCTATTGATTAAAAAACAAAAAACCCGTTTTTGAAATAACCGGTTTTTAGACCGGTTATAACCGCCAGGTTAAACTGTAAGTAAAAAAACCGTTCCAACAGAAAACCGGTTTTTTGTCAACAACCGCCATCCCTAGTTTGTCCCTGTACCGGCACAGTAGCTGAGGTTGGAAATACTAAGCAGAGCTAAAAGGGTTAAAACAAAAAATAAGCTCAATAAACATTCAATAAAAACGATTTATTCAAATAAACAAATGACTATAGTTTTAAATCCATCATCTAAAAATTGTATTGGCCATCTCTGCATACATAGCATAGTTATGTACATATTTTATAATTAACACAGCAATCCGCTAGCGACTACTGCGTTAAAATTTTGAATACGGACCACGTAAAAATAAGTATTTTTTCCAACAAACTTACGCTGGGTGCGCCACTATGCAGGCAGACGATACGAAGACAAAATTATGCATTGGGTTTCGCATCTTCTTGTTTAATTTATCAATCAACGATTTTATCTTATTTTTGTGTATATTTATAAAAAATGTACCATATTGCAAATAACTACAGCTTACAGAAACACATCGATTTCAGATTTGAATTCATTGGCTGCAAAGTACCCCTATTTAGTTACAAAATTTCATGCAACAGATTAAAAAATTTGATTCCTCTATTATAGCAGTTGTATAATATTAGATTGGCTTAAAAATATTGGCCCAATAGTTTTTATGGTTTCTAAAAATAAACAGTGGAAATTTTCTTACCAAAACGACACTCCACGAAAACCATTCGCGACGTTTCTATTTAAATTCTTCAACACATTTACCATGTTCAACCTCTATCAAAATATCAACAAAAAAGAAGACCAAGAAAAAGAACCGGATGTGATTGGCCACGAGAGGTTCTACCAAGCAAGATCGAGAAGTACGAAAAAGAAGAAAAGGGTTACTAGGAGAACTCATAGTGCTGCCGAGTTTTCACCCACAACGTTATCGGCGGCGAGTAAAAGAGCTGCCTTTAGAGCGAGAAGTCAAAGTTCTGAAAATAAAAGTGATGATGGGAGGGCGACGCCTCAAAGGGCTGACTCTTTGGCCAAGCTGTTCTTCGGAAAACGGTATGACAATTTTCATTTATTATTTTATATTATCAATATTCCAGTCATACAGTTAAGTCCCCGTGTCTTGAAACTCAGATAACCCGTGCGTCATCATTTAAAGCATACGAAATAAGTCGAAAATTTACTAAACGCAACAGTAAATGACAGAAAGTGGGTGGGTATTATTCCGATTACGGGTTTTAGTATAAAATTTGACGTTATCAAATAAATAGAATGTCAAATTTAAGTTTTGCTTTAAAATTTTGATGCATAATTACAGTTACATTTGAAGTAGCTTAATAAATTTTTTTATTATCATTGATTAATAAATAAATAAACAATTTATAAAAAAAATTCGATAACATATTTTCCTTTTCTTATTTTATTCACGTTGGCGGAACATTAAACACAAGCATTCCTTAACTTTGTCAACAATGAGGTTATTTGTACGTTGTCAATATTTATCGTAAAATAGCATAAACTTGTCATAAAATTTCTAACTCCAATATAAAATTAGTTAAAACAACGGTGTGTATACTACAAAAAATTCCAAAATGCAAAAATTCGATAAAATAACAGCAAAAAAACTGACAGCCACAAAAGTAAACAAACCAAAACTTCAGAAATTGTACTTAAAATATTTGAAAACATCCCCAATCGTCTTTCTTTGTACCTATCTCTTTTCAATGCACTGAGTCTAGATCGTTCATAAAAATAACATGTGTTTTTACTTGATAACAGGCGGCAGCTGGTTTGTCATTAGTTTCATGCGTGGAAGAGAATGATGCTTAGTGTGACCAACTCCAATCCAGTTGAATGCGGGACAAGGCTTAAAAATCATACCTGAAATCCGGGACTTTTCAATGAAAATAGGGCCATTTTTTTTTTCAGAAGAAAATAATTAAAATACAGAAATAAAAAGAGCCTTCTGTTTAAGTTTTTGTAGAACTGTAATCGTCAACATCATCATCATCAATGGCGTTTCAACTTTTCGTGAGTCTTTGCCACGTTTACTATTACCTTCCATGTTTGTCAATCTAGTGCCACTAATTCTCATTGTCTCATTCCCATTTTCTCCAGATCTTCTTTGACTGCATATTTCCACATTTTTCTAAACCGTCCTAGAGACCTTCTTCCATATGGCCTTCCCCAGAACAGATGATTTATAAGGCGATTGTCATTACTGCGTATCACATGCCCTGCCCTTCTGAGTCTGTTGGCCTTTATATATATATATATATATATATATATTAATTAAACGAAAAGATTTCTCTGGTATACAGAAGAAATCTTTTCCGTAGCGGACGCGAAAATGTAAATTTCAAAGTCTTCATAGAAGACTTTGAAATTTACATTTTCGCGTCCGCTACGGAAAAGATTTCTTCTGTATACCAGAGAAATCTTTTCGTTTAATTAATATAGATGTCGTACCAAGTGTACTGAAGTCTGGTTATTTTATTATTACCAGAAAGGCCAAAAGCATTTTCTTACACCTCGACCATCCACCTAGATGTTCCTGACGAGAGCTTGACATGAGCTCGAAACACGTCGTGTAGAATATCGGTGGTGGTCGAAGTGAAATAAAATGCAATTGCCGTTTCCTTTCATATATATATATATATATATATATATATATATATATATATATATATCTGACTAGATTTTCCTTTCCGAATAGAGACTGAAGCACGATTAATTTTATGAAACAGCCCCACGAATGGAAGCCATTTTAATGTTGCGCGACTAATTGGATAGACATGAAGATATACTTAGATTGGACAAAATTCGTGCTACAAAATTTATTAAGTACCTCGGTTGCTCAAGTCATCAAGAGATTTAAGGGAGTGGATTCTTTAATAGATGTTATGATATAATCTTATTAGCTTAGAAAAATTAGAAAGATAGAAAAATCGGAATATGGACGTGAAATAAAAAATAAAGAAAAAAAAAATAAAATATTGGGCGCCACTGCTTACCTAAGGAACCAGAATTTATACAAAAAAAAAACAAATATTAAAAGAAAAATGGTATTAAATCAAAATAAAACAGAAAATAATCAAATAAAAAAAAATACATAATATACAGAATATTATAACGTAACTTACCTTATTTATTCAGAATTCTATACTCAGTCAATTTTTAATGTTCTTACGATTCAAGAGAGAAGGGAAGAAAATAAATTATATGTTGAAAATCAAACATTATTTATTAAAAACAAAAAAATTAATCTCTGATCTCTCTGTTATAATTAGAGACCAGATTACCAATTAATCAAAGATGAAACGAACAGTTTTACAAATATAAAAATTATACCTTAACAATTAGTGTCCTGGCTTCTTCCTCGTAGCTTGATTCGAAAGTCCAAGGCGCTATTGCACTCGCGAAACACTTCACTGTCGTTAGTTACAGCAAATAGTACATTGTTTATAAACAAACGTTATTATAGAAAAATTCAGCTTTCACTTGAAGATAAATAGTTTAAAAGTTCGTTAAACTGGATCAAATTTTACTTTTACTCGAATAAAATTATTTAGTTAGACTCGAACGTGATTATTGAAAGTTCATTAACTTTGACCAAAATAAAATATGTGAGCATACTACATGTTTTAACTGCACTGTTAAACATAGTAATGAGAAAATTGAAACTCCTCTCTCCTACTTCTGGTTCTGACTGCTTAAAAGAAATTAGTGGATACCAAAATTGGTATAAAATGATAACGACGATTTGCTTAGAAACAGCGGGAAAATCGCCGGGGTTCACGATACACCATCACATTCGCCTGGCTGGAATTAACCTAGCCGGCTGGGAAACTGGAAAACTACATTCCTTTACACTCAATTGAACTCTACTCCATGACGATGGCCCTAAGGGAACCAAAACTCAACTTAACTCGATGATGGCCCTGGGAGAACTCTTCTCCATGACGATGGCCCTAAAGGAACCAAAACTAAACTCAACTCGATGGTGGCCCTGGTGGAACTGATCACTAGGACCGCTAACTCGATCCTTCTAAAACTTGGGTTCCTCTCCCAAAAAAAGTGACTTCCTACTTAGACCAATAGGAATCATACCAGATATTTCTCTACCAATCAAATGGTCAGAAAAACTCTCAAGACATCCCTTGAGTTTACACGAAATGCCTGACTCATACTATACAGTAAGTTTTGAGAACCAATATTACTAAAGACATCGGCTTAATTTAGGTTGAGCCTTCCGGTCCCGATACAAACATTCAATATATTTCTTGTCTGTAAATATCTTAAACCTTTATACTCTAGTCTGCAAATGCCATAAAAGCCTTTATCTTGCAAACTACAACACTGCAGGGATTCTTCCTCTATATAGATATTTGGATATCGACCAAAATATTTAAAAATGGTAAATGTCATAAAAACCTTTATACTCTGAGTCTTTACTTAACGTGGAACTTCTTTGAAAAATATTCCGTTTACAATTGTGTAGGATATAAACAATTTGGGGCACCTTTGTACACCAAATTTCAAAGAATCGCAAGAACCGAAATAAACATCCAAATCCCGTGAGAATTGAATAACGCCATACTCTGCCTATGCGGAAGATCGATATACAGGGCGTAGCGAAAGTATTACTGGGTCGAAATTTCAAATATTTAAACGGAGGACTTTCAGCGTGTTTCAAGACTCTAACTCGTTATTGCATCTGCGCCTCCATTCGTTTGTCACGCTGTCTCTGCAAGGGCCATATAGGTATCATTCGAAGTATTTTACGTTCCCACACCAGTAATTTTTGTATCTCGTGAAAGAAGTTGTGACTTCATTAGATGTTGCTTTGCAAATAAAGATCTGTTTCCTGCCATTCTTCGTGTTTCAACTTCTCGATCTATTTTGTTGTTATTTGTGATTGTTGCTCCTAGATATTTAAATTCTTTAACCACTTCGAAGTTATGATCGTTTATAGTAATGTTTTGCCTTAATCGCCGTCGTTCTTGTCTTGAGACGTCCATGTAGAACTATAATACCACGAAATAAAATTCATGTGTTTTTGATGTGGTATTAGTACACTCTAAAAATTGTCGACTTTTTTTTGTCCCACCAATTCAATTTGATGTGAATTCTTAGAAGAATAACGTATTCAACATTTCAAAATAGAATTTTACCAAAACGTTGAAAATTCGGATGGCCCGGAAGCCTTGTCCGGGACGCAGGGACATGACTTCGTAATTCGGGCCAATTCTCGGATTTTTCGAGCTAGTTGGTCACACTAATGATGCTAGATAAAAAGTATGTGTTTTATCTCGCCAGGTATTAATGACGCACGGGTAAAAACTCGCGGACTCAACTGTATACAGCGTGTCTACTTGAGTTGGAATCATATGGGAAACTTTTTTATTATTAATTTTACGAAAAAAAGTTATTCTTTATAAAAAGTTCTGCATGCCCCAAAACCTAAGATTCAATTATCAGATATCAAATTTTCTCAATATTATACGACGTATGTCAAAAAATATGAATTTCGGCTAAGGGTAAAGTACCTTTATTTCTCTCAATATCGAAAATTCTTATGATAAAAAGTTGTTTGGAATTAAAAACTAAGATGAAATATGCAATTACATGCTTCTTATTGAAAAAAAAAATATTTTTCTCAAATTTATGGATACCCAACATCGTTTTTAATTATTACAAATATCATAACTCGTTTATTATTCATTTTACGAAAAAAAGTTATTCTTCATAAAAAACTTAGCATGGTCTAAAATCTAAGACACAACCATGATATATCAACTTTTATTAATTTTATACGAGGTGTGTCAAAAAATATGAAATTCGCTCAATATTATAGCACCTTTATATTTCACAGTATTTCAATTAGAAGGATGTAATTGCATATTGACACATAGTTTTTAATTCTAAACAACTTTTTTAATAACCGTTTTCAATATTGTGAAAAATAAAGGTACTTTACTCTTGAGTGAAATTCATATTTTTCGACATAACTCGTATAAAATTAATAAAATGTCATATCTGTTGGTTGAATCTTCGGTATTAGGACATACAGAGATTTTTATAAAGAATACCGTTTTTTCGTAAAAGTAATAATAAAAGAGTTATCGTATGTGTAATGAATAAAAACGAAGTTAGTATCAATAAATTTGAGAAAAATTTGGAAAATATTTTTTTCCAATTAGAAGCATGTAATATAAGCATATTTGAGCTTGGTTTTTATTTCCAAACAACTTTTCATAATAAGAATTTTCGATATTGAGAGAAATAAAGATACTTTACCCTTAGCCGACATTCATATTTTTTGACATACCTCGTATAATATTGAGAAAATTTGATATCTGATAATTGAATCTTAGGTTTTGGGGCATGCAGAACTTTTTATAAAGAATAACTTTTTTTCGTAAAATTAATAATAAAAAAGTTTCCCATATGTTTCCAACTCAAGTAGACACGCTGTATATGTTATAAAATAGTAATTTGCGTAACAAGTTCCTAAAGTGATATTTTACGGGATGAGTAGGAAGTATCTCGGACGAGCCGACGAGGAATCCTGACATTCTGTGAATCCGGTAAATTCACTTTTGGATTGTGTTACGTACAATATTTTTTCTGCTGGCGTTTATTACTTTCAAAATAATCTGAATGAATTACATTACTTACGAAATTTTTGTTATAAATCACATTATACTCTGGGCAAATTAGAAAAAAGTTTTTATTTAGCTTAATGCCTCTACAACTAATGGCCATTAGCATGTTACAGTGGATTTATGCAATCGAGTACCTAGTGTAATGTGTGTGTTGAGTAAATGTCTTGTTACTGAGCAAAGTCGACGTTATTGTCTTTGCAAAGAAACGCTAATTGTATCCGAAGTACCAAGTCCGAGTACCGATCTCACAAGGAAAAAAACTATTTTCATTAAATAATACAACGAAAACACTTCGTTTATAAATTCGCAAAAGTTTCGTGTGTTATTGCGTTGCCGCTCCTGCAATACTCAGATCACATTTATCCATGGATTCTTATGTAGTTTTCTGAAAACCGTCTTCGAGATAATCGACCTCAAAATCTAAAATGTGACGTCACAATCGTTTTATTTTCTGCCGACACACTACACGTCCAGCTGAAATCGTTGCTATTAAGTATAGTCCAGGGCGCATCGGTTTTGAGATGGACGTTGAGAGGTGACTCAAATTTTTTTGCAGAAATTGCTTGAAAATAACTCAAATAATAATATTTGATTTATCCTCGAACTCAAAATGGCCCGGAACATTGTTTAAATAATCAAAATGTCAAAATATGAAGGAAAAATTCGATTTTTTCATTGGTTTTTTGATTATAACTTTAAAACTCTTCATTTCTGAGAAAAGTTGTACTAACATAAAAGTTGTCAAATTAAATTTCCTACAATATAGAATTGGTTAAAAATTTAAAAAATAGTCACCGTTGTTGCAAAACAGTAATAATTGAGAAAAAAACCATACAAAAACAAGTACCCGCATTTTACGTTTTTCAAACATTTATGCTACACTTAGGACCTTCATATTTTACCCAAAAAAACTTTATGATATAGTAAAACAACACTGTAAATTTCATTAAGATCGGTTTAATAGATTTTGCAAAATAAATTTTGCAATCCAGCTTTCGCAAAAAAAAAATTCATTTTTTTTTAAATGTTGCCGGAATGAAAATAAAGCAGATAGCAAGTTGAATATTTTTTTTTGCTTATAGAAGTGTACTGTACCTTTCATTTGCAATTTGAAAAATTAAAATCGATTAATTATCACGGCGTCAGGAAATTTTTTAAATAAACATTAATTATTGGTGCTACGCGCAGGACAGCGGTGTTCGATTCACACAAGTTGATTTCCACCAAAATGTCTTCCAATCTTTATCTAATATATTATTTTCTTACTCTATATTTTGTTTTATTTTAATATTTTAATTCCACAAAAATCAAACTAATTCTATTATTGTTTGTGAAACATTGTTTAAACAATTGCATATGTTTAAGAATAATAAACTTTTATTCTCTAAGTTAAAATATATGAACAAAAAAATTTTTGCTAAAAAAAGTGTTATTTCAAAGGATAAGGTATGTGTTTTTATTTTGCAATAAACAAATTTATTTATTTATATTGAAACGTAATAAAAATTAAAATGTGTCAATCATTATCAAAGGTCATTGAAATGCCCAATCAAAGCAAACTATCCGCTGTCCTGCACGTAGCACCAATAATTAATGTTTATTTAAAAAAATTGCTGACGCCGTGGTAGTTAATCGATTCTAGTGTTGCAAATTGCAGATGAAAGGTAAAGTACACTTCTATAAGCAAAAAAAATTTCAACTTGCTATCTGCTTCATTTTCAGTCCTGTAACATGTTGAAGAAATGAATTTTTTTTGGGAAAGCTGGATTGCAAAATTTATTTTGCAAGATCTATTAAACCGATCTAAATGAAATTTACAGTAATGTTTTAGTGTATCGTAAGGCTTTTCTGGGTGAAATATGAAGGTCCTAATTGTAGCATAGATAGCTGAAAAACGTAAAATGCAAATAATTGTTTTTGTATGTTTTTTTCGCAATTATTGCTATTTTGCAACAGGGGTGACTATTTTTTAAATTTTTAACCAACTTTATATTGTAGGAAATTTAATTTCGCAACTTTTATGTTAGCACAACTTTTCTCTAAAATGAATACTTTTAAAGTTATAATCAAAAAACCAAGCAAAAAATCGAATATTTCCTTCATTTTTTGACATTTTGATTATTTAAACAATGTTCCGGACCTTTTTGAGAGGGAGGATAACTCAAATATTATTATTTGAGCTTTTTTCAAGCAATTTCTGTAAAAAAATTTGAGTCACCTCTCAACGTCCAAATGTACTAATATTTTTGCAGATGCGCTCTGGTCTAGTAGGCTAGTTTTTAATCTCGATTTGTTAAGTAAAGCATAGTTTATTTACATTTGAGTTTGACACTTCGTGAATGTCAAACTAAATTTTAAATTAAGTATTAATAAAACATCAATGACATTTTATAGTGAATTTAATTATTATGTATATAAAATAAATAAGATGTTCAAAAATACAATTTGAGTATATTTTAAAAGCATTAATTTATTAACAGCATTAAAAAGATTTATACGAATATACAGCCTCCCCTTTATGATGTTCAATTTGCTATGAAATTAAAATATAGTCGGTTCGCTAAACTTGACACAACTTTCTAGTGATTTTAGTAGGTAATTTTTTTTGTTTTTTGCGAATTTTGACAAAATTGGCAAAATTACTAATTATTTAGTAATTATTAACTAATGAGCATGGGCGCCCATATAAAAATTTTCAGGGGGGGGCAGACGTAAAGATTTTGCACCTCACATTGTGTACACTATGGATAACAGTATATTATAGTTTAAAGCACCCGAAAAGCTAGGGGGTCACGGCTCCCCTGCTCATGGGTCTGGGCACCTATGCTAATTAATAATCATTTTTTTGCACAATTGGCAAAATTATTGACTAAAATCACTAGCCAGTTGTGTCTTTAGCGAACCGACAGTATATGAAACAATATTGTTTGGTATAAAAAATTATGGTCTGATATGTGCAATTACATCCTTCTAATGGAAAGAAATATTTGAGGATTTTTCTCAAATTATGGACACCAACAACATTTTCATTTATAACTCTTTTGTTTTTAATTTGACGAAGAAAAGTTAAAAGCTTCATAAAAAGCTCTTCATGTTCTAAGATTTATGATGCCACCATCGTATATAAAATTTTATTAATTTTATACGACGTATATGAAAAATATAAATTTCGATCAAGAGTAAACTACCTTTATAGTTCATAACATTTAAAATATAATGATATAATTGCACATTAAAACATAATTATTAATTCTAAACTAGTTTTCATAATAGCAATTTTCCATATTATGAATTAAAATACGTAAATAAACAAAGTTTTCGTTATGATAATGCATTTTCAGCTTGTTTAATAAATAAAAACGTGAAATTCGTAAAACTGAGCCACATAGGGGGTTAAAAAAGTTATTTACCAGCAGTTTTATTGCTGGAATCGAACTTTATGATATATTAATAATATAGCTTCTATAATTTTTTATTTATAACGCTAAAGTCACCGTTTTTAAAAAAATTGGCGCACTGTTTACTAGCGTTCGGCGAAGCGCACGGTTGAGTTATTTTAATATAATTCTTTAACTAATAGATCAAATGAAATTTTACAAATTGCACATAAAAGAAGAACATGCAGCTATCTTATATTTATCATAAAAAGAAATAAAATGTATGTGCATAAGTACAGTGTGGGCGGAAAGTGAGACTTACATGAATTTTGTTTAAAAATTATTTAAAGATGTGTAACTAATACAATTTTACTTATATAACTCTCAAATTTGAAAAACTTACTTTTCAAACATCTTACTAAATGATATTTCATTAAAAAAAAATCTGAAAAATTTAATCAAAATGATACGACCTCTTAAAAAATGTAATTTTTTAAAACTTCGTAGTTTTACAGAATTACTACCAATTTAAGAGGGTATTACTCATGTTTGAACAGATATATTACAATTTCATAGGTATTTTTTGAAGCTTAAGATGTAATCTTTAAAATACACTACATTATTTTACTTTAGACATAAAAAAAAACAACTTTTTTTTGAGAAAATTGAGAAAGATAAAAAAAATGTGCCTAATACAAAAACCGAAAAATATGCGTTAAAAAATGTTTGTACAAAGTCATCAAAACTTTTTTTCTGTTTACCTATAATACATTTAATAACAAGCTAAAGAGATAATAAAAATGTTAAAAAAAATTTTGAGCTCTTATACAGTATTTCTGCGTGACTTGGAAACTATTGACAACTTTTTTTTATCAGTTTTACGAAAAAATGTTGCTCCTCATAAAATACTTTACATCACATAAAATCTAAGACGCAACCATCAGATATCAAATATTATTAACTGTATATGAGGTATGTCAAGAAATATCACTTTCGCTCTAAAGTACCTTTATATTTCACAATATCGAAAATTGTTATTAAAAAAAGTTGTTTGGAATTAAAAACTATGTTTCAATATTCAATTAAATCCTTCTAATTGAATTATTGTGAACTCTAAAAGTACTTGACTGAAAATTCATATTTTTTGACATACCTTGTATAAAATTGAAAAAGTTTGATATCTGATGGTGGAATCTTAGATTTTGGACCAGGTCTTTCAGAATATGTATAAATGAAATGTACAAAAGAAAAAGCATTTTAAATTTTGATAAAAAGAATAATTAAAAAAAATTTTGATCAATCAACTTCAAAAATAACGTTTTAAACTTTCTAACTTTTTAAAAACAATTAAATTAAGTACAGTTAAAAGTTGAATTTTTTCAACTAACAAACTCTATTAATTAATTTGCAGTTTAAATACTATTGGTACCTATATAAATGTGGCAGTTACATAATAATGTGACAAAATATTTCCGCTTCAAAATAAGCTGTCCCACATTAAAGTAATGACAAATTTAAATTTGATGTCACACCTCCATCTACAATCGTATAGAAAGAATACACTTTTTACCACACGTCGATATGTTATAAAGTTAAAATAATTTATTTTTGGCGTAAAACATTTTCAGCACTATTCAACCAATAAATTAATGTCTAATTACGCTAAAAACATTAATAAAATGAGTTATATATTAAATAATTTCATAAGAGCTAATGTATTTGTAGCACCTATTCGAACATTTACGCCTCTGGCGGCCACTGCTGAAAGCTGAATTAGAGATTGAAAAGTTAGCCCACAAACGATGCATTGCGTTTCCACTCCTTACAGGTCTCCATAGGCACTACAAGCTTCATGTCCTTTTGCAATGTGCCGCCATGTTTTTTTCTATGTCTACGTATTCGTTGGGTCCTCCTCTTTCCAACGGGCCGTCGTACGTCACGATTCGCTATGTCGTTTAGGCACTATATACTTGACGTCACCACGATGTGCTCACCACTATGTGCTCACCACTATGTGCTTGACCTCACCATGAGCGGGAACCAGTATGCCGATTCTGGATTACGATGAGCGGGAACCGGTATGCCGATTCTGGCTCACAATGTTGCGCCTCCACCACGAAGTGCGCGGGAATCGATGCTTTATACCTACTGATAACAATTTTTGATATTCTGAAATATAAAGGTACTTTACTCTTTAACGAAATTAATATTTTTGACATACCTCGTATAATATTGATAAAAATTTGATATCTGATATTCGAGTTTTAGATTTTACACTATGGAGAGCATTTTATGAAGAATAACTTTATTTCGTAAAATTGATAATAAAAACGCTTCTCGTATGGTTCCTAGTTACGCAGATATACTGTGTAAGAGCGCAAAAATTTTTAATTTTTAAATTGTAATGCCATATTCGGATTCAAATTATCAAAAACAAAATAGAAACATATTTTATCAAAGAGAAATGTCAACGATATTTTTAAAATTAGTTATACACAAAAATTGTTATTGTTTAAACAATTAATAAACAATTCGCGGCTAAATCTGTGAGTAGAACTTTTTACCTTAAGATCTATATAAACGAACAAAAAAAGTTTTAGAAAAATATAAGCTGGTTTGAATTTTTCCGAAATAATGCCTTTTTTTCGTTCTCTATTGACTCCCCCATGTATAAAGAATTATTATTTTCTCCAGTGATGACAAAAGTTCTTTCCATATTCGCTTTGGAATTAGGAATTTTAATACTAACATCGATATCGTTATATATGATATTCTATATCGTTTAAATTCATTTTACAAAACCCTTCACAACGACAAGCACCATTGATAAATGCAACCTCAAATATGCATAAAAATTAATCAAAAGGAAGACGACGAATTACATTTAATTATATTACTTTTGTTATTATGTAAGTAGATAGTTTTGCTTTTGCACCACTTTTAGTTACATGTTAAAGGTCCCGTATCTTCAATAATTGTTTCAATATGCTGAGAGATTTTGTTGTGACTATTCCAAAGAATTTATTACTTAGTTACATACGTGGTAAGTTACAATGTAAATGTTAAACTTTTTATTTCTACAATGATTTCATTCCTGCACTAATTTTTTGGAAAAGCCCTTTGTAGATTTGAATAAATATTATATATTAATGACAATTTTAATTATTGCTTCAAATAATATAAATAAAAATTCGTATGTCGCAGATACTCGCGACCGTTCTAGTTATCTTGGTGGGCGCGCCTATCGGAAGGTTAAGATTCAAGATAAGATACTTTAGACATATAGCCTACCCTCACTGACATTTATCTTTATTATTTAAATGTTTATTCATTCAGTGTATACAAATTTTGCATAATTATAGGATTCAAATAGGTAAAGTTATTTTTAATTAGGTGAAAGTACCCATTAAATCGTAAAATGCGTCAACATGCGGATCTATTGGATGAACCTAATTCGAGGACGCGGAATTCATTAGTACTAACCATTTTTGAAGGTTAGCTAACGTTTTACAGGTAACAACTAAAAGGTATTAACACTAAACTAAACAGCTAAAACAACTAAGTAACAAAGGTATTAACTAAAATTGTTTAAGAGAATTAGGATGATTATTTTATTCATAGGAGATTCTGACCAATAGAAAGCTACAGAAATAAAAATTAAAGTGATAATTTTTGATAATATCCCGTCGTCAAGCATTACGTCAGATTGCTCTTCGGTTTCATGCAAAAATGAACATTCAGTGACATTAATGACAATGAATGTTTTACAACTTGTCACAGAGAACACCAAGAAACACGCTTAGCAAATATTCAGGTGAAGATATAAATAAAATATTAGTTAAAATGATTTAAAAAGACAGTTTAATTCATGAAATAATCTCAGCGAATTAACCTCGATCTCTAAAATTATTATCGGCTTGTTGCCCTCGTGCCACTTTGACATAATTTCACTCCCCTGCGGGTCGTGAAATTAAACTCTCCATATTCCATTATATAATATGTCCCAGGACAAACTAGTTTGTGCTGAACGCGTTAGGATAAACTAGTTTGGCCTAGGCCTACTTTTCCTCTTTTCTCGATTGATTATTAATTTTTGTTGTACATATAAATTACTACAGTCACTGAATACATAGTTAGTGGAAAAATTATCAGTTATCACATTTATTAACTGAATTAATAAGTTGCAATTATACAAATAACGGTTATCCAAGAACATTCAAAAGCCATATCTTTAAGTTTATGATGACATTTTCAAGTAGAATGACATTCTAGTAATGTTTGCATATCCATACCAGTGTGAATTTTACTACACGTAATTTGCCGTGTAAAGACAGAAAAAGTAGGAATAGCCGTAAAATATTTGGTAATTATTTACCGATGGTTTTAAGCTACTAAGGAATGCTTGAGTTATGTATTTAAAAAAAATACCTACCCTGTCTTGATTCGTATTTCTTCGTACTTGAAATCTATCAGAAAAATTGTGTAAAAACTATCTATTTATTGATATTGAATAAAACGCAAATATTTTTTTTTATATTTGGTTGTATTATTAGTATTTAGGCTCAGAAAATAAGAATATATGTATTGTTATATAATTTTATGGGAAAAATTTATAAAATTAATTTGTATCAAAAACCACGAGATCTAAGATTTTCATCGCCCTGTATATGACCAAAAATTGTAAATTGTATAATTTTGTTAGTAAACAGTGTTTCGCGGAAAGTGAAAATCGTTAGTGTTTTGTTAATGGTTCTCTGAACGGACGTATACAATTATGCGGGAGGATCTATGGTTCAGTTGAACCGGGTTCACGGGTGATCTCCGGTTCTGTTTGGAATGCATTTCTCATTGCGCCATCATGTCAGTGCTCGTTCTACAGCTTTCGAGAAATGCCAATAGATGGCAAAAGGTAAAAAACTGTCGCCATTTTGAACTACCTTTTTTTATGCTGTTTTTGAATAAAGTTAAATTTAAGTATTTATAGTCAAATAGTCATTTTAATAATTATAAATAAATATTATATAAACACAAATAATGTTATCGTTTATCGTTAGGCTTAATATAATAAAATAGGATATATTTATATTATGACAGCGTTTCGTGTTAATACAACGCATGCGTAGTCCATGAAATCATCTGAACTGAGTTCTGAAATCTTTGAACGGCCGAATTCCACCGTTCAAGCATCGTTCAAGTTTAAACTGCCATCGGTTGAACGGGAACTGAGAAAGACGATTTTGACGTTAAACTGACGTTTACTAGAAGTTCAGGTTAAACTGGAGTTGAACTCGATATGAGAAATTGGCCCTTAGAAGGATAGACAGTAAACAAAATTATTGAGTTTTAGAATATAAGGTTTTTTGTTTAGCATGTAGAAAAACAAGAGTAATTATGGTGTCTCCTGGAATTTTGACAAAACGGAAAAGTTATATACAAAAATAATTGTTCTGAAGAAATGAAAGTATGGATGTAATGGGTAGAGAGGATGTTTTGGTGATTGGCGAGAAAGACGGATGGTGGGGATGAGAGTGTTGAGTCTGAGTTTGAGGAGAAAAAAAGTTTTCACTGTGTACAGAAGATCTGAAGAGACCAGTCCAGTTTTTGAAAAGTGGTAAGTTTGTGTAAAGTGGTGAAGTTGGTGGCCGTGATAAGCAGAATCGTATTGAAACAAATCGTTGATCGAGTTAAGAAGTTCAATCTCCTCGTGTCCAAAGAGAGTCCAGTTTTCTGTCTGGACCGAATAGCCGGGTTATATCAGTTTGCACAAGATATCGAGCAGAGAGAAAATTAAGGAGAGATTATGAGCGAGTGCTGTTGTTTATTTGTGAAACAGTTTGTACGAGAAGGAGCGTCATAGCATCCAAGGAGCACGTGTGGGAGAATCCAGGACTACACAATCCATAAGAGGAAGGAAAGAAGAGAAAAAAAGGTTAGTCAGATTATTTGTAAAAAGGAGAGAGTGTTGTACACCACATATCATATTTTTTTGTTATTGAAAAGTTCTACAGCATAACATAGTCTTTAATAAATTCAAAGAATAAATAAGTGTTCTATTCAAAGGGAGAAAATTAAATTTTGTTTTTTTTTTGTATAATACTAAGTACAGTCCACCGAATAATTTAAATAAGATTATTTAAAAAAAAAAGGAGCTAGCAGAATTAAAGATAAATTTATTAGATAAGAAATAGTAATAACAAAATCGATTTTAGCATTCATTTAAATCTTATATTTATGGAATTTTGGATAAATAAATAATATTTCTAGTTTTTATATGACATTTAGTGTATTTATTTTCCCTGTTTTGCCTGGAAAAAGTAAACAACCAGAGATGCTTAAGCCACAAACTAAAGGTAATAGATTAAAACAAATTAGCCCTGAGAATAAATCTAATCTGGAGAGTTTTATTTAACTTTGGTTTTGTTTCCAGAAGTAGTGATTAGTATAATTGGTTAGTTAATTGAAATTAGAATATGCTGATCAATCTCAGAACAGACAGAAAAGGTACAGCATAACAATATTTTAAAAAACTTACCGCTTTGGCAAAAGGTTTGCAAAAAATGCCAACTCCATCTACAAAAGCCACCTACAGATAGGAACGATTTCACGATAAAACTTTGGAAAACACCTTATTACGTAATTAACTACCAGTTTGTTACCAAGTTTACAGACGAACGAACTTAGAAATTTAAATGAAATATACTTATGTGCCACTGAAAGCTATATTTATATGTACTGTTGTTTATTACTATCACTATACTATATTGCTGTAACATATATTATTAGTCTAACTATATGATATATTATATCGACGGCTTCATTGAGTCAGTGAAATCATTGACTTCAAGTTTGAGTTCAACAGTTTCAGTATGATTTTACATTATATAAATAGTCTGGGCTGATTATCGGAGAATAGACCATTTTTGGGAAAAGTTATTTACCAGCAATTTTATTGCTGGAATCGAATCTTATGATTGTATTATATTAATAATATAGGTATGCAAAGTCCGCAGATAGTGTGCTACTTTTTTTATAAACAAAATGGCGCCCGAAAATCGTGTTTTTTTTCAATTTTTGCTCTATAACTCCAAATATTTTAACTTTACACCAAAAACACTCAAATAAAAATTCACCGCAAATTCTGCATAGAGACGTGTTTTTTCCAATTTACTTCGACAAAAACTTTCCCCGGAAAAAGCGGGTTTTTCCAACAAAATCTTTAATTTTCAACTAAACTTTTAGATAATTAATTGTTAATCAATAATTAAATAACTTAGGGCCGGTTGTTCGAACGCTAATCAACAATGATCACTATCAAATATTTAATTACTGTCACAACTGTCAATGTCAACTTTGGTTGGGTTGCTGAAAACGCATATGATTATAAAATATGAGATTAGTTAATCAATTAACATAACAATTATTAACATAATTGATTAACTAATTTCATAATTGTTCATCAATAATTATGTTTTCAGCAATCCAATCAAAGTTGACATTGACAGTTGTGATAGTAATTAAATATTTGATAATGATCATTTTTGATTAGCGTTCGAACAACCGGCCCTACGTAATGTAAAAGTACTTTTTGTATAGATTATACTTCCAGAAGCCGATGGAAATTACATGAACCGCTTAGCAACAATTGAATTGTTAATTAAAAATTTACGGTCATTATAATAACGTCAATAATTATGATGTATAAGGATAACTTTGATTCTTTCATAAAAAGACATACCTATCTGATGTACTTTACAGAATTGAAATTGGACTATTTAAGCAGCCTCAGGAATATTTTAAATTTATAAAGAATTTTTTGGCTTATAAACAAATAGAATATCTCGGGAAATATTAAACTAAATTAAATTGTAAAAACGGTATTCGATAAACAGCGGCAGGACGCTTCTTTTAAAAGAAAAAAAGTTTAAGTATAATGAGTATTTCCTGAGATATAACCGGTGAAATTTGACCGGAATTTACGGCAAAGATATAAACAATAGGATCATAATTTTTAAACCATTACCTTTCTATTTTTGTCCTATTTCTCCACACCAATTTTCATATCATTAAAATACTCATAAAATATATTATTATAATAAAAACTATCGATAATACGTGTGAAAATTGCCAAAAATAGCAAAATTCCAATCAAAAATTAGGTTGGAGAAAATGTAACCCTCAAAGTTCAAAATCGGTATACGTTAAAAAAATGCATTTTCTCGGCTTTCCATGGAGCAATTTCCTTCATTCTTTTTTTGTTCCCAAGTACCTCGAGTAGAGCCATCGAATTAACGCATTATTTTTTTTTTATTATTGAATTAACGTGTCTCGATTACAATGATCATTGACACAGGTAAAATTATACATTATTGAACAATACATACATACAATTAATACATAAATACTAGTGATTTACATTACATGAACATTTATATTTTATTGAAAATATTTATGCTTCTTAGGTAGCTTATGGTGTGGAGAATATCAGTTGGCGAGTTTAGTGCTTCATTCAGGCTACTCTTTAGTCCATGAAATCGTTGTTCATGTTGATATTTTGGACAATCGAATAGGATATGTTTAACTGACAGCTGACATTGGCAATATTGGCACATAGGAGGGTCTTCAGAAGCCATTAAATATCCGAGGGTTAGTCTGGTATGCCCAATTCTCAGTCTTCTAAGTACTACGGTTGATTTTCTGCAGATATGCGGCGGTGTAAATGTACCAATATTCGGTTGAATTTCTTTCAGTTTCGAAGGCAGCATATCCCAATGGGTTTGCCAGCAATTGCCTGTTAAATGTTTAAAATGACATTTTAAATCTCTGTCTATTTGGATACATTCAGGATCACTGGTTGATGATAGTGCTGATGTGGCTGCGGCGTCTGCTCTTTCATTTCCCTGAATACCTACATGGGAGGGTACCCAGATGATTGTCGGAAAGACTCGTTGAGAGGTCAGTGAGTTAATTGAGTCATGGATGGCTTTAACAATTGGATGTCTTGTGAAAATATTTTTTATGGAATTGATAGATGCTAAGGAGTCAGTGCAAATTGCTGGAGATGCGTAGTTATGTGATAAAGAGTTTATTGCGTGAAGTATTCCTACTAATTCAGCTGTATGAATGCTGCAAAATGATGGGAGGGTCGATGTTTTGATGATTTCTGTTGACGTTGTGACTGCACAACTAACTCTGCCATTATTCTTGGAGCCATCAGTGTAGATTATTAGGTCAGAGTGTAATTGGCTAACAATATTTAGGAACATGTGTTGAAGAATTAACGGATGAGTTTCATGTTTGGGATATTGACTTAAGGTAATATTTATTTTGGGGATAGT
This sequence comes from Diabrotica virgifera virgifera, assembly GCF_917563875.1. NCBI lineage: Eukaryota > Metazoa > Arthropoda > Insecta > Coleoptera > Chrysomelidae > Diabrotica > Diabrotica virgifera. The sequence goes on along the minus strand of NC_065449.1, from coordinate 109,275,111 downwards.
TTTATTCCAAGGAGGAACAGAGGAGATCTTATTGGGGGAAGTAGCTGTCAAGTCTATATTTTGTAAAAGCGGTGAGAGTAGCTGTCGAATCGTGGGTAGTTTGACCGAAGTAAGACCAATATTTTCTTGGGGGTTAGCTATCAAAGAATGTACTAAATTACTGGGAGTGGCTGATATCCTAGCAGCGTAGTTAAGTAGTAGCTGCTGGCGTCTGACCCAAAGTAGAGCTTCATCAGCTTCAACGTGTAAACTATCTGAGGGACTGGATCTGAATGCTCCCAAGCATAGCCTCAGAGCACTGTTGTGTATCGGATTCAACTTCTTTAAATCAGATTTTGATGCAGTCATGTACAAAAAACAACCATAATCTAACCTGGAACGAATCTGGGATCTGTATATTATCAGCATCATTTTCTTTTCTGCTCCCCATTGATGATGTGCAAGTATTTTCAAGATGTTTAGTTTACCAGCACAGTTGTCCTTTAGATTTTTTAAGTGTATTTTCCAATTTAACTTCTGATCGAATATTAGCCCCAAGATTTTATGATGATTTACTGTGGGTAAAGCAACATCGTTTAGATATATTTCCGGGTTATGAGCATTTGATTGCTTTCTGGTAAATCTTAGTATTTTAGATTTTGAGTTGGAAAGTTTGATGCCATATTGTGTTGACCAGGAATATACGTTGTTTACAGCATTTTGAATAAGATTTGATGTACTGGATATGCTTGCTCCACTACAGTAAATAAGTAGATCATCAGCGTATAGTAGAGCTTTTACCGGTTGATTAACTTCTTCTGAAATATCATTAATTGTTAAGTTGAACAGAGTTGGACTTAAAACAGAGCCTTGAGGAACACCATTGAGTTGTTCGAGAACATGCGACTCACTTCCATTTATTCTAACTTTAAATTTACGGTCATTTAAAAAGTTATCTATGAATGCGTAAATATTGCCTGTAATATTATTTTCGATGAGTTTCTGTAATATTACATTCTTTGGAATATTGTCGAAGGCGCTTTCAATATCGAAGGCTGCCACAACTGTATCATGTTTCTTATTGAAATTCTCGGTTATATGATTTTGTAGTAATACTAAATTGTCCATTGCGCTTCGTTGTGGTCTAAATCCCGATTGAACCGAGCTAATTATGTTATGCTTTTCAGAAAACCAGATAAGTCTATTATTGATTAATTTTTCCATTAATTTGCACATGCAACAAGTTAATGAGATGGGTCTATAAGAGGATGGCTCTATTGAAGGTTTGTCGGGTTTCTTAATTGGAAGAATGATTGATTGTCTCCATAGGTTAGGAAACTTTCCGTTGATCCAAAGAGAATTATAAAATGAAAGTAATTTTGTAAGTCCATTGATAGCTAAATTTTTTAGAAATATGGATGGTATATTGTCAGTTCCTGCCGCAGAATTTTTTAGCGTGGATATAGCAAAAGTAAGCTCTTGAAAGGTAAAAGGTGAATTTAAAGCATGAAGGTCATCTGACAGATCTGTAGTAGAAGAAATAACTTTATGGGGAATCGTAAAAAAAAAAAAAAAAAAAAAAAAAAAAAAAAAAAAAAAAAAAAGTAAGGAGATGGCAACGTGGCATTAGATAGAAAACAAAGTGTTTTAATTTTCGCCTGCATTTTACCCGATTTTCGCGTGGTGCAGCGAACATTGAATGCTGAGTGAGTGAAAAAGGTAAGGTATAAACGGTGCCCTACCTAATGCAAGAATAATATAAGTAAAAACGGTAAAAAATAGTATAAAATACTAAACGGACAAATAAAAGTGAGGTTAACAGCTAACAGATAAGCTTATAAACACTGGCGAACGCTGGTCAAATTTCAAGCGGTGTTGCCGGATTTAAAAAAAATAGAAACACCTGCCGAAAAACAAAAGCAATTTTGGTGCGTGGATAATTGGGCATACCTCCTCGTGGTTGAAACGGGTGTGCCCAATTAACGCTACGTACAAAATGGCTGAGAACGAGTATAGTGTGGACGAAAAGACAAGAAAAAGAGGAGACGAATCGGAAGATGAGGCAGACGATAGCAGAAGTAAAAAAGTACATCGGTCGCCTGGGAATGATAGGCAACTAGAAAAAATATTGGAGAGCCTAAATATTATCACAATGGAAATAAGGGAACTAAGAGAAGAGCAAAAAGAGTACAGAGCGGAAATGAAGGAACTCAGACAAGAAAATGAAAAGCTGAAACAGGAAAACAGAGAAACCCAACAAAAAGTGGAAGAATTGGAAAATAAAATAGACAGAATGGAAAAGGACAAAAGACGAAATAATATAATACTGCAGGGAGTAGATATGGATACCTACGATCAAAACATAACAAAAGATAACGTCCAAGATTTTTTATGCAATGCACTAAAAGTTGAGACAAAAATAAAAAGCGCAAGAAAAATTGGAAGTAAATCCTGCTTGATTGAGCTCGAAAATGCAACGGACAAAGAAGAAATTATGAAAAATAAAGGCAAATTGAGAGACATAAAGGGAAAAGAAATATATATTAATGACGACATGGACAAAAATGAACGGATGATACAGGGTAAAATCAGAACGAAGGCAAAAGAGGCTAAATTGGAAGGAAAAAATTGGTCAAGGTAGGATTTCAAAAAATAAAAATAAATGAGGAGGTATGGACATGGAATAAACATCAGCAACAACTCTTAAAAATAGAAAACCAAAACAGAAACCAAAAAAACTAAACGACGTAAATGAAACGGTAGCAACAACGGCAATGGACAAGGAGACGATTGGGATTAAAAACAAGAAAATGAAAACTAATTTGGGAACATGGAACGTAAGAGGCACTTATGAAACGGGAAAACTTAAAGAATTAATTAGAGAAACAAAAAGATATGAAAAAGATATATTAGCTTTACAAGAAACAAAACAATTAGACACAGAAATAGTAGAAATAGATGATATAGTATTTTTTAAAAGTGGGGGGAATAACAGATTGCTAGGAACAGGCTTTATCATACAGAAAAGATGGAAAACCAGAGTGATGAATTTCAAGCCGATATCAGATAGAATGTGCACAATCAGGTTAAAAGGGAATCAACGAAACATAAGCATAATAAATGTACATGCACCAATAGAAGACGCCACCGAAGAAGACAAAGATGCATACTATGAGCAACTAGAGAGAGAATATGACAGATTACCAGCATTTGATATCAAAATAGTAATGGGAGACTGCAATGCTAAAGTGGGAAAAGAGGATATATATGAAAATATAACAGGAAAATACAGTAAACACGATGTATCAAATGATAATGGTCAACGAATTATAGGTTTTGCCACAGAAAGACAAATGGTAATAAAAAGCACATACCAACGCAGAAAAGATATACATAAAGGAACGTGGATTTCCCCTGACAAAAGGACAATAAATCAAATAGACCACATATTAATAGAGAAGAAGCACGCCCATAATATAATAAATATAAAAAGTATGAGAGGAGCGGAATGTGACTCAGATCACTTTTTGGTAAGAGCAGCCTATAGAATAAATGCTAATATAAAGAAAGACAATCAAAGGGACAAAGAAATCAAAAAACAATTCAACACAGCAATACTAAAAGATAATATGACACAGAAGAAGTACGAACAACAAATAACCAGCAGACTAAATGAAGAACCAGAAACACTAGACCCGGAAGAAAAGTGGGAAAGCATAAAAGAAGCAGTTTTAAACACCAGTAAAGAAATATTAATTAAAGGTAATAGAAAACAAAAAGCAAAAGAATGGTATGATGAGGAATGTCAAAAAATAGCAGAAGAAATTAGAAAAATAAGAATAAAAAACTTAAGAAATAATAGTGACATTAGCACACAAGAATATAGAGAATTGAAGAGAATTATGAAGAGAACATGCAGAAATAAAAAAAGAAAATACAACGAAGAAAAACTCAAAGTGATAGAGGAAAAATTCCAAAAAAAGGAAATAAGATCCTTTTACCAGGAAACAAGAAAAATGGAAAGGGGATATCAGAAACATAACCCATATATGAAAAATGAGGAAGGAATATTAATAAATGAACCCGGGGAAATAATGAGAAATTGGCAAACTTATTTTACACAACTTTTAAACAAAAACGAAGAAGAAAGGGGAACAATCCAGGAAATTGAAGATGACCATATAGTAATAGAAACACCTACGAGGGAAGAAATAGAAAATGAAATAAGAGGGCTAAAAAACAATAAAAGCCCAGGAATAACGGAAATATCGGCGGAAATGATAAAGGCAGGAGGAAAAAGACTACACAAGGAGATACATAGCCTGATAAAAAGTATATGGGAAACAGAAAGAATGCCAGGAGAATGGACCAGGGCAAGGATATGCCCCATACATAAAAAAGGTGATAAAATGAGATGTGAAAATTATAGAGGTATCGCGTTGCTAGAAGTCGTGTACAAAATATTGACAAACATCTTAAGAAAAAAGCTGAATCAATACACGGAAAAGATATTGGGCGAATATCAGGCAGGATTCAGAAGTAATAGGTCGACGACAGACCAAATATTTGCGTTAAAAGAAATCCAAACTACGTGCTACGAACATAAAATAGCAGTATACGTCCTGTTCGTCGACTTTAAACAGGCCTATGATACGGTAAAGCGGCAACAGATGTACGCACTAATGAAAGAAATGGGCATACCAAGTAAAATCGTCAGGATGGTAAAGATGACTATGGATAACTCCACAAACGAAATAGCATGGAAGGGACATAAATCAAATAATTTTGAAACAAAGGAAGGATTAAGACAAGGAGACCCACTATCAACGACTCTTTTTAATGTAATACTGGAAGGAATAATCAGGAAAAGTAAAATAAGCACACAGGAAACGATTTTTAAAAATGGCCACCAATGTATTGCATTCGCAGATGATCTAACATTATTATCGACAAGTAAGAAAGAGCTAACAAAATTAATGAGCAATATAATAAAACAAGCCAAACCTTTTGGTCTTCTCATAAATAAGGAAAAGACAAAATACATGATAATGGGAGAAACAGATAAAGAAAATGAAGACAATTTCACATTGGAGATAGAAGGAGAAAATGTATGCGCATTTAAAAGAGTTTCAGAATTTACATACCTGGGTGTAAAAGTAGATGAAAAGGGACATGGGGAAGGGGAAATAAAAGCAAGAATAGCAAAAGCAAACAAAAAGTATGGAGCATTGCGTCCATTAATGAAATCCAAAGATGTGTCAAGAAAAACAAAAATAAGAATCTACAAAACAGTTATCAGACCTACAGCTACATATGCATGTGAAACATGGGTGCTTAAAAAATCAGAAATAGACCTTTTAGAAAGATGGGAGAGGAAAATACAACGAGCAATATATGGAGGCGTGAAAATAGAGGGTCAATGGAGAAGAAGAAATAATAAGGAACTTGAAGAACTATATAATGAACCAAAAATAACGACGGCAATCAAAGCACAGAGAATCCGATACTTAGGACACATAGAAAGAATGGGAAAGGCGAGAATGCCAAAAATGGTTCTATTACGTAAGCCAATACAAAAAAGAAGAATAGGAAGACCAAGAAGGAGATGGAAGGACAGCGTATATGAAGACTTAAAACAAAGTAATATTGTAAACTGGAAAGAAAAAGCTTTGGACAGAAAACAATGGAAGGAAGTGGTGAAGAAATGTATGGAAAGACTATAATGTTAAGTGTAGTATTAAGTGTTTTATACAAACAAATGTAATATTGTATATATTATAGTAGTATAGGATATAGCATTATATATAAATATGTAATAGTAATTGTAAGGAAAAATTAATTCTTTCAGCCCTAGGCCTTCACGGCCTGTTGAGCTTAATAAATATAAATATAAAAAAAAGTAAATTATATCGCGAGAAAAACTTTTTCGTATAAACATGACTACCTATTACGTATAAAAGATACATTTCGTAAAAATCTTCAAACTATATTCTAAAGTACCATGAAAATATTTTAGAAACAAATTAGCAGTCTTGCGTTTTTAAATAATCATAGCAAATTGCAGTAATTATCAAAAAATAGGTTTAAAATCAAATCAAGTTTAGAAATTACATTTCATTTGGAGGCGCAATATAACTTGTACCTATACCAAATTAACAGTCAAGATCCAGTAGAAATAAACAAACTAAGACACGATAAATGATACTAGGAGCACTCTTGTATCATAATTTACAATGTATATACATTGTAAATCCCAAATCATGAGTTCCAAAGTTTATACATTGTAAATTATGATTCGGGAGTGCTCCTAGTAGCATTTACTGTGTCTTGGTTTGTTTATTTCTACTGCACCTTGTTTGTAAATTTAGTATATACAAGAACAACTAGCTATTATTCTTGTGGCTCTGCAGCTATTTTTTTGCGGAATCTTATGAAATTTACTAAATTATTAAAATTTAGTTATTCCAGGTTTTTATCCAGAAGAGACTATTACCACATTTTAATTTATTTGCCTAAAGTCTCAAAGTTTTGCTTTATTTAAGTTTTTAAACAAAGAAATAATAAAAATAAAACCATCACAATCGTAATTAAAAAAAATTTTGTAAGTTCTTTTTTCTACAACCACTATTCAAAGTGCACTTTTCTGTTAACAATGTGGATATTTTTTCACAGTATAAGATTTATGACATGAGTGTCCAGAAAAGTGACGTTTCTGTGTAGTAAAGACCTTTCCGGTACAGAAACGACACTTTTCTGCACACTAGGGTGTATCACAAAAATTTTTTTTTATTATTTAATTTTTCAAGTTGATAAAAAGTTGTTACTAGATACCATCATAGATCTACCAAAAAAAAAATCTTTTTGAATTCCAACAATATTTAAGTCTCTCGGAATGTACTAAAAGTTTATAATTTTTTGTAAAAAAATACGTTTTTGAAAAAATAATTTACACAGTTTATAAATTACAAATGATGTACGTAATCAAGTTAAAAAATGTGTATTTTTACATTTGATTTATCCATAGTAAACATTTTGGTTCTGAGTTAAATTATTTAGGTAACCCGGAGTTACCCTAAATATATCACAATTTTCATATTTAATTCAAGTTTGACATGAATCAGAAAAAATTATAATACAATTATTACAGTGCTGTATTTTAATGCAATGGGTCAATGAGACGGGCAGCTGGCACTGACTTGTGAGTCATCAGATGTCTGGCGTCTGGCTCCCCTCCACCACTCACTCTCACCCTTTGTTTCTGTTAGTCTGACTCCACCGTTCAATCTGACAGCACGTGGTTTGCGCGTTATTACATGTATTTCAGTGTGTTTTGTTTAGTGTGTGTGGTTTATGACTTGTGAATTCCGTGTGGTTTCGTTGTTTTTCTATCATGAGTAAAAAGACAAACACTATAACAACGAGGAAATGCACTGAAGCTCCTATAGTCGGACAGCCTCTTGACATTAGTGATATTAATATTTTACCTACTAAAAGTGACGTGCTGAGGTATTTTGAATGGGTGAGAAATCAGTTGAAATCTGAAGGATGCTACCAACCACAGAAAAAGTTAATTGCAATGCGAGTGACACATAAGTTAGAGCAAATTTGGAAAAAATCATCAATACCTGTTTCATCTACTAACAATTTTGTTTTTATGATTCTACAATTGCATGAGAGGTGTGAAAAGATTAAAAAATCTTCAGGTTGTAATACAAAAAAATGCCTAGAGTTTTAAAGTTGCAGTTGAAAAGTTTAGATCTGACATTAATAATAGTCTTTTTGATATTTGTTCATGCAAATTTAGTGAACTAGACAAATGTTTGTGCCCAGCTCCAAGAAAAGTATCAAAATTAGAACATGCATTCTTGACAGACCAACGGAACTTGAGGATGATGATTATCGGAGGTGTTGACCAAGCAGAGACTAAAAAAATTGAATAACCAAGCAAACGGAAGGAAAAGTCCCTGCAATCTAAATTAAGTAGGAATGTGGAACTAACTACTCCACCTGATTTAATAAATGTGGATATTCTTAGTAGTGACTCTGATAATGAATCCATGGAAGAAGAATCATGTAGGCCTGATGAAAAATTCAAGGTTCTAAAATAAATCCTCTAAGAAAAAAAATTGAAAGTCCAAGCGTGAAAGTAAAACAAGGCCTGCCAGTGAATCTGTCATTGTTTTCTAGGGCATGTGATCGCAGAGGCATTTCAAACAGAGCAGGTGCTCAACTAGCAAGTGCTCTTCTACAAGATTTGAATGTCATATCACCAGAAAACCAAGCCGCAGTTATTGACAAGTCCAAGATTTTTCGTGAAAGGTTAAAGTACCGCCGAAGTATTAATTCAACTCGCACAAACGAAATAATTGCTCTTTACTTCGATGGTAGCAAGGATGAAACCATAATCAAAGAAGTTGTACGTGGGAAATCTGTCCATAAAACCATACAAGAAGAACACATATCTTTGGTCGAGGAACCAGGTTCAGCATATTTCGGTCATGTAACTGCAAACAGTGGATCTGCGAAATATATAGTATCATCAATATTGAGTGATCATCAAGTTACATGAGTGATAACTCCATTGATAACTCAAATATCAAAGCGCTTGGATGTGATGGTACGGCAACGAATACTGGAACATCGCAAGGAGCAGTTTTGTTGTTTGAACGCGCATTGAAACATCCGGTCCAAGTAGTAATATGTATGTTGCACTTAAACGAGTTGCCTCTGAGGAAAGTTTTTGTTGCTCTTGACGGTCCAACCACAGGACCAACATCATTCAGTGGGCCAATAGGCAAAGGTTTGACCAACTGCCAAGACTTTCCGGTTGTTAGTTATGACAAAATAGATAGCACCCTCCCAGAAGTCGATAGTAAAGACTTCAGTACGGACCAGAAATATCTTTGGGATATATGTCAGGCTGTAGTCAAAGGTGAATGTCCCTCTGAGTTGGCCAGTAGAAACCACGGAAACTTGTCCCACGCCCGGTGGCTGACATTAGCAAATAGAATCTTACGTCTGTATATTTCAACTATTGAACCAACCCCACAACTTAGAAAGCTTGCTGAGTTCGTCATGAAAGTCTATGCTACCTCATGGTAGGGATGGCGGTTTTTGACAAAACACCGGTTTTCGGTTATACCGTTTTTTTTTGCTTACGGTTTAACCTGGCGGTTATAACCGGCCAAAAAAACCGGTTTTTGGAAAAACCGGTTTTCGGTTTTTTTAATCCAATAGGCTACAAGAAATGGGATTTAAAAAAATAATATCAACATAAATATTTTACTTAAAAATAAATTGGATAATGCAATTTATCTTTTATTTTTACTACCATCAAAAAAAATTTATCATGCATTACTTTTAACACGTTTGTATATTTGTAGAATAGATACATTTTAACTCATTTAATACTTCCTGTATGGGTGTATCGTTTTGAAAACGTAGGGAAATTCTTGGAGATTCGTATTCGTAATCAGTAATTCGATATTCATAGTCAGAGCATTATTTTTGGTAATCAGAAAAAGTCATTCACCCACTTTCAATGTCAAGAGTTAAGTGTGAAAAATAGATGATGTTTGCGTCTAATTCAACCAGGTGACTTCTTATGTAAATGTTGTGATTACAAATACCTTTTCAAGGAAATATTATAATAAAACTTAATAAATGTTTCTGGTTGATGTGAGATTGCACTTTCTGTTTGCTTCTGTATTTATAAAATAAAATAAAATTTGAATTATGGTTTTGTTTGGAATAATTACTTGAGAATAATAATTATGATTGGGATCTAAAATAATACCTAACCTAATCCTAATCACCGTAAAAACCTAATAACCGGTTTTTACTTTAAAAAGAAAAAACCGGTTATAACCGGGACAAAAAAACAACCGGTAGAACCGGTTATTGCGAAGTAAAAAAACCGGTTTTAGGTTTAAACCGGTAGGTTTTTCCCATCCCTACCTCATGGTTTACCATAAAATGTCGTCCTAAAATTATCCACGTATCATAACACTTTTTCTTCATTGTACAGTGCACCAAGTTTTTAGACAGTGAACTGAAGGCTGTGGCTCAGTCTTCCTTGCAAAGAAACGCCTTTATGGCATATCCTGAACACATCCTTTTAGGGATGTTGTTTGACTCTCGAAAACATATAAGAGCTTTGGCAGGCAAACGGATAGAAAAAGCTCGACAGACAGAAATAAGGGCACATCGAGTCTTCAAACCACCACAAGTTAATTTTGAGGCAGAAGACTACATCGATCTCATTGACTGACAATCCACCACAGTTACAGAACCACCACTTATAGCTGACTTCAGCAAAGAAGAGATTGAGGTGATTGTTAATTCAGGAAGCAGTGATAGAAAAGAGTTCAAAATACCGCTTCACACTCAAGCGGTAGAACGAGTTGTAAAGGAAGTTACTGCAGCTTCTAAGCACGTTTGTGGCGTTCAAGAACGGAAGGCTTTATAAGATCAATATTATTGGACAGAAAGTATCTTCCTAAGTTTGAAACTAAGCGACAGTACACATCTGCTACAGCTGTATTTCAAAAATAAATTACAGGTAAGATTTATTTCATACTTATTTAGGATTACATTACAGCATTCTATTTTGAATAGTAGCTTAGTATTAGTACTAAAATTACAATCTGACACTCGCCCTAACAAATTCCCTTGGTTCCAGATTGAAGAAGCATTACAATCCCTGTGGCTTTGAAGGCTAACTGGATTTGTTTAGCCAACATCCTTCAAGATGAAATAAAGAACCATTTTAAAGATTTTTCTTTGTCAACTTTTTATCTGTAATTTTTAAGTAAACTTTTGTGTTTCTTTAATAAATTTCGTACCTCGATTTTTCGTTCTTACAATTGAGATTTTCATCAAGATTCCGGGTGACTTTATGCTTAGTTACAGATATTATCCTAATTTATATTGTTCACTGTTATCACGTACTTAATATTTTTTAAGTTGACAATAAAAATATAAAATTTAATTTTCAATAAAAAAAAAAAGATGAAAAATCGTGTTTTTGAGAAAAAATTTTAAAGTTTAAGTCGATTCCGGGAGACCTAAATATGTTTTAATTAAAACAAAACTTTTTTTCCCTGAAAGAGTAATATAAGAGGCAACTTTTTCTCAACTTGAAAGTTTGAATTTCGAAAATTCATTATTTGAGTATTTATTATGATACACCCTACTGCACACTAATGTCATAAATCTTATACTGTGACAAAATATCACAGTACCATTACATTCCACAATAAAATCATAAATATAATTATACCATGTTTATATGAAACGGTTTTATTTGAGATATTAGATTTTTGATAGTGCTTCTCAAAAAATAACCGATTTAACTAATGTCCGAGAAATCTGCAAAATTCGCTACTTTAACACAATATGTTTGTTCTAGCAAACAGTCAAACTAGTCAGAAACCGTCAGCAAACAGTTGGTCAGTGAGAGAACATAATACAGTCACCAGTGCTCTATCCCCTCTACTCGCGCTGGTCCGCTATTCGCTGATGGTTTCAAACCGTTTGAAACTGATGCAAGAACAAACCTATTATTTTTGAAGACAATTGGTATTTAACAAATTACTACTTCATTTTGAGTAACGTTATATTATATTCTGTTTACATCTGTGATTAAAGTGTAGGTAGACAAATATACAACCTGTAAAACAATTACTATACTTATTACCGAATAGAAATTAAATTATGGATGTTATAACTGAAACAATAATAAAACCCATTTGGACATATGGTTCGTAGCTCTGGTGATCAGCTAGCAAATCTAATATTATGAAGATACAAAGATTTCAATCCAAAACTCTAAGAACAATCGCTAATGCCCCTTGGTACATCCAGAATGACGCAATACATAGAGATCTTCAGGTACTATCGGTCTCCGAAGAGTGCAAAAAATCTTCTGAACAATATCAAAATAGGTTGCGGGTACATACTAACACCCTGGCACACAATTTCCTCAACAACCAACAAGCGAAGAGATTGAAGCGATATGATCCCTTGGACCTACCTAACCGATCCTGACAGAGCCAACAGCAGAGGAAGCTACGCCTTCAACAGCGTCCAGTCATTGTGTTCTGTGCCAGTTTTAGTTTTCGTGCTCGCGTTTCAGTGTATGTGCGCATCTCACCGGTAAGAAAGCTAATGTTTGTGTCGTGATGCTTTGGTCACTGGACCTTATATCTCTCTGTCATTGTAAAGACAAACAATTTTACTTATTGTTTTCATTGTAAAACAGATTGTAAAAATCTTGGATGTTAATAAAAAAAAAATAATAATACATTTATTATTTCAAATCGATACAGATGTCCACGACCTGATATTTTATAATGTTCACGTTATTAACACTACATAAGTAACAAAAATTTAATGTTTTTGTTGGCTGGTGAAGGAAAGGTGACACCAGGGAATTGTTAATTGTGTTTTGACTGGATCAAGGATTTAATAATTTTAACCGGAATATCTGATTAAGCATATCCAATAGACTTCGTTGTATTTTTATGAGTGTTTTCTTAAAAATTTTATTTTAGGATGAAATTTCATAATAGATTTGTGGTTCATTATGGAGAGGCATGAGTTAAGTGTGAGTCGGCGCACACAGTGGAGGCGGTTTCCGCTTACGGTTAAACCGCGCGGACCCGCTTTTAAACGTTTTCAAAAAGAATGCACGTCTTTAAATGTACACGAACATAGTCAAAGCAGGTCCGCGCGGGCCAACCGCTTCAACCCGCCTGACCGCTTTTGCTAGAATGAGAATTTAGTTTTTTCCGCGCGGTTTTAATGTTTACTCGAATGAGAATTTAGTTTATTCCCTCTTTTATAATAAGAATTAATAATTCTCCATGGATTAATTTTATAAATTGTACATTATAATAAGCAAAAGTAATAAAGTCAATCGTATTGAAACCGTAATTTTGTGTGACTTAGGTATTTCTTAAATCATTCCAGTATTAACTATTCACTAAATAAGTACTTGACCAATAAATTTACAACAAAACTACTTACCTCAATGTCATAACAAGCCTTTCTTTCGGAAGGATAGCCTGCTTATGTAAATTACACCAGTTTTTAATTAAACGATACTCCTTCTTTTTCTTAAAGTGCCTGTCCGTTCCGAATGTTGGCGATCATCATGGCTATCTTGACTTTGTTTACCGCAGCGCGGAACAGTTCAGTGGTAGTGGTGTTATACCACTTTCGTAAATTTTGAAGCCAGGAAATGCGTCTTCTTCCCGGTCATCTTTTACCATTTACCTTCTCTTGGAGAATTCGTTGGAGAAGGCCGTTACGTTCTTGATTTCTCATTACATGTCCTAGATATTCTATTTTTTTGTTTTGATGGTTATGAGAATTTCACACTCTTTCCCCATTCTACGCAGGACTTCCACATTAGTAATTCGGTCAACCCAGGATATACGTAAGATGCGCCTAAAACACCACATTTCGAAAGCTTCGAGCCGATTCATAGATGCAACAGTTAGTGTTCATGCTTCCATTTCGTAGAGCAGAACTGTGAATATGTAGCATTTCAACAGACGGTATTTTGTTTTTAATGATATGTCTTGACTGTTGAAAAAGGGTATCATTCTAACGTATGATGCTTTCGCTTTTATTATTCGCTGTTTAATTCCTGTTGAGTAGTCCCATTGGCTATTTAAATTCGTACCCAGATATGTATATTGCTCAACTCTTTCGATATTCTGTTGTTTGACTGTAAGTTGAGCGTTTAATATTGGTTTTAACGATACTCCACTTTCTCCAAAACATATTTAAAAGTCTCTTGGGTCATTCTCATATACTGGAAGAATCGTTCATTATCTTTTAATTTTTTAAATAGATGATGATATTCTCCATAAATTAATCTTTCTCGATTAATATAATATACACCAACTTTCTTTCTTTTCAGTTTAGTCAAAACAGAATCTAAAGCAATTATTTCGTCATCGGAAGACGACATTTTGCTACAAGTAGTAGACGCAACTGCCAAATTTAAACGATCTTTCTCGCTTTTACCCGTCTTCACTGTGTTACCATACCCGCGCGCGAGAACCGCGCGGTTTGCCCGTAAGCAGGAACCCGCTTCCACTATGTGTGCCGCCTTAGACAGTTAGCTGAAAAATTTGGAATGGGAAAACCTCAAGCCAGTGGAATTTTTGAAACATAAAAGTGATTTAATCCATCAGTTTTCTGAGAACGGAAACCTGGAAGCGAAAAGAAAATTTTTGTAAACCGATGCTACTGCATTAGACCTATAAATAATTGTTTTCGATTGGTTTTGTGAAGTGCAGTCTAAAAACATTCCTGTTTCTGGTAAAATTATTCAAGGAATGGCATTAGAAGTTGCAAGGGAACTAAGCGTTGATATAAAAGCTTCTGGTGGATGGCTCGAGAAATTTTTTAAATGACACAGTATTTCCTTCAAATCTCTATCTGGCGAAGCTGCTGCTGTAGATTTATTAGTAGTTTTTAACTGGAAGGAAAAACTGCTCATTTTAATGACAGGATAGGTAGGTATTCTCCGCGAGACATTATTAACGCAGATGGGACGGGATTATTTTTTAAAGTTTATAGTCCTGTCGCCAGGGGGGTACAACGGCCTCCTTAATTCAGATGGACTTACCCAAGTTTTTTATATATTTTGACCCGCAGAATACGAATTTTTTGGGTAACAGTTGATCCGGATGTCGATAAGATTGTTATAGACAAAGAACTTGAGGAATTACATAACAGGGCTTTCTCGCAAAACAAAACATCTTTTTGTATTTTTTGGGTCATTTTAAGCAAAAAATATTCCTACAAGTTTTTTCGTAGAATGCATAGTTAGAAAAAATCGAAAAATTGCAATTTTTGAACCCGAATAACTTTTGATTAACAAATAAAGTACCAATTCTGATTACCGCATTTGAAAGTTTAAGTCAAATTATATCGGTTTTGATTATTTGCATTGCTAAAAATTTATTATATTATTGTTAAACAAAGCTATAAACACCTAGTGCGTGAGTGATGTTTTCAATGATTTCTCATTTAAAATCGAACGAGTAGGTAGAGTAGCTACAAGTGCAAGCGAGGCAATTTCTACGTAGCATGCGTTAAAACGCATGTATTAGGCACGGGAAACACTGTGTGTTTATAGCTTTTTTTAACAATAAAAAAATTATTTTTTAGCAAATCAAATAATCAAAACCGATATATTTTGGCTTAAACTTTCAAATGCGGTAAGCAGAATTGCTACTTTATTTTTTAATCAAAAGTTATTCGGGTTCAAAAATTGCAATTTTTCGATTTTTTGAAAGTTCAACCGCGGTTATCTCGAAAACTATGCATTCCACGAAAAAACTTGTAGGTATATTTTTTGCTTAAAATGACCCAAAAAATACAAAAAGATGTTTTGTTTTGCGAGAAATCGCTGTTATGTAATTCCTCAAGTTCTTTGTCTATAACAATCTTATCGACATCCGGATCAACTGTTACCCAAAAATTCGTATTCTACGGGTTAAAATATATAAAAAAAAACTTGGGTAAGTCCATCTGAATTAAGGAGGCCGTTGTACCCCCCTTGGCGACAGGACTCTTAGCGTATTACCCAAGAAAACTTATACCCTGAAAGTAGAAAGGTGCATTGGATGCAAGGCTTCTAAAGATAGGATCCCATTTATTATTCTATTTTGTACCAATATGATATTTTTATAGTGGAATTCAGAGAGAAAATAGAAAAGTTCAATAATCAATGTTCATAGACAATACTGCGTGATCATCCACAACTTGTGTTATGTAATATTAAACTAGTATCTCTTTTTATATATACATACATACAGGCAATTACTTTAAAAAAATGAAGTTAAGTTTTTTTCTCTTCAACGGACACCTCCTTTAAACGGACACTTTATGCGGAACGACTACTGTCCGTTCAAGGGAGAGTTCACTGTATATTATTGTAATAATCTAGTGTAAAAGTTTATTCTTATTTCAAGAAGAAAAAGATAAAAGTTGTGGTATATTGTCTTGTACCTAATAAATCTCCTTTATTCTTTGCGCTTTCTATTAGTACAAAATAACTTCCAAACTTTTCCCGGAGACAATGTTTTGTCTCCAAATAAACTGTCTGTCAGAACTCGCCCAAAGTCCTTTCATAACTTTAACTAAGCAACATAACACAATTCATCATAAAGTTTCTTTATCTACTCCAGCCCGACGTTTCTTTATTTATTTTTCCAGCTATTAAATCATTGAAGGCACAGAAGATTGATTGCTTGCGATCAAATTGTCCGCTTGCGCTAAATTTAGACCAGTAGCCATAAATTTTTGAACGGATATGTTCCGTAAAAAGAACGTAACTTTGTGTATGTTTGTAACAATGGAATCAATCGATATTTGTGCGGAGGTTGGATTAAATTATATATTAACTTAAACTTTGTTAAATTAACTAACTTGGAAAGTGTGCATAGAAAACTCTACTTAAATATGTAACAGATTCAAGCAAGTTTATACATACAATTAAAAAGAACAAAGTATGTAAACTATCTTTACCTTCAGACTATATTTTTTTTTAATAATTTATTATCATAGTTTGTTGCGTTACACTGGTAAAAATGAGGTGTTCTTAATTTGATCATTGTAGTTTGTCGTTGTTTTATCTCTATAGCGAGAGAAAGTAGTCCAGGACCACTTTTCCAAGTTAGTGCAGATACTGTATTTGGTGAGCAGAAACTTAAGTCGATGTTGAAGTAGTTCACTTTATCAATGAAATGCGATTATTTACCTCTACCTCTATCATCATTTTCTTTCGGTGCCATATTGGGTCCCCCTAACGTTAGCAATGACATTGACAAGTTATTCACGGTATGTATTTAGTTAATCGGAATAGATTATGTTCTTGAGCCATGACATTTGCTACTTTAAATAATTCTTCTAGGGTTCTAGATTTTACCTTTCGTGATAAGTTAAAGTATTCTGCACCAGTTTCCTCTAAGCACATGCCCTAGGCACGACATTTTTCTAATTTTATTAGTTTTAAACATCTCAAATGATAATTGCTCTATTTAACACAGCTTCCTTAATCTGCATCGCAGTAGTAGCTTACAATATATTGAAAGCACTTCTTAGTAGATGAAAGGTACATAAATATCTTTACGTTGATAAATATTGTTCGATAATCTGTGTGTAGACCTCATAATCATATCATTCTTTTTAAACAGCAGTCTAAAGTTTCAAAGTATGTATGAATGTTTTCTGTGTGAGTTGGACAGCCAGGCACGAAATTTACATTACCGAATGGCTACTCACTGGCTACATTACTTAATGGTAGAAACACTTGTACTGGGACAAGAAAATGTGCAGCCTGATGCATTATTTTTTGCAGAATTAGCTCTGGTGCCTCCACTTAACATAAAATTGGGAATGTCAGTTTGTCAAAATTTTAAATATAGGGGAGTCAATGGAGTTTTTGTTTACGGAAAACATAAAAAATTTTAAAATCAAAATCAAAAATCAAGATAGGACTTTTTGTAATTTTATTAGGAAATGTATAATAAACAACATAAAACAGTTCTGCTCCAAAAGTGGATGCTTCCCTTTTTATTAAACTGTGGTGTTGGGTCCTTAAAGGACGGAAAGGGAGCCAACTATCGGAATTTAGGAAAACACTGACTCTAAACTATACTTTTATTTAAAGCTTACAACATCCATAAACGTAAGATGTTGTTAAGAAGATGTTGTTTTGCGGGGTAATAAATTAATAAGTTAATAACAAGTAATAGGTTAATAAGATGTTGTTTTCAGACACACATCTCGCACGACTGCTACTATAATAGTAATCTTAATAATTCCCTATTTTACCCCTCTTCGGGCTTTTTATATTTCTTTATTTTGGACTTTGAAAGTAAACGGTACGTGAGTGTCGTTACTTACTTGCGAGGTTACCCAAACAAACTCTATCAATCAACCTTCGCTTTGTTTGTGATTATAGAAACAACACCTTCTGTAGCGACCTAATTATGCCTAAATTATATACATTTTTTGGATACATATTTTATTATAATACAGTACGGGTTTTCTCCTTTACTGTACAAAACAAATAAACTGCAAAATTAGTTGTTATTTAAATACCTAAGAATATACAAATTTTAGAAAAAAACTGAGGTGACCATTGAAAAATTCGGAAAACTTTACACAAAAAACCTTAGAAAAATCTTTATTCAAAATTAAATCTACAGCTTCTATAATTTTTTATTTATAACCCTTTCACAAACATTGGCGCACTGTGTAGTAGCGTTCGACGAAGCGCGCGTTTAAGTTAATTTATTATAATATTTTAAATAATAATTCATCAAATTAAATTTTACAAATAGAAAATGAAAGATAAACATTAAAGCTATTTTATAGTTTTAATAAAAGGAAAAAAATATGGGCATAAGTACGGTGTGGGCGGAAAATAAGACTTACATGAATTTTTTTTCAAAATGATTTAAAAGTGTGTAACTATGTAATTATTAAATTTGACCTATAAAACCCTAAAATTTTTACAACTTGCTTTTAAATCATTTTACTAAACGAAGTTTCATTCAAAAAAAATCTCAAAAATTTAATTCAATTATTGATACCTTAGACTAGACCATAAAAACGGATAGACATTAGACATGCCTTGTACCCAACCGTTGAAGCAAACACCTTCGGCGAAAGTGACATCACAATACGGCATGAGCTCGTTTGGGTTCTTAGCAAAGCACTAATAAAATTACACAATTTTAGATTAATATTAATATAACTTCAATTTTGTAAAAAATATGGAAGATAAATAATTTAGCAAAGTAATTAATAAATATTTTTGACTTAAAGTAATTTTGCAAAAATAAATGTTTTATTTGAAAGTACATCGTTGGTATATCTGTTCTTGTTTGATAATCAAAAATAAATTTAAAGGAGAGTAATTTTCTTTTGGGTGGAAATTTCAGGTTAGGTGAAAAAAATATGTAGGAAATCTATTAATTTATTGACCACAAAACAAAATAGCTTTTGTTAACTTAATTCTAACTCTTATTACATTACTTAGTTTTTCACCTTCGTGGTACAATCTGATGTTGCAATAATGAAAACAAATTATGTTTATTAGATTAAACAAATGGTTTGTTTCAAAATCATGATCAAACATATGTTCTTTGTATGCGTTAAACACAGAACCATGCAGGTTACTGATGACATTTAAGATCAATTTTGTCATTAATTTAGAATTGTTTAATTTTTTTGAATTGTACATAATTCTAATTTCGCTTTCAGCAATTTTGCAAATATGAATGACGTCTTCAGAAGGTTGAATTACAATTTTTTTTGATATGCTATAATTTTTATGTCTTATGAATGGAGATTGTAAATTATTACATTCAATTGCACACAAACATATGTCACAATCTAATGTTTTTTTGACTTTCTTAACTAAAAACCCAGCGATATAGTCAACAACATCACAAACATAAGATGACAATGTTTTTGAAAAACTTAAATTATTTATAGTAAACACACAAAATTAGTGTACATACAGATGTGCCAAGTGTGCTGGACAACATGACTACCGTAAATGTGCAGAGAAGAAAGAAGACGGAAAACCAGCAAAATGTATTTTATGTGGGGGCGCTCATCCTGCGAATTATAAAGGTCTACGTTGAATTATTAAATAAGAGATTTCCAAAAAACACGAACAACAATAATAATAAAAATGAATTCCAAAAAACCGAATAAATTTATCCATCTACATCGCAGCAATATATTGGCCCTAGACCTACGTTAAGCCCACACCAAACAAAACCTGGGTAAACATATGCACAAGATACATTAAAAAATATAGCTACCAATGATATCTATTCATATCTAAATCAACAAAACATGTACCTGCAACAACAAAATTTATTTCTTCAACCAACTTTGGAAAAACAGCAAAAAACCATAAATGAACTTACACAAGAAATCAGAGAACTAAGAGAAGAACTCAAGCATGCACTATCTCTGAAAATAAAATGGTGAGTTACTTAAGGTAGGACTCTGGAATGCAAATGAACTAGCAAATCATAAAAACGAATTGCAGTATTTCCTGTTAGAAAACAATATTGACATAATGCTAATATCAGAGACACATTTAACAAGCAACCACAACCTTAAATTTGACGGATATATAATTTATAATGCACCACACCCTGATGCTGAAAGGCATGCTAAAGCAGGTGCAGCCGTTATTATTCGAAAAGGGATTAAACACTATCACCTTGGTAACATAAAAGAGCCACACTTGCAGGCAGCAAGCATTATCATAGAATATTGGCTTGGACAAGTAGCAATATCTGCAGCATATCTTCCACGAAACTATCCACCGTATAAAGAATAATTTACTAATTATTTTAATTAACTAGGTAATAGATTTCTTGCCGGTGCTGACTATGATGCAAAACATGTGAGTTGGGGCTCTCGACTTTCTCAACCAGGTAGAGGTAGAATCCTCTTCCAAGTGATGTAGGAACTACATCTCAAACACTTATCTAGTTACACACCTACATACTGGCCCACTGACCCTAGTAGACTTCCGGACTGTCTTGACTTCTTTGTAAGCAAAGGTTTTGGAGAAGGCTGTCTAAATATTGTACCAAATTATGAAATTGCTTCAGACCATACCCCCGTAATAGCGACGCAAAATTCAAGATTTGTTGAGAAGGAACGTCCAGCAAAACTGCACAATCATAAAACCGACTGGAATGAGTTCAGGGAAGAAATACATCAAAAAATAAACCTTAATATTTCTCTCAAAACAAAAGATGAACTTGAATTGGCAGTACCTACCTATACGAATTTATTATACTTCTCCAAGAAGCTGCTTGAAATGCTACTCCAGAATGTAAAGATACACAGAATAAAAGAAACAATCCTATTAATATAAGAAACTAAATTAAAAAAAAGAGGAGACTAAGAAAGATATGGCAAAACACAAGGCAGCATCAAGACAAAATGAACTAAAATAGAGCCGCAAGGCAGCTAAAAAATATAGTCAGCACAAAAACTCCTACATCTAAAATTATCTTTAAAATTTAACACCAACTGCAGATACCGATTATTCACTTTGGAAGGCCCCAGGAAATTAAAACAACCCAGTAAACAACTACCAGCACTCAGAAATCCAGATGGCTCATGGTCGAGAACAGATAAAGAAAAAGCAGAGGCATTTGGAAAATATATTGAAGAAGTTTTTCAACCTCTACCCTCTGTCAATGCTGAAGAAGATGAGGCTATCTATGGAAGTCTAGCAACAATCCAACAGCTAAGTGAGCAAATTAAACAAGTAACAAAAAGAGATATGTAAAAAATACTATTCAATAATATAGATTAAAAACCAAAAAAGCTCCTGGCTATGACCTTATAACAGGAACTATTTTAAAACACTTACCAGATAAAGGTGTAGTTATAATAACATAACTATTCAACGCCGCAATAAGGCTTAAAATTGTAACAACGCAATGTAAAATTGCTGATATAATAAGGATCCATAAACATGGTGAAGCACCTCACGAACATGCCTCTTATCATCATATTGGTCTCTTATCGGTACTAGCTAAACTATTTGGGAAGCTATTAGAGACCAGGCTAATGAAGATAATAAATGATAACATTTTTTTTCCGGATCACCAGTTTGGTTTCAGAGAGAAGCATTCAAAAATAGAACAAGTTCATAGAGTCGTTGATATAGCAAATAAAACTTTTGAAGAAAAAAAGTACTCTTCTGCACTTTTTCTTGACGTCAGTAAGGCTTTTGATAAAGTCTGGCACGAAGGGTTTCTCTTCAAAATAAAAATGAACGTTCCTGATTCAATGTTTACTATACTAAAATCATATTTAGAAGAAAGATACTACCGTGTCAAGCATGAAGCAGATATATTAAAATCTACCCTATACGATCTGGAGTCCCTCAAGGTAGTGTTCTGGGTCCTATATTATATCTAATATTTACACACGACATACCAACAAAAGAAAATGTAACGACTACAACATTCGCAGCCGACACAGCTATGTTAGTCACAGATGAAAACCCCGCAACAGCTACCGAATCTCTTCAAAGGCATATTAGGAACATTTAAAAGTGGACAAATAAATGGCGAATAAAGATAAAGGAATCAAAATCACAACATACCATATTTACAAAATGTCGTAAAATATCGCCCAATATAGAAATAAATAACAAAGCAATTCCACAAGCCGAAAGCGTTAAATACCTTGGTATGCACCTGGACAAAACTTTGACATGGAGAACACATATTATATGCAAAAAGCGCCAACAGTTAAATTTAAAATTTCGTAAACATTATTGGATACTGGGCAGCACATCGAAGGTGTCTATACGGAACAAACTGTTGGTATACAATACAATACTCAAACCGGTCTATACCTATAGAATCCAGCTATGGGGTACAGCAGCAAAGTCCACCATAACCATAATGGAAATATTACAATCCACCATAACCATAATGGAAAGATTACAATCCAAAGTGTTACGCTCTATAACAGACGCCCCATGGTTTGTGTCAAACAAAAAGATATTTGTTGTGATCTAGAAGTACCTACGATCAGTGAAGTGATAGTTCAGTGCAGTGTTCGGTACATAAAACGCCTAGAAAGCCATCCAAATGCCCTGGCAATAAACTTGCCTGATAATAGTCAACAAACTCACAGACTAAAACGTAAAAATCCACTGGACCTTATTTTTATACTTAAGTTTTATAACTCACCGTAATTGGGTTTATGTTTTAGATATATGTATTGTTTGTAAATGTAAAATGTATGTTTGTGTGTAGCATATTATCGGAATGTCATGTTTGTTCCATACTAGAGGTCCAGGCATTGGATTGACCTCTCTAACGTCAATTTTTTTTACTTCAAACCCCAAAGACGCTTATTGTTAGAATTTTTTATAACTAACAGATTGCTGAATAAACGTTTCAAAAAAAAAAATAAAAGAACATGAAAAAGGGAAAATATTTACAATTTTTGTTTTTATTTGACCCAGAGTCGGACTATCTCCAGATAGACATTTCTGCCTCTCAGGCGTAAAACGAGGAAGGCGAAAAATCTAAGATACAAAGTTTACTTTAATTAAACAATTAAAATAATTGAAATAAAAATAATAAACAATATTTTAAATCTAAGACTTTTCGTTAAAAAACTGCTTTCTGGTTGTATTTCGTATGTCCGGCTTTTACAGTATATAAGCAAAGAGACGACGAATATAGAAGAAAGCAAATAAAGGACACGGTCACGTATTTACCTTATTTTCGACTAGGAAAATGACCGAAAGACAGTTTCCAGTACAGTGCAACCTCGATAACTCAGATTAATCGGGACCGCGGCCGATCCGGGTTATCGAAAATCCGGGTTAGCCGGAGAATATGGTAAAAATTAATAAAATACGGGATACTTACAGATAAACTCCGTTATATTTGAAATAACACGAAATATATAATATGCACAGTGCATATCTAAATTACGTATAGTTGTATAGAGTATAGAGTATTGATCATTTCTTGGTAAAAAACTCGATACTACACACAATACGGTCGCAATCGGAACGATGTTATGTTATTTAGGAAGAGTGGAGACTAAGACCATTGTTTAAAAAAGAATTTTTGAAATAGTCTTTTAGTCTTTTTTAAACAATGAAATTAGAAATTAATGAGAAATAAACAATGAAATTAAAAAAAGACAGCTTGAAATAAATAAAGATATACAGGTGCCTGTTGTTTCCAAAAATCCGAGACAATGAACGTCGCTTTGCCTCCGTGTGCCATGAGTCATTTTTACTATCGTACAGTTCAAATTACACAAATACACAAACATTATCTCTCAAATGTATTACATACATTTTTATTGTTGAAATGTTTGTCTGATGAAAATCGGGAAGGGTTAGCCGGACTTCCGGGTTATTGGGGGCCGATTTATCGGGGTTCCACCCTACTCAAATCTGAGTGAAGATGAAAAAGGGAAAAGACAGTTTATGTTTTTATTTGACCCAGAGTCGGATCACCATCTCCAGATAGCTATTTCTGCCTCTCAGGCGTTATCAATGGAGCTATGTATAGTATTTTTACTACAAAAGCGATATTACGTAGGTCAAAATTTTTGACGTAAGAGAACTGTCAAAACATTAGAATGTGACTTTTCATTATTGTCATGTTTATTAATAAACATGGCAATAATGAAAAGTCACATTGTAATGTTTTGACAGTTCTCTTGCGTCAAAAATTCTGACCTACGTAATATCGCTTTTGTAGTAAAAATACTATAGTCACAACTCTGAATCAAATATTAACAGACTATCTTATTTAAGGGAAATTAGCCAGAATGCAATAATTCCACTTTTGAGACGCAAATCAGCGACATCTCTTGTAAAACGAGGAAGGCGAAAAATCACAGATACAAAGTTTACTGCAATTAAACAATTAAAATAAGTGAAATAAAAATAATAAAAAATATTTTAAATCTAAGACTTTTCGTTAACCCTACGCTAGGCGCGCGGTTATTGCTGACGAGTTTAGTCGCGCGGTTTACGATTGTAGACCAATAGTTTTTTATCATATAGTACCGGATTTTGACAAAATTAACAAATTAATGATTAATAGAATGTTTATTTATGTCCGTATTTTGATATTAGATATGTCTTTTTCCTTGGCTTTTCTCATTTTGACAGTGGTAAAATTAAAAACGAGGGCATGATTTTTTGGGTCTTTATTAGCAGGTAAATGAAAATAAAAATGTATACCATTTATATTCAGTTGCAATGAGAAGGCAAAAAATCTTACTTTTCAATTAGAATACGGAGCGCAGTCCAGTCCTCTGAATCGCGGTTTTCGGCTCTTATTGGAGCCTCATCGGAGAGAACGTAGGCACTGTTCTCCATAATATCCTAAATGACCAGCACCGTGAGTTTTTCCCACCCATTGCAACCGAAGTGAAGGTATTAAATGACTAGCGTCATCTGGCAATTGAAAGATGAAGTAGTTTTCAATCCTAATAGCAAATTGAATAATATTGAAAATATTAAAAACATTACTAAAAGATTTTTAAATTGAAAACTTATTGGTACACTTTTCTGGTGACACCTCCAAGGCTTCTACAATTTGCAAGCTCATGGATGCTGCAGTGAAGACAAAGGGAAGGAATTCTACACTATGCAATTCACATCCCCCGTCTGCAGCTTGGTAAAGTTCCAACGGAAAATGCACCTAGTTAGTCTAAATGAAAATGGTCACAAAAATAAGCTCAATTTAGTAAAAAACACAAATATGTTTTATCTTTGAACTTATGGAATGACCAATAGTGAATTAGGATGAATAATAAAGAATAAAACTAAAAAGTAAAAAAAGAGCAAAACTATTAAATGGTCAAAGTAGCACAATTTTAGTCCGTCAAACATTCAGTGCAAATATCCCCAAAATGATCCTTTAATGCAAATTTGTCACATCTTTGGCATGCCGTTCTTGTTGACATATTGCAAATTCGTGCACAAATACAACATCGTCCCACGTAATTTGTTGGAATATTAGGGGGAGAGGGTACGACTTCTTGAACTCCGAGCAGTACGCGAGCTCGTCGTCTAAGTTCTCTTAGCAGGGAAGGTATAGTTGATCTATATTCAATTTGCGGTTTGATTAGTCCCCATGCTAAGTTTTCAATGAAGTTGCTTCTTGTAACATTTTCATTTATGTTATTAGTTTTATATACACAGCAGGCTACATTATATTATTAGCTTTATATATATGTTATAGTCAAAGCCCGAATTTCATGCACTCCTAGGTTTGACTAGGCAATCCTCAGGTCTGAACGATGGTCTTAGTCAAAGCCCGAAATAAATTACAATTTCGGCCTTTGACTAGTCAAACCTAGGAGAGACTAAGTTGTTCAGGCAAAGGTCGAAATTTAATTTTATGAAATCGGGGTTTGGCTAGTCAAACCCTGATCAGCTATTAAAATGTCGTAATTTGTTAGATTAGGGGCCGGTTGTTCGAACGCTAATCAACAATGATCATTATCAAATATTTAATTACTGTCACCAAAACTGTCAATGTCAACTTTGTTTGGGTTGCTGAAAACATAATTAATTACAATTATGAGATTTATTATTAATTATGTTAATAATTATTGTTATATTAATTGACTATAGTCTCAGAATTGTAATTAATTATGTTTTAGCAACCCAAACAAAGTTGACATTGACAGTAATTAATTATTTGATAATGATCATTGTTGATTAGCGTTCGAACAACCGGCCCTTCGTTTAGTAAAACGTCATTTTTTAATTTTAATGTTTATTATTTTTATATTGTTATTAAAATAAAAAAAGTGTTGGTTCTCACATGTCGAGGTATTATGGCATTTATAGTTGCATAATACGTTAGACCTTTTACACTTACATAATTTTGAAGAGCATTATTTCTTATTGCAGTAGCATTTTGCCTGGTCTTCCAAATTTAGAATCTTTGTACTAATTTCTCTTAGAGACAGCTTAACATCTGGAACATCCTATAAATTAAAAAAATTTTCTCTGCATTCTCGTATTTGATTTCTTGAAAAAAATGTGGTTTTATCTTGTATGATACCCAAAATATTTCGAGCATCTCCTTTGGCTCTATCAAAGCTATATGTAAAGATATATGTATTGTTACAGTTTTTCCGATCGAAGTTGCAGGAAATTTATTTCACTTAATTGTTTCATAGCATTAGCCTGGGCATGAAGACCTTCAATCACCTTTCCTTTATTTATTTTAATCTTTTCTATCTGTGCACAACGCATGTATGTAACTGTTTTTGGTTCGAGGTTTGACCATATATGTACTTGGTCAAACCAAATTCAGTGGCGGATTCAGAAATTTGGGGGGGGGTCATGGATCTTGAGGGTGATTTAAATACTTGTCTCTGATTCAAGGTCACTTAGTCTTACCACCCCTAGCATAAGTAAGTGGGTTTTCAATTATTTTTTGGATGGGCCTAAAAATTTTTTTCTGTGACGGCTCTCGGTTTTTCTTTTTGTAAGATTATTAAATTGATATTTATTTATTTTCGTCTGGGGGGTCATGCCCCCGTGACACCTTTCTTGGATCCGCCACTGACCAAATTACGTGTAAATAATAATCAAACTCCCTTCGCTCAATTCAGACACATTTTGACCGATTCAGAGTAGGAAACGTATGTACAAGAATTCATCTGTACTTATTAGATATCTTTTAAAACACCCTTTAATTATCTACGTTAATTTCTTTCAATTATTTAAATGTTATCATAAACAAATATCTTTCGTTACATAAATATTATTGACCTAGATTGTGAGGAGTAGTTATACATACAGTCACGGTCGGTGTTTACTATAAACACCTTTCAGGGTCGCCGCTGACTCGGCACTTTCAAATATACTTATACAATCAAAACATAGTAAGGGATTCCACATTCCACAATCGTCATTATACTTTCTTAGACGTAAGAATATTCATATTCAAATAGTATCATCTCCACTCCGCGAGACGACGTCGCGTAGCTTGCTACCAGCTTATACTCATGCAAGTATAATAAAACAACTTAAGCAGTGATACGACTATTAATCATTCCACCCCTCGGATAAGGGTTAACCACCTTTACCGGGAGAAGATGGTCCTAGTAACCCTCGACCATTATACGTACAACACAAAATTTCCTACCTCACAATATTAACAGCTCAAATAGAGTTGGTTTCATTAAAAAAAGAAGGATTCTTGGAAATGTTGGGAGTGTATACTAAACTCATACAATTCTGTGGAATCTATTCCCTCAAAATATTTTTATTCTGTGTAAAAAATTTAATATTTTTAAATGTTTAATGTTAAATAGTTTTCTCATTTGTTATGGTGTATATAAATTCTAATTATTTAAAAAACTGGAACAATACCTATCCCCAGCTTTAATAGAGCCAAAGGAGATGCTCGAAATATTTTGGGTAACATACAAGGTAAAACAACAGACGGTTTACATAGAGTTGGTACGAAATACGGAACAATAAACACACTTTGAAAGAAATCAAGAATCAAGAAATCAAATAAGAGAATGCAAAGAGAATTTCCTTAATTTCGAAGATGTTCCAGACGTTATGCTGTCTCTAAGAGAAGTTGGTACAAAATATTCTAAATTTGGTGGAAAAGGCTTTATAAAATGCTCTATAAAGTGAAATGAGAAATGCTCTTCAAAATTATGTAAGTGTAAAACGCATTGTGCAACTCTAAATGCCATAATGCCTCGATATGTGAGAATATACACAATTTTTTTTTTCATTCCGACAATATAAAAATAATAAACATTAAAATTAAAAAATGACGTTTTATTAAACCTAATCTAACAAATTACGACATTTTAATAGCTGATCGGGGTTTGACTAGTCAAACCCCGATTTCATAAAATTAAATTTCGACCTTTGCCTGAACTACTTAGTCTCTCCTAGGTTTGGCTAGTCAAATGCCGAAACTGTAATTTATTTCGGGCTTTGACTAAGACCGTCAGTCAGACCTGAGGATTGCCTAGTCAAACCTAGGAGTGCCTGAAATTCGGGCT
This sequence comes from Diabrotica virgifera virgifera, assembly GCF_917563875.1. Lineage (NCBI taxonomy): Eukaryota > Metazoa > Arthropoda > Insecta > Coleoptera > Chrysomelidae > Diabrotica > Diabrotica virgifera. The sequence goes on along the minus strand of NC_065449.1, from coordinate 109,246,512 downwards.
TTGACTATAACATATACAACTAAAAACTGGAACGCGCTTAGTCGCGCGGTCTACGATTGTACACCAGTGCTCTTTGAATAATGGTAAAAGATAATGCATACAGGTCGGTGGCGTTTAGCAAACTGAAGAGTAAGTTGAAAGTATTAGTGATAGCTACTAAGCGGGACGGGGGCGTATGTGCAGCTTTCGGCAATAATTGGCGACCCCTTAAAGGAGAATGGTCTACGATTGTAGACCGCGCGACTAACGGAGGGTTAAGAACAGAAACATGAAAAGAACACAAAAATAACATGAACTATATTTTTATATCAAATGCAGTATTATTTTTATTTATAAAACAGGTTCTCAAAAAAAGTTGAGATTTGAAAACCCCGTAATAAAAAACACCCTCTCTCACATAAATCGATTTTCGATAGTATTACTGCTTGGAGAGACATATTTTCAGCTTATTACTTTTTTCAGACAACAAGGAAGCGTCCAAAAACACGAATACAGCGCTCTGAAGACAGATGGAGGAAACGAAAAATTTCGAGGCGAACGCCAAATCCGCAATGGAGCTTTTATTACGTGCAGAAATAATCTCGAAAACAACGAACGATATGAACTGAAAACCCAGCTTGACGATATTGGCTCGAGAGCCGACAAGCATTGGTAAGTAAGAATTATAGGAATTTCTGCAATATTTTTTTCTTTTTTTTTCTTTCTATGTATTGTGAAGATATTTATAAGCAAAATTTATTCGATTGCAAAACTTTATTCTGCAGTTTATTAAAGAGAAGTTTTTTAATTCAATTAATTTACAGTATGTAAATAGTTTAAATTTATACAGTACGTAAATCGTTCTCCTGGACTTAGGGAATAGGTATACATTGACATCATTGTGGCAACTGCGCTAACCTGTGTTAGTTGAAACTTCTGTTCGAATACGAGTTTCTGTTGCAATAGAGCTGTTAGATCAAATAGAATTAGTGATTTTAAATGCAAAGCAGTTCATAAGTAAATCAAAAACAAAGATTATGACTGATGAATTAATAATTATACTTTAATTTTTAAAATATCTTTTATTTAAAAATTAATTTCCAAATTAAACAGACACAGTTTTCCCATTACGTCAAAAATAGTTCTACTACAATATCATGTTTTGACTTTTAACTATAATTTAATAATAACCCTTTAATGCTATCAACTATATTTATTGACATTGAGAGAGCGAAGTTGCCACAATTAGCTTAATATAATATAATGTATGTATTTATGTATCTAAATATATACAATGTATGTTCCCTATGTACAGCTGAACGATTTACGCACTGTATCATACAGGTTCCTTAGAGGAAAGTGTTCTACAGTTGATCCCAAACCCTTTTTTCAGTGCGTCATTTATTTTGACGTCATATGATTTTAAGAAGGTCAAGAATCGCTGCATGACATTTTAGTTAAATCTGACACTTGTCAGAATATTTATATTTATGTTTATATAAATATCAATATTTATAAAAATATTTTCCCAGAATAATATTATTTAAAATATTTCAAGGAAAAAATAAATAAATATAGAATACAATTTCACTATGCAATGTCCGAATATACCAATGAGATAAAATATTTATATTTACGTTATTGACAAATGTCTAACCTAGAATTACAAAATTGTCATTTTACCCGTAAACATTTTATAGGTACTAAATATCACGATATATTACATACTTTTGTTTCAAATTATTTTTATTCGCATCATGGATTGGTTATCTGTTTAGGGTACTTAAATTATTGTCAACCAATTATAGATCTCTAAGTATAAGTCGCTTTAATATGGAAATACCCTTTAACGAATACATAATTTTCGAAGTTTTATGTATAATAATCACGGACGTACGTTTTTTTCTGTTACTTTGAGCTTACGTTAGAGCGAATTAGGCAAACTATGACGCACTGAAAAAGGGTTTGGGATCCACTCTATGACAATTTCTGCTTGTTTAATAATTTTTTTCAAAAATTATTACTGATCTTGAGATGTACACAAAACACAATAACTTAATAAGTAAAATAAAATAAATATATATGATTAAATGAATTTAAAATGATGATGGGGTGTCACTGGAAGTATGTCGCTTCAGTCTTCAATTTGGTTGTGGCGTCTTACAAATTTCTGTTAGGCTTCTTCTTAACCTTTTATCATTCATTTTTGCACATAGACCTCTTCCAACCCCTTCTATCGACCTCTATATTCCAGGCAACATACCTCCAATTTGTTTCGGCTATTTTCTCATGTGTAGTCGTCCTCTTGGTCATATGTGTTTATAAGGTCTCCGATATTGTATTGTGGCGTTCCAACTTTGATCGTTTTTTATAAAAGGTATATATTTAAAATCCCTAAAAAGGGCTACATCACAGAACTAGTTTTCGATTGGTTGACCAATCATCATCAGTGCTTACCTAAAATGAATATAACCTAATAAAATAATGCAAACATTTTAAAATTTTGATTACGGTTAAGAAAAGTTGTAAGTTATACTAACGTGATCTAACATGCTAACCACCAAAATACAATATTACAAAAATATATGGGTAAGAACCCTTTAAAAGTAATCTGACAGGGAAACATCGATGAAAAATGCGAACTTAAGCATGGATGTGTAAAATATTGGAATGGATGGGTACCTCACTATTACCAGATTAAATGACCACTACGATTTCAGTATCTTAGGAAACCGACACAGACTGACCATGTCATACCACTATTTTTTAACCACCCCATGTCACACAAATTTGCCGCCGTTCACAGTTACATACACCGTCTTGAAACCATTCCCTTATCACAATCCAATTACAATAAAGAATTAAATATGCTTTCAAATAACCTTCAATAACGGTTACGATCTACACATCATAGATAACCTCATTCATAAAAGACATCTTAAGGTCTTAAGACATGCTGCGTTTCCTAGGGATTTGACAACCAAACCTGCTTATGCTTCTCTACCTTTCTACCAAGATAGGCTATCTGGGGATATTACAAGTATTATCAAAAGATCAGCAGATAACAACCAAATTTCTTTTAAAGTATCCAACAACTTAGAATAATCTCTATGCAATTCCAAAGATAGTATCAACTACATGAATCGTAGTGGTATTTATAGACTATGTACAATGTTCTGACTGTGATGCTACTTACATAGGAAGGACTTGTAGATCACTTGCTTCTCGCTCTCTTGAACACAACAAAAGAGAGAACACCTATACCTTTTCTCAACATCTTAAACATAAAAGTCATAGTTTGAATATCCCAGATGATGCCTCTCTGCTTCACAACATCCCACAGAAAGACTTCTTAAAATTGGACTAGTACGAGGACCTATATACAAGATATACTTGTAACAAGACCCGATACAGCCACAACACAAAGACTACTGGAAACGGCAGAGACGAGAGTACTGAGAAGACTTACAGGAAATACGCTGAGAAAGAGGAGTGAAGATATTAAAATAAAATGTAACGTGGAGTGTATTAATGCAGTAGTGCAGAGATATTTAGAGTGGCAGTCAAGAGGGTCTGCATAGCCATGATGATTTCGAAGCTTCGATAGAAGATGGAACTTAAAGAAGAAGTGTATTAAAGAATGGACACTAAATAGAAAAAAAGAATGAAAAAACACATAATCAGAATGGGTGAGACACGTGTGGTCAACGTAGCAAGAGATAAATCACCAATCGATAGAAGAAGTATCGGCCGACCGCGTAAAAGATAGAGTGAAAACCTTCCATAGAAGTATCAATCCTCCAATGAACAAGCAGATTTGCTTATAAAGAGGAAAAAAATCCAACAAATATCAGCTGTAACGGTGTACAAATTGTATGACTCTCCATGATGCGTGCCCCCCTCCAAACAGGGCAAAGTTATGGAGTCATAAATGATGATTTTTTTGCAGGATTGTTTAATAACAATACTTATAACTTACTGGTAATATTACTTGACAGATTTTTAAGTGTACTCCAGTTGGCGGACGCACCAAACTCTAGAAACCTCTATATTTAGGAAACACCCCCCTCCCGAGACTGTTCCGTTTTAAAAAAGTTTTCCGACTAAACATGAATAAATGAATAAATGAAGTCTCATGAGGGAGGAGGAACTTTTTAAGTGTGGGCCCAAGGTTTATAATTTTCAATACACCGATAATTATGGCTGGATTCCATATATACATAATACTTAAAATAAAAATTTGTTCTGGCGTAATTATACAAATTTGAAAAGTTTGGAAGTAACTTCTAGTTTTGTTCAAACGTAATTTTAATTTTTGTTGCCAAGTCGCACTTAGAAAAATGTTGACCTAGAAAAATTATTGTATATCTCACAAAATTTTAATTGTTTGCAGTCTTAGTCATATTTTATACACCGTAGCAGTGGCGGCTCGTGACATCTGCTATAGGGTGTGCTGCATGAACCACGGCCAATATAAAATAATAGAAATAGAATAACATACGAAAACAAAAACAATAAAATTAGCTTTAATACTAATTAATAGTAACTAATAACGACATGCTATAAAAATCTGATTAACTTACATTTATTGCATTTTTCTAAATTGGAAATTAATACGCCGGTCCTTTTTTGTCGCAAACTTTTCGATTACTTTATCGTTAAAGTTCGGTATTGAAGCGATGAACTTTTTTTCTATCGAGAGTGTGGAAAGGGCTGTTAATCTGTCTTCGCGCATTGAATTTCTTAAAAATGTTTTGATCCGTTTTAAAGTTGAAAAACTACGTTCAGCTTCTGCTGTGGTCATTGGCGTAGTCACCAGAATTTGTATCAACTTTTTGGTTTCTGTTAATGTGTCCTCTAAATTATTAGAAATTATAAATTTTAGTAAAGGCACTGCACCTTTTAATGTTCTACACTCGATATTGGAATACAAAACTGACAGTTCTGTTCGCAAACGGTTTTTATCAAAGAAGTTATAAGCTGTACAAGTTAAATCCAATTCATTTTCAGGAAACTTATTATTATATTTTTCGAAATGTTCTGAAGATAAAAGTGTTGCGGCAACTAGATGATTTGTATATGCAAACCGTTCTTTTGCATTGTTTATAATAACATCACAAACTTCTAGACAGGCAATACGGTGATCCTGTTGGCTGTTATTTGGGCGTTTCCTTTTTTGGACACTAGGCGCCGCATTTAAATTTGAAGCTTGATGTATGATAGGGTCTATTTTATTTCGGACATTGTTAATACTTTGCTCAAAAACATGTATAGCTTTCTGTGCTTCGGTTGGGTCCATGTTCTTTTTTTGAAGATTATTGTACAAAACGTCAACATGTGGCATAATATAATGAAAAACAGTCAGCCAGAAAGTAAAATTTTGATCTTCCAGAATACGTCTAAGTCCTCTTGCTTCCTTGGAAGTAATAGCATTTGACTCTTCTTCTAGTTGCTCCATACACTCAATAATAAAGTCTCTATATTCGTAAACGACATTTACTGTACGAATATTGAAATTCCAGCGTGTAGGGATTGAACGAGGAATATTTTTTCCAACTATTTGATTTAAGACAGCTATTCTTTGAGGTGAATGACTAAAAAATCCAGGTATATCATGTAAATCTCCAAAAAATACGCGTACTTGGGAATTAATAGAACATGCTCTTGACATTATTAGATTCAATTGATGGGCGTAACAGTGCACAAAATGAGCAGTTTCATATTTTCTCTTAATTATTGTTTGCACTCCGCCATGTATCCCACTCATAACAGCTGCTCCGTCATAACTTTGTGCAATGAGCTTATTTTTGTTATTCTTTAATATTGGGTCTAAAACATTCAAAATTGTGTTAGCTAAGGTTTCAGCATCATGTTTTTCTGGAAGCAAAAAAGTCCAAAACCTTTCAACTGGAGCACCGTTTTTTACATAACGAAAAACAATGACCATTTGAAATTTCATAGAAACATCCGTTGTCTCATCAGCTATCACTGCTAAAAATGGGGCTTCATTGATTTCGTTTAAAATCTCCTCAGCGTATACTTCTAGCATGCAATCCAAAATATCATTTTGTATTGTTTTTGAGGTACCTTTGAAAATTGTCGCATTTGTAAGGTGTTCACTAAGTGTTTTATCAAGTTCAGCAGAAAAATTCACTAAACCACGAAAAATTCCAGGGTTATCTGATGTTTCAGATTCATCGTGTCCTCGTAAGGCGAGCTCAAAAGCCCCACAGAATTTTATACAGTCAATTATTTTTGACAAAACATACCTGTTTTTCGTCACCTCTTCATTGTGTTTTTGTATATTTATCCAATAAGCAGAGTCAAGTTGGGCCTGTATATTAAGTTTCACAAATAATGCAAATCGCATTTCATTGTTCATATGAGTTTGCGTGTTTTCATGCTTCTTTATTTTTTCACTTAAATGCACTAGATCCCGCACTCCTGTCTCGCGCCACAATTTTTCCTCTTTATCTGCGCCGAATAATGCACACGGAAAACAGAAAAAAGCATTTTTTTCGGAACATCCACAAATCCACTGATTTCGTAGATACATGTCTTTATTAAATTTACGCGTATATGTTTTTCCACGGCTTTTACCGGACACTTCAATATTAAGATCAGGCATAGGACGGCCACGTTCTTTTATAATCAACTGTTGTTGATAGTGAAGTTTTTGAAATTTATTTACACCTAATTTAAATTGAAACTCCATTGTTTTAAACACGCTCGAACAAAACAAATTAAACAAAATTGTAACCTAAGAATTTCTAAACACGGCACAGATGCAACGGTCACGAATAACTGTCGTGAATTGCAGCTCGCAAACACATTTCCGAGGCCGTTAATCAGCCGATTGCCGAAGCGCATCGGCTAAGATCGCCGTTTGCCTAATAAATGCATTTTACCGCTGCCAGTGTTTCGGTTGTTATCGACGCGGCTTCACTGGAGCAGCAAATACGTAAAAAGATTGCTTCACTGGAGCACCAAATACGTAAAAAAATTATACGGTTTCACTAGAGGAGTAAATACGTAAAAAAAATAATATTAATCATCGTTGTTGGTGAATTATTATTAACAGTTGATGTTTAATATGATAATATGGCAGATTTGAAATAAAACTATATTAATTATTCTTTAATAATTAAGATTTGCTATGGTTGTTTGGTAGTTCTGCAGCTCAGCAGCACATAAAGAAAAGCCGCCACTGCACCGTAGACTTTAATGCGCTTTTGGAAATCTGCCAATGCCTTTACTAATCTTTTTTGTATAATTAAGTGGAACAAAATTCGTAACACCTACTGCACCATTATTTATCGTTGTTAGTGAAATCTAATGAAATAAAATTATAACTCAGCCAAATAGTAACCTTTTCAGAAGCAAAGAAATTAAATAATACCAAAAACTCCTCAACTAATAAATAGGTCGTAAATAAATAAAATAAAAGAAAATGTGAAAATATAATATTATTTTGGGTCTGGGCGAAAGAATGGAATGGATTGGAAAATGCGACTTCTGTTGATGAATTGCGACTTCCGTTGATTGCAAATGTGAAAGCTAAATTGTGATATTTTAATGACCCGAAATTTAATGATAGAAAGGTTTAGTAGTAGTAGTATAAATAATATCATAGGTAGCAGCATGCAATTTTAAAAAAAGGCACAAATAACCAGAATTTACGAGAAAAAAAGGCGAAATGGGCAAAAAAGGCATTTGAATAGGGCATATCTCAATCGCCAGTTTTTTTAAAATAGCAAGTGTGGTCGAGTGACACATAATTTTAAAGCTATTTTTTTTATCTACAGACCCCTCTATTTTTTTTAATTTGCGGAATAACTTTAAGAGTAAGCAGTAGCGATCAACAGGTAGCAACAAACGCGTTCCAAGATTGCGCCTCTAATTTTGAATATTTTGTCAAGATTTTTGGCACACATTCGTAATATGCCCAATTTCAGAAATATGTTAATATGTGGAAATTACTCTATAATTAAATAGAATATTGAAAAAAGGAGCCTGTACCGCCATTAAGAAAGACAAAAAAATACACTTTCTTCAAATAAACTTTTTTATCCCGTGCCTAGAATTTGTGTTACATTGGAACTACTAAAAATCGATTTTTTTATAACAAGAAATCAAACGTCAATGACGTGGCAACATTTCGCGCCTATGTGTATAAAAATTATTATTTTCGATATACTCTGGGCTAATTAACAAAATTCATGGAAAAGTTATTTACCAGCAATTTTATTGCTGGAATCGAATTAGAAAGATCCTATATATTAATAATATAGGTATGCAAAGTCCGCAGATAGTGTGCTACTTTTTAATAAGCAAAATGGCGCCGACAAATCGTATTTTTTTCAATTATTGCTCTATAACTCCGAAGATTTTAATTTTAAAACAGAAACACCCAAAAAAAATTCACCACAATTAAATTCTACATAGAGATATGATTTTCCCGATTTGCTATGACGAAAATTTTCCTCAGAAAATGCGGGCTTTCCCAACAAAAACTCTAATTTACACGCGCCTCGCGCGTGTAAATTACAAAAAAATATTTTTATAATCTCTAATTAAAATATAAGCATTAAACTAATAATGATATTTTTTGTAAATAATTAGCTTGTACTTTAAACTCACTTTTAAGCTTTGAAAGAATTAAAAAAATATAAACAACGTAGTAATCGTATGTTTACTTTGCTGTTTTATAACTTTTTTGCAAATGGTTGCAAAAAAGTTTTAAAGCATTCATTTTCAAGATATTTGAAATACGCATTTTAACTAGTTATTAAAATTAGAATATAATAAAAACTTTCTGAGAAACGTTAATTTGTTTATAACTATTTTTTTAACAATTTAAAGATTATGCAAAAAAATAAAAAATTATATTTTGTCGACAAAATGTTAAACAGGCATCTCATCTTTATAAGGTTTCAAAATTTGATCAGTGTATCATAATTATTTTGGTTATTATTGCGACCGTAAATTATTAATTAACAATTGAATTGTTGCTAAAATATTCGTTCAATTTTCACGCGCTTCTGGAACTATAATCTAAACCAAGAAGGCTTTTAAGTTACCAAATTATTTAATTATTGGTAGATAATTACTTATCTAAAACTTTATTTGAAAATTTAAGATTTTGTTGGAAAAACCCGCATTTTCCGAGGAAAATTTTCGTCGGAGCAGATCGGGAGAACATATCTCTCTGCAGAATTTAATTGCGGTTAATTTTGATTTGATTGTTTTTGTTAAGTTAAAATCTTCAGAGTTATAGAGCAATAATTGAAAAAACACGATTTTCGGGCGCCATTTTGTTTATAAAAAAGTAGCACACTATCTGCAGACTTTGCATACCTATATTATCAAATATATAATCATAAGCTTCGATTCCAGCAATAAAATTGCTGGTAAATAAGTTTTCCCAAAAATGGCCTATTCTCTGATAATCATCCCAGACTAATAGTATAAACGTCACTGTCGTCAGTGTCGAATTACCGACGCACTGTTGCCATACTTTTGAAAGTTCGCAGAACTTTCGCAATTTGTTGCGTTTGTTGACCGCGTTTGTTGCTACCTGTTGATCGCTACTGTGTGCTCTTAAAGATAATTTTGGATTTAAGTAATTTATAATGGATTTGTTAAGTCCAAAATTATCTTCAAACTTATTACGTAAATTAAAAAAAAATAGAGCGTCGTTTAGAGAAAAAAATAACCTTTCAAATGATGTGCCACTCGACCACACTTGCTATTTAAAAAAAGGTGGTGGTCGATGCGGGGCAGTAGGGGCTAACATTTGAAGACCTGAATTTGGCATGAAAAGGCGTTAAAAATTGACGTGTTTTTTAAATTTTGAAGAAGCTGTTGGTTTCTGATTGTCTGGGGGGGGGGTCATATTTTTGTTGGAACACACTGTATAATACATCACACATAAAGTTCAAATAATATTGGGAATAATATCATTGTTTTCTGAGTCTTTTTTCTAGCTTCTTCTATATAGAAAGTGTGATTCGTAATTTTCCGTCTTCTGTTATGAATTTAAGTTTCAACTGTTGAAACTTGAAAAGTCGCAAATATATTAATCCAGAGACTGTAGATGTTAGATTGTGTTAAGAAATAAAGAGAGAAGTTTATGTGTGGCTGCCAAATTCGAATTAAGCGATATTAGCGAAGGAGCAAAAAGGTAAATTATTGAGAAAATTATGATAAGACAATTTAAGAAGAAGCTAGAAGAACAGAAAAATTTTAAATTGGTGTGTAAATGAGGAAATGACAGGAACGGGTAATATTTTAGGCTTCCCTATGCTCTTTTTGTTAAGGTCGAATCTCCTCGACTGAGAGTGAAGATAAATACCTATAAGCTAATATCCGTCTCAGAGACCGACATAAAAAATTGTTTCCATTGACACACTTTCAATCGTAGGGTTGTGTTTACTCCTTGAATGAGTGAAACTAAACAAGAATGGTACCTATTTTTAATTTATTTAGCCTCTAACATTATCAAAATACCAAAGAAAATAAAAACAATTATATAACATCTCATTTGTGAAAAACAAGCTCAATTTATCCACTGCCGTTTTTTTTGTACCTAGTAGATTCACCTTTTACTTCTGGCAATTGGGTTACTAAATTATCAGCACTTGTTCGCACGTTGTTTCGTTAATATATATAAAAAATTTTTCGTCGAGTATGTCACGTCCAATATCGGTCACTGAGAAAAAATTTGCCGATAATTGCATAATTACTTGACCCTAAAGACTCAAACTTCAACACTAAAAACAGGCACCTGAATCAGACAGCTACTGATGACGGCGAAGTTACATAACGAAAAATTTGGATATAATCGTAAAAACTCTAAGTGGTCCGTCCCACAGACCAAATGTTAGTCAGGAAAGGTTAATTTCTATCTCCTAGTAAGAAGTAGAGAAATTTAGTAAGTAGGTAGGTAATACAGAATAGAATTAGTTAGTGTGTCTAAATAGCTGAAAATACATTTCATAGTGGATTGAGATCCAAGTCATTCCAAATGTTTTTAATTTTAAAAATATTGATATGTTTTTGTACACATTTCTGACAAATAAATGAATGGGAAACGAAAAGTATTTTTGCAATGTGTAATAGTTATTTTCCTAACAAGTGCAGAAAGTCATACTTTTCTGCACGCGACTGCAGTTTGCCGAACGACGCGAAGCGGGAGTTCGACAAGCAGTCGAGTGCGGAAAAGAGACTTTCTGCAAGAGTTAGAAATAATATTTTTTCTACGAATCTTTAAAAAATGACCAAATCTGAATCAATTAATTTAATTATTATGATTATTTCATTCATAGGAGATTCTGACCAATAGAAAGCTACTGAAATCTGAATTAAATCGATAATTTTTGATAATTGCCCGTCGTTAAGTATATTACGTCAGATGCCCTTCGTTGTTACGAAAAAATACATTCAGTGACATTAATGACAATTAATGTTTTAAAAATTATAAAAGTGATGAATTTCAATCGTCAAATATTTATAAAAACTTTGCGTTTAATTGTACTAATTTGTACTTACATAAATAAATTACAATAAAATTTTGGATTTTAATAGTTTTATTCATGAAATAATCGCAACAAATTGCACTCGAACTCTAAAATTAATATAGAATTTTTGCCTTCGTGAAACTTTGACATAATTTCACTCGCATTTTGCTCGTAAAATTAAAACTGTCAAAGTGTCACTCGGGAAAAATTCAATAATTTTAGAGCTCTTGTGCAATTACTACTGAAAATACATACACAAATTAATTATTTGACAAGGTTGTCAAAACCAAACTTTCAATATAATTAGTTAGCATGACGACGATCTTGGTTTCCATGACGAGGATTCAAAACGACTGTGTTTTTGTCTACCGATTTGACTTTCGAATATTATGTCAAAATAATTTTATTTCATCGAATTTGCAGTAGTAATTGCACAAGAACTCTGAAATTATTGAATTTTTCCCGAGTGACATTTTCACAGTTTTAATTTCACGAGCCGAAGGCGAGTGAAATTATGTCAAAGTGTCACGAGAGCAAAAATTCTATATTAATTTCAGAGGTCGACTGCAATTTGTTGCGATTATTTCATGAATAAAACTGTTCAAAACCAAAATTTTATTGTAATTTTTTTATGTAAGTACCATTAAACACACAGTTTTTATAAATATTTGACGATTGAAAGTTATCACTTTTATAATTTTTAAAACATTAATTGTCATTAATGTCACTGAATGTATTTTTTCGTAGCAACGAAGGGCATCTGACGTAATATACTTAACGACGGGCAATTATCAAAAATTATCGATTTAATTCAGATTTCTGTAGCTTTATATTGGTCAGAATCTACTATGAATGAAATAATCAGTAGTAATTGCACAAGAGCTCTAAAATTATTGAATTTTTCCCGAGTGACACTTTGACAGTTGTAATTTCACGAGCCAAATGCGAGTGAAATTATGTCAAAGTGTCACGAGGGCAAAAATTCAATAATTTTAGAGTTCGAGTGCAATTTGTTGCGATTATTACATGAATAAAACTGTTCAAAACCAAAATTTTATTGTAATATATTTATGTAAGTACAAATTAGTACAATTAAACACAAAGTTTTTATAAATATTTGACGATTGAAAGTCATCACTTTTATAATTTTCAAAACATTAATAATTAATGACAATGACAATTATTGTCATTAATGTCACTGAATGTATTTTTTCGTAGCAACGAAGGGCATCTGACGTAATATACTTAACGACGGGAAATTATCAAAAATTATCGATTTAATTCAGATTTCTGTAGCTTTCTATTGGTCAGAATCTCCTATGAATGAAATAATAAGATACATTTGAAATAAAATAGTAAATATTATCTAAATATTAGTTTATTGCATGTACATATTTTAATTATTTTAAGGTCATATTAAAATATTTAAACGCGTGCGGAAAAGTAAAACGCGTGCGGAAAAGTAAAATTTTCTAAACTAAAACGCGTGCGAGAAAGTAGACATTTTTGCACGTTCGTAAAAAAATTATTTAATTACTAGCTGAGAGCTTTTGTCTTACAAGCCATCTTCAGAGCTATGGTTAAAATTTACTAAATACCACTGCTAAAGAGGAATCCCATTTTTATTGAAAAATCTGCTTTCGAAATGAAGTTTTTTAACTTTGAATTTTTACTAAGAATTTTTTAAAAGATATTTTTTCAATACAATTTTTTTTTTCAAAAAGGAGGTAGGTATTTTATAGATTTTGACCATAGCTCTGAATATGGCTTTGTAAGCCGAAATTGTTCAGCTAGGAATTAAAAATAGTTTTACATAGTTCTAAAATACTTTCAATTTATAGAACAGGCATCATACCAAAGAAACGGCTCTCCTCTACTTTTGTCACAATCCCGAATACGAATAACGCCAAAGAGTGTTCAGACCACAGGATTATAGCGTTATTGATCCACACATTGAAAGTGTTTTTAAAAATAATTCACAAAAGGATATTTAATAAATTAGAAGTCCGCCTCTCTTATATGGCATAAGGACAGCGAGAAGAAGGAGAAGAAGAAGAAGAAGAAGAAAAAGAAGAAGAAAAAGAAGAAGAAGAAGAGGACATAAGTGCCACACAGTTTGGATTGAGAAAAGGACTGGGAACACGGGAAGTTTTGTTTGGTATGAGTGTGTTAACGCAGAGATAATTGATTTTGAGAAGGCCTTCGATAAAGTCAGACACAAAAAAAATTTATGAAATCCTAAGAAGCAAAAACATCGACAGTCGCGACATTATAAGGTCATATCCAGGATGTACTGGGACAAACAGCATAAATCAAGGTTGATAATATGTTAACCGAAGAAATTGAGATTTGTCGAGGTGTGCGTCAGAGTTGTGTGCTTTCTTCACTACTATTCAATATACAGTGCACTGGAATAAGTATTACCCCCCTTAGTAACTTATTTATTTTAAGCACATGAGCAAAACGCTCGAAGAGGTCGATTTTTAAAATAATCGTAGTATATTATAGCATCAATGTTTCGAACTTTACTTGATCCCTCTTCAGATGACAGACATAACTTTGATTTTTTTTGAATAGGAAAGTATATCATGTGACACCTTATTTAAAAGATTTTGAAAGACTGATTACAAAAATGTATAATATTTTTATCCTTTTTAAGACCGTAAACGCCAAATATCGGTCGAATTATAGAACAGAATAGAAATATGCTTCATTGTCATGAAAAATTGTACAATTTTATCGACAAAGCTTACAGAAAGTCAAGAAAACATAACAATAACAATTCAATTTACTAAAATTACATAAATCGTCAATCACTTTTAAATGTATTCATTTTATTTTCGAATCTTGAGAGAACTAACAAGTATTTTTGAAAAACTTAAACGCAGAATGAAATATTACAGTATTATCGAGGGTCCAAAGTCCCTAAGAACTCCTACAATGATTATTTTAATAAGTCAAAGGGGTAAAAAAAGAGAAAATTTAGTCTGATTTTTAATTTCAAATATATCATTCAAAAGAAAATTTTTGTTTACTCTAAGAGACTTTCAGCTCTCGGTAATAATGTTATATTTTATTCTGCGTTTAAATAAAAAAAATACTTATTAGTTTTCTCAGCATTCGAAAAAAAAATGAATGCGTTTAAAAATAATTCGATCGAAATTTTGCGCATACTCTCTCAAAAAGGATTAAAATATTATACATTTTTGTAATCAGTATTTCAAACGCTTTTAAATTAGCTGTCACAAGATGTACTTTCCTATTTAAAAAAATCAAAGTTGTGTCTGTCACCTGAAGAGGGATCACGTAAAGTTCGAGATATTGATGTTATAATATTAGGTTTGCTCTAGCATCAGTTTCAAACGGTTTGAAACCATCAGCGAATAGTGGACCAGCGCGAGTAGAGGGGATAGCACTGGTGACTGTATTATGTTTTCTCACTGACCAACTGATTGCTGACAGTTTTTGACTAGTTTGAATGTTTGCTAGAACAAACCTATACTTTTATTATTTTAAAAATCGACCTGTCCGAGCGTTTTGCTTATGTGCTAAAAATAAATAAGTTAATAAGGAGGGTAACACTTATTCCAGCGCACTGTATATATAGCGAAACAATATGTCAGGAAGCGCTCCTAGAGCAAAATATTGGTATGAACATTACGAACAGTTAATTAACAATATACGATACGCTGATGACACGCTAATAGTAACAGATAACCTAGCAAATTTACAGTATTTGCAGGGAAACATAAACACTCATACCAACAAGTAAACAGGTCTGAAACTGAACATCAAAAAGACTAAATTTAGGAATGTAACAAAGAAGCTATACACCAGTATGACACTAACCATGATTATTAAGCAACTTAAAAGAGTTACGTCTTACAAATATTTAGGGGTTTGGTTCACTAATACTAATGACTAGACAAGAGAAACAAGGGGCGATAGAAATAGCGAGACAATCATTTATACAAATAAAAAAGTTCCTATGCTGCCGGGACATAAATCTGAATTTAAGACCGAGAATGTTAAGGGAGAATTCAGGCAGCAAACAGATGTATGTATAGCCTCCACAATACTATTATTATCTAAGAGCCTAACACGAGCATCAAAGATCAGAATATATAAAACAGTGATTAGACCGGTGCTCATGTAAGGGTGTGAGACATGGACTCTGACCAAAGCAATTAAAAGAAAACTTAGATGTTTTGAGAGAAAAATCCTCAGAAGAATCTTTGGACCTATCACGACCCTAATAGCAACCAGTACCGAATGAGAACAAATGCTGAGGTCAAGCAGATGTATATGACGAATGACATAGTCCAAGAAACTAAATATCAGCTTCTAAGATGGGCTGGCCATGTCCATAGACTCCCTTCCGACCGACTTACCAAACTGATCTGGGAGGAAGCTCCCACAGGAAGAAGACCCTTAGGACGCCCACGAATGCGATGGAGTGACAATATATTATTGTCAGATCTAAGAACAGTGGAGCTACCCACTAACCCAACAATCATGGACGACCGTTCGAGATGGAAGCGAGTTGTGCAGTCGGCCAAGTCCCACCCCGCGTTGTAGTGCTACCAGAAGAAGAAGTAGAAGGAGAAGAAGAAGAAGAAGCAGAATGTTGAGGTGCTACGTTTTCTCCGTACTGTTGTACGGCATGGAAGCTTGGTCACTTAAAAAGAAAAACATGAAGAACATTGAGATATTCGAGATGTAGTGCTACATGAGAATGAGGAGAGTAACAAATCAAGATGTTTTGCTGATGAGGCAGGAATCTTCTTCTTAAAGTCCGTCTCCTATCGGAGGTTGGAAATCATCACAGCTATTCTTAGTTTACTGGCGGCCGTCCTAAATAGGTCGATGGAACTGCAGCCGAACCATTCCCTCAGATTTCTTAACCAAGATATTCTGCGCCTACCGATACTTCTCTCCCTTGATGTTACCCTGGATGATCAGTCTCAGCACCGAGTATTTGTCACCTCTCATAACATGGCCAAAGTATTCAAGCTTTCTTCTTTTAACAGTAAGTACAACTTCACATCCTTTCCCGATCCGACGTAAAATTTCGGCATTCGTGACGTGGTCCACCCAAGATACACGTATCATTCTACGGTAACACCACATCTCAAAAGCTTCAATGTTTTTAATACAGCCAATCTTCATGGTCCATGACTCAACTCCATATAATAAAGTGGAGAAGATATAACACTGCAGCATACGCACTCTCAGATCAAGATTTTTGTCACGACTACAGAGAAATATTTTCATCTTGGTAAATGCTGCTCTAGCTATTTCTATTCTTGCTCTTATTTACGAATACAAAGAAATACGAAGGAAGGGATACGAAGTCACAAAAACAATACAAACGAAAAAACTGGAATATCTAGCCATATACTGAGAGAGGAGAAATAATCCATGTTAAGGCTCGTAATCAAAGAAAAAATCTCGGGAAAGAGAAATGTAGGACGTAGGAGGATTTCCTGGTTGCTAAATTTAAGGGGGCAATACGGGTACAGTTTAATACATTTATTCAGAGCTGCAGCCAGCAAAGTTAAAATTGCTGTGATGGTAGCCAACCTCCGATAGGAGGCGGTACTGCAAGAAAAGGAAAATATTTTTATTACCTATATAATCAAATTATTTCGATCTTTATATTTAGTAGGTCCACATTTTATGAAACATGTTGTTCAATTTTTCACATGCAAACAATAATATTTTTTTTACTGTATGTATGTACTGTAATAATAAATATTTTTTACTGTATGAAACCCATAATCACAATCCTTTTAAATAATCCCTAAGCCAATCCTGGTCAATAGTACCATTTTATCCCTACCGGATACAGGCAATTTATTATGCTTGGACATTTGCGAGAGAGGTAACTTCCTCTTCTAGTACTGCGCGTCTCAGGGTAAATACCTAATTTTGATTTGTCACTTACCGCGCGCTGAGGGCACATCAAGCTCGCTTCTAATATTAACCCGCAAAATGGAACGGAAGTGCTTATGGACTATATATATATATATATATATATATATATATATATATATATATATATATATATATATATAAGTGTCACTATATGCTGAAGGCATATCAATGTAAGTACTTGAATCCTTCTTTTGGGTTTAAACTCTTCTCTGCTGACTCGCTAGGCAGCAAAATTGCAAATAACTCTCTCGTGTATTAGCTTTCATTTGGCAACACATCTCCGCAAAATAAGACAGTAATTCGGTATAAAATAACCGTTAACCGCTAATAACATTAAAATTCGTATAGGGAACAGTTTAATCCGCTAGTGTGACGGCACATGTGAGTCCCTCAGATCAACAGTGGACAAAGCCACAAATTGAGCATTTTTAGATTAATATACCTCAGCCTCTATATTTTCTTACCTCAGCCTAAATCTTAGAAAGCGAGTACTAAAATGTTGTGTATTTTCTGTTCTTATATATGGTGTGGAGATATGGACCCTTAATAAACAATGTCTCAATAGATTGGAAGCATTTGAAATGTGGACCTGTGGAAAAATGCTGAGAATCACCTGAACAGACAGAATAACCAATGAGGAAGTACTAACAAGAATACAGAACAATACATGGGTCATATAACACGTGGTGACAGATATGAACTCCTTGAATTAATTATGCATGGAAAGATTCAAGCAAGGCGTAGCATAGGTAGGAGAAAAATGTCCTGGCTGAGAAATCTCAGAGAATGGTTTGGATGCAGCTCAAGTGAACTCTGTCGGGCTGTAGTGTCAAAAGTAAGAATAGCAATGATGCTTGCCAATCTTCGTCGCGGAGATGGCACGTAAACAAGAAGAAGAAGAAGAAGATTAATATATCAATAAAAGCAGCAATATTAAATCTTCGGATTAACAGAGGAATACACAACCTATTTCTAAATTTGATTAGATGGCGCTACGTAATTTGTAGCGCCATTCCATAAACATAATGGAAATACGAATGCAACGATTGCATTCATCTCAAAACTTCGTTTTTGGGCTTGGGCCACTTTTACTCTGATAGCCTTATATATGTTTTCGCGAGAATTAAAACGCGATCAGTAATCATCAACACAGGATTTTTGGTAAGACTCTATAAACTTTTAATAGTGATTATCATAATATTGTGTATATAATACTTGTTATCATAATCCCTCTATAAATTCTCACTTAAACCAGCAACCAGCTCACACTCTGAAGTTATATTAATAATTTCACATATATATGTATTATATGCTTTGTTGTACACATGTTATACAGTAACCAATAATGTACATAGAAATATTAATGTTGATTAGAATATAAACTACAAGGATTGTATGCTTAAAATAGAGGAATACCGTAATAGTGCGGCCGATATGTGAAACAATTGCACATTTAATGATACAAGCATATAATTTGGACCACATATACTACACATATAAACGTTCAAATTTAGATATGAGGCCATCTCAGATTTTGCCGTTTATAAAAATGGCGGGCATTCAAAATGGCGACTATACATATGTATTTAATAGTACCATAACTTTTGAACGAAAGGTCCGATTTCAACCAAATTTGGTATACAGGTTCCTTTTTTGATTTACAAGATGGATGTGGTGAACCAGAAGAATCGGTTTACCAGAAATTGTGTTTTTACTAGTTGTTTATAGAAAAATACGTTTTTTTTTCAATTTTTTCCCTCTGTATATATTAATTTTTCAAAAAGGTAATACCGCAATTGAAAAAAACGAAAAAATTTTTTGTAGAAAATATTTTTAACTTTTTAGTTATGTTAATTACCATTTAGTAAATGCATAACGTATCTTCACAAGTACCCTATGTGTGGCCGATTCGTGGAAATATAAGAATTATTGTGCATTTAATGGTAGAAGCATATAATTTGGACCACATATACTACACACATCAAGGTTCAAATTTAGATATAAGGCCATCTCAAATTTTACCTTTTACAAAAATGGCGAGCATTCAAAATGGCGACTATACATATGTGACTAATAGCACGATAACTTTTGAACAAAAAGTCCGATTTCAACCAAATTTGATATATAGGTTTTTTATGTGTAAAACCAAGGTCTTGTACCGGAAGATTCGATTTACCAGAAGTTGTGTTTTTCCTGATTTTTATGTAAAAACATGTTGTTTTTTACCGATTCTTTCACCCTGTATATATTATTTTTTAAAAGTTAATAACGGCATTGAAAAGAGCGTAAAAGAATTTTCTATGAAATATTTTGAACTCTTTAGTTATGTTAATTACCAATTAATAGATGCATAACGTACCTTCACATGTACCTATGAACCTATGTGCGGCAGATTCGTGCAAATAATATAAGAATTATTGTGCATTTAATGGTAAAAGCACATAATTTGGACCACACATACTACAGATACAAAGATTCAAATTTAGATATGAGGCCATCTCAGATTTATTCTTTTACAAAAATAGCGGGCATTCAAAATGAATCTGCCGCACATAGGTACCTGTGAAGATACGTTATGCATTTATTAAATGGTAATTAACATAAATAAAAAGTTCATAATTTTTCCTAAAAAATATTTTTACACTCTTTTCAATGACGGTATTACTTTTTTTTGAAAAATTAATATATACAGGGTGAAAGAGTTGAAAAAATAACATATTTTTACATAAAAAGCAGTAAAACCACAACTTCTGGTAAACCGACCCTTCCGGTTCAAGACCTCGAACTTATTCATCAAAAAAAGAGCCTTAATGCCAAATTTGGCTGAAATCGGACTTTTCGTTCAAAAGTTATTAGTCATATATGTATATTAGCCATTTTGAATGCTCGCCATTTTTGCAAAAGGCAAAATCTGAGATGGCCTCATATCTAAATTGTAACTTTTGTATGTGTAGTATATGTGGTCCAAATTATATGCTTCTACCATTAAATGCACAATAATTCTTATAATATTTGCAAGGATCTGCCACACATAGGTACATGTGAAGGTAGGTTATGCATTTATTAAATGGTAATTAAAATAAACAAAAAGTACGAAATATTTCCTAAAACATATTCTTACTCCCTTTTCAATGGTGGTATTACCATTTTAAAAAATTAATATATACAGGTTGAAAAAATTGAAAATAATTATGAAACTATTGAAAATATTGAAAAATGGTTAATATAAAATAGTTTTACAAAAAAAACCAGGAAAAACACAACTTCTGGTAAACCGATTCTTCCAGTTCACGACATCGATCTTGTAAATCACAAAAAGAACCTATGTACCAAGTTTGGTTGAAATCGGACTTTTCATTCAAAAGATATCGTGCTATTAGTCACATATGTATAGTCGCCCATTTTGAATGACCGCCATTTTTGTAAAAGGCAAAATCTGAGATGGCCTCATATCTAAATTTGAACCTTTATATGTGTGGTATATGTGGACCAAATTATATGCTTGTATCATTAAATGTGCAACTCTTATAATATTTGCACGAATCTGCCGCACTATAAAATAACTTGAAAATTCAGTTAACCTACAGAATATAGACTAGACCCTGTTAAACTGCCCGTTCGATTCATCAGTGTTTCCTAGTTAAATTACTTTAATGAAGTTGGCTATGGGAAATTGCGTGCGAATGAACCATATGAAATTCTTGCTAAAATTAGAATTTCTCTCCACGCGAGGAAAATTATTGGGTATTAAATTAATTCTAATTAGAAATATACACACATATCAGGTTATAATTTAAAAGGTTACGTGGAAAATTGAAAAAAAATGGGTTTACTGAAACTATTTTCTAGTGGCATGTTTGAGTTAAATATTATTTTTTATCGTATTAAATTACAATTGGTTGCAATGATAATTACATTTTATATTTTTTTTGAGGTTGTGATTTCCAATCTGAAAATCGTTTTCAAGAATGCCAAAATAAAATAATGTTAACCTGTCAATGTTTGTAATTTGCGCTGGGTAGTAATACCAATTTCAGTCACCTAGTACTAACTCGTTAGGAAAATAAATGATCAACGCCAAAACTACCGACCGATTGCACTGCTGATTTGTGTCTATAAACTGTTGGAACGCTTAATCCACAACAGGATTAGTAACAACATATTTGGGTTGATACCTATTGAATAAGCAGGGTTCGGACCTAACCGCAACTGCACAGGTCAGATTCTATCCCTAACAACACATATTGAAGTAGGTTTTTAAAGAAAGCAAAAAACATCCGCTGATTTCATTGACGTATCAGCTGCATACGACACCGTCTGGGAACAAGGACTAATCTGCAAACTAATCCGTGCCATCTCATGCCAAAAGGTAACCAAACTCATTGATAGCATGCTCACCGACAGACCATTTCACGTCACAATGGGCAACTTAAAAAGTTTTGAAATAAAGCTCAGCAATCTACTGCCACAGGGATCTATTTTGGCTCCATTACTCTTTAATTTATACAGCGCGGACCTACCTAGGACAACTTCGCAGAAATTTGGCTATGCTGACGATTGGGCCATTGCAGCAAGACATAATAACATGGATGTTACAGAAACAATACTGACGGATGACCTTGCTGTTATTGGTGAATACTTTCGCAATTGGAGGCTACGGCCCAATGCAACGAAAACCGAAGTGTGCTGTTTCCATCTGAATAATGCCCAAGCCAACAAAAAACTCACCGTTTACTTTGAAAACAGACTACTCACTCATAACTCAACCCCAAAATATCTTGGAGTAACTCTTGACAGAACTTTAAGTTTTAAGGAACACCTACATAGAACGGCAGAAAAACTGAAGACGCGAAATAGTAAATTCCAAAAGCTATGTGGCACCACATGGGGGTCCTCAGCCTTCGTATTCAGATCATCCGCTCTCGGAATCGTATACTCGGCGGCTGAATATACTTCGCCGGTATGGCTCAATAGCAAACACACGAAGATTATTGACACCCAATTAAACCAAACAATGCAAATTATCTCAGGTAAAATTCGACCAACACCGAACTATTGGCTTCTCATTTTAAGTCACATTCCACCGCCGAAACTAAGAAGAAGTCATTCTCTTCTCAGAGAATATCGAAAAATCGAGGCTAACCATCAACTACTTGTCCACCATGATAAGCTTGATATCGAAATGAACAGATTGCGCTCCAGATATCATCCATAGTTCAGGGCCACCTTCTTACATCAGAAACATTTCGACCTCATCAACGCTTGGAGAAGACAATGGGAGAGCGACTCACCACAGGAAGCACACCAAATGGCCTGTATCGATCAGAAATCACCAGGCTTTGAATTGCCCCGGAATACATGGATGGAGCTGAACAGAATAAGAACAGGTATCGGTAGATGTGCTGACAGTTTGCATAGATACTCCTGAGTGTGACTGTGGTTCGCAATGCCTTCGAAGGCGATACCCTGGAGTTTTCGATGAGTTCCTGAATGCGATCGAAAATGTTTTACATTATATTAATAAAATAGATGTTTGGTATTTTCTTATTACTAACTTCTTTCAGTATACGCAACTAAACCATAATATATTCTGTTGACGTGTTGCTTTATATTTTTCTTTATTTAGTAAGATGACGACTACTTCTTTGATTTCCCTCATTTTACTTCCTATGTTGTTTCATAATTATTGATGCATCTTTGTATTGGATTTTGTGTTCATTATACCTCTGTTTTAAGTCTCTGTTTTAATGGACAGTTCATTCATTCATCCTAATACTTGGATGGTAAAGTAATGATGTTTGTCCCAGATAAAAGTTGTTGGATTCATATTTTATTAATGCAGTTCTTTGATCGCTTCTGTGTGTTGTTGCGTTTGATGTTGGAAAGGATAGATCTCAGTGTGTGGATTGTTTTAAATTCTGTTATGATATTGTAATTGTTTTATTTAATGATTAATGTGCCTCTGAAAAAACCCTAAAGATTTTAAGAACCGAACTAGAGAAGGTCGATTCCATTGACACATAAAACTAGGAATAGGGGTTGTGTGCTATCTCATTTGAAAGTTTATTAAATTATCTAATCAGTAATATAAACCTTTACATAAATATTGGTAAAGAATGTCAAAAAAATTTTTTCAATGAAATTATTTGACAAGAAAAGAAGAGTGTATGTAATTTATTTAACTCGAAATACATTTTACTGCTCTCACAAATCAGAAGAAAAATGCTTATTTCACAAATAAACAATGCTTTTCGTTTAAATTAAATGTTCAAACTTCCAAGAGGCAGGTGGCTGGCGGGAGCTGGCTTGAACATTGAATTTAATCGGAAAACAATGTTTATTTGTGAAATAATTTTTTTTTCTGTTTTTTGGATAACAGTATAATGTATTTTGAATTAAATAAACTACACACATTCTTCTTTTTTTGTCATATAATTTAATTAAATTTTTTTTGGACACCCTATATAAATAATTATGTAAATGTTTGTATTACTGAATAGAGAATTCAATAACCTTTCAATCGAGCTAGCACACGACCGCTATTCCTATTTAAAAAAATCATCGATTACGTCATCACACCCAAATGGATGACGTCTCTATTATGACATATGTGCCAAAATATCATAATTTAAAAAAATCGACCTGTTTTGGGATTTTTTCTTAAAGTCGCCGGTTTACGAAATAACTAATTTATTCCTTTCATTTGCACCATATTATACTGTATGTATATAATCATGGAAGAATTTGAGGCAAATATTCTGCACAAAGGTGACCATCCCCAAAAATTTAAAATTACATTCAAAACTAACAAAAGTAAGGTTTAGTTAAGGTTTTTTATATACAATGAAAATAATAAATTATTAGGTTATCAAAAATTACCTCCGTGCAAACTCGAAAATCACGGTATTTTAGGTATAGGTACAATGAATACGTATTACGTTTTATAATAATTAATTTTCAAACCCCAGCTCTCCAATTTTTTTCGAGCTTTGTCATTATGTAGATGATGGCGTCTTTGTCTTAGGTTAAAATTATTTATGCCATCAATTTTTTCTCCCATCTGTCCACATTTCTTGCTCTAGCTTTTTAGTGTTTCATCTACACTTGAGAGCAAAAAAAATCTACCAAAAAGTAAAATAAGTTATAGTTCCTTATTACGCTGTTTAGCAAGTGTCTATACACACACAATGTTTTATACCCTATTCCACGAACATACGCCTGTTTTATATTACTTCGACAACGAATATTTTACTGTGCAAAATAAGAAGAACGAAAGTAAATTGCAAATTACATTGTTGTTTATTGGAATAATTATTAGCGCCATTTACTTTCGTACTTCTTATGTTGCACAGTAAAATTCGTTGTCAAAGTAATCCAAAACAGGCGTATGTTTGTGGAATGGCCCATACAAGTAAGATATTGCGAACAGAGGTAATTTTTACTGCAATGGCATACATATTTATAAAATTAGTAACTAAAAAACATGAGAAAGGTAACTTAATATTGTATGTGAGATAACATATTATGAATGAAAGTCATTATGTAATGAATATAAAAGTAAATAAAAATAAAAAATCTAAGTAAATCAAAATAAATACTGAGTATTTCCTCCTCTGCGTTGTATTGCACTTTCTATGCGACCTTATTAAATTTCTTACTGATTCCTTAAGAATCGCTTCCCTCTTTTCATCTGAAGCAGTTTTTAGCTCCGCCAATCTCACTGCTAATGGATTACTGTCCCGAACTCTGCGTTTCGGCTTATCCCGTAGGAGCTCGATGGGATTCATATCCGGACTTAATGAAGGTTAGTCCATTGTTGTTATATTGGTGTTCATTGGCCAATGTCCCCATTGACGTGTTCTCGGGCAAACTGAAGTCGAGCTTGTTTCTGACGTGCGTTCAAATTGGGCCATGTGTTAGCTCGTCCGGGAGTCAAAGTGGCAACCTTAAGCCTTCTTCTAACTATCCATTGAGTGACGGTGACACCTCGAACATTCCTCAACGATTATTGAAGCTCAACTCCTGTCACGTGCCGATTCCGCAAGACACTCAGGACAATAAATCGATCATCCCTGTCTATCATTAGCTTTGATCGCGCAGTACGTCCTGGGTATGCCCAGAGGTAGAACGCCTGCGCATTACAAAATTGGGCGTTCGCGGAATCCAAATCTTTCCCTCTGAACACCCTCCGGATTTTTAATTCGGTGTTCGCGCAGTACAGAAAAAAGATCCTGAACGTGTCCGGAATACCCTCTCGACGTTCCAGGAATTTGTTTCGGATTTTAAGTTCGCACAGGCGCACAAAATATTTGGGAAGAATTTCTTGACATTCTGTTCTTACTCCTTCCAATTCTTAACCTAAAATATTGTTTTGTTAAACAGCTTGTAGATGTAGATTCTGGTTTTTAAAGTTTTGGAAGTGTTGTATCATTTAAATATTCTTCAAACAAATTTTAATATTTTTTATATTAAAGCTTTTTTAGTTGTTTTTGTCAATGTTTTCCATTTCGTATGTTTATAAATAAGTAGGTACCTTTTCTAGTATTATTTTCATTCGATATTCGATAATTATCTATTACGGTAGTATGTATTACAATAAATTGTACTCTGTTTTTACTTAATTTCTTCTATCTAAATGAACTTCTATCTATAAGTATCCACATATTCTTGTGGTTTATTTTTCAGTTTAATTTATGAGTTAAATTAATCTCTTATTGAATATAATGAAACATAAACAATACATCAAACTTATTCTGAAACTATTTCTTGTCTTGTTATATTTCATTATTTTTGTGGTGTAATAAACCACAACACAATGCCACAACCTATTAAATTCAATACATAGATATCAAAATTGGAAATGATTGTTTTACTAAATTATTCCTTCCTTCAGATAATGTTCAACCCCCATGAAGTTAAAGGTAATTTTTATATCTAAATATCAACAATCTTTTACTCTCTACAAGAATGTAAGCTGGATTTCAGAGTGGAAATAACCACATTATATTGTGGAAATAATAAAGAAAGACTCTAATCAAATTTCTACCTTCTAAGAAAGGCATTGAATTATTGAATAGAAAGTTAATCGTTTGCCTGTTGCCTTTATTCTCTTTCCTCTTTCTCTTTGTTGACATACAAATTTGTTGTATTTGCATTTTTTTGACATTTATTTCGAAATAAGAAAGAGACAACAAAAGGCTTCCTTCTCTAACCTTAATGTATGCAACCCGTCATTACATTGCGAATCCGAAAATTGTTCGCGGAGCGAAAAATCCTGAGCATGTCCAGGATAAGTTTACGTTGACGCCTGCGCATTGGAAACTAATCCCGAACTTACTCTGGGTATGCTCGATTTGTACTGCGCGAACACTACTATTCATTACCCGTCGCTGACCCGAATTTGGTCATCGACTGTAGCAACCGGCCTTCTGGTATCGACGAAAAGCCTTGAGACTGCAGACTGGGTCATAAGGGAGCGACGGGCGACAGTCCTGTGACTATTGCCAATTGGCATAAAACAATTATTTTTTTGGAAAATCTAAGACAATATTTTTTTACATTAGTTGTTTTAATTCAAAGAACATAACATAAAATTACTAAGCATAAGCTAACGTGTGATCCAAAATTATTGTCACCATAGGTGGCTCTGAACGACAGAGATAGCTATACAGTGCATGTCTATTATTAATTCAGATATACTCTCCAGTTTACGTCAACTTTGACAGATACTTGTCAGTGTACGTACGTCAATCTAAAAAACACTATAATTGAACATAAAATGTAGCAGAGGAAGCAAAATTTTAACTTTATACGAATTAAAAGGTATTGAGATTGGGTATCTTTTCAACGTGTTTTCAATCTTTATTCTTTGTTTGGAAAAGTGATCATAACAACACTGAATACAGCCGCACGTTGGCCGTGACGTCACATTCCGGCGATCTTTCAGATTAAAACAAGACATACGTAATTTTTTGCGCGGATAGCTTTGATCCCAATAATTGTGGATCGCTCATTACAATTCAACGAGTGAGTCGATTTTTTGCTCCAAAGTGTAGTTTAAATCAGGTCGGTAACATTTATGTCGAAGTGCTTTATCGACTTTAAACGATAGTTTTGTCTGACTGTAATTCTACATTCATTGTCTTTGTAGTGATTTAATTGCATTTAGGTAGGCACTATCTACTCCGTGATTTTCCATTGTTTTGCACAGGTTGTTGACTGGGAAACTATCATAGGCCTTTCGGAGGTTCATGAATAAAATGTGCAGTTCAGTGGGTTCTCCTGTATATGTAAATAAATTAAAGAAGACATAATTACATTAAAACCATTTATCTGTAACCACAAAGAGAAGACACGACAGACGTTTGTTAATGCGGTGCAAATGACTTTGACCATCCATCCATCCAATGGCACTACATCCCAAATCGAGCCTTGGCCCCCTTCAACAAGTTTCTCAAATCATTTCGATTTGCCGCTGTTCTTTTCCATGAACGCGTTCCCAGGAAGTTCCTGGCATCCTCATCGACTTCGTCTTCCCATCTCTTTTTAGGTCTTCCAACAGGTCTTTTTCCCTGCATTGTTGCATTTAGCAATTTTCTGGGAATCCATTCTCATGCATGCGGACCACGTGCCCTGCCCACCGTAGTCTCTGCAGTTTAGTGTATTGTGCTAGAGTTGGTTCGCTATATTGCTCGTATATTTCTCTATTATTATACCTAATTCGATAGTTGTTATTTTCACTTATTGGGCCCTAATATTTTTCTTTCAAACACATCTAATGCATTGGCAGATTTCTGTGTCAGCACCCATGTTTTCACAGCCATAACTTACTATGGGCCTGATTATTGTTTTATAGACCCGGAGTTTTGTTTTTCGGTGTACGTCTCGCGATTTGAATATGTGGCCCATCGCGAAATAGGCTTTCTTTTCCAGCACAAGCCTTCTATTTATTTCCTGTTCTTCTTCATTGCTTGTGACCAGATCCATTCCTAGGTACGTGAATCTATTCACATGTTCTATATCGCCCATAAAGTGTTGTTGCGCCGGTCTATTTGATCTGGTTTGTATGAGTAGTTTTGTTTTATTTCTATTTATTGCTAGTCCTACTGCTTTTGCACTCTGTTTCAACTCAACGTAGGTTTCTTCCTCTGCATTCATTGTTCTGCTCATTATGTTTATATCATCTGCGTATGCTGCTAATTTGGTAGATTTGTTTGTATGTTATTTCCGCTCACCGTCAACCGTCTAATTACATATTCAAGAATAAGATTAAAAAGCGTTGGAGCCAGTCCGTCGCCTTGTTTCAGTCCTTGCGTTATCGTAAACGCATCAGTGATCAGTTTTTGAATACATACCTGTGCTAATGTTTCTGTCATTATCATTTGCACTAGTCGTATTAATTTTGATGGTGTGCCAAATTCTTCCAATATATTAGGTAGAATTGTTCTATCTACTGAATCATAGGCTTGTTTAAAATCTACAAAGAGATTGTAAACGTCCATGTCATATTCCCATGCTTTGGCTAATATTTGTTTAACTGTAAATAGTTGGTCAATGGTAGATCTATTTTGCCTAAACCCTGCTTGATATTCCCCGCTGATTTTTTCGGTGAGAGGTTGAAGTCTCCGATTAAGGATGTTTGTGAATATTTTGTATCCCGAACAAAGTAAAGAGATGCCTCTATAATTCTGACACAACAGTTTGTCTCCTTTTTTATGGATAGGGCAGATTATACTTTTCTTCCATTGTTGGGGGATTTCTTTATTTATCCATATCTCTCGTATTAGCTGGTACGTCTGTTGTGTCAAATTCCTTCCTGCTTTATGGCTTTTTTGTATGTGGATTGCCGTTTGGACCTTCTCTAGCGTTGGGGGTCTAGTTAATTCATTTTCTTCTCCATCTTCCCCCAGCTCTTGTTGTTGTACCTCCTGCCGTGCCTGCTGCTGCCTCTGTTCTTGTAATGGTGGTTGTGCCCCTTTGTTTAATACTTCCTTAAAATATGTCATCCAGGTTTTCTTAATTTCGGCCATATCGCTAATGATTTCACCCTTCTTATTTTTGCAGAGGCTAGTCTTCGGTTTGTATCCCTGTCTTAAATGTTTGATAAATTGGTATGCACTAAGTGTTTCGTTTTCCATAAACTCCCTCTACATGTTTAGTATCCGTTGGTTTTCGTACTTTCTCTTTTTCTGCCTGTACAGTTTATCTGCTCTTCGTCTTTCGTTCTCAAATTCTGTTTTTCTCTCTCTAGTGCGTCTGAGTATGTAATTCTTATGTGCTTCATTTCTTTCCTGTATAGCTTGTTTGCATTTTCCATCGAAGCATGTTTCTTCTCTCTTGTTGTGTCTTTGTTCCTAGGACTCCTTTCGCTGTGTTTAGTATGATACTGCTTATGGTGTTCCATTGATTTTCTATTGTGGAGTCTGCTCTGTTTTCTTCTAGTAATTTTTCTTCCACTGTTCTCTCAAATCTTTATTGTACCTCAGAGACTTTTAGGTTATCTAAGTTTAGTTTTTCTTGTTTTGGATATTTTTCCTTTACCTGTCGACTGATTTTGCATCTAAACCGTGTCTGTACTAGTAGATGGTCTGAGTCACAGCTTGCGCCACGTCTGCTTTTTACATCTAATATTCTCGTCGTCATTCTTTTTTCCGTCAGTATATGGTCTATTTGATTTCTTGTGTTTCCGTCAGGTGATATCCAAGTGCCTTTATATATGACTTATAAATGACTTTGACGGTTTCAATTAAATATGTTCAGTTATACTTACTCATATAAAAAACATAATGCAGAATAGATGGTACCTACATATAAATCGGTGCAAGATAATATGACAATATTTCAAGAGCAGAAAGGACAACGTTAAAATAAAACTGGCAGGATACCTAAGAAGAATAAGAGCATAATTTAAAGATAGTTTGCTACTTGGGTGTTAAAACAAATGTTGAACATCCAACATAATTTTTTGTTGTCACCTAACATAAACTATATTTTGAAATACTCTCTACAAATACCAATATACTTTTTCAATGGTTCATCGTAACTTTTCGAAGAACCGAACTTTCCGAACAAAAAGCTGCAATAAAATATAAACCCTTGCGGGTATTGCGGAATGATAATCTGCAATCTATTTTAACGGGGCTAAAAAGTAGAACATTTATTTTGTATCACTCCACTATGTTTTATGTCATTAATTGCTTCCGTTTATTTCCAGCAGCCCAAAGCAACACACTATCGAGTCTAAATCTTATTAATTAACATACTCTTTTCAGCCCTTTAAAGTATGACAAACATGAATAATTATTTTATTAATTAGTCCAGGAACTGAAGCTTCTCACTTCGCAATTTTTACTGAGTGGATCGATTTGCTTGAAAATTTGAGAATAAATAGTGGATAGTGCAAGGATCAAAACCTATATGATGCCTCAGGCGGTTTTACCAAAGGGGTGGTTGCCACCCTATCTCGGAGTTGGAAATTTTTTAATATATTTTGACCACAGAAGTTGATAAAAACAGCCATTCTAAGCAAAAAATGTTCTATACATTTTTTTGATAAAATTAATAGTTTTCGATTTATTCGCTATCGAAAGTGTTAGTTTTATATCAAAAAAATCAATGTTTTTCGATAGGTACTTATTTCCGATTCACACAATTTTTACCGTAGAAGAAATTTATTCAAACTCAATTCTTGGGAATTAAATAACCTACAATTTCATATTTAAACATGTTTTCGTATCTCTGATGGTAATCTCTCTATTCTGAAGAAAATGGCATTTTTATCAAACTACAAAAATTCGTTATTCGCTTTTAACTCCAGTTTTTTTAAAACTAATCATTCTAAGCCAGCCAAACTTCTATAATCTATTAATAATACATAAATAAATAATAATGAATAAGGCCAATGACTAACAACACCGCTAACTTACATTATTGTGCTTCCAATTGGATTTCTCTTTTTTTTTTTTTTAAAATGTATTGATTTTTGAACCGTAACTTTTTATTTTTTATCTTAGAAAATTTGGTAAAACAGAATTTTATAGGTTCTTAGAAAAGCTATCAGGCTATTGATATTAAATTATTTTGAAATCCTTAGTCGCAAACAGAGGTGACTTTGAAAGGGTAGGTAAAGGTGATTTTTGCATGTTATTACAAGTTTCATTTGTCAATAGCTCACTCAAATTTTGCCGTAAAAAAAATTTTTGCAAATCAATTTCTTGGAAATATAATTAGCTACAATTTCATTTTGAAAATTTTTTTCGTATCTCTGTTGCTAATCTTTCTATTCCGAGGAAAAGGGAATTTTTTACCGAACTAAAAAAATTCGTTATTCGCTTTTAATTCCATTTTTTTAAAACTAATCATTCTAAACCGGCCATACTTCTAGAACCTATTAATAATTCATAAATAAAGAAGACCAAATAAGGCCAATGACTAATTTTAATTAGGGTGGTGATTAGGGGGTTGTTTCCGATTACTTTTTTGCTGAAAATAATAGGGACTGACATCCTTTTCAGTATAATTCACTTAATTTTTGAGCTAAAGCCTTTTTTAGTTCGGGAGATAGATATTTTTAAATGCTTTAAATTAGTTTGGACAAAAAGTTATCCTCGAAAAATGCATAATGTTCCCCTCTTTTGAGTTTGAAACTACAATATTTAACATTTGATAAAGAAGAGCTAATATAAATAAAGTATAGCTCGATTACTATTGGTTTAAAAAAAATAAAAAAACGGATTTGTTTATTTTTTAATAGGTACATTTTTGTTAAACAAAGTTGTTTTGATAAAGCGAAAACTTTTTGAGTTATTGACAGAAAACTGATTAAAAACATTGATTTTTTTGATATAAAACTAACACTTTCGATAGCGAATAAATCGAAAAGTATTAATTTTATAAAAAAAATGTAGAGATCGACTGTTTTTACCAAATTTTGCGGTCAAAATTTAATAGAAAATTTCCACCCCCCGAGATGGGGTGGCAACCACCCCCATGGTTAAAGCGACTTTCGACATCATATAGATTTTGATCCTTGGACTATCCGCTACTTTTTTTTAAATTTTCAAGCAAATTGATCCATTCTGTAAAAATTGCGAGGTTTTGTTCTATTTTAAGCTTTATTTCTTAGACAATAATGTGTTAAATAGTGTTATAATTTATAGTAGTGTTTTAATGTATAGTAGTTTTAATTTATAGTAGTTTTAATTATTATTAGTATTTTAATTTATATTTAACTTTTAAGTGGCTAAGGCGAATATACAGCATGATGCAAATCTTTGGAATAAACTCGTTATTTCGTAAGCCAGTAACTTTGAAGAAAAATCCTGAAACAGGTCGATTTTTATTTTTAAATTATGAATTTTTTGCATATATATCATACTAGTGACGTCATACATCTGGACGTGATGACGTAATCGATAATTTTTTTTAAACGAGAATAGGGGTGGTGTGTTAGTTCGTTTTAAAGATTATTCAATCCTCTATTCATTAATAAAACACAAATATAATTGCAGCATATATGCAGCTAGAAAGCAGTTTCTTTTAACAAAAAGTCATAGATTTAAAATATTGTTTATTATTTTCATTTCAGTTATTTTAATTGTTTATAGTAAACTTTGTATGCTTCTTTTCATGAGCATTTTTCAGTGCGTCACAAATGATAGAAAAAAAGGTAAGTCAGTGATAATATACATTTTAGTGACAAGACTTTTTAGTTAAATCTGACAGCTGTCACATATTACTTGCAACTTGGCATAAAAACAAATAAATTGTGTTTATAATAATAATAATAATAATAAAAATAATATATGTAGATTACGGATAGAAGGTACGGCACAGAACTGCCAACACTACACTACTACTCTCTACGAACCCTTCACCACTAAAGAAGTCTTAAATATCATCAAAGAGCTTCATAACTGGAAATCTCCTGGACCAGTCGGAGTTCAAAACTTTTGGCTCAAGAAGTTTTGGAGTGCTCATGAATGCTTATCAACACTAATTAATCATGTTATTTCTAATCCGCAGGATATACCATCATTCCTAACTCAGGGAACCACTTATTTAATACCGAAGGATCAAAATAACACCCAAGATCCAGCAAAATACTGCCCAATTACTTGCCTTCCAACTTTGTATAAATTGGCCATATCCTGTGTAGCCCGGCGTATCTACCAACACTGTGCTCTGAACAATATCATAGAGCCTCAACAGAAAGGATGCGCTAAGGGTTCCATGGGTTGCAAAGAACAACTTATCATTGACTTCGTCATTTCTAATCAAGCATATTCCACAAAGAGGAATCTGTTTACTGCTTTTATTGATTACAAGAAGGCCTTTGATTCAGTGCCGCATGAATGGCTTATAGATATATTGAGAATATATAAAGTCGATGATAATATAGTGACCTTTTTACAACATATAATGACAGAGTGGAAAACTAGAATTCACCTTCAAATACCTGGTGAAAGTAACATCGAGACTGAAAATATCGTAATCAGTGTTTCAAGGAGATCCGTTGAGTCCTCTGTGGTTCTGTCTAGCTATGAACCCACTATCTCAGCTATTGAACTCCTCAGATGCAGGTTTTAGCATAAAAAATAACAACAATGTGGTGGCGAAGCTTAATCATTTATTGTACATGGATGATTTGAAATTAATGGCTTCCACTCGAAACAAACTCGACGAGATGCTAAAAACTGTAGAAACTTTTTCTAATGATATTAGTATGCACTTCGGACTAGATAAGTGCCGTATTTTAAATATAGTCCGAGGGAAAGTACAGCCCTGAGGATTCGATATGCAAAATGGCCAGAACATCGAGGCCATGGGTGAAAACAATACGTATAAATATCTTGGAGTAAAGCAAGCGCGGAAAATTTACCATAAACAAATGAAAGCAGAGATAACTACTGAGTTTATACGAAGGGTAAAACAGCTGCTTCGCTCATACCTTAACAGTAGAAATTTGTTTAAGGCACTAAACACCTACGCATGTTCCGCGCTTAGCTACTCATTTGGTATTGTTAAGTGGACAAAAACAGATATAGAAGCTCTTCAGCGAAAAGTACGAACACGCCTCACAAAGGCACAAAAACCCCATCCTAA
The DNA here is from genome assembly GCF_917563875.1 of Diabrotica virgifera virgifera. Classification (NCBI taxonomy): domain Eukaryota; kingdom Metazoa; phylum Arthropoda; class Insecta; order Coleoptera; family Chrysomelidae; genus Diabrotica; species Diabrotica virgifera. Next base: position 109,211,974 of record NC_065449.1, on the reverse strand, counting down.
AAGTGCAGTAGAAAGAACAACATTACCACGTAATCTAGGAGGCAGAGGACTTATGGATATAGTTGAGCAATTAGATAAACAAATCGCTAATTTAAGAACTTATTTTCAGATGCAGGCTGAGACATCTACTCTACATCGCGCTATCTGCGCAGTAGATGACACAACACCGATCAAACTGAGGGAACCAGAAATGCGCATAAACCACCTTACTAAGGACGAAAAAGTGCGCGCCTGGATGGGTAAACCTCTGCACGGGCGACATCCCAATGAGGTCAGCCAAGATTATGTCGACAATATAGCGTCGAACTACTGGTTAACATCAGGAAAGATGTTCCCTGAGACGGAGGGTTCATTACTGGCCATTCAGGATCAGGTTATACCAACCAGAAATTACCTGAAATATATCATCAAAGACCCTCAGTTTCAAAACGACAGATGCCGATATGGATGTCAAGCCCAAGAAACCATCCAACATCTTACAGGGGGCTGCCAGGCATTTGCTGCAACTGAATACAAGGAACGGCATGACGCGGTGGGAAAAATCATTCATCAAGAGATAGCTATCAAGCTGGGACTTCTCCAAACAGACCATCTCCCGTATTATCAATACATCCCTGAGAGTATGCTTGAGGATGGCAACTACAAGTTATACTGGGACCGCACTGTGCTCACAGACCAAACAGTGGCACATAATAGACCAGATCTCGTACTAGTTAATAAATTAACAAGACAAACAACACTAATTGATGTGGCGATACCTAACAACAATAATCTACGTAGTAAATTTACTGAAAAGATCGCCAAGTACAGAGATCTAGAAATTCAAATACGAAGGCAATGGAGAATGCAAAGTACCCAGACGATACCGATTATTATGTCTACTACTGGAGTCATTCCGAAGACCCTCCTCGAAAGCATAAAAAAGCTGGGTCTGAATGAACATCTTTATCAGACCCTGCAGAAATCTGTACTACTAACGCAGTTTGGGGGGAGGGGGGTCTTGTAAAACGGTACGGCGCGTTACATGGGGGGGAGGTGGGTTCGAGTTCGAACAGCGCGTTACGTAAAATTCTTTTTAACTTAAATGAAAAAAAACTACGGAATTTCTTTTATGTTTTATATAGACCCCTGAATTGTATTATGTTGCACCCTCACGCTCCGCTCATGTTCCGACAACAGGACAATTAATAGTACCTATTCAAGTGAAATCCTGAATTCAGGACGTTCTAAATATCTGACACTAAATTTAGGAAGATGTAATCTTAAACACAGATGAAGCACAGTAACATCTGTTTCCAATAATTAGATGGACCTCTCTCCACAACAAAAGATACAGATGAGGTTGCAAAGGGAACTACATGTTCATAAATCATGTATGTTTTCTGAAATCGTTTTCTGCAGTAGGTATTCATTAATGTTTTAATTACGCAAATTTTCAAATTATTTAAAAATGTCTTTAAATAAAAAGCATTAAATACAAAACCGACTATATTGACACTAAGTTTAGAAAATTGATAGATATTTAAAAAAAATAATACCCTTATTTAAAGTGTGAGTCCTGAATTATCAATTTCAAAGTTTTATGTGAATCTTGACGAAAATTATACATAATTTCAAAATTTCACCTTACATTATTAATAATAAATAGACCCTACATAATACACATTTTTGAGATGAGGTTGTTAAGCAGCTTCTAAAAACAAAAATATACAGGGTGTTTAATTAAAATTAAAGATAATGGACTATGCTAGAATTGAGTGAATCACCCTGTATATTCAAATTTATGTTTAAATAGTCCATAGTTGAATTTAAAAGTTGACGTATCCTAGCGTTTTTATAATTTTCTAAAATAATTACACATGGCACACAACATTTTTATTCCATAAGTGGTTTCCATACATTATCATTTTAAATGTATTATTCATAGAGACCATGAAATCAGATTGATAAACAGCTTTTAAAAATATAAAAATATACAGGGTGCTAAAAAATAAAGCTTATGGACTACGGTAGGCTTGCATGAATCACCCTGTACATTTAAATTTATGTTTAAAAAGCACACATTTTTATATATGAAAATCTACGGGACCCAGCGTTTTATAAAATTGATTAAAACAAGGACAGAAATAATTTTATTCCATAAGTGCCTTCTTATATACAGGGTGTTTTAGAAAAAGGTAACACGATCTCTAAGATAGGTGAAAAACAGAAAAATAATTGGGGTTTGCTTAGTATAAAATTTTTGTAACGGCATGCGTTTTCACGATACATTGCGTTGAAGAACAAAAAGTTTTACACAATGTTTTCACTATTTTTCCGAAACTACTGGCAACATCGTATATTATTTGAAGCGTATAAAAGCAAAACCAGACATTTGACATGTAAGTTGTTTTGAGTAAAAGGCAAAAATCCTACCAAAATCGTAATTTGACACCAATGAACATCGCGTTTAAACCAAAATTTTCTATCTTTGATAGAGATAGTTACTACTAAACAAAACATAAATTATACTTTCTTGTAAAAAGATATTTTGCTTTAAAAGTTAGACATGTCTTGTTTTGCACCAAAGAGTTGCGCATGTCTGCTTATGCATCTAAATAAACCTCAACTGATTTTGTATTATTTCTTATATTGATAGCTTCGTGTCTGATACTAACAAAAAAGGGTCGTAATAAAATAAAACTAAATTTAAAAAAGAATGCTTTTAATGAATTTAAAAAATAATTGTACAAAATTAATACAAAAATTAAATTATCAATAGTAATTGCACAAGAGCTCTAAAATTCTATATTAATTTTAGAGATCCAGTGCAATTTGTTGCAATTATTTCATGAATAAAACTGTTCAAAACCCAAAATTTTATTGTAATTTATTTATGTAAGTACAAATTAGTACAATTAAACAAACAATTGTTATAAATATTAATTTGACGGTTGAAAGTCATCACTTTTATAATTTTTAAAACATTAATTATCATTAATGTCACGGAATGTATTTTTTCGTAGCAACGAAGGGCATCTGACGTAATATACTTGACGACGGGAAATTATCAAAAATTATCAGTCTAATTTAGATTTCTGTAGCTTTCTATTGGTCAAAATCTCCTATGAATGAAATAATCAAGTTAATATCTACGGAATGTTAAACATAACGGCACGTGACTAAGAAGTCGCATCCGGATTGGTTTGAAGGCAAATGTCTGCTTTTGCTCGTAAAAAGTGTACACAAATATCTGCTTTTGCATCTAAAGCTAAATTTAAACTACGAATAATGCCATTGAAATGTGTCTTTATGAATATAAGAGTCAGAAAATCGGATTTATATCAATGTTTACATAAGGAATCCATAATACGCATTTTGTTAAAAAATGTCAAATAATGTGTGGTTTTGCTTTTATACTCTTCATTTGTTATACAAAAATTTTTACTAAGCAAAATAAGATATTGAAATAATAAATATGCTATTTTATTTTAAGTTTTTATTAAAAAAGTTAAAATATAAGAATGCATGAGAAGAACAATAAAGGATGAAGCCAAAAATGTATGTAAAGATGGGGCCAAGCAGGAAAAATGTAAATGTAGGTAAATTAGTAATAAAAGATTATTATTCTAAGTTTTGGACATATTTCATGTCATGGGATATAAAATTACGATTGGCAGGGATAACCAGACACATGAACTAAAAAGAAGAATCGTTCTTGGGTGGGCAGCATTTGGAAAACTGATTGAAACTTTTAAAAGTGAGTTGCCCACATGCCTAAAGAGAAAGGTATTTGATCAGTGCGTCCTCCCAGTCTTGACGTACGGATCAGAAACACTTACCTTACCTAAAGCCTCGGCTACCAAACTAAGAGTAACGCAGAGAAGAATGGAGCGGTCAATGTTAGGAATAACTCTGCCAGACAAAATAAAAAACGAAGAAATCAGGAGAAGAACAAAGGTGACTGACGTCATCAAAAGGATAGCCAGGTTGAAGTGGAGATGGGCAAGACACATAGCCATAATGACAGATGGGCGATGGACAAAAAGGTTATTGGAATGGAGGCCAAGAGAAGACAAGAGAAGCGTCGGTTAACCGCCTACAAGATGGACAGACGACGTAAGAAAGCTAAATAAAAACTGGATGAGAGCGGCGCACGGCGCAGGATAGACGTGGTTGGAAACGAGGGGAGGAGGCCTATGTTCAGCAGTGGACTTTTGAGGCTGGATGATGATTGTAAGTTTTTATTATTACCTCAAATGCGATTAAAATAATAACAAAGTTCTTTTACCGGGCTTCCGGTACTTTTCGCAACCTAGTTTTCCATTTAGGTTCAAATGGTTACTTGGGTGTTACGTAACGTTTAGGTAGGGGGAGGGGGTACATAAAAACGTTACAGTGCGTTACATAGGGGGAGGGGGTCTTCAAAAATTGTGTTACGGGATACTTGAACGCTCCCATAGCGCCATCTATTGACGACTAGAATAAATTTTATAAATGTCACCGATGAAATGTAATCATCGACGTGGGTTTTTTTGTGTCACATACAATTTAATGCGTTAGAATGAAATCAAAAAACTGTGACGCACTGAAAGATGCTCATGAGAAAAAGCATATCTGAGGCTTTTCGTCCTCCTCAATCCTTCGACATCCGAGAGGTTTTATGAGAGATTTCGTCTCAAAAGTGGAATTATTGCCTTCGCAGTAATTGACCTTAAATAAGGCAGTTTGTTAGTATTTTTTTCAGAGTTGTGACTACATAGCTACATTGATAACGCCTGAGGAGGCAGAAATATCTATCTGGAGATAGTAGTCCAACAATCAAATAAAAACAAAACTGCCTTTCCCCCTTTTTCATCTTTACTCAAATTTGAGTACTTGAAACTGTCTTTCGGTCCTTTTTCTAGACGAAAAGAAAGTAGATACGTGACCGAGTCCTTTATGTTTTCGTTTATATTCGTCGTCTCCGTGCTTATAAATTATTGTAAAAGCTGGAGATTTAGGATGCAACCATAAAGCAGTTCCTCTTAAGGAAAAGTCTTAGATTTAAAATATTGTTTATTATTTTTATTTCAGTTATTTTAATTGTTTAATTATAGTAAATTTTGTATCTGGGGCTTTTCGTCTTCGTCTATCTAATTTCACATATGGGTAGGCCATTTATTTTTATGCCTGCCACTTCATCTTTTTTTTTTAATATTACCTCTGAGTACGCATTAAAACAGTGATGGCGACAAGAAACAGCCCTGTCTAACAAGTCTTTTGATTTTTATTTTCTTATTTTTTAAATTATTTATTCATGTACCTGCTTCCTGTTTATATTACAGATTATTTATTATTCTTTTATCCCGTGTGTCGATAATTAACAATTATAGAACAACGCAACGGTCTAAATTAGAATAAGTCCCGATTACTTTTAAACTTCCATTTAGGCAATTTGTAACCTCCAAAATAATAATTTACATATAAATTTGCATGCCTCTAAAATGTGTAATTTCCCATTTTCCAGATTTTAAATCGCTTATAAGTCTTAAAATTTTTGCCCAAAAATTTCACCTGAACAGAAAACCACGAAGAAACCGAATCAAAAATTTTTCCATACGGGAGCCGCCACACAACATGTACTATATTGAATTTAGTCATGATCCTTACTGCTACTAAAAATATATATGGATTTTTACAGCTGTCGCTACCTTCCTTCTTTCAGCCAACGTCTTCAGTCCTTTCTGTTCTGCCATTCTCCATCTCTAAGGTCTCGTCTTTCCATGGTCTCGTCCACTTCATCCCTCCATAATCTTTGGGGTCTCCTGTTTTTCCTATTAGGCTCCAATCCGAAATCTTTCATATCCACGTACGATCTGCTCTTCTTATATGTCCATACCAAATTCAACGTTTTTCTTAGATGTAGCTGAGTATGTCTTATTTTACTGCCATTCTTCGTTTTATCTTCTCATTTCTACTGCGACATATTCTTGCCACTATGCAGCTACTTCTCATGAACTCCATTTTACTTGCTGTAATTTTGGACCTGTTTCGTTTGTCTATTTCCCAATTCTCTGCTCCATAGGTCATTACACTACGTTACAAAGATATTATTATATAATATATTCTCTTCTTTGTATTTCTGGTAATCTACATATCTATCCCACACTATTCCTTTTCGTTTGTTTAATAGAAAGATATATTTAAATATAATATAATATATTTTATATAATAATAGAAAGATATATTTAATAATAATAAATATAAAGGAATTTTTTTTTTCATTTATAATTTAGAAAATTTAGTTGCAAAAATGTCTATTGCCAAAATTAATGTTTGCCAAGAACATTAGAAAACTAATTGTGTCACTACGAGGCTCAAATTATAGTTGCTTTATTGTAACCTACTTCTGGGTAAGTTTATTAATGACAGAAACAGCAGCATTCTCCCATTGGGGTTGAAAAGAGGTAAATAACAAAACACTTGTAAATTATAAGTTAACGCGTTAGGTTAACAAGTTGACAAATTAACTTAATGTGTGTCGTTGTTTTGGGGACAATTTAGTGGAACTGGGGTTCATAATAAGGTAGAGAGAATAAACGCCTTCGTTGTATTGTTATCTCTATTCTAAAAGCAAACTTAGTAAAACAGTAAGTCAGATTGCAAAAATAATATAAATTTTTTTACGCACTTTTTCTCTGTGTCAAAAATACGTAATATTACAATTTTATTGATAGTCCAGGGCGCATCTGTTTTGAGATGGACTTTGAGAGGTGACTCAAATTTTTTTGCAGAAATTGCTTGAAAATAACTCATATAATAATATTTGAGTTATCCTCCCACCCAAAATGGTCCGGAATAATGTTTAAATAATCAAAATATCAAAATATGAAGGAAAAATTCGATTTTTTTTATTGGTTTTCTGATTATAACTTTAAAATTATTCATTTCTTGTAAAAGTTGTACTAACATAAAAGTTGCGTAATTAAATTTTCTATAACATAGAATTGGCTAGAATTTTAAAAAATAGTCACCCTTGTTGCAAAATAGCAATAATGCGAAAAAAATCATACAAAAACAAGTATTGGCATTTTACGTTTTTCAACCATTCTTGCTACACTTAGGACTTTCATATTTTACCCAGAAAAACTTTATTATATAGTTAAACAACACTGTAAATTTGATTAAGATTGGTTTAACAGATTTCGCAAAAAAAATTAATTTTTTTTTTAAATGTTGCAGGACTAAAAATAAAGCAGATAGCAAGTTGAATTTTTTTGCTTATAGAAGTGTACTTTACCTTTTATTTGCAATTTGCAAAATTAAAATCGATTAATTACCACGGCGTCAGGAAATTTTCTAAATAAACTTTAATTTTTGGTGCTACGCACAGGACAGCGTTGTTCGATTTACACAAGTTGATTTCCACCAAAATTTATTCCAATCTTTATCTAATATATTATTTTCTTACTCTATATTTTGTTGTATTTTAATATTTTAATTCCACAAAAATCAAACTAATTTTATTATTGTTTGTGAAATATTGTTTAAACAATTGCATAAGTTTAAAAATAATAAACTTTTATGATCTAAGTTAAAATATATGAACAAAGAAAGTTTTTGCTAAAGAAGTGTTATTTCAAAGTACAGAGTATGTGTTTTTATTTTGCAATAAACAAATTTATTTAATTATATCAAAATGTTATAAAAATTAAAATGTATCAATGATTATCAAAGGTCATTGGAATGCCCAATCAGAGCAAACTATCCGCTGTCCTGCGCGTAGCACCAAAAATTAATGTTTATTTAAAAAAATTCCTGACGCCGTGATAGTTAATCGACTTTAGTTTTTCAAATTGCATATGAAAGGTACAGTACACTTCTATTAGCAAACAAAATTTTAAGGTGCTATCTGCTTTATTTTTAGTCCTGTAACATTTTGAAAAAATGAATTTTTTTTGCGAAAGCTGGATTGCAAAATTTATTTTGCAAAGTCTATTAAACCGATCTTAATAAAATTTACAGTATCAGTATTGTTTTACTGTATCATAAAGTTTTTCCGGGTGAAATATGAAGGTCCTAAATGTAGCATAAATGGTTGAAAAACGTAAAATGCGAATACTTGTTTTTGTATGGTGTTTTCGCAATTATTGCTATTCTGCGACAAGGGTGACTATTTTTTAAATTTTCTACTAATTCTGTATTGTAGAAAATTTAATTACGCAACTTTTATGTCGGCAAAACTTTTCTCGGAAATGAATACTTTTAAAGTTATAATCAAAAAACGAAGAAAAAAATCGAATTTTTCCTTCGTTTTTTGTTATTTTCAAGCAATTTCTGCAAAAAAATTTGAGTCTCCTCTCAACGTCCAAATGTACTAATATTTTTACAGATGCGCCTTGGTCTATGAAGTAATTAAACCAAAACAACTGACTAAAGGCTGATTTATGGTAGAACGGGGCGTGCACGATACGTACCGTAAAACAATAAAAAGCACATGACCTCACTCCGTTGTCTCTCCGCCACGTTGTCGCTCCGTCCCGTTATAACATAAACTAGCCAGTTGTTTTCCATATCAGACGATTCTTCAACGTGCTCCGTAAGACAGCCGTGTCGTCCACGCCCCGTCCCTACATAAATCCGGCTTTATGCCGAAAAACATAGATGAAAAAATCTAATTTATTTATATTTATTTAAAAAGCTCAACAGGCCATGGAGGATTAGGGCTAAAAATGCAATTGATATAATAGTAGAATAATACAATACTACATATTACAACATTTGCACCAATATCTTGACACTTTTTCTAATCTCTTCATAACTTTTTATAATTCTTTTCTTGTTTTCGCTAGAAGAGTAAGATCATCAACGAAGGCCAGACATTGATGCTCATTATTGAAGATGGATCCGGTCGTTTTCATTCTGCTATTCTGATTATTGTTTCCAGTACTAGGTTAAAAAGCACTGTGGATAACGGATCTCCTTGTTTAAGACCCCTGTTCATTTCAAATTCCTCAGATGAGAAACCTCTCCATACTACATGATTTCGTGTCTTATTTAAAGTCATTCTTACTAACCTAATCAGTTTTGCGGGTATACCCAAAGAGCTTAGTGCTTCATATATTCTATTCCTTCTTATCCTATCATATTCTTCTTGCTGACCTGTAACTGTGTCTTTGTTTGAAGAGTTTTAATTACAATGCAGCTGCATATCCGAGTCAATGCTTAATTTTTGTTGAATATATTGCACAGTATTAGTTCTTCTTCTTCCTTTATATAAATAATGTTGCTGATTTATTGGCGTTGTTATTACATGTTCAATGCTAACTTCATCGACTTATTCAGCCAGCTTCAATCTTATTAGTTCTTTACTGATTACTATTGTTCTAGTTTTTCAATTGATATCGCGATGTTAAATTCTTTTGCTCCTTGTATTAAATCTATTAACTAGTCTTAGGCCGATGCCACATTATGCGTTTTGACCGGATGCGGTGAAAACGCATCCGGTTCCAACGCAACCGGATCAATCTGTCACACTATGCGTTTTCACCGGATGCGGCGGAAACGCATCCGGTTAAAACGCATAATCTGGCATCGACCTTAGAAGGCTTTCCTCATTTTGGGCTCTCAATATTGTATTGTCTGCCTAACAGAGCATTTTAATTTCATTGTTCCACATTATGTACCCCTGCCTTTATTGACCTTCTTTAAGTCAAAAAGTTATTATTACTTGTGGATACAATAGTATATTGAACAAGTGAGAAAAAAGACATACTTCTCACGAGCGCAGAAGTTTGTTGCCACGAGTCGAGGCACGAGGCGAGGGCCGCAAATCAAGCGAGGGAGAAATATGTAATTTTCTCATGTGTTATACACTGTACTTTTTCTATGGATGCGGTTTAGTCAAGAGTACAAACTTCAAAATTAAATAATTTAGGTGCTTATTTTATCAAAAAAAATTTTTATCGAGTGTGTCACGTCCAATATCGGTCTCCGAGAAAAAAATTTGTCGATAATTGCATAATGACTTGACACCGAAGACTCAAACGTCAACACTAAAAACAGGAAGCTACTGATGGCGGCGAAGATAACGAACAATTTGGTTATAATCGTAAAAACTCAGTAAATCGTAAAAAAATGGTCCGTCTCATAGACCGAATGTTAGTCACGGAAGGTTATTTATGACGTTTTTTATTTTTTAAATTTGCAGTTTTTAAAGATTTTTAATTTTGTAGCTTAGGATATTTATTTTAGAGAAAAATTGAACAGAAAGTTGTAGTAAATTAAAAAACCTACAATTTGAGCTATGGAAAGTTTAATTTCGTTAATTTGTTATTGCAAAACAGCCTGCGAAAGGTCCAAAATGGCCGTTTTTTGAAATGACATTATTTCTTGTATAAATAACTTGTTTTTAAACTTTAAGGTTTTCAAATTAAGATCTTTAAATTCCAAAAACAAATTGTAACGCCCGATTGGTGAACTTGTTGCTTAGATATTATAAATTGTTTATCTCGAGAGGTCAAATTAATGTCGAAGGCTAAAAAAAATCGTAGAGAGTTAATCCTAGATCCACATATACAGTTGAGTCCCTGAATCTTTACCCGTGCGTCATCATTTAAAGCATACGAAATAAGTCAGAAATTGAAATTTACTAAACGCAACAGCAACTCACTTACTGTCACTTGCTGTTGCGTTTAGTAAATTTCAATTTTCGACTTATCATCGACTTATTTCGTATGCTTTAAATGATGACGCACGGGTAAAGATTCAGGGACTCACCAACTGTACATAAAGACTTATATTTTCTTCTGATGTAAATAAACGCATAAAATATTTCTCAACCTCCTATTTTGGGTTTGAAAATAAGGGGCCGAATTTCGTTATAAACATTTAGAACTGAAACGGTCTCTATACATCCTATGAGTTTATAACTTGCATGTTATTATTGCTGAAGACAAAACGAAGATTTAAAATAAAATAAACAATTTCTACTACCAACTGAAGCCGAGATAATTGTTTTAGTTTTCTTAAATCGTAGTGACTTTATTTGTAACGATTAAGAAATTATTTCACATTCATTGACTAAAGCAAGACTTATGTTATCATTTAGTAAAAATTATTGAAAAAAATACATTTAATTATTAAAAATTATTTAAAGTGGAGTGGGGATTTACTTTTCTTTACGATTGTGATTTATTGTGCCGGTTGCCCTTAGCAACTTATAGTACATTGAATCACGGTATTTGCTCCAAATTTTAAAGAACCGCTTGGATTGACATGAAATATGGATTGGCATACACATAAATAACATGTCAAAGAAGAACAGTGATATTAGGCCGATGTGTACTTTTTCCCTGGGGTGAGTTTCACCCCGTACACGGGGTGAAAAAATATACGTCCCAAATAAGCCCGAAAATGGATAAACTGACTAATTCTAAGCCAACTTTTGTTCTATAGCATTTTTTTCACGAAGTAAATACTTTTCGAGTTCATTTTTCAATACAAATTTTTTACGTACAAATACGTTCATTTTTCAACAAAAAAATAATAGGTTTTTAGGTGTTTTTTTGCAAAATAACTCAAAAAGTAAGTATTTTATCGAATAAAACTGGTATAAGTATTATATAATATAAAATTCGTATCAAAAATATAGCCCATAAAAAAGTGACAAGACTGGTGTATGTATGAGATACCTAGACCAGTAAAAGAGGAGTTCTAAGTAATAAAAAATAGATTAATATTCGCCAAATTCCAAATCGAATATTTCCAAATCGAAAAATGAAGCATATTTTGGGAAAAAATTGATTACAACATTTAAAAATGTTTGTAGCATTAAAAGTAGGAAAGTTACGAACAAAATAAAAGTTGTTCCTTTTTTTTGTTAAAAAATCGTGAAAATCACCCCTTAATTAGAAAACCAAATGAAATTAATCGTAACCCATTCGCAAGTTCCTTTACTCGTGTATACATTGTTTTAGTTATTAAAAAAAATTTTTTTTCGAAATTAAAAATTAAAAAAATTTACTTTAAAACCATTTTTGTAAATAAGCACTTTGAACCTGTGGTAATTACAGATAACATAAATAATACATAAGTAAAGTAACGATTAATTTGATTTAATATTGTAATTAGGGGGTGATTATCACGAGTTTTTTGACCAAAAAAAAAAGAGACCAACCGATGCAAGAAACTTTTTTAAAAAAGAAAAATAAAGCTTTTCTTAAAAACTTAAAAAATTGTAATGAGATTTTTACAAAAATTGCTTAATTTTTTGGTCATTTCACGTTGAAATATTCAACTCTTCTTTTACTGGGTCTAAGGATCTTATACATACAGAGTTTTTCACTTTTTTATGAGCTATATTTTTACTAAAATTTTTTTTATAAAATATTTACTTTTTGAGTTGTCAAGAACCGTCTAAAATCGTGTTTTTTTTTGTTGAAAAATTAACCTATATACTCGCCAATAACTCAAAGTATTAACTTAGCGAAAAAATGCTATAAAATAAAAGTTGTTTAGAATTAGTCCGTTTATCCATTTTCAAACTTATTTTGAACGTATATTTTTTCACCCCCAGAAGGGGTGGCACCCCCAGGGCAAAACCCCACATCGGCCCAATATCCCTTTTCTCCTTTGACGTGTTATCTACGTGTATACCAAATTTTATGTCAATCCAAGCGTTCTTTAAAACTTTGAGCACAAACAATGATTCAGTGGACTATAAGTTGCAGGGCAACCGACACAATAAATCACAATCGTAAAGAAAAATAAATCTCCACTCTATTTAAAAAAATCATTTTTAATAATTAAGTGTAACTTTCTTTTAAAATAATTTGTATTTTAAGATAATATAAGTCATTCTTTGGTAAATGACTGTAAAATTATTTCTTAATTGTTATAAATAAAGTCACTACGATTTAAGAAAACAAAAAGAATTATCTTGGTTTTAGTTGTTCGTAAAACATTTTTATTTTTTTTTTAATTTTCGTTTTGTCTTCAACCACAATAATAGACATTATAGACAAGTTAGAAACTCATACATAGGATGTATAGAGGCCGCTTCAGTTCTAAATGTTTGTTTCTAAACGAAATTTGTCTCCTTATTTCAAACCTGAAATAAGAGGTTGAAAAATGTTTTATGTATTTATTTACATCAGAATATGAAAATATAATTCTTTAGAAGGATAATGGATCTAGGATTAACTGTATACGATTTTTTTTTCAAAAAGTTATAGCCTTCGACATTTGACCTCTCAAGATAAACAATTTATAATATCTAAGCAACAAGTTCACCAATCGGGCTTTCCGAATTTTTTATGTTTGGAACTGAAAGATATTTAATATCTTTTAAAGCCTTTAAGAACAAAAAAAGTTATTTTTACAATAAATAATGCAATTGCAATAACGGCCATTTTGGATCCGTCTCAGGCTCTTTTGCAATAACAAATTAACGAAATTAAACTTGCCATAGCTCAAATTGTAGGTTTTTTAATTTACTATAACTTTTTATTTAAAAGTATTTCTTTAAAATTAATAACCTAAGCTGCAAAAATAAAAATCTTTAGGAATTGTAAATTTCACAAATGCAAAACGTCATAAATAAAAAAGCTCACAAAGTTTTTTATTACATTTTAGTAACTCCTGATAGATTCGTCCAACTTCAACACCTGATAGGTTTCAAAAATTCCTGAATTATGACACGTTTTTTTATCCTCATCCTGGGGCGCATTATTAAATGCCCGATTCTTAATTAAATTCATATTTTCATGCTTAATGCATATCTGCATGCCTAGTTTACGAATTTTAAATCCATAACATTATCCTAACTCTAGTTATTATCTACCTATAAATAATGTTTATTATTAGTGACAAATTATAATTTAATACTTAATATTTATTACCAGAGAACGGCAGCTCTCGCCAGTGGCGCACATCAACACTCCCCTACACGCGATACTATATATACACGAAATTTTCGATTTTCTAAATATGACTGTAATAAAAATTGGGTTAAATCCCATCTTAATGTCCAGGAAAAGGCTCATCCATTCATATGTCAACCATCCATTTTGGTCCACGGGTGTGGATTTTACGGCCCTTCCTATTTAGGGTCTGTTTTTTGTTCTCGTCCCCAACACTCCCAAAAACTTTAAAAATTTAACTTCGACCTTTGCGGCTTCTGATAGTACTGATCATTACCTTTCTAACGCATGTCAAATTTTGAAAATCTGTTGTACCATTCAAAAGTTACCGAGCTCAGAAATATGACTCAATTTTTATTTAAAAAAAGGAAAAATGTTTGTCGATATGTATTGTTAAATTCCTAATTGATATAAGAAATAAAAGTTTATAATTATAAATTAAAGTCAAATTAAAATAAAGTTTTTCATTTTTCTCGACCACGGGCATGTAAATTTGGAACACCCTGTATAAAACAAATTATGTATAGGTAGCGTTTAAGAGAATGATTCGGAGAAGTGTTTACGAACCTCGGAACAATACGACTCAAATAAACAATTAGAGTGATGTGTACAAAGAAAGTGTTCGCGGAAGGATTTGTCATTAACCACCGCTAACTAATACTCTAGTGAATAAGATAATAGGTCATTAAATTTGTAAATGTTGTATTAATGTAGAAAGTAAAATTGAAATGGGGAATGTTATTTTTTCTTGAAATCCATTAAGATATTTAGAAAAAGGAAAGTTGTGTTGATAAATACGAATAATTTAAAGTTGCTTGGGATTGGTTGATTTTTGAATGCTGGAAGGGGTAATTTGGAAGTAGGAGAATGGATGACAAATGGGAAGGCAGAATGTTTTGAGCGATCGAAAGGCGAAATCCAGTGTTCGAAAAGAGTGTACAAAAAAGTGAAACGCCGGTATAGTTAGTTTGTTGTTGAAATTTAAAAAGTAAGATATCGTGGAACGAGTGTTAGGCTGAGTCGAGATAAGATATAACTCCTTGAGTCTAGAGTATCCCGGTTTTTGTTGAAGTGTTTGAAAAAGGTAGAACACGGCATCAGGGGAAGGCAGGAACTAGGGCGGTACGAGGCGTAGTTTGCAGAAAGGAGCAGAGGCTTTACTGGGAAGCTGGTACGAGTCGTTTGATCGCAACCCAAGATAGGAGGAAACGTGTTTTGTGTGAAGACATTGTCAAATCATCAGTAAAGGTCAGTCTATTTTGTTATGACATGAATGTATGGTTTATGTATTAAATACCACATTGAAAATTGAGGCACACAATCATTATTAAAAATTTTTCATCAAACCTAAATCAATTTATCACTGATAAATCATAATAGTTCATTTTAAATAAAATAATTTTGGAGACAAAAAGAAATAAGATTCCCATGTTTGTAAATGTTATATTAAATAAAGATAGAAAGATAAGATATAAGAAATATTAAGCATTAAATGCCATTTAGATAAAATAAACGATTTTATAATTTCTAATTGAAATTCATATGTGTGTATTATTTTACTCTCTTTTATCTATTCCGATTAGGAATCCACTGAGAAATATTTTGAAGCCACGAAAGTAAGTAATTGATATTATAATTAAGCCCTGAGATTGACACTATATTGGTATTTGATCTGTTTGATTAATGAGATAATCATTAATTAATTAATTAAAATAAATTACATCTGAGAACAGCATCAGATTTCAAAAATAAGATCACAACAGTATGTATGTGGAAAAGTTAAACCGATCTGAATTTTTTTCTGTGTTTGAAGAGGGGGTCAGGGCCGATTCAGAACCGATGTAGTTTGTGACTTTTGACCACCCATAAGCCAGCTAGGACTTGGTAAGTACAAAACGGTATATTTTTTGAGGGTATATAAATCTTCGGTTCAAGAAGAGACAGGAGAACTTCACATACACCAAATCAATAGTATTGAGCTAAGGTTACAAATGGTGTCTAAGCCGCCAGGATCAGACACACACACGGCTCAGTATAGCCGAAAAACTAAAAAACTAAACTTTGAAAATTTTGGTTTTTCGACAATTACTCAAAATTTCAACCTACGAATTGCGCCAATAAGTGAGAGCATTTGTAGAAGGACTCTAGGCGAATCTAACGGTGTATACCTCATATCCGGGAAAATTCGAATTTTTAAGTTATAGGCTTCATAAATATGTTCAAATCTATTTCTTATGGGAAGAACGTTTTTTCAAGCTCAATAATTCCTGTAATAGCTTCAGTTATCATACTTGACCTGAGATTCATCAGCTACTACCTGTCAATACGTTTCAAACTCATGTTTAGTGATCAAAATCGGTCAAGCCGTTTAGAAGTTATTAAGCTACAAATGTATAATCCAATTAACGATAATTCCCTAAATGGTTTATGTAGTTGTAGTGGTTACGACGCTAAGTTTGATCTAGCAACGGGCAATTCCAGTTCATTTACCGGCCATCCCAATATTTTTTTAAATCTATTTAAAGGCGACTATTTATAAAGCTTAACGTGCAATCGAGAAACATTGCATTTACCTTCATACATTTAATTTATAAATAACTTTCATCTATAATCTAAATAACTATAACAATCGAGAAAAACTCCTGATACAAGAATAAAAAAAACCGCTAAACGCCGTAAAAATGAGTGGCGCATACAATATTCCAGCTACAAAAGATCTGATATAAATATTACGTGGCGCAAAAATGTATTTTCATTTTGATGCAAAACAAAATTCTAGTTTTATTTTAAAAGATTTTTCCATAATATTTGCTAAATTTGAAGTAAAACGAGCCACAAAAGACTAACTTTGATACAGTTTGAATTTTGAAACTCTTTTGTTTTACTTCAAATTTGGCAAATATTATGAAAAAATATTTTAAAATAAAACTAGAATTTTGTTTTGCATTAAAATGAAAATAAATTTTGGCGCCACGTAATATTTATATCATATCTTTTGTAGCTGGAATATTGTATGCGCCACTCATTTTTACGGCGTTTAGCGGTTTTTTTATTCTTGTATCTAATATATCAACCGTTATTACAATTAACTTATTTTATAATTATTATAAAACTTAAAAACCTTTGATATACTTAATTTTTATCATAATATTTTTGCTGTTTTAATAGAGAATTGGTTTTGTAAAGCATTGATTAAATCAATGAAATTAATATACAAAGTGGGCCAAAGAAAACAGTCCACCTCGCTATTTGGCAGTATTTATTAAATTTTACGGAAATGAAGAAACAGGTCGATTTTTGATCTAAGGGAACACATTTTTACGGTACATACATCTGTCATTTGTCAACCTCCTCCCTTCCATTTCCCCCACCCTTTATTTTTAAATAGGGAATAGGGGTCGTGTGCTACCTAATTTGAAAGGATATTCAATTCTCTATTCAGTAATATTAACTTTGACATAATTATTTATACAGGGTTTCCAATAAAAATTATTTTGAATTCAATGAATTTACACAAAAAGAAGAATGTATGCAATTTATTTAAGTCAAAATACATTCTACAACTGACAGAAACCAGATAAAAATGCTTATTTGACAAATAAATATTGTTTTTCGCTTAAATTCAATATTCAACCTACCAAGAGGCAGATGGGTGTCAGCTTGAACATTGAAATTAAGCGAAAAGCAATATTTATTTATCAAAAAAACATTTTTGTTTTGTGACAGAAGTAGAATGTATTTTGAATTAAACAAATTACATACATTCTTCTTTTTGTGTCAATTAATTTAATTAAAATATTTTTTCTTGGACACCCAAGATTATAATTATGTTAATGTTTATATTACTAAATACAGAATTGAATACCCTTTTAAATGAGCTAGCACACGACCCCTATTCCCTATTAAAAAAATAAGCGTTGGGGGAAATGAAAGGAAGGGGGTTGACAAATGTATGTACCGTAAAAATTTGTCGCCTTTAGATCAAAAATCGACCTGTTTCTTCATTTCCTTAAAATCTAATAAATACTGCAAAATATCGAGGTGCACTGTTTTCTTTGGCTCACTCTGTATAAAGGATTACAAAGAATTGTCATTTTACATTTGATTTCAACTTTTAAACTTCATTACAAAACTTGTTAAATTAAATATCTTACAAAAAACATTTTTACTTTCAGGTTTATCGTCCAAGATAACATTCTAGGAGCTGAAAGACTGTTAGCCTTACTACCTCTCCCATCTACTTGTCCGATTAGTCCGTCCCAAGTGACAAGAGAAACGCTTTTGTCTTTGTTTCGGGGATTGCAACATCCGTACATCCACCCCGTACTTGATATAGAGTTCTGGGATGCGGGAGCGGCAGTTGTAAGCCCTTTAAATCCCACCGGAAGCCTCAAGGATTTAATTTACGGGTCAGTCTGGCACGAAGACTATGAAAAAAAGTATACGTCTAAAGGCGAAGGACTTTCGTTAAGAACGGTAAGTCGTTTTGTTCTTTTAAATTGCCAATAAAATTATCGGAATTACCGTGACTACTGGTGTTCAGTAAAGAGCATAATAAACTATATTGTAATGGTAAGAGTTTAAGTATACAGGGTGTAACAAAAAGGCAGGTCATAAATAAAATCATATATTCTGGCATCAAGAATAGTTCGATTGAACATAACTTGTCTTAGTACAAATGCGAACATAAAAAATGTTACAGCCCTTTGATTACTCCAGAAAAGTTACACCATGTATATAATGACAGTTTAAAATAGAAAATACAAAACGAGTGAGTTCAAAAAAACTTTTATACAAATATCATAAATAAATGTATTACGTACTTTACTTTTATCGTTTGGTTCTAAAGCTACTTTATTTTTTTTTTATTTAACCTCCTAATTTATTTACAATCTGTAAAGCAAGTTACGATAATTACACTAGTGTAGGTGAAGAAATATTTTACATAGATATAAAATTCTCACAATAAAACACTGAAAACTTTTGTTTTCAGCTGTCTACAGCTGTTTCGGCAGAGTGCCTTTCTCAAGTGATATAATTTACAATGTGTTTGCCTTTTTAAGTCTCTAACTGATGAGGTTGAGGAGTGGGGAGCTGTTTGTCTCGAGTTGGTCATTCAGAATTATATCTGTATTTTTCAGTTTATTAATTTCCAAAGATTCTATAAAAGATAGCTTAAGGCCTTTATTTTGGATATGCAGAATTTGAAACTCTTCATTGAAAGAATGATTATGATCTAGAAGGTGAAGTGCGTATGTAAAAGTGTCTGTTTTTCTATTGTTGAAAGCCCTTTTGTGTTCTGCTATCCGTTTGTCAAAAGTTCTGCCAGTTTGACCGATGTACGTTATCGGACAGTCAACACAAGTTAGTTTGTACACACCACTCTGTAGTTGCTTTCTCTTTCGGCTTTTATTGTTCTTAATATATTTGCTTAAGTTGTTGTTAGTTCCGAAAGCTGGTATTATTCCTTTCTTTTTTATGTATCTGACTATTTTTGTTGTTATCTTGCCAGTATATGTGAGAGAGCAAAAGGTACTGGGTTCTTTTTGTGGTGGTGGATACACTAATTTCAGGGCTTTCTTATGGAGTTTTTGATTTAACATTTTGTTAACTGTTTGTTCGATATAGCCGTTGTTTACTGCTATTTGTTTAATGATGTTTAGTTCTATCTCGAAGTTATTTTTTGTCATGGGAATTTCTGTCAATCTATGTATCATGCTATGGTAGGCTGCTAATTTGTGTTGTGTAGGATGGGATGATGAATTGTGTATAGTTGTGTCAGTATGGGTAGGTTTATGATATACGGAGATAGAACTAAACATCATTAAATAAATAGCAGTAAACAACGACTATAACGAACAAACAGTTAACAAAATTTTAAATCAAAAACTCCATCAGAAAGCCCTCAAATTAGTGTATCCCCCACCACAGAAAGAACCCAGTACCTTCTGCTCTCTCACATATACTGGCAAGATAACAACAAAAATAGCCAGATACATAAAAAAGAAAGGAGTAGTACCAGCTTTCAGAACTAACAACAACTTAAGCAAATATATTAAGAACAATAAAAGCCGAAAGAGAAAGCAACTACAGAGTGGTGTGTACAAACTTACTTGTGGTTTTAATTTGAAAGTTCTTTTCTGCACAGTTGACTACCTCATTCTGAGTAACGTTATATTCTGTTTACATCCGTGGACTACCGCATTCTGAGTAACGTTATATTCTGTTTACATCCGTGGTTAAACTTTAGACAAATATATAACCTATAAGACAATTATTATATTTAACTATAGCATAGAAACTAAATTATGGATGTTACAACTGTTTTATTTTACAATTTTATTCTTATTAAACATTTTATAATTATCAAATAACCAATAAGGATTTAGCAACCTGTGCAAGAGACGTCGAATGAAGTAGGTTTTCTGTAAATCCGTGACTGCATAAATATAATGTCAATAATGTGTAATAATTATTTAAATTTAAACAAATTAAGGCAGTGCATTAATTTTTTAACTGATTTCTGTGCAATTTATTTAGGTAAGTATAAGGAATTTAAATTGATTAGTAGGTATTAATTAAATACAGTTTAAAATTTATCACATAGGTACCTATTATAATTAATCGTCGTTTGGAAATTGTGATTTTTATTTTTAGGAAAAACTGTGCTTGTAGAAAAAGTATAGTGTGAAACACGTGCAGAAAGTTAATTTCTCACTCGTTTGAATTGCGGCACTCGCTTGCGCTCGTACCGCAACTTTTCAAACTCGTGAGAAATTAGTACCTTTCTGCACTTGTTGCACAATATACTAGTTTTCTACGAGCGTGCAAAAATGTCTACTTTCGCGCACGCATTTTAGTTTAGAATGTTTTACTTTCCCGCACGCGTTTTACTTTTCCGCACGCATTTAGATATTTTAATATAGCATAAAATAGTTATAATACACGCAATAAACTAATATTTAGGTATTATTTACTATTTTATTTCAAATGTATCTTATTGTGTTCCTGTTTTAATGAAATTAACGCGACAATTCGATGAAATAAATTTATTTTGACATAATATTCGAAAGTCAAATCGGTAGACAATAACAGTCGTTTTGAATCATCGTCATGGAAACTAAGATCGTCGTCATGCTAACTATAGTTTATTTTTTAACCAGGAGGAGTAAACTAAAAAGACAGATTCACACCCAAGAAAAGTCACTAGAATAATAACCAAATACATCTTCTTTTTTGGTTGATCTAGTCGGCCCTCAACGGTAATCCATAAATATTATATTAAATTAATACGTCGCTAAAGAGTTCCAAAAACAACTACTTTTTATATAAAAGCAGACTAACAATCTAAAAATTAAAGGAATAACACAGAAAACACATAAATCCCCGATATAACTTAATTAACCTATGAAATGTCACTAGTGTCAAAATTTGATAAATGTCATTAGTGTCAAAATTTTATAACAGTGGAGTAAACTTGCCTGCAGTTGGACCAATTACAAACAAGCAATACAACGCGGTAAATTTGAATCACTCCTCTTGGTTAAAAAACAAACCATAATTATATTGAAAGTTTGGTTTTGACAACCTTGTCAAAGAATTAATTTGTGTATGTATTTTCATATTAATTAAATTAATTGATTAGGATTTGGTCATTTTTTAAAGACTCGTAGCAAAAATATTGGTCCTAACTCTTGCAGAAAGTCTCTTTTCCGCACTCGACTGCTTGCCGAACTCCCGCTTCGCGTCGTTCAGCAAACTGCAGTCGCGTGCGGAAAAGTATGACTTTCTGCACTTGTTAGGAAAATAACTATAGGCATCTTCATCGAAATCGAAATCAGGTTCTGTGGTATTATATACATTAAAAATGCGTTGCCACTTCGGTATGCGGTCTACCGTCTAATATGTGGTCTACGGCAATTTAGCTGATTCGGTATGCGGTCTACGTACAAAAACAAATTAGAGAAACTATTACAAACATTACTATTTTATTATATTACTTAAAAGTTAAATAATCTTTGAAATAAAGTCATTACTACTTAATTAGGAATGCAAAAACAAATTAGGGAAATTATGACAAACTCATTACTATTTCATTATATTACTTAAAAAGTAAATAATCTTTGAAATAAACTCATTACTGCTCAATTAGGAATGCAAAAACAAATTAGGGAAATTATGACGAACTCATTATTGGTCAATTACGTACTGCTTATACTAAAACCATTAATGACCTATTTTGGTATAAAATGAGCCCCAAAATGAAGATTGATTTAGTTGCAAACAAAATGTTGCTAAAAGAGTTTTATCAAACTGTCATTTCGAGCGAAGCAGAGGCAGTAGCATTTCTACGAGCGAACGGTTTATTACAAAATGTTGAAGACGCTGAGCCGTGCCACCGATGTGGGGCAGAAATGGAAGAAAAGCGGAAACGAGATCGGGGTGGTGAATATAGACCAGTTCTTCGCTGTCCAAGGAGAGGATGCCAGACCACAAGATCAGTTAGGCATGGCAAACGTTTTTTCCATTTCACCGACTTAAATGGAAAAATTAACTGCAAGTTAACTTTATGTCAAATTTTGGAATTGATGTTCATGTTCATTTTGGAACTCGATTTTGACACAGTAGTGAAAGTAACGGGGAGAGGAAGTGAAGCTATAGGGGACTGGTACAGCATGTGTCGAGAAGTCTGTTCCTCTGTGATGTCAGTGAATCGCCGTGGACAGCTTCGAGGTACGGAAGAAGACGACCCAATCCAAATTGACGAAACCAGATTTGCGGGCAGAAGGAAATACAACAGAGGACGAATATTATATGGAGACCATCCAGCAGAATCAGAAGACAGCGATGCTGAAGCGGAAAATAATCGGAATCATGGACGCCGAATTGACGGTCCGTGGGTCTTCGGATTAAAGAGTAAAGAGGAGGTCCGATATTTTTATGTTGAGCGAAGAGACAGAGCGACCCTAGTTCCCATCGTACAAAGGGAAGTTGAAGCTGGGTCAGTAATTCACTCGGACGAATGGCCAGCATACGGCAATTTGCGCCAATTAGGCTACGTGCACTCAACCGTTAACCACCAGGAAAATTATGTCGACCCACAAACAGGAGCACATACGTAAGGGATAGAAAGATCCTGGTTGGAGGGTAAAATTACGATTTTGAAAAAAATGAGAGGTGTTCCTGTCAGTACTTTGCAGTCCCATTTGGATTATGTTGCGTGGAAGTTTCTACGAAGGAATGTAGAAGATAAGTTTATCGCTTTTCTGCACGATGTTAGAGATGTATATGTATAAACCATTTAAAATGTTTATGTATTGTAAGTTGACCCTACAAATAAGTTTTTCAAAGATTATTTAACTTTTAAGTAATATAATAAATTTGTTTGTAATAGTTTGTAATAAATAAAATAATATATAAATAATAAATAAAAAGTTTGTTATAGTTTCTCTAATTTGTTTTTGTACGTAGACCGCATGCCGAATCAGCTAAACTGCCGTAGATCGCATATCAGACGGTAGACCGCATACCAAACTAGAAACTCTGCCGTAGACCGCATACCGAAGTAGCACCAAAAATGCTCTATTACACTCCCAAGCGGACTATTCGAACTTCTCGAGAAAAAATGTTTTTATTAACATATTTAGTTTTTTCATTTTTGGTTATATTAAAGTTTTTTCACAAATGATTTTGTAGGGTTTTTTGAAGAGCTATAAGACTATGTAAATTAAATTCCGTAAGATCCCTTAGTTTTTAAGTGGGGTGAGTTTAAAGGCCTCGAATAAGGGGGTGTTTGATCGTAAATAGTGGTTTTAAACAGATATATCTCGCTAAATATTCAGTGTAAAGAAAATTTATGCTCAGAAAAATTTTAGCTATTATAAAGCTACAATTTAGTTCTGCATCATTTTTTCCTATTTGTAGTATTTTCGGAGATATTTTGAATAAAAAGTTGAAAAATACGGAACTGCAAAAAATCAATTTATTTTTAAACTACAATTTTTATAAAATTAGGCAGTTTGAGTAGGTTAATCTTCTTGAGTGTAGTAGTTAGGGGGTTGTTTTCACTGATTTTTTTGTAGAAAAAAGTAGGTACAGACCTTATTTTGATAAGTCGCTCAATTTTTATACTAGAAACTTTTTAATTTTTTTAAGGTCTAATTGTACATATACTTAAAAATATATATAAATATGTATATGTAAATTTTTCTCAAAAATTCAAAGTTTTCCCGTTATTTTTGATTCCCATTGAATATTTCAAATTATAAATTAGACGAAAAAAGCTAACCTTTAATCTCGGTTTATGTCGGTCGTAGAAAAATTATAAAAAAAGTATTTGGTTTTTGCTTCTAAAAGATACAATTTTGATAAGTACAGTTTTTTTTTTGATTAAGCATACTTTTTGAGTTATTCTAAAAATCCCTCCAAATAAGTCGATTTTTTCGTCGAAAAACTGTTACGTTCAACCGCGAATAACTTGAAAAATATTAGTTTTACGAAGAAAACGTAAAAAATGTTTTTTTCTTAGATTAACTTTCTACATCGATTTTCATGATAAAAATGTAATCAAAAATTCCCACCTCCGAAATGGGGTGGCAACCACTCCCAAGGTTTTAGCGTACGGCGGCATGATATAGAAAATTATCCTTGGACTATTTCCTACCTTCTGTGAAAATTTCAAATAAATCCATGCTGGACGAAAACATTGCGAGCCAAAATGCTTCATTTTCTGGCCTACAGGCAGGGCCCCCGTAACCGGGCGTGCAACGCGTGCGGCGCACGCGGGCGTAGCCCCAAAGGGGAGCCAAACCGAAGGTTTGGTAAATAAGAAATATTTATTTTAAATCAGATAATCAATTTTTATATACAATTTTAATTATTTCATGAACAGCTAGAGACATCTCAAAAATCAAATATTGTGTTATTACTGAAAAAATATTATTCCCATCCTGAAATGTTGAACTTACTCCGTCAAAAATATATTACATTTTGTTGTTCCTTCCTAATTCTTTTCTTTGAAGTAGATTGAATTACGCTTGGCATACCATCCAATCGATTTTATGTTGTAAACTAAAGCGACACTCAAAATAGTCAATAAACATTAAACATTAAATCACACTCCTTGAGGAGTAGAAACATAAATTAACAACCATAAAACGCAACTTAGCAGTTTTACTCCAACAAAAACACAACTTGCTGGATCAAGCAGTTTTACTCGTATAATCTTTAAAAAGTGAATCTTTTACTCGAATTTATGATAATTACCCTTAAGTAAACAAATACTCGATGAATTATGATTATGTATTTGACTTGAGTATCGTTTCCCTTCTCGTCTATGCGTTTATTAGGCACAAACATTATTTACTGTTACTGGTGAACGGGTGGTCTTCTGCAGTGAAAGGTTTAAAATTTTATTTTATATTGGTGTTAATAATTACCTACGACTATTATTGCAATATCCGTTGGGTTTGTTCTGCCCTGATTTTAAACTTTTGTTTTCGTGTAAAAAATATTGGACAATATTTTTTATTTGTTGCTATTTTAAGTGGTGTGTAAATTAAATTAATTGATAAAATGGTAAGTATCATAATCACTGCATAGAATAATAATACTCCATTTTAAATAGTTATAATCGGGTTTCCTCTAATAAAATCCACAATTTACAATTTATTTTGAAAAAAAAAAAGAAAATAATTATTAAGACATTGTGTCTGCATAACTTGGAACCGTATGGGAAACTTTTTTATTATTAATTTTAAGGAAAAAATTTATTCATAAAAGGCTTTGCATAGTATAAAAACTAAAATGCAACTAAATATAAAATTGTGTCAATCTTATGAGTATCAAAAATATGAATTTCGATCAAGAGTACCTTATATTTCACAATATTGAAAATTATTATTATGAAAAGTTGTTTGGAATTAATTAAAAACTATGTTATAATATGCAATTACATCCCTTTAATTGAATTTTTGTTCTCAAATTACAGACGTCTAACGCCCTTTTCATTTATTACGAATAATGCGATAACTCTTTTATTGGTATTGATTAATTAATTAATAATAATAAAAGAGTTATCACATTATTTGTAATAACTTAAAAGGACTAATTATTAATAATAAAAGATTTATCATATTATTTCTAATAAATGAAAAGGGCGTTGTTGAAAAGGACAATTAATGTACGATAAAAAGTTCTTTCTAAAAAGCTTTGCATGATCTAAAATCTAAGATGCAACCATCAAATCCTATCAATTTTTTTCAATTTTATAAGAGATATATGTAAAAAATATGAGTTTCGATCAAAAGTAAAGTGCCTCTCTAGATCACAATATATTTCAATTAGAAGGATGTAATTGCATACAGAAACATAGTTTTTAATGCTGAACAATTTTTCATAATAACTTTTGAATATTCTGAAAACTAAACGAAAAAACTCTTGACCGAAATCCATATTTTTTGACATACCTCATATAAGATTCATATAATTTGATATTTGATGGTTGCATTCTGAGTTCTAGACAAGGCAGAACTTTTTATGAAGAATAACTTTTTTTCGTAAAATTAATAATAAAACAGTTTCCCATATGGTTCCTAGTTATGTAGACACCCTGTATAAATTTGTTTGAAAACTTTGAAATGACAAAATATTATTGTTTATTTACTTAAATGTATATTTTTAATTTAATATGCAGGGTGCTTCATTATTGTTGCAAAAAATTTAAGGGGAAAGGCGAAAAATGTCGTCTGTCAAAATTTTCAATGTGTTTTAAATGTATTCATTTTTCTCGAATCCTGAAAAAAGTAATAAGTATTTTAAAAAAGTTTAAACGCAGAATGAAAGATAACGTTATTGCGGAGAGCCGACAGTCCCTAAAATAAATAAAAAGTTTCTTTTGAATTAAACATTTGCAATTATTAAAAATCACACTAAATTTTCTGTTTTATTTTCACCCCTGAACTTATTAAAATATACATTATAGAAGTTTTCAGGGACTTTCGGTATAATGTAGTCTTTCATTCTGAGTTTAAATTTTTCAAAAATATTTATTAGTTTTGTACATATAGTGGATTTAAAGGGCGCTAAAATATGTTCCGCACGGGGGCGCCAATCAGCCTTGCGGGGGCCCTGCCTACAGGAACATCTCTGGATGTAATCGATCGCTGCTTACAAATTGCAATGGTTAATCGGTTCTGTTAATCGCTACTATAAGTTACTGGCAGGTTTGGTCTAACAGCAGTTAGAGCTTTGTTATACAACGCTACTAAAACGTGGTTATCGTATTGACGACCCGATTAGTAAAGTCTTCCCGGAGAGTAATAATTGATTGAGCTTTTGTGTAAGTTTAATTAGGTACTGAATAATTAAATTAATGCAAAATTAATTAACAATATATTATATTACGATGAGCAGCTGATTAATAACGGATTTGGTATATCTAAGTCAATAATTCGTCCTCATGAATGGCGTTACAATAATTATATTTGAGTTCTTGCTGCGTTTACTATTGTCTTCCATTCTTGTCGGTCTTGTGTCACCATTTCTTATTATCTCACTCCAAATTTCTCCAGATCCTTTCTGATTGCATATTTCCACTCTAGTCTTCCTAAAGCTCCTTTTGTTCTTCTTAACGTGCTCTATCAAGTCTCCTTGACCTTGGCGATTAACATGGTAAAACTGTCTCTGCCTCGAGCTATTCTAAATAGTTGATCTGCTTTCTTTATTCCTGTCCAGTCTCTGATATTCTTCAACCAGGAGGCCTGTTTTCTACCAATTCCTCTGCGTCCTTCGATTTTACATATCATAATAAGTTGAAGAATATGATATCGGTCTTCCGTTACTACGTCTCCAAAATAGGCAATTTTTCTACATTTGATGTTACAAAGCAGCTTGCGAGAAGCATTTACTCTCTTAATGATTTACTCTCTTAATATCCATGCTTCGAAGCTGTATAAGGGGACTAACCAAATGTAACATTTATTCATGCGCTTTCGAAGTTAAAGGTGCAAGTTATCATAACAGAATAATGACCTCATTTTTAAAAATGTTGTGCGGGCTATCTCTATTCTACATTTTATCTCTTTATCTGGATTTAGTTGTTCAGTAATAGCGGCTTCCCATGATCGGCAATATTGCGGACGGACACGGACCAGCTCGTACCACGCACCGTGGGAAGCGTATCGTCCGTGGTAGCAAAGACTGGTCTGTGCTGGTCGGTAGTAATAACGGCTACCCAGGATCGGCAATTTCGCCGACGGACACAGATCAGCTCGCATCACGCACCGTGGGAAGTTGTCGTCCGTGGTAGCACAGACACGTCTGTAGTGATCCGTTGAAAGTCGTTAAAGATCAAAGGTGCGTTATGGGCCCGTGCGCACGCTGTCATGATTTTTTAACACGGTAAACGCCAGTTGTTTACTTTCACTTTGCGCTAGATGAATTCAAAAGAATTCAGTGTTTATATTTAATTGAATGGAGGACTTATAGCCCGGGAGGTAGTGTCAAATTTGACCTGAGAATTTTAGCATGGCTGTTTTTTCTTTATTTAGTTAGGTGTTCCAAAGCTTATTAACAAATGATGTGTCAACTGGCTCAGGACAAAAAAAGATAAAATATAAAACTAGATGGAAAAAGCCTACAACTTATACTATGTCAAATATTTTTCTCCGTGACATCCATCATGGCCTAAAATACCTAGCTCCTGGCTTTCACCCAGGTGAGAAGTTGGAAGTTTTTTTTTTGTTTTAAAATTGACATTGTGATTCGAAAAATAATTATTTTTATAATACCACGTTTTTATTATTTATACGACACAAATTGTAAACTATGCATTTGATCATTATTAAGTTGACCTTAGCCCGGCATTAGTCGCTAGGTTGGTTTTTACGTGAGTGGTCGCGCGTGAGATGTTGTCTCACAAAGGTATCCAACTTTCGCCTTTTTCTACGAAATATAATTTTCAAAATAGATTTTAAACTTAATAAAGTTATTATTAGCTTTACACAATGTGACTGTTACCGGTAGCAGGTAGGAACTCCTTTTGGATAGTCCTATCAGGGAAATTGAATCAATCCCTGCCTTCTGCAGATTCCAGGTGTTTCCTGACCCGGGAAACTAGTACCTGCTAAGGGTCCCCTGTCCAGGGTCACGGATGAAGCCCACAACGGCATCCAGGGCGGAGAAGAAGGTCTTCACAACGGTCTGGAGGACGGAGGTGGCAGCCCCCTGGTTTTAGGGCTTGTATAAAATCGAACCTGGAAATCGGCAGCTGGTTTTTCAGTATCTGTATTGAGCGGAAGTCATTTAGGCCAGAACGGTCAATACAGAATAGTACTCGGTGCGGTGGCAACCACTTAAACAGCGTGTACACAGCGGTGTAGAAAGCCAAGGGAATGACTACTACACTATTTTTCCCAGGTTAATCAATATGGCTGAGGAAATAAACGATGGCCCCGAGTACGGGCGCTTCTTAAATGGGGCAGGGGTGCGAAGAATCTCCCGCTTGGCCAAATTTGATATACAGAGAAGTTGTAGAATAGGCACATGGAATGTGCGGAGTTTATATGAACCAGGAAAAACACACAATGCCATAAATGAGATGAAAAGGCTGCAAATATCAATTCTGGGTATCAGTGAAATGCGATGGCCCGGATCTGGCCAATGCCATGTGGATGATCATGAAGTATATTATGCAGGAGAAGAGAGTAATTACCATCGTCATGGTGTAGGATTCATAGTCTCAAACGAGGTTAGCAAATGTGTTAGAGCGGTATGCCAGGTATCTGAACGAGTCATAATGATTCAGTTGAACGCGAAACCCAGAAACATAAATTTAATACAAGTGTATGCACCGACAGCGGAAAGTGAACTGGAAGAACTTGACAAGTTCTACGCCGATGTAAAAACTGTTACCGACCAACTCAAGACTAGAGATCTCACCATTCTGATGGGTGACCTTAATGCTAAGATAGGAAAAGGCAGACAAAGTAATATTATTGGCTGTTATGGACTGGGCGATAGAAATGAAAGGGGAGACTATTTCGCAGATTTTTGCAAAGAACATAATCTATGTATAATGAATACCTTTTTCAAATTACCTAAAAGGAGATTATATACGTGGAAATCTCCAGCAGATACCCCCAATAATATCGTAAGAAACCAAATTGACTACATAACCATCAGTGAGCGTTACAGAAATGCAGTAAAGTCTGTAAAAACCTATCCTGGCGCCGATGTGCCATCTGATCACAATCTATTGTTAGCCGAAATAAAATTAAAACTTAAACGGATAAAACAACCACGATCCTCTAACAAACTGGACACCGATTTTATTAGAAACAACAGTCAGGGGATTTCAAACAATTTAGAGAGCAATTTTGAGAATAGCGAACAACAAGAATCCATCGAGGATCATTGGAACCAAATCAAAACGATTATAAGCAACTCAACTCCAAACTTCAAAGAGAAAAATCAAAAGAAGCAACAGTGGATGAACGATGAGATTTTGAATTTGATGGAAAAAAGACGCAAATTTAAGAATCAAAACATCGAAATGTATAAACGCATTAATAAAGAGATAAGGACTAAAATACGAGCGGCAAAAGAAATATACTTTGAAAAAAAATGTTTAGAAATTGAAGAGTTGCAGAGAAAACATGATTCATTTAATATGTATAAAAAAATAAAAGATCTCACCGGTCAGAATAAAAAACATGCAAATAACATCGTTGATAGAGATGGAAAACTGATTATCACTGATTTGGATAAAATAGACAGATGGAAAGAATACATTGAGGAACTGTTTAATGATGAAAGACCCGAGCTTGAAATTAACGAAGTAGTTACAGGACCTGACATAACTATGGACGAAATTGAACAAGCAATAAGATTAGCAAAGACCAGAAAAGCGACGGGACCAGACGAAATACCGAATGAAATAATAAAGCTCTTCGAAAATTTAGGTAAAAGATCTCTCCTTCATCTTCTTAATAAAGTTTATCAAACTGGCTATATACCAACGGATTGGCTGCTCTCGACTTTTGTGACGATACCTTAAAAAGCAAACGCGAAAAGATGTAGTGACTACCGAACCATTAGCTTGATGAGTCATGTTTTAAAGATGTTTCTACGAATTTTGCACTCTAGGATGTACCAAAAAATAGAAGAACAGCTTGGTGATACACAGTTTGGATTCCGCAATAACCTTGGAACCAGAGAAGCACTGTTTAGTATTCAGGTTATGGTACAGAGATGCAGAGATGTCGGACATCCGGTTTATATGTGTTTCATTGACTTTGAGAAGGCCTTTGATCGGGTAAAACATACGGAAATGATTGCTATTCTTCAGAAAGTGGGTATTGGTGATAAAGACCTACGCATTATCAAAAATCTTTACTGGCATCAACGTGCAAACATCAGGATTGGCTGGGACACGTCTGAAGAACTTCAAATACGAAGAGAAGTAAGGCAGGGCTGCATTTTGTCCCCACTAATATTTAACATCTATTCTGAGTTTGTTTTCAATAAAGCAGTGGATAATGCTCAATGTGGTATCAAAATGAATGGCGTCAATATTAATAATTTGAGATATGCGGATGACACGGTGTTAATTGCGAGCAATTATGAAGAACTTCAACATCTGATTAATAGGATTACCACAACGTGTGATGAATATGGACTCAAGCTAAACACCGCAAAGACCAAGGTGACGGTTGTCAGTAAGACGCCAATACAACCGGAAGTAGTAACAGCTTATGGTGAACAATTAGAAAGAACTAACAGTATCACCTACCTTGGTTGTAATCTAAATGAGAACTGGGACATGAGCAAAGAAATTAGAATACGTATAGAGAAGGCCAGAGCTGCATTCTTTAAGGTAAAGAAACTTTTATGTGGAAATAACATTACTTTGAATCTTAAAATTAGATTAGTGAGATGTTATGTGTTCTCTACTCTTTTGTACGGTGTCGAAGGTTGGACTTTAACAGATACTCTTCTCAAGAAATTGGAAGCCTTTTAAATTTGGGTATACCGAAGAATCCTACGAATAAGTTGGGTGGATAGAGTTCGTAACGAAGTTGTTTTGCACCGGATGGGAAAAGTCACAGAAGTCGTCAGAACAGTTAAAAATCGAAAACTTGAATATTTTGGCCATGTTATGCGACACCCAGAGAGATATAATATACCCCATTTAATAATACAAGGCAAGGTAGACGGAAGAAGAGGGCCAGGTCGAAGAAGAACGTCATGGCTTAAAAACCTGAGAGAATGGTATAACAGATCCTCTGCATCCCTTTTCCGAGCTGCCGTTAACAAAATTACTATAGCCAATTTGATAGCCAACGTTCGATAATCGAGCACGGCACATGAAGAAGAAGAATGTGACTGTTGATGCGCTGTTGCTGTTACATTTTAACCTAATCTAAAAATGTATAAATAATATTAATTTTAATATTTCAATATAAATTTCAAATTTGTACTAGTACCTTTATTTTATTGTTATGCAACAGAGTAAGTTCTAAAATTATCTTTGCACGATTCATATTGCAAATACAAAATAAAATAATGCTAAAAATAATGCTGAATAATATTATACACGGTGGTCGCGCGATGAGAGAATATCTTACGTTAAGCGCACTGACTTAACAATTGGGCCATAATAAGTCAACCGAACCACCATCTGAGCAGATGAGTCTATTCGATTGTAAAGGAAGGATAATTCGGAGACAAGAAGGAACTACAGCATGTGTAATTTACCAGGGAAAAATTTGTGTGCAATATTCTTAATCCGTGAGAGAAAATCTCATATAGCGACCAATGCCGGGTTAAGCAAAGTTGTTGTGCATGACTGAAGGTTGCTGAGTTGGTACGACTAATCTAAGTAAATAGGGGGTTGCCCCCCCCCCCCCACTACATCCTTTTTTATTTTTTTGGACAAACTGTTTTTTCTTAATTTTATATGATGTATAATCAAAAGATACATACAACCCTAAACAACCCTTTTTCTAATAAACAATAGTTTGTGCTGTTTGCGCAAATAATGATTACTTAGGTTGGTCGTATTAACTCAGAAACCTTCCCGGGTTCATGTACAACAACTTTATTTGAGGTCATCCTATTATGATTAAATGCATAGTTTACGATTCTATAAACGACATACAAACTTTTTTATATTGTGTCGTATAAACATCAAAAACATGGTATTACAAAAATAATTATTTTTCAAATCAGAATGTCAATTTTAAAAACAAAA
The DNA here is from genome assembly GCF_917563875.1 of Diabrotica virgifera virgifera. Taxonomy (NCBI): domain Eukaryota; kingdom Metazoa; phylum Arthropoda; class Insecta; order Coleoptera; family Chrysomelidae; genus Diabrotica; species Diabrotica virgifera. The sequence goes on along the minus strand of NC_065449.1, from coordinate 109,178,839 downwards.
AAAAAACTTCCAACGTGGGGAATGGAACCCGGCTTACCTGGGTGAAAGCCAGGAGCTAGGTATTTTAGGCCATGATGGATGTAAGCCACGGTGATAAATATTTGACATATAGTTGTAGGGATTTTCCATCTAGTTTCATATTTTATCTTGTTTTGCCTAAAAGCCCCGGTTTTGGGCTGGCTGACACACCATTTTTTAATGGAACACCTAACTCAATAAAGAAAAACACCCATGCTAAAATGCTCCGGTCAAATTTTACACTACCTACCTGACTATTATAAAGCATATCCAAAGTTGGTCCAGTTTTTGAGCAACGATTTTTTTACTTAATTTAACACATTTTGTTAAAAATAAAGTACATTATGTGTGTAATGAACTATTTTTAATGGGAATAAGCCACAATTTTACCAAAAAAATAATTTTATTAACGTTTCGAAGCCCAAATCGGGTTTCGTTGTCAAAATACAAAATACTACTGTATTTTGTATATAATATTATAATAAATAATTATATATAAATACTGAGTAGTATTTTGTATTTTGACAACGAAACCCGATTTGGGCTTCGAAACGTTAACAAAATTATTTTTTTTGGTAAAATTGTGGCTTATTGTGGCCGATTAAAAATAATTGATTATAAAAATGCCACAAGGAAATAGCTTCAGAACAACATTATGTGTGTAATTATTGATTTACATGGAATGTGCATACTACACATTTCACACCATATTCTAAACGAAAACATTGAAAGAGATAAGAAACTTGACAAAGGCAATGTAATCAATGCCAAAATTAAATGAGTCACATATCGATGGCTTAGTGTGAAACCTCGTATCTCATTTTTTTTTCGAAAATGACATTTTGGTGGTTTTAATTTGAAAACCTTGTATCTCACGATTTACAACTGTTAGAAAAAATCCAAATACACCAGACTATTCTCTACAGCCGAAAAAAGAAACCACGTATATCAATTGCTCTCTTGATTTAGTGTGAATACCACGTATATTTATAACCAAGAATTTGGTACTTAATTTGGAGTGTGTGTTTAAGAAATTCGACTTGGATAAATGTTTTTTTGTGAACAACAAAAGGTAGTCCGGCATATAGAAACATTATATAAACCTTAAATCAAAAGATTTGTACTGTATCAACCTAGTATTTGGAGGTGTGCAATAAGCCATGAAAAATGAAAACCTCGTAAATATTCATAAACACAACCTCATTTTAGATGAAAAACACGTATATCAACATATACGAGATTATCATAGTTACTTGGGCAAAGGCTCTATATACTGCAAGGATATTTACGTGTTTTTCATAGTTAATATTTGTATTTTCAATTTAATAGCAACATTTAACACTTTCAGCTCTAGGCCAAGATTAGATATTTGTCTCAATGTGCTCAAATTAAAATACGTAACAATAGTTTTTGTTTTTAGATTATATTATGCAGAAAATCAGTTTTTTGCCTCTCCTGTAAAATTGTAATTTAATGAGATACGAGGTTTTCACACTAAGCCATCGATATATAATCTCAATCAAAAACACAGACATTAGCCGACCGCGGACCATGGGAAGACCAGTGTCCGCGGTGCGTTGGAGTCCGTGGTCGTCGGCTGTGCGTGATGATCCGTAGAATCGCAGACCGTGGGAAGCCGCTATTTTTTATAGCAACATGGCAATCCAGATATTTAAAACTGGGTACTCTTTGAATTATTTGACCATCAACATATAATCGTGAATCTTGATGTGGCAAACGGCTAAACATCATGTATTTTGTTTTTGAACAGTTTATGTTTAGGCCAAACTCTCTTCCGACTTTGTCAATGGCATTTAAAAGGCATTGTAATCCATGCATAATCACGCCCCATTCCAAATCATGCAGCGCTTCTTTAAATATTCTCAAGCGTCTCATGAGCAAAATTTTGACCTCATCAGATGTTGCATTGCAAAGAAGACTTTCGACCTATGTTCGTGTTTGAAATTCTCCTTCTACGTTGTTATCATTAATGATTGTTGTTCCCAGATATTTAAATTCTTTGACCACCTTGAAGCTGTGACAATTTATAGTAATATTTTAACTTACTCCTGGTCGCTGTTGTTCTTAAACCTCTATGTGTCTTATATTATTTTCATTTAATTTTAGACCGATATTTAATGCAACTTCTTTAAATTTCAAGAAAATATGCTTAATTTCTAATATTGATTGTGCTACTGCATCTACGTCATGGGAAAAGGTGAGAACTATCTTTGCTCCCCGAGCAGTTATGTCGGGTTTAATCTTCGAAAAAAATTTAACTTGGTACAATATTCTAATGCTAGGTTAACAACAATGGGGCATAAATCAATAATTACAAAAATAAAATAAAAATTCCATTTTTATTCAGTTGCAATGCGAAGGCAAAACAATCTTATTTTTCAATTAGAATACGGAGCGCAGTCCAGCCCTCTGAATCGACGATTTTCGACTCTTGTTGGAGTCTCATCGGAGAGAACGTAGGCCTTCTACTCCATACTCCAATTGATCAACACCGAGAGTTTATCTTCCACATCGCAACTGACGTGAATGGAATAGGTGACTAGCGTCATCTGGCAATTGAAAGATGAAGTAGTTTTCAATCCTAATAGCAATATTAATAGTATTTAAAAATAATAAAATATTACTAAAAGATTTTTAAATTGAAAACTTATTGGTCCATTTCTTTGGTAACACCTCCAAGGCTGCTAAAATTTGCAAACCAGATGGATGCTGAAGCGAAGAAGACAAGAGGGAATTCAAAAACTTACAATTCACGAGCCCGTCTGTTCAGCTGGTAAATTCCAACAGAAAATGGACCTAGTTACTCAAAGAAGTAACGACCAATATAAAAATAAAATAAATATTCCATTTTTATTCAGTTGCAATGCGAAGGCAAAACAATCTTATTTTTCACTTAGAATACGGAGCGCAGTCCAGCACTCTGAATCGACGATTTTCGACTCTTATTGGAGTCTCATCGGAGAGACTTAGGCCTACTGCTCCATACTCCAATTGACCAACACCGAGAGTTTATCCCCCGAGAGTTTTTCATCTTTCAATAATTACAATTATAATTATGTATATTTTTAAATTCCCTTTAGGATCACTTACATAAAACCCCAAATTTATAAATACAAGGAAAATATTATTTTTAAAACATATGACACGATTAATTTCTCAGTTTAACGGTTCGTGCTTGAGTATTCATGCTGCAATAAAAATTACCATATTCACTAAACGCAAAACAGATTTTACATTTTTTATTTCACTTGTTGCCATGGTTTGATTCATAAACTGAGATTATTGAGAAATTATTAGCAAACCGCGTACATTAAATTTAAATTTGATTGTATCACTACTTTGCTATTAACTGTAAAATTAATAATACTTTTTTCAGTTTTATTATTACATATTTTTTAATAAATAGTACATTATATACCGCGGGACTGAAGTAGTACATTTAATCCTGAAGGTAAAGTTTATGGCCCGACCGCAGGGAGGGCCATAATTTACCTGAAGGATTAAATGTACTTCAGTCGCAAGGTATATACGATACTTTTCGTACTTCCGGTATGATTTTATTAATTATTTCAATAATTTCAATCAGTTTTTTCTCTCTTCAACTCATTTAATAAACTGTCTTTAAAATAAGTTACCATAGTAACATTGCGTTGTGACAGTTATAATTTAGAAACATTGTCATTACTAGTGTCATTGTAAAGAAACATTGTTATTGATAATTATTGGTATCATGAGTGAAGAAGGTGTATCTGATATTGATAAAAGAGCAGCCGAAGTAGGTGAAGAATTGTTACCACCGAAATCTAGAAAACTATACGAGCAGCAGTACGATGCTTTTAAAAAGTGGTGCCGCTTAAAAAATGTGAGACAACCTACTGAAAATGCGCTGTTAGTCTACTTCGATGATAAATCAAAAGCGGTTTGTGCCTCAACTCTCTGGGCACATTACTCAATGCTGAAATCGGTTATTAACATTAGAGAAGATATTGATATAAGTAAATTTCCAAAATTATTAGCTTTTTTGAAGAGAAGAAATGAGGGATTTAAGCCAAAGAAGTCAAGAATTCTCACGTCTGAGCAGGTAGATCAGTTCTTACGGGAGGCTCCGGATGATAAATATTTAATGCTTAAGGTAAATTTGGAAATTTGTTTATATTCAGAAATTTTAAGAAATCAATTTTTTTGTAGGTTGCACTTATTTTGGGCGTTGCGGGAGCTTGTCGTGGAAAAGAGTTGGTTGATTTAGAAATCGACGATGTGAGAGATTTGGGCGATTCCTTCCTAATTGCGATTAGAAACACCAAAAATAAAATTGACCGAAATTTTGTGATCAAAAATTCAGAAAACAGTGCCATCAGTTTTGTGGCGATATTTCGGAAATATGTGGCATTGCGAAAGACAGGGACAACTCATTCAAAATTTTTTGTTCAATACATCAACAAAGAATGTACTACGCGAGTAGTAGGAAAAAACATGTTTGGTACAATTCCACGGCAAATAGCAGCTTTCTTGAAATTAGAAAATGCGACGTCTTATACGGGACATTGTTTTAGACGCACATCTGCGTCTTTGTTAGCTGATTCGGGAGCAACAATAGACGTGCTGAAGAGACATGGAGGATGGAAATCCTCCAACGTGGCCGAGGGATATATTGAATCGTCTATTAAAAATAAACAAAAAATTTCAGATAAAATATTTGGTCAAGTCGCCGATTCGTCCACTATAGTTATGCCACAGTCCTCATTCTCGCTTCCTGTTTCCGCAGGATCTTCGAAACAAACACCAGTTCAATATGAAAAGGACCTATCTGTTACTCGTCAGTTACCTGCTGCATTAACCCAGGAAAGACTGGTCAATATGACGAACTGTCACAATATTAATTTGAATATTAACGTTAATTACCATTCTAATTAATTATATTTTTCAATAAAATATCCCTTAAATTCGTTTGTTTGTGATTTAATCGTTCCGGGAGTTTCGTCAATATTTAATCCCGGAGGGATTAAATGTGACACTTTAGTACCTGTCACAAGGGAGTGAAGTTGTCACTTTAGGCCCGGAAGTACGAAAAAGTATATATTTTGAAACCCCTAGTGAATAATTTATTTTTCTAAAGTTTTAAAACGTCTGTTTTTATTAACGTATGTATTTGCTTTTCCACTTCTTGCAGAATATTGGGATTCCCGTTAATGTCTATTTTGTTTGGTTTTTAAATGTTTTTGGATGGTGTAAAATTGTAAAATACTAGTAAAAATTATCCCAAGATATTTCGTTTAGTAATTTTTCAATGGGTGATGATTGTGAACAAGTGGTTTTGGTAATATTCAACAATTATTTATCAAAAATAGAAACCGTATAAATTCTCAATAAATAGCAAAGAAATTAATATCTCGGGATCATTATTTTAATGTTGTTCTAAAGCTATTTATTTGTGGCATTTTTGTAATTACCTATTCTAAATGGGAAATAAGCCACAGTTCAACTAAAAAAATGATTTTATTAACGTTTCGACGTCCACATCGGACGTCATTGTCAAAATACAAAATATTTTGTATTTTGACAACGACGTCCGATGTGCACATCGGAACGTTAATAAAACCATTTTTTTAGTTAAATTATGGCTTATTTCCCATTCAGAATAGTTAATAATTATTTTAGGTACTGTACTACGCCATCAGATCAGGTAAATTCGTTAAAAGGTTAATTAGTTTTCGCCAATCAGAAAATCAGAAAGTTTGTTCGTCTCTTGAATGTTGATGTAGAAGATTGTCTATTTAAGACCAAAGTGATATCTAAATATATAAGTAAAAATGTAGGGAAAAGCAGATGGGGCTGCTTTGATACAAATATTACAAGCAAATATAATAATAGAAGACATTCATCACCATAAGGACAAAAGCTTTACCAGCATGGACAAGGCATTGTCTATCAAGAAAACAACAAGACGTGTAATGTTTTGTGAAAACATAAGAAATAAATTTGACTAGTATACAAATGTTTCTACAAACGCAGCAATTACAGCATTTTTGAATAAAGAATATTGGAATGCACCGAAATGCTTCAATTTAGTCCATATTACTCCCGGCCGCCAAAAATTGGATTACGACATCATGAATTTTTTCTGTGAGAATAATTCGACAAAAGTTATAAAACACATTTTAAGACATAGCTTTTTAAAACAACTTAAACTCAAGATTATCGAAAATTTGCAGCTGATGAATTATTTTTTTACTAACAACTTATTCTTATGATAAAGTAAGAAATTGCCTTTTCTCTTTTACTATTTTACTAGTGCAGTTGACCCAAAACTTACTAAATAGTTCCGCAATTACTTCGCCAAACCTACAAGTAGGTTTGCGGCATTGCAGATGTATCTCTTGTATAATTATTTCTTGGAATATTCCAACCGTATATTAATACAAGGATGCTAATAAAATTACAAAGCAAAATTAAAAAAAAAATTAAATTATATCTGTTTCCAAAGAGTTGCATTTTGTATTTTAGAGATGGTTTATGAAAATAAACAAATAATTTCAAAAGTTGCGTGATTATCTGTTAGCATCATCACCATTCAGTCAATCGCGTCCACTTCTGGATATAGTCATCCCTTAGCTTCTTTTAATGTCCTCTACAATGGGCCACTTCCCTAATAACACCAAACATTCCATGTATGTTCCTAGAATGTACACACAGGATATTGAAAACATTCCTGGAATGTCCTCAAAATCACAAAAATGTCCCCTAAATGTCCCAGGAAAATCCTTTGTCAGCATTTTAAACATTCCTTGAAGGTCTTGTGGGAACATTCCATGAATGTCTACGAATGTTCTTTGGACATTCACATTATATTTTTTATACATTCCCTGGATATAGTCGACATAACACCTCTGATTTGTCTTTTCATGAGTTTTGTATGAGAGACTAAAAACTTTTTTTACAGTCACCTCCTATTTTCATATGATATTTTTTGACATGTTTTGTAGTAAATTTAACTATCTATTTACTACAAAATATGTCAAAATTTACATGTGAAAACAGAAGATGACCCTAACAATGTTTTTCGTCTTATACAAAATTCATGAAAAAGCTGATTGAAGGTATTGTTACATAACCGACGATATACCAGAAGTATACCAAATAATACATCCTTGATAAATATAAACATTTTTATTACACAAAATCTTGTCATATATTTTTTCCATAATCATCACTGCGATGATGATTCATTGTATTAAATTGTACATTACAATTATTACAATCTGGTCATAACTGACCAATGAGCAACCTAAATTACTACTGTTCCTTAAAATGAAGAGCTTGCCCCATAGCGTCTCTTATCTAATCTAACAAGGTCGTGCACTACCTATTCTAATATACACAGGCACACAAGTACTATGCTTTGCTTTTCACTATCACCTATCACTCAAACTAGTTCAAAAGGCTTTCTTCTCTTCAATCTTCTAGTTTTCCCAGTAGTATCGAGGAGCTGGATTTCTTCAATGTTCTTGTAGGTACTTATGAAGTTGTTGCTCATGACTTCCAACTTTAAAAACAAATCCAGCTGTAAAATATTTATGTGCCTGAAGGCTTTTGTATGCTTTCATCTGCTGCTTAGAGTAGTAACTGTGAGACTCCACCAGATATGTATAAATATCTACAATAGTAATTTGGTGGAATTCATTTACTGTAAAATCCAATTATGACTGATTTGTATATGGATCTAAATTGCCAATTATTTTCAGCTTCAATAAATATCTAAAGCAATAAAGGAAATCATGTTATTGCTTGCAAAATTCATCAATATTGATAAATATTAGGGAAAAATGAACAGTAAATAAAAAATGAACAGTAAATAAAAATTGTTTCCCCTAACTTTGTCCAACATCTGGAGTTTCCAATAATAATTTTCTTAAATAATCACTTTGCATTGTGGTAAAGTTTATAAAGTTCACAAAATAGAGCAAACGAAATCCAAATGAATCCAAAATACACAAAATACGACGATATATTACAAACATAACCTTTGTAACTTTTTGTATGCCATGATGCCAACCAGAAGTAGCACTTGGTTTGGATTGCTTAATACATAGATACACGCGCGGAAAATTTGAAAATAAACGCAAATTAAATAGTAAATGGCCTCTCTTAAAATATAGGACATTGGTAGTATGTTCATAGAATGTCTTGTGGTACAGGATATACAAATATTATTACAACTTTGATAGTACATTCCTTGAAGGTTTTGTGTTGTTAGGGTTGTAGCCAGTTTCCCGCTACTTCTTTTTCGTCGTCAATTCATCTAGTCGGTGGTCTTCCGAAGCTTCTTTTAGAATATGTGGGCTTCTATTTCATGATTACAATAGTCCTTTTTCTTTTTTAGCTAAGTGCACTTCCCAGTTCCATTTAAGCGTTGTGATCCTTTAGGCCTGTACTTGATGAAGCAGCAGGACAAGATAGGATAAGAACTAACAAAGAGTTTGAAGAACTATACCCCGACGCCAACATCATAAAAGAAATAAAATCCAGAAGAATACAATGGGCAGAACACCTTAGAAGGCATGCCGACCAAAAACAGTAAGGCTAGTATGGAAAGAAGTCCCAACTGGAAGAAAATCACGTAGACGTTTTAGACCCCAGTGGCGAGATAATATAGCAGGATACCTGAACGGTATTGGCGTGTAGAACAGGATAGAGATTACTCAGGACAGAAAAGTGGAGGCATGTAGTCGAGTCGGCTAAAACCCACGAAGGGTTTTAACGCCACGGAGTAACTAAGTACTGGTTTATTCTCTGTCTCTGCTTCATAAGTGTGTATGAGCAAGATACAATGCGTATAAACCTTTTGCTTGAGACACATGGTAATTTATCTTCTTAGAATATAGCTTAGTTGACAAAATGTTCCCATGTCAGGTCTCTTTTTTGTATTTCATGCGTTGAATTGTCTCTGCTTATTTTGATCCCGTGTCCCACATATTTGTAAGTAGCTTGGTTCTTGTACGGTAATATTGTCAGTAGTTATATTTCCGCTAAACACGGGATTTGGCATATGGGGTAAGCGATACAGTTGTTGGCCTCCATACAGTAATTGGCCGTTTCACATTTAATATGTATTATTAAGAATTCCGACTATACTGCAGATCTGGCAACCTCTATTTCAACCTCGGCAAACTTCCTTGCAGCCGCAGCCGTCGCCGAAAGAACAGTTCTCAGTTTATTGATAACATTTACAGGAACGTGTTCTATGTCGAAGGCTGTTGTGTATCAGTGAAATTTGTGCAATTTTTAGTGAATCAGGTAAGCGAGGAACATTTAATATCACCCTTTTAACGTAATATGTGAGGCAGTACACTTGAAACAATTATTAATTTTAAGAAACATTATAATAAACTATTAGAGGAGCTCGAATTATTGTGTAAAATTTGGGGCGAAATTATTTATTTATGGGGCCAATAACTAATCCGTAATAAGTACACAAAATGCAGTAATTGGCCACCTGGCCAACAACTGTATTTTTACTTTTCATTTTAACAGTACTTGCGGATAATAATTAAGCGTTAAATGTACATTTTAAAAAGTTTTTTTGTAATATTTTTGTTCAGAAATTTATTTAAACAGTAGTTGGCCGGGGCCAATAACTATAATAAAACAGGGGCCAATCACTATATATGCTCTGTTTTCTATTAACTACCTATTCACATTTACAAAATCAATGTTTTTTTCAATGAAAAAGTTATGATCAGCCTGAATGTTCCGACGATTTCGTCTTTGATAATTGAATATAAAATATATTTTTCCAATCAACGCTTTAAATTCGTGTATGCAGACGTTTACTGAATGTTTTATTTTCGTTTCGGAATGCCTAAAACATCTGAAAACGAGAATTATGTTAAAAAATATACAGAAGAAAGTTTACAAAAAGCAATCGAAGCTGTAAGAAGAGGATTGCCGAAAAGAGAGGCGTGCAGACGACATAAAGTACCAAGTGCCATTTTGCAGTTTCGACTAAGTGAAAAATTTGTAAAAAAGTCACACGGTCCTCTTCCTGTCTTATCGTTTGAAGAAGAAAAACGATTAGTGGAGTGGATACTCGATTGCCACCGCAAAGGATTTCCAAGAAGATCCGAAGATATCCAAATATCAGTAAAACAATTCTTAGATGAATCATCTCGTGAAAATCCTTTTGTAGACAACTACCCTGGAACTGGTTGGTATAAAGCATTTATGCGACGACATCCTGAAATATATCTAAGAAAATCAGAAGCCGTAACAAATGCATCGTCCAAAGTCAGCGAAGCTGATATTAGGAACTGGTTTAAACACATTTATCCATACTTACAAGAAAAAAAGAACACAGACATTTTAAATGATCCGCAAAGAATATTTAATGACGACGAGACAAATTTTCAACTCTGCCCCCAAAACAAAAAGGTATTGGCACCCAGGGGTGCCAAAAACGTGTACGAGGTGGACTGTGGAAAGTCTAAAACTAACCTTACGTTTCTATTTACATTTAATGCTTCTGGATTAACTACTCCACCACTAGTCATATATCCGTACAAGCGACTTCCAAGTGAAATAGCAGACTCTATTCCAGAAGGATTTACTATTACCTGCAGTGATTCAGGCTGGATGAAGACTGAAATCTTTTTTGGATACATAGCTAATTGTTTTTACCCTTTTGTCAAGAAACAAAATATAAAATTTCCAATTATTTTATACGTTGATGGGCATAAAACCAATTTGGACGAAAAATTAAGCGATCTTTATGCAAAACTTAAAATAATTCTAATTGCAATTTATCCAAATGCTACTCGTATTCTTCAACCAGCTGATGTGTCAACATTTAAGCCCCTAAAAGATGGTTGGAGAAAAGGAGTCATAGCCTGGGATAGAACTCATCCCGACGCAGATCTAACCAAATAGGAATTTGCGCCTTTGCTCAAGTGTGTTCTGGATGACACAATAAAGCCTGAGATAATTGTTAATGGTTTCAGAGCTTGTGGACTTTACCCCTGGGATCCTAATTTAATTGACTTTTCAAAGTGTTTAGGAAAAAATAAAGGTGAGGAAAATATCAACAGTAAACAGAATCAACAGTATAGGAACTTTTGACAGGAAGAAGTTTGAAGAAATAGTGGGCAAACAAATAATAGATTCATTTAAATTGGGACCTATTTTGGATCCGGATAGTGATCGTTTTATTATTTACAAACTGTGGAAGCAATTTAATTTAGAAGTTTCTCGGACACATCCTCCTGAAAACAATGACGATATTTTATATGATGATATGTGGAGTATACGGGATAATGCTGTGATTGAAAATAGCAGCAGTCAACTTCTGCAAAATTCCGACAAAATATTAATAGAAGTGATAGAGCAACAAGAAATTCCACAAGACGATAACATCATAGACATCATGAATATTCCTATTATATTTAATAGTGATGAACTAGAAACCTCTAATACAGTACCTGAACCGGATGGTACAATTGCTAATTATTTACAATATTTTAATACACCAGAAAGGAAAGGTGTGAAACAGACCGATAGATCATCTTTTATACTTTCTTCAACAATGTGGAGAGAAACCCAGGAAAAAAAGAAAAAGAAAAAGAAAAACAAAGAAAAATCGAGGAACAAGAAAACAAAAGACGAGAAAGCGAAAATAATAAAAAGAAGAGAGAAGCCGAAAAACAAGAAAACAAAAGCCGAGAAAGAGAAAAACAGAAACAGAAGAGAGAAGCCGAAAAACTTGATAAAGAAAATAAAAAGTTTAAAAAACAGAAAGAAATCAAAATACAAAAAATAAAAGAAAAATGAAAAATGATTTAAATGAAAGCGGTAAAGGCCACATTTTATCAAAGATTAAAATTAACAAAGATCTGTGCTCTGAACTAAGTAAAATTGAAAAAGTAAAAAGAAACTTGTCTTTTGATTCGGTGGAAGCTAGCATATCCAAAATTGCGACTCTAAATGTAAATTCATTATCTTATCAGTCTTTTGACAACGAGCCTATAAATAGTGGTTTGTGTTTTTCATTTGTACTTAATATAAATTTGACATCACTTTGTATCAAATGTAATTCTTGTACTAGATCTTATCACCTTAAATGTATTGAGAAACATGTGTTGCACAAATCAAACGTTAATATTTTTACATGCAAAACTTGTTTAAATAATGCTAAACATATAAAAAATATACCTTTTTAATTTAAGTCATTAAAAGGATAAACTGAAACTTTAAGCTAACCACACGGAGATAGGTAGGTACTTCATCTTCGATTTAATAAACTAAGAAAGTTAGGGTTTGGTTCATTTTAGTTAGGTGTGTAAAAATTTTTAAGAATCTCATTTGCTCTGTTTAGTTTTGGTATCGACAATATTATTAATAAAACTTCAATAATTAGACATTTTGTTTGTATTTTCTTCAACTTAACGATTATATCGATAGGGCCAATAACTATAATATTAGGTGGCCAATATCTATAATCACGGGGCCAATAACTATATTTATTTGGTGTCCAATATCTATATTTATGGGGCCAATTACTGTCAAACATACATTACTTTTAGAGATGCATCAAGTCAAACTAGTTTGATTTTATTCAACAAACTTGACTTGACTTGAAAATCAAACTTTTTTGTAAAAAAAGTTTGATTTTCAAACAAACAAGTCAAACGAATCAAATCAAGTCAAACTTTACAAAAAAGTTTGACTTGATTTGATTTCGATATCTTTAGGTTTGACTTGAAATCAAACTTCTTCAAACAGTTTGAAGTTTGAATATCATATTGGCAACGTGTTTATTTCCAATTCTAATTGAGAGCGTACGGATTTTGTTGTGACTTATTTGGATAGGTCTGAATCTGTACTCTGCTACTCCGCAAGTTAGTTTGTAGTTCATATTTAGACGTCCATGTTTGGCTTTTTTATTACGTTCGTTTTGAAGTGGGTGGCTTTGGGAGATAATATCTGAATTTGGATATTTTTCGGTTTAGAATAAGTACCAGAACAAATTGAGTCTGATATTGAAGTTATCCCCACTGAAAAAATTAAGAGAAACAATCTGTAGTCGAAGCAGTATTAATTAAGAAAAATAAATATACTTCAACGTAGAATGAAGTAAACACTTCTGTTGTATGTAGGTATATAAATTTATTAAAAAATTCTTAAAATTTATCCACAAGGGAGTGGAAGTACAACAAAACGTTTTCGGTCAAACTGACCATCCTCAGTGTAAACCTGGAAATAAGTGAACCACTTAGATTGAAATGCAAAAGGGTGACATACTCCCCACCGCCGAGAAGAGAAGAAGAAAACAAAAAAACTAAATGTTAGCAATGTCTTTTCAAGACATAACGGCTACTACTATTTAATCGTACCCTGTATCGATAGGGAGACGGGCGATCTTACGAATTGAGCGAGTATAATATTTGTCTCTAGATTTTAATCTAACATTTCGAATTAATCCATCTTTACTAAGAATTAATTCTGTAATGAGAGCGATATTCCATTTAAGTGGAGGGGAAAAATCGTCTCTGACTAAAACAACATCCCCAACTTTACGTGTGTCTGTGAGTTTTTGCCATTTTGGGCGATTTTGAAGTAAATTGAGATAATCAATTGACCATCTCTTCCAGAATAGCTGTTGTATCTGAGAAATTCTCTGATAAATTGATAACTTGTTTGTTGGTGAATCTGTGACGTCTACTTCTGGAGGTGCCATGAGTGGTTTGCCTATAAGAAGGTGACCTGGCGTTAAACAACTAGGGTCAGATGGATCAGATGACAGTTTGGTGATTGGACGAGAATTTAATATGGCCTCAATTTGGCACAAAATTGTATAGAAAAATTCAAAAGTAAGAATCTCTTTACCTATGAGTCGTTTAATATGATATTTTGCAGATTGGATTCCCCGTTCGTGAAGTCAGAACCGTTCTGGGTGCAAAGGGGTACCAAATGTAAAATCTATATAATTACTTGTGCAAAAATTTATGATTTCATCTGAAACATCTTGTTTAAGAAATAATTCGTATAATTCATGCAACTCGTTCTTGGCTCCGTAAAAGTTTGTGACGTTGTCTGACCAAATGCATGATGGTGCAGAACGTCGAGCTATGAATCTTTTGAGACATACTATATAAGCTTCAGCAGTAAGACCAGTCACCGACTCTAAATGAACACATTTGGAAGTGGTACATATGAAAAATACAATATAAACTTTATATACGGGAGCTTTACGAAGGTGAGATGATTTCACATAAAAATATCCTCCATAATCTACCGAAACATACTGGAACGGACGTGTACCAATCACACGATTATAATGCAGATCTGCCATAAGCTGCGTGGAAGGTTTCGTGGAGAATCTGTGACACTTGACACAGTTGTGAATGACCTATTTGAATTGACGAAGTCCATTCAAAAGCCAGTATTTCAGTCTGAAATGTGAAAGAGTTGATTGAGCACCAATATGCCCTAATGAGATGTGTGTATTTTGAAGCATTAGAGAGACGATATAATTTTTTCCTGGAAGTAAAATGGGATGCTTTTGGTCAAAACAAATATTTGCATTCTCAAGGCGACCGCCTACTCTTAGGGTAGAATCCGACGGGTTATAAAAGGGGTTCAAAGATCTGAAATTTTTATTCATGAACGGTTTATTGTTTTTCAGTTCTGAAATTTCCTTAGAGAATGCGTTAAGTTGTAGGTATTGAATAATAGTGAGTGTGGATTTATGGATCTCTTCGACAGACAAGGGTCCAACAATTAGAGCTGTTGACAATCTTCTATTTTTAAGATTAGTTATGAACCGCAATATTTGTGCCAAAACACGTTGCATTCTTATGAATGTTGAATACCGAGAGAAAATCTGTTCAAGTGTATCATTATCGAGATCCTTTTTTACGATATTAGCTAATGAGGTTTGTGTTGTACGTAATTCAGGTACATTCACTGTGAGAGGAATTAATTTAAAGGAAGAATAATCAATTTCTGGATTTCTTAGAAAATTTGGACCAGTCGTCCACATTTTAAAGAAGTCTGAGTCATTTACTAGATTTTTACATCTTGTGGGAATATCAGCGGGGTTATCCGAAGAGCCAATGTGATGATAAATGAATGTATCATTGATAGATCGTATTTTATTTACCCTGTTCTGAACATAAGGCGTATAAGAGAATTTTTTAGAGAGCGACCATGTGAGAGCTATCAAACTATGTGAGTATATATGAGTACTTGAAATAGTGAATCTATTGTGTAAGATCTGAAGAACGTTTTGTGTCAGAATAACACCTAACAAAATTGCATTTAATTCCAGGCGCGGAATTGTTAATTTTTGTTTTATTGGAGCAATTCTACTTTTTGATGTTATCAAATGAGATGATACTGACTGATCATTATAGAGTATTCTGAGATATATACAAGTGGCGAATATGACATTTGAGCTGTCGCAAAATGTATGCAACTGAAAACTTACAACGTCCTTATCTAAAACTAAGCAACGTGGAAAACTCAGTTGTTGAATTGAATTAAAATTTTCAACTAATTTGTCCCACTCTTTCATTAAAGTAGAGTCGTTTATAGGCTCATCCCATGAGAGAGTTGCAATCCAAAGCTTCTGCAACAATAATTTTGCAGCTGAGAGACATGGTGAGATTAGTCCCAAGGGATCAAAATTCGAAAACCTGGAACGCTAATAAGGGAGTCTAGCAAGAAATTTGTGAGTTGGGATGAGTTAGAACAAGATTATCGTTATTGCGGTGCTTGGGTGGTGTTGTCAGATGATTTACGATTTCAGAGGTACTAGAGAAAACGTTTGAGGACGATTTTAGTGGAATTTTTGAACTTTTCACAAAGTGGAAATTTCGGTGTTTGAGCAATAAATTGAGAACAATGATTAGAGCAGAATAGAGCCTCTAAGATCCGGCTCGAAGGACCAAACGACTTGTGTTAACAATTGAGTTAATCAAGTGTCCAAAAATCTTGAAAAGATCTTGGATTAGAGATGTACAAGCACAGGTGCAGGATCGTAAATAGAAGAGCTCTTGCTTTAATATCAAAATATCAATATTGTGTCTCAAAAGAAACACTGTAGATGGCAAAGGTACTAAAGAGAAAAATGAGCTGACATATAATTCCACTAAAGCTAAAGATAAATTAAAAAGAACGTATAACTAGGACAATTGTATATTGCAAATTAGAAAAACAAATTAATAGTGAAGTGAGTACAAAAAATATATAGTTAAATGAAAAAACCTGAAAACCCTACTCTAGCTGAACTTTAGAAATAAATATAACAATAACTTAACTTACAAACTTACAGATGTTGACTAGTCCGTGACATAAACTTACTAAAATAAAAACGGAAAAATTTCGTCTTTAAATCCCAAAGGGTGTGGAGAGTGAAGGGTGAGGTTGTCCAATCTGAGAATTTTCACTATAATTCTTGGAGTATCTGGAGTCACGTGGTAAAATATTGCGTTATCTTGAGAACAAAAACTTGAAGAAACGAAGTATTGCTTCTTATCAGTAAAAAACTATTATTTTACATAAAGTAATATGTAAAACTTGGAGAGAAACAAAGTATTGTTTCTTGTGAGTGCAAACTTTTAGAAACAACGTATGTCTTCAAGAGAAAAAATTCATCTAACTTTTTTCTAATTTTCAGACCTTTCTTCTTGAAGTTTTTTTTTTGACAGTCCAGAGCACGGTGAATTATTTTCATTTTACTTACACATTGCCACTTATTGCTAATCTTAAAATCTACATACAAATATTGACATTAAAGAAAATGGAACTTGACGAAATATTTTAAATTATTTCGAATGTTTAAATGAAATTAAACAATGACTTAAGAAAAGAGTTGGCTTTTTTGGAAGAAAGACTATGTGAGAAAGAAGAGTTATTAGAAGAATCAATTTTAGTTTTGAATTTGTTGAGAAAGCGGTAACAAGAGTTTCTGATAGATGTTCTGTCTGAAAGGGTTACGGAGAGATTTTCGATAACTATGTCTGTCTCGATAGAAAGGTTCTGTATGTCTTTGATTGATAAGTCTTTGGGGACTGAGTGTTTAAGACCATAGTTGAGCAATTGTATTTCGTCTTTGGAAAAATTAATGTTGGTGAGGTTCTTTATACGGGGATGGAATTTGAAATCTGAAAACTTTCTGACATCTCTGACATCCGAAGCTTGATCGAGCAAAGTTTTGGCTTTAACAAGTTTAATTAATTTGTTATTAACTCTATTGAATTTAATTGAATTGGAAATCTCCACCTTATCCTGATCATCTGACATAAAGTTATTAATATTGATAAAACCTATTATTTCGAGCAAAGAATCATACATTACCTTAAGTTGACAGTTGAGGTAGTTTAATTTTCCATAGTGGTTACATATCTCCTTCTTCATTAATTTAACTTGTAGTGAGCTCCTGATGTTTGGAGGTACATTTTTTGATGTTTTTACTCTGCAAAAATTTGGAATAACTTTGTGATTAAGGCATTGAGATATGAACCATATATCCAATTTAGTGTTGTTCCTCTTTGTAGCTAGCCGCAAGTACTTAAGAGCCAAGTTGACCATATCGTCATTAATTAAAACTTTAAAAGGGTGAACCCTGTAGTTGGCTGTCTTCCTTTGTTAAGACAACGTAGAATGAAGTAAACACTTCTGTTGTATGTAGATATATAAATTTATTAAAAAATTCTTAAAATTTATCCACAAGGGAGTGGAAGTACAACAAAACGTTTTCGGTCAAACTGACCATCCTCAGTGTAAACCTGGAAATAAGTGAACCACTTAGACTGAAATGCAAAAGGGTAAAATTTTGACAGTTAAAAAAAGAAAATGTGGTTACTTACGTCCAGTGTACAAGTAATTGAAACTAGCCAATTGAATAGGTGTAAAACCTCAAAATAACATTATTGCTACATTATGAGCTGTATTAATCGACAATAAGTCGATGTCTTAAGATTAAAAATATATATGTGGATGTATGTCACCCTTGCTCGGAATTTGCACAAGGTTGTGATCAGGTGAGAGGTTAACAACCAACTGATTAGACAGATTGGTGCCTGAAAATTCATGACAAGATGTCAAAGAAGATAGGTGGATTTCTCAAATGTCAACCGGAAAAATTTGACAGAGTGAATTAATATTTAACTTAATTATTAAATTGGGAATATGCAACTATTAAAAATGTTTGTTATGAATTCTAAGTTGTAAATAAAGGTTAATAAGCTGTAATAATATACTCATTAGTGCACCGAAAACAAAGGCAAAATTCTACTCATATGCTGTGACGTCATAGACTGTTTGTCAACTGTATAGGACTGAGAATAATTATATTTATTTGAGTAAAGTTATAATGAATGAATATTATTGAAAATTATACAGAAAATTTAAAATAATTTTTTTTTTAATTATGATATTTTAATAGAGTAGCAGCTGTAGAATTGGAAGAAATGCCAATAGGGAATGGTCGGTTGCATATGTTTCAGGGAACCAACGAATATAATGAGGAAATACCAATCTATAGATCTGTAATGTAAATTATTGGAGGTATTAAAGGAAATGGTATTAAATGAGGGAAGTGGAATTGAAAAAATGTATGTACATATCTTGATCAAGAAATTAAAAAAAAATTTTTTGTTATGACTGAATGTAAAAAGTTTGTCGCATATAGAACTATTGAAATCTAAATTTAGAAAAATTATTAAAACGGGTGATAAGGTAAGTTGCCTATGTTCAGTGGACAAATAAATGAAATATAATTACTGTTTTGAAAATAAATTGTGTGAATTGTTAAATGGATAAAGACTGATATTAAATTAGGAAAATTGCGCTGAAAGAAATGTACATGTTTTGATCAAAGAAGAAAATTAATTTTGATTGTAAGCTCTAAATGTAAAAAGAATATGTCACATATTAAACTATTGAGATTCTAGATTGAATATTGTATTGACCAAAGTTGATATTAAGTAAATTTATTAAATGTTGATAGCTGAGATTTATTTTTTAATTTTAATCTAAATGAAAAAATAGAGTGAATCAATTAAAAATGTTGGAAATTCAACAAAATTTTTTGGTTATTGTCTATATTAGAATGTCATATCCGAAAAGATCAAGGGTTCCATGGTGTGATTTTGATATAATGAGAACATGATTATGTTAAGTGAAAATAATTAGAGAATGAGATGAAAGAGATGGAGTCTTGCCTGGAGCACAGAGTGAAAGAAACTGAAAGATACTAAAAGAATATTTGATTGGGTATATTGTTTGGGTTTTTGTTTATTTTAGGTTTGTCGTGGTATGTATAGGAAAGAAGGTCAATGTGACGGTGGATAAAAATATAGAATTATGGAAATAATTGTCTATGAATTGGGGTGAAATCACGGTTAAGAGAAAGTTAACGGTTAACACAGTTTGGACTTGTCCTTGCGTCCCTGACAATCTCTAAATCCTCATATAGATCTAAACGAAGGATATTCTTATCTTGGATGTTATCTTGGGGTTTACCCTTTTTAAAGTTTTTATAAATATACTTATTTATTTGATGTTGCGGCAGGTGATTTCAAAACAATGAAAATTGCAAAGTGCGCACATATAGTCCGTCCGCTATAACTTTTCCCATGCGGTACGATTCATTTTCAATCAAATTAAGTCAAAACAGAAAGTGAAATGTACGCCGATATGTGTAGTATATAGTATACAGTATACAAAATGTATACACACATCGACGTTCGTTTCAATTTATGTTTTTCTGGTGACGCATAGCTAAAACAATCTTGGAAAAATCCCTGTTATTCTCACGTTAACGGTTACTAAGAAAAACAAAAATAAACCAAGCGACATTTTGTCTATTAAGGGTTTTTAGTTTTGGATAACCAGACTATATTCATAACTACCATTCTTAACTGCCATTCATAACTGCCATATATTCATAACTGCCATTCATAACAGTTTCGCAATTGTAGACTAAGCGCCGACTAACTGTCTTTGGTCTGTTTATGCTAAACTAAGCGTTTGGCCAGAATAACATTTTTGTCCCCATTAATACACATTAATTTTGAAGTTTCGGTCAAAAAATTGTGGATTTTTTTTAAAGTGAAAATGTTGTGTTTATATATAAGTAATGTTGTTCTGAAGCTATTTTCTTGTGGCATTTTTATAATAAATTACTTTTAATGGGAAATTAGCCACAATTTAACCAAAAAAATGATTTTATTAACGTTTCGAAGCCCAAATCGGGTTTCGTTGTCAAAATACAAAATACGTTAATAAAATCATTTTTTTGGTAAAATTGTGGCTTATTTCCCATTAAAAGTAATTTATTATATGTATATAATTAAATTGGAAAATACAAATAATCTATATAAAATCTCCATATTATATCTAACGTGCTATGTACTAAGACTATATGTATATAATATAGTATAAGTCATAAAATGGATCTTTCGGGATTCTTCTATATTTTAAATGTTTATTAATTATTTCTGTACTAAGAGTATAAGTCAATAGCCTGTTTTTCATGTATAAAAATATTGATTTTATTCCAACAGTACAACTTTTAATTTCAAAAGTCTGCTTTGTATTAAGAGTACAAGTCAACGTATACTGTTAGTACCTTCCGCTTTCACTTTTCGCAGCTTGACTATACCACTATACTTCACACCACATGTTGAGATTCTGGATCATTTGTATTGAAAAAATGTAGATAATCCAAATTCGACCATAAAATTTCTAGGAATTAACATTCCAAAAAAGGGGGTTGGTATGAAAACAGATTTTTGAGGTTCTTTGTTTTCTTCCTTTTGAACTTTCCTAAACCTTTTTTTATGACTTTCGTTCTGTCGTTAAAGACGGTGCCGGTGTGTTGTTATCCGTTATAAAAGCAGAAAATTATAAAAATAGCTAGATCCCATTTAAACCAAAAACTGTTCATTTAGTATTTTTTATTTAATTTTGTTGTGCGTTCTTAATAGCTATTTGTATAACAAGGGAGGAAAGTGCTACTTTTCCTCCCGAGAATGAAGTTTACTGCCCGACGCGTAGCGGAGGGCAGTAATCATTCAAGGGAGGAAAAAGCACTTTACTCCCATGTTATACATGGTTTTTCCACCTTCCTCAAATTAATAACAAGTCATTTTTCATTTTTACTTAATTTATTTATGTAATTAACCAACAAAATTTATTAAAACTAAAACTAACAAGTAGGTACAATATAACTATCAGCTGTCAAATATAAGTCAAATTATTAATGTAAACATTGTTATATCAAAATAACAATTTACTGTTTTTTACCATTCTGCAAAATACAGAGTGTTTTATAAATAAACGTTAAAATGTATAGATACTTACGTAATAGAAAATAGATATTGTACAGGGCGTCAATAAGTTATATTTCATGAATGAAATACCATGATATCACTTTTACTTTTCCTCCCTAGGGAGGAAAAGTACAACTTTGCTCCCTACAATCAGGTCCGGAAAAGTATACTTTCGGTAGAGGTAGGTGGAAAAATAGTTTACTGTAAAGTGTCAGTGTTTTATTGTACATAATTTTTAAAAATGAGTAGAGGGAAATACATACTAAAATTATTGAAACTAAAGGATGATTTATATGGCACTCAATGACAGGTCTATCTCAACAAAAAAATATATCTACGAAATAAATTATTTTTCAAACTCTTTCAAACTAGTTTGACAAACAGTTTGAATTTTCAAACCTGTACGATGGACCAGTTTGACTTGACTTGAATTATTTGTTAGCGGGATTGACTTGAGTTTGACTTGAAATTAAGTCAAACTCAAGTCAAGTTCAAACATTCAAGTCAAACTCTAATTACTTTATAAAAAATTTTTTTCTATTTTATAAATGAAAATCAAAAATAAGCGATATGAGATATAGAAACTCTATAAACTGGTCTAGACTTTGATCTAATATCTTTGCTGCTAAAAAATAATATTATACCTTTTACAGCTTCTTTAAGAGAAAGAATGGCTTAAGAGGCCAATAACTATATCGCTTACCCTGTGTAGTTTTCTGAAAGTCTAGAAATGAATGTGTCATATTATATATTGTATCTTGTAATTTGTCTACCATTAATACAACGTCATCGTCAAAACTCATAAAATTTAATCTTTCTCAATCTATATTGGTGGCCAAATCTTGCCATCGAGTGTTCTTGGATATTGACTCTAGAGTAGTCGTGAATAATTTTGGTGAATATTTTATCCATGTCTTACTCCCCTACCTAAGCTGAATTTTTCTGTCTCTTCATATAGTCGTATACTTGATGATGTATTGTTCTCAGAAATTTTTTTGTTTAGTTGAGTATACCTGTAATATATTCGGCTTTGCTTTAGTACTTTCAGCACTGTTTCAAACTTGACAAAATCAAAAGCATTCTCGTAATCAACAAATGCAAGCACCAGTGGTACGTTGTACTGGATGCACATATTAATTAATATCTTTATAATATAGTATACAAAGAGTCAATATTATGTGCCATATCCTGCCCTGAAGTATGCCTGTTCTGTAAGTTGATAGAAATCAAGTGTTAGTTAGTTTCTCCGTTAAGATTTTCATATAGAGGTTGAACATATTATATGTGTCAAAAGGCTGATGGGTTTATAATTCTCTAATTTGGTAGCATCACCTTTTTGTGTACCAAGCCTATAAATGCACGTTTATAGGTTGTAGTTATTATTTCGAAAAATTTGAGTTGTAGGTCGTAGGCGCATTTGCGCCAATGTGTTTTAAATGTATTAATTTTTTTCGAATTCTGAAAAACTAATAAGTATTTTTAAAAAATTTAAACGCAGAATGAAATATTGCATTATTACCAAGGGCCGAAAAAAATTTAAACAGACTCCTTACTTGAAAAACCTTTTAATATTATTTCAAAGTGAGTTGGTTATATATATTAGGTTATATATAATAGGATAGGTAATTGAATGTATGTATATTGTATATACTGCTTAGGGATATAGAAAATTATTCCCATTTTCATAGTTGATTTTTTCGTGAATGGATAAACGGATTTCTCTAATTTTTGTTTATTATTTTAGATTTTTCTTTATTCTTTCCAGAGATGTGGAAATGTTTACTCAAACTTAATTTTTTGTATTTATACCGGGTAAAAGAAAAGAAATGTTTTTCTTATGTTAAGTTTGAGACACCCTGTAGGAAGGACGAGGTGCAGATATAAGTATGCATCGAAATTGTATTGAGTAGTCTTGTGAACAGTTTGATCTTTGAGTGTCCCTGATACCTTTAGAAACAAAGAAAATAGACGGTTTTGTATTTTAGCATGTGTTTTAACCGAAACAAAAGTTTAAGACACCCTGTAGGGAGAAAAATGTACAAAGGATAGTATACATCGATACTGTTTTGTAGTCTCATATTTTGTGAATATTTTACTTTTTAATTTCTCTGATATCTTAAATAACAAAGAAAGTAGACGGGTTTACTCTTATATGTGTTTTAACTGACGACTTGCGATACGTGAGGAGGCCATGTCTTATCGTACCACTAAGATGAGATTATTTTCTATATATAATTCGACAGGAACCGAGTATTCAAAGAAAAGAAATCTGTGTCTCCACGTAGACACCAAATCCGTACTTACTCTCAAGGAAATTCCTCCCCAAAACATCACAGAGCCTCTATTAAACAATCTCGTCTCTCTTATATTACGCTGTGCATACCGCTTACCTGGTCAAAAAATTACTCCAAACCGGATCCAAATAAAAAAAATTGTGTTGTACGTTGTATTTGACGCAAATTTGCTCATGTGCGCTGAACTTTTTGTTGATGCGGACTGAAGTAGACTCGGCGATACAACACACGAAGTAAATATTTTCGTGGTAAAACTACATGACCAGATTTATGTGCGCCACAAATTTTGTTTCTGTATTTCAAAATAGAACACATACACACATTTTTATTGATGTGGATGTGCCTTTATAGGTGTCGCTAAGAACTGTTTACGTTATGTGCCTTTCTGTTTTTACAGTATTGTTAACGGTTATTTTTTATTGTTAATTTAGTTTTGTTTCAGTTGAAACACATGTTAAAGAAAAAATTAGTAAATCCTTTATAAAAGGTTTATATTAAAATCCCTAAAAAGGGCTACATCACAATCACATAACTAGTTTTCGACTGGTTTACCAGTGATCATCAGTGCTTACGTCAAGTTTACATGCTAACCACCAAGATATAGTTTTACAAAAATATGTGGGTCAAAGCCCTGTATAAGTGATCCGTTAAGGAAACATCAGTTGAATATGCCAGTTAAAGCATGAATGTTTAAACCATTTGAATATTATGCCCCAGGTAACATCTGAGCTGTGGTGTGACTTGATTACATGGTGAAAGTATGGTAGCAAATGACCATAGCAAAGTATAAGACGATTCCGATCTATATTCACATTTGTACCTCGTCCTCCCTACAGGGTGTCTCAAACTTAACATAAGAAAAACATTTCTTTTCTTCCACCCGGTAAAAGTACAAAACAGAAGTTTGAGTAAAGCTTTGCACATATCTGTAAAGACTAAAGAAAAATCTAAAATAATAAAAAAAATTTAGCGGAATATGTTAATCCGTTTACGAAAAACTCAACTATGAAAATGAGCATAATTTTCTATATCCCTAACTTATGCCTCGCAGTGCATTTTTTCCGGTGTGTATTCCAATCTAAATATTCAGAAGCGAAAAAAATTAGCATTTTATAAAATATACTTAGCACTCAGGTATACCTGTGAAATAGGAGAATTTTATAGAATCAATATTAAGCAGGTTATGATGATAATAAGAGGACCCTTTCGGATTTTTTAGGAAAAAGTGAAAAATAAATCATGCACTATTTTCACAAAAATTAAAATTTATAATAATTCCTATTAAACTTTAGTAATGACCTCAAATATTTAGATCGGTGTCGAATGATTGAATTTTGAAACAAATATGATTTAAAGAAATGAGAAATTTTAAAATTTTCTTAAATTTCATTTTCTTTGGATAATCTCCAAAAATACTCTATATACTTCAAAAATGATAGAGGGCGAAATTTGAGTTTTTTTGTTACCAATATTTTAATTGATTTTATTTATTTTTGTAGGACAAAAATAACCGAGATAGAGACGTTTCAATCCTAAATTTACTACGAGATCCGTGTAACTAGGTCCCTTTAACCCTTTATTTTAAAAAAGTATTTAAAAGATTAAGTATAATACCATTTTATAACCCTTGTAATAAACTTCGATTGGATTTTTCCGATATGAAAAAAAATTTAGTTATTCTAAAAACACAATACCATTTTTTTGTAAAAAATTTTGCAGCATAAACTTTGATGCTATCAACTTTTCCTGTAACTCATTTGATTAGTATTCCTGAGTACTTTGACAGGTGTTTAATAAGTATAGTTTTTAAAATGTTATTCCGTTATTATTATTAAAATGTTATTATTATAGTTTTCCGTTATTTAAATTTGAATATGTATTTAGATTTGAGTACTCGCCGAAAAAAATGTACATCCAATTACCTATTACCTATTACCTATTATCTAACTCACTTTGCATTTAAGGGGATAGGTACGTAGTTTCTGCTCCAATCATATTCAAAGGGGATCAATTTTTGTAGAATCCTGAGAAAACTAATAAGTATTTTGGAAAAATTTAAACGCAAAATGAAAGATTACGTTATTGCCCAGGGGTGAAAATCCCTGAGAACTTCTATAATGTTTATTTTAATAAGTTACGGGGGTGAAAAACTAAGAGAAAATTTAGTGTGATTTTTAATTTCAAATACCTCATTCAAATTAAACTTTTTATTTATTCTAAGGGACTTTCGGCCCTCGGTAATAAATTAGTCTTTCATTCTGCGTTTAAATTTGTCGAAAATATTTATTGGTTTTTTCAGGATTCGAAAAAAATTAACACAATGTCCGTGGTAATATTTTCCAAATCTATCTTTGTCATACAATGCACTCAGTCGAATAGAATATTGTCAGCATATTATCAGTCAGACAGTGACAATTTTAAACATTTGACATGAAATCGGGAATATTTTGAGTTGTTTAATAAATAATATTGATAGTGTATTTGTGATAAATAATTGATTTAAGACGTGAACTTAATAAAAAGTTATTTATTGTTTATTATTTGTGGAAGATCCAAGCAGAGTACACCAGGAATATATTCAGTGATCCAAGTGTTTTGTTGTTAAAGATGTTCAAAATTGTAAGCGTTTCATAATAACAATGATAAGTCACAATGACGACTTCTTGTGGATTTCGGCCGAACTAAAATTGACGCCTTTTTCTTTTTATTGCCCTGCTATAATGGGGGTTTTTAATGTCAAATCGATCAGTATTTTCAAAAATCAATAAAATGAAAAATTTAGTTGTCCCATCGATTAATCTACCAGCATCAGTGCAATCAAAAAGAACGTGTTCCTCCTAAATTTACTCTAAATATTCTGCAACACAACATACAGATAAGAACACTTTTGATTAAAGGTTTGCAAGGTATTAATTAAATCTTTTGTATTAAAATTTATTAATTATATTGATTTTAGAAAATACTGACAACGATTTAACAACGATTTGACATTAATAACCCCGATTATAGCAGCGCAATAAAAAGAAAAAGGCCTCAATTTTAGTTCCGTCGAAATCCACGAGAGGTCATCATTGTGACTTAACATCGCCATTAAAAAGCACTTTATCAATTTTCTTTTTTTCTCGATTGATTATTAGTTTTTGTTGTACAGTAGATAAATTATTACAATCACTGAATACATAGTGAAAAAATTATCAGTAGTAATTGCACAAGAGCTCTGAAATTAATGAATTTTTCCCGAGTGACACTTTGACAGTTTTAATTTCACGAGCCGAAGGCGAGTGAAATTATGTCAAAGTGTCACGAGAGCAAAAATTCTATATTAATTTCAGAGGTCGAGTGCAATTTGTTGCGTTTATTTCCTGAATAAAACGGTTCAAAACCAAAATTTTATTGCAATTTATTTATGTAAGTACCATTAAACACACAGTTTTTATAAATATTTGACGATTGAAAGTCATCACTTTTATAATTTTTAAAACATTAATTGTCATTAATGTCACTGAATGTATTTTTTCGTAGCAACGAAGGGCATCTGACGTAATATACTTAACGACGGGAGATTATCAAAAATTATCGATTTAATTCAGATTTCTGTAGCTTTCTATTCAAAATTCTATTCAATTCAAAAATTCTATATTAATTTTAGAGATCGAATGCAATTGGTTGCGATTATTTCATGAATAAAAGTGTTCAAAACCAAAATTTTATTGTAATTTATTTATGTAAGTAGAAATTAGTACAATTAAACACACAGTTGTTATAAATATGTATTTGACGGTTGAAAGTCATCACTTTTATAATTTTTAAAACATTTGTCATTAATGTCACTGAATGTATTTTTTCGTAGCAACGAAGGGCATCTGACGTAATATGTTTGACGACGAGCAATTATCAAAAAAGTTATCAGTTTAATTTAGATTTCTGTAGCTTTATATTGGTCAGAATCTCATATGAATGAAATAATCCTATTAATTAACTGAATTAATAATTAAGGCAATTAATTATAGAAGTAACAGTTATCCACGAACATTCAAAGCCTTCTTTAAAGTTAATGATGACATTGTCAAGTAAAGTTTACATATCCATACCAGTGAGAATTTTACTACACGTAATTTGCCATGTAAATACAGAAAAAGTAGGAATAGCCGTAAAATATTTGCGAATTATGTAACGATGGCCCTTATCACTCAGACAAAAGCTTTTGGATCTCCGATTTGTCTGAAGCTTGTTGCATTGCATCTGCAAAGGGATTCAAAAATTCAATTTCATGTTATTTAGATTCAAAACAAGTTTCTGATTAAATTTTAGTGTAGAAAACATTAAAATATTGTTTTTTACATTTTCCTCCATTCCCAAAATACATGTATTTGGATTTGACATATTGACAAAAATCAGGACTTTTAAACCGTTAAAACGATTTTTATAATTTTACAATAAAAAAGTTATTTGCAATAATATCAGAGTCAAAAATATATAGTCCAGTCGAGATAGCATTTGACCTTGCATGCCGACCTGTCCAAAATTTTTATTTTTCTGATATTAAGAGGGTCAATAGTAGTGTAAATTTAAAATCACGAATGGTTTGTGCCGTTGTGTTAGCCGCCATCTTGATTTTAAAGGTGAACCGTTTTTGCTCAATGTCTCCGCCTTTTCAACTTTTCGGCAAAAAATGTGAGCAATAAAATTGTTGAAAATGCGATTTCTTATAATTTCTTTTATAACATTTTTTTTTGTGCGGTCGATATTTTGCATAAGGCATAGTGATTGAATTTTCTCGTTTATTATTACTTTTACGACAAAATATACATATACAAAAATATAGAGAATTAAATTTTAGACAATTTTGATCTCCTTCATTTTTTGGTAAAATCATTATTTAAGGTAGTACGTATGCGGTAAAAGCGCGAGCCTAAGCCCTGATTGGTTTTATAGCAGCGATTTTTGTTCAATCTCTCCGCCATTTTCAACTTTTCGACAGAAATGGTACAAACTGAAATTCTTCCAAATAGATCGTATTTACAATTATTATAATTTCTTTTTCTACGGCCCGGCCGTGCTAAAAGACCCACTTTCACGCACGCATTTCGTTTCCGGGAAAGTAAAATACCAATACCTTGTAATATGGCATTATAATATATTATAATACAGGCAATAAACTAATATTTAGATATTATTTACTAATTGATTTCAAATTTATCTTATTCTGTTCATGTTTTAATGAAATTAGCGAGATAATTCGATTAAATAAAATTATTTTTCTACGACCGTTTATTAACATGCTCATTATTGGCTATTTTTTCATAGATAATAGCATCCATTACTGTACCCGTGAGTAATAATTCATTACTCACGGGCTGAAGTTACTCACGGGTCATTACTCACGGGCTGAAGTTATATTCAAGTGGCCCATGCCACTTTTAATATTAATCGTATATAAACTGCAAATAAAATTACTTAAACTTGTTTATTTAATACAATAATTATTGTAATTTATACCAATAAATTAACTTCGAAAAATTTTTAAAGGAATTTTAACTGTAACAATGTCAGTATATTTTTTACGTTTATATCTTGTTTACTAAAAATTTTGACGGTTATCATTTAATTTAGTGACAGTGACATTAGCGCATTTTGTTTATGTTAATTGGAATTTATAACTAATGTTGTGTTTGTTTTTCAAGTTATATTGTGTTAAATATGTTATAACATATTATGTATAGTTATATTATTATATTATATATATATATATATATATATATATATATATATATATATATATATATATATATATATATATATATGTTGTTCTGAAGCTATTTCCTTATGGCATTTTTATAATTACGTATTTTTTATGGAAAATAAGCCACAATTTTACTAAAAAATGAATTTATTAACGTTTCGAAGCCTAAATACAAAATAATATTTTGTATTTTGACAACGAAACCCGATTTGGGCTTCGAAACGTTTATACATATATAAGTATATGAAATACGTCCACCGAAAATAGCCATTTCCTATTATTAGATTCACTGTCTGTAGGTACAAATTTAAGCTTATAATTTTTCGGAAACGAAT
Organism: Diabrotica virgifera virgifera; assembly: GCF_917563875.1. NCBI lineage: Eukaryota > Metazoa > Arthropoda > Insecta > Coleoptera > Chrysomelidae > Diabrotica > Diabrotica virgifera. The sequence goes on along the minus strand of NC_065449.1, from coordinate 109,149,099 downwards.
AGAACTTATATTGACTATTTCTAATTGTATTTTTACAATAAATAAGAATTTAGTAATAGTAGGCAACCAATTACTATTCACCCATGTACTAGGGATAAATAGCATTTCGGTATTTTTGTAAATTATTATAATTTAAATCTCGAGTAGTTGATAATTAAATTTTTTACTAATTAAAATAAAAAGAAGGTCGTAGAAAAAGTATAGTATTCTACTCACATGTAATGGCTATTACTCACTCTGATGAATTACGACACTCGCCTACGGCTCGTGTCGCAAACTTCATCTTTGTGAGTAATAGCCATCATTACATGCTCGTTGAAAAATATACTATTTGACACAATATTTAAAAGTCAGATCAGTAGACAATTACTCGTCAGTAGACAATTTTGAATCGTCGTCATAGAAACCAATATCGTCGTCGTGGTAACCCATTATATTGAAAGTTTGGTTTTGACAATCTTGTCAAGGAATTAATTTTTGTATTTTCACGTCTAAATAAAAATTGATATAACTCTATTTTTTGTGGCATTTTTCCAAACGTACGGCTCTAGAAAAAATATTGTTCCTAACTCATGCGGAAAGTGTCTTCCCCGCACTCGACTGCTTGCCCGAAATCCGCTATGGTGTCGTTCGGGTCAACGGCAGTCTCGTGCGTGAAAGTATCACTTTCCGCACTAGTTAGGAAAATAACTATTTAGACAATTTTTTTCGTTAGCTCGATAGTTCCTGAGTTATTTGTACTTATAGTTAGTAGACGCCTATATTTTTGACTCTGATATTATGGCACGTAACTTTTTTTCTATAAAAATTCTTTTAACACCCAATGTCTTGTGTTTTGGCTATCTACGGGCAAATTTTCAGCTAAATCGAGTTACACGGATTTTGGAAAAGGAGAAAAATGTAAAGAACAGTGTTTTAACGTTTTCTACATTAAAATTTGATCAAAAACATGTATTGAATCAGAATAACTAGTTGTAATAAAATTTTTAAGTCCCTTCTATTAAAACCTTATATTTTCCAATACACTTTATAATAAATTTGAAATAAATATCAAATAACTGCAAAATCGCTAAAAATGATATTTTGAGAAAAAAAGAAGACTGTTCGGGCTTAAAGTCTTCAGCTCGAGCTAATTTTTACGTTCCGCAGAGGTTATACACCAAGTTTCAGACAAATCGGAGATCCAAAAGTTTCTTTGAAATGGAATCATCCTATTAGCATGATATGATTTTTAAGTAAGGATTTTATTAATTTTTTATTAGCTTCAATTTCGGTAATAATAAAAAAACCGCTTTAAAATATGCATTTTTTCACGAACAATTAAAATCATTGATCTTTAATAACCCAATAACTATTGATTTATTTTAATAACTTTTATCAAATTTTGATTAGCATTTGTTCCTTTCTCGATTTATGAGGTAATTTTAATAAAATAATATTTACCCACCAGGGTTTTTTAAATTTATTACACGCCCAGGGGGTCATGGACCTTGAGGGTGATTTAGTTACTTTTCTCTGATCCAAGGTCACTTAGTCTTACCACCCCTACGATAAGTGGGTTTTCAATTATTTTTTGGATGAGCCTAATTTTTTTTGACACCTCTCGGTTTTCCTTTTTTTAGGATTATTGAATTGAATTTCGTTTGGGGGGGGGTCATAACACCGTGACTCCCCCTCTGGATCCGCCACTGGGTAATAGCTCATATGCACCTTCACAAACTGCAATAAATATTTAAATAAGAAAATCTACGGTTTCGTTTTGATTTAAATCTGTCTCCCTCCATCTTCCGATAGTACTCTTTCTAGGTCTACCTGTTGTCACGGAGGCTCTGAGGAAGACAAATTTACACCAATACACGACCGTGCAGGGAGTGCAGTTGATCTTTTAGGGTGTAAACACATTGAAAAATCGTTGCGAGTAAAATCGGCAAATTAAGCTTTTCGAGACAAATCACAAGTGTAAAAAAGGTGCAGAATATATAGTGAAATAGTTTCCAAGCTTTAAGTAAAAGAAAACACCGAATTTAAGGTAGGATCTAACCTTTATCTTGAATATATTATTTCATATTGACAACTGACAGATAACATTCCCATATCAATTTTCGAACTTGGGTGTGGACGAACTGCACACAATTTTGAAAGAGGTGACTACAAGGAATAGGAAAATGGACGAGGTGCTGGAAGAAATTAAAGAAATGAGAAACGGATTCCGTGAATACCTCAAGGAAATTAAAGAAATTAAAATTGAACTCCGTGAATACCTCAACGAAATGAGTGAACTAAGAGCAGAAAATAAACAAATGAAAGCAGAAATTAAAGAATTACGAGAAGAAATGGAGACGCTAAGTAAACTAAAATTTAAGGAGGTAGTGCCAAAGAGACTAAGCGACCTAGAGGATAGAACGGAACGAGAAGAGAAAAGGAAAATTGAGAAAAACGTAATAGTCAGGGGAATTAAAATAGGAGAAGAAAATGTAAAAGAAGATCTAGAAAAATTACTAAAAATAAAACTGAACGTTGAAGCTAAAATAGAACAAACAGAGATAATTAGACCAAGAAATTCACAGCCATTCATAATAGCAAAATTGAAAAATATACAAGATAAAAAGAAAATAATGGAACAAAAGAAAATGCTCAAAGGTACAAAAATATTTATCGACGAATAAAGAACCTATGAAGAACGAAGAATACACAAGCAAATAAAGAAAAGAGCAGAGGTGGAAAAGGAAGCAGGGAAGAAAGTGAAGATGGGCTTCAAAAAACTATGGATAGACGATCAACTTTGGAAATGGAATAACATAATAAAAGACTTAAAGCTGAAGTGTAATGGAAACAACAGAGAAAATCCAAAAAACTGAAAGAACCAAACCGAAGGATAGTGGAAACAGACCCGGCTGCGGAAATGGATAATGATAATAATAAAACAATGTACAAGAAAAAGAGGAATAGAATTAACATGAATAAAAGAACTAAACCCATTAGAATTGGATCATGGAATATCCAGACAATGTTAAAAGTCGGGAAAATGCAGGAAATTGCTTTAGAAATGAAAAAATATGAACAAGAATTACTAGCACTACAGGAGATACGAGGAAAAATGAAGGAACAGTTAAGAAGAAAAACTTTACTATGTATTACTCAGGAGAAGACAAACAGGGGAAAAATGGAACGGCTTTTATGGTGAGTAAAAGAATGAGAGAAAAATTCATACAATTCAAAGCTATTAATGGAAGAATCTCCTACATCAGAATCGAAAATAAAAAAGCCAATATATCTTTAGTTAACTGCTACGCACCTACCGAGGAAGCAGACCAACAAGATAAAATGGAATTCTATGAACTTTTAGATGAAACCTGCGAAAATATTCCTAGGAACGATATCTTAATAATACTGGGAGATTTTAACGCGCAAGTGGAAAAAGAGAGCTACAATCAAAATGTATCAGGAAAAGAAACGATCCACAATGTCGCCAACGATAAAGGGGCAAAAGTTTGCAATCTGGCAGCAGCAACAAATACCTATATAGTAAGTACGAAATTTATACATAAAAAGGAACACAAGATAATCTGGATGTTACCAGGGAGATCAGATGGCAACCAAATAGATCATGTATTGATTTCAAAAAAATGGTCAAAGATAATACAAGATGTGAGATCCTTTAGAGGAGCAAACGCTGATACTGACCACATTCTCTTAATAGCCAAAATAAAGATGACAATCATCAAATCTAATAACAAGGTAGGAAAAAGAAGGAAGTGGAACATAACCAAATTAAAAGTGCAACAAACAAAACAAGAGTATTCAGAGGAACTAGTACAAAAACTGAAGAGGTACGATGGCACGAACGTAGAAGGGGAATGGTCAAATATAAAAATGAGCATCATAGAGGCTGCGGAGCAAACCATAGGACCTCAAGAAAAGAAAAAAACCAACGAATGGTTTGACGAAGAATGTCGATACCAAAGTCAACTTAAAACGCTGGCGCGAAACAAATGGTTTGCAAATAGCGGTCAAGAAGAAAGAGAACAATACCAAAAAGAAAAGAGAGAAGCGGCCAAACTTTATAAAAGGAAGAAAGATACATGGATCTAAGATCAAATGCAAGAGATTGAAAAAAATAATAAAGACAACAAAAAACTGTTTGAATACATAAAACAACAATATAACGGTAACAAAGTGACCAGCAAAATAAGCAAAAAAGATTGGGAAAATCACTTTAAAGGTATAAATACAAGCAACCAAGAAATCGACGCAGAAGAAGAAGATATAACAGATAACCGAGATGAAGAAGAAGATGCACCTACCTACCAAGAATTTATAGAAGTAGTAAAACAACTAAAATCTGACAAAACTCCAGGACCGGATGAGATTAACAATGAATTGATTGCAAATGGAGGAGATGACCTTCTAAACTGTATACTGTATATATAAATTAATGGTCAATATTTGGGAAAAGGAATACATGCCTGAAGAATGGAAGAACGGACTCATTATAGCAGTTTTTAAAAAAGGAGACACAACGCTCTGCAGCAACTATAGAGCAATCACGCTATTAAATACAGCATATAAGATCATGACAATTATAAGAAATCGGCTAACCAGATACACAAAAAAAAAAACCTAGGACCGTATCAACAGGGATTTAGAAAAGGGAGATCAACAATCGATGCAATCCGCGTTTTAACGCAAACAATCGAAAAAAGTTACGAACATGGCATAGAATTACACGTATTGTTTATTGATTTCCAACAGGCTTTCGACAGCATCTACAGAAAATAGCTATTAAAAGAAATGAAAAATATGAATATACCTGCAAAATTAATAAGATTGACCAGAATGACAATGAAGGACTTAACAGCAAAGGTTAAAACAGTGAATGGTGAAACAAAGAATATCAACATAGAACATGGGGTAAGACAAGGTGACAGCCTATCGACAACTCTCTTTAATATAGCCTTGGAGGGAGTAATTAGAAACACAGGGCTAACAAAAAAGACAATAATCCAAAGCTCTACACAAATAATAGGGTATGCAGATGACCTAGGATTGATAGCCCGCGACAATAGAAGTCTAGAAGATGCATTGCTAACATTGACAAGAGAGGCAAAAATCAGGGGGTTAATAAATAATTAACCAGAAAAAAACAAAATACTTAATAAGTACGAGAAATCAAGACCAAATAAATAGAATAAAAGAAATAAGAATAAGTGATAATGTATTCCAAAGGGTTGACTGCTTTAAATACTTAGGAGTGATAGTAGATGGTCAAAACAGAAGAAGCATTGATATAAATGAAAGAATTAAAGCAGGGAATAGGGCATTCCGGATATATCACAAGCTACTTAAAGATAAAAACCTGAGCAAGAAAACAAAGACAAAGATATATAGAGCGGCAATTAGACCAGTCATCACCTATGGAGCAGAAGCAATGTGCCTTACAAAAAAAGATGAAGAAAAACTGAGAATAATAGAAAGAAAAATTATGAGGAGAATACATGGTCCAATTAAAACAGATCAAGGAGAAATACGAATTCTGATGAATCACGAAATTAGAAATCTAATGGAAGGAGAAGACATAGTGAGATTCATTAAAGCACAAAGACTAAAATGGTTTGGCCATATCCAAAGAAGAGGAGTGGATGAACTAATTAGGCAGATAACAAATTGGACGCCAGTAATAAACAGACCTAGAGGAAGACCGAAAATAAGATGGGAAGATCAACTGCGAGAGGATATATCCAATATGGAAATTACAGGCTGGAGAGAAAAAATACAGAATAGGAAAGAATGGAAACAGATCACAGAGAAAGCAAAAAAACACGAAAATCTATAAAGGATAATGAAGAGGGCTTATGCGGACCAATCCACCGCATGAAATGGATTAAAGAGCTCATGAACCTGAGCGACCTATACTCTACTAGAGTGACCGGTCTATATATATATATATATATATATATATATATATATACACGACCGTAGTTTCTCGAAATAAATTAAAACTATTTATATCGCAGTATGGTTAGAATTCAAATATTTAAATGAGTGAAGTAACTACACCGCTGTTACGAATTGGATCGACTTTAATAAGAACAAATTAGAAGTCAAATGTTCTCGTCTAATTTTTAACTCATTCAGCAAGTTTACATGAATACTGAACTATCGGAATTTAAGTGCCGCAATTTTAAACGAACATGAGGCAATCCTTTCATTGATGTGGTAATAAAGAGTTTATCGACAATAAAAATCTTTGAACTCCAGTAAAGAGCGAAAAGCTCCACTCTTCTTATTCGGCAAGAGCTTTTAAGCGTCGTATAACAATGACGGAGCTATTAAGATTCTTGTGGTTAAAGTTTAATTCTGGGGCAATTTCAAGAATCTGAAATAAATTACCCGCATTCATATTATAGACGGTATAATCGTACTAGAATTTTATTTTCAGTAATAAAGATTGTATGCAAAGTACACAGGGGGAGGTTTACTTTTCAAAAATCTGCCAAATAAAAGTTAATATTATGTTTATATGGGACTAAGCCACAATTATTGGTTCAATGAAAATTGCATTTTTAATGAACTGAGTTTGACGTTCCAGTTTCCACTCCGGAAATCGTTTCCAAAAAGATCATTTTAAAATATAATTGAGTATATTGCTGATTGGAGCTGTCTCCAATTTTCATCTAAAAAACTGTTCTGATTCTATTTTGAATTATTCACGATTGTTTTTAAACCCCTAATGGTATCTGAAATCTGCCGGAAGGACAATAAGCGTGAGATTTACATGTAGAGTATCCCTCCAGTGAGTGATCTCCATTAAAAATCTAGTTAAATTTAAATTTATTGTTTTTTTTGAAATTAGGTGACATGATGCCAACTTGCGATTTTACCCTGGGGTTGGATGCCACCCCTTCTCGAGCTTGAAAATTATTTCGTTGAAAATAATAACACAAATCGATAGAATGACAAATTCTAAGCAAAATTTGTTATCTAAAGTTATTAATATAAATCAATACTTTTCGAGTTATTAAATATCAAAGATTTAATGTTTTCGTAAAAATATGCATGTTTTAAAGCAGTTTTTCACGTATAACTCAAAAACTATAAGCTTTTACAAAAAAGTTATATCTATCTATCTATCTATCTAATCAGCCCTAAACATCCATCCTTGGATATAGGCCTCCTCTTCCTTCTTCCATGCCTCTGTATCTTGGGCAATTTGCATCCAATTTGACCTAGTGTGTTTCTTGAGATCATCCGACCATCGCATCTGTGGCCTTCCCCTTTTTCGTTTGTAGTTCCACGGTCTCCAATGTATAATCATCTTAGTCCATCTTTTATCCTTCTGCCGTAGGGTGTGTCCGGTGAACTTCCATTTAAGCTTTGCTACTTGGGTAGAGACATCTTTCACTTTTGTTTTGTTACGGATCCATTAGTTTCTTTTCCTGTCTGATAGTTTAATGTTCAGCATTTGTCTTTCCATGGATCTTTCTGTCTTTACTATTTTTTTCCATATTTTCTTTTGTAAACGTCCATGTCTGAGAGCCATATATTAGAACAGGGAGTATACAGTAGGAAAAATGAAAGAATACCCATGAACGAACATATAAAACACGCTGTATTTTCCTGTCACCGTGTCACACAAAAAATTGGCCAGCGCAAGTACATGTAATAATTATTGTTACATGTACTTGCACTGGACAATTTTGTTTGTGACACGGTGACAGGAAAATACAGCGTGTTTTATATGTTCGTTCATGGGTATTCTTTCATTTTTCCGACTGTACATTGATTGAATACTCTTGTTTTTAGGTATTACGGGTATTTTCTGTTCTTTAGAATATAAGACAGTTTTCCGAATGATGCCCAGGCCAATCTTATTCTTCTTCTTCTATATCTACCAAAATTAAAGATAAAAAGAAATTGAATACACTTCTCATTTAAAGATGTAACGGTCTGGCACGTTACAGAATCATTTTTGAACTCTTTAATTATTGTATAATTTATTTTCTGTTGATTTCTATCAAATTCTCTAATTTTATCGTAAAGAACTACTTACGTGACGTCGCATTTCGGCGTCTACGGAACATACTTGTTGAATCGTTCCTTGACGTTTAATTCGTGTTCCGTGGTAATTTGACGTTCTCCTCTTTGAACGAGAGAGGAATGATCGACATCGACACTTAGCTTGTGGCTGTACGTGAGGTTGGTACGTTGGTATCATGAAATGGCGGATGATTTCCATCCAACTTATTTTATTCAACTAAGTTTAATTAAAGTAAAAAGTTACCACTAATGGTTGTCTGGAGTAGGGAGACATGTTTGTGACACAACTCCTCTTGGAGCCTGAATAGGAATCATCCGGTGAGGGTTCTTTCTTATAATAATCTTTTGTTAGCCTTGGGATGTTTTTTTGTTATGGAATATTAGAAATATTAAGTTCATTGTTAAATCTCCTTAGTGAACCCATTAAGTGAAGTATGTAGACTATTTCGATTTTATTTAATATTCATTCAAGGGAAATTATAGGTATATTAATGTGTTTTTGGTTTTACATAACCAAATATTTTTGATGTCCTCAAATTAATATTGAAAATAATTATCATTACTTCGCTGTAGGTTTTAAACTGATTGAACATCCAATAATTTTATAAATTCAATATATTTTTACAAATATCATATTCTCTCAGATAAATCATATTCTATTTTCAAAATTTAAATTTCAAAGTCATTATATCTGTTGATATCTTCACACTCACATGTTCAAGGTTAAATGAGATTAGTTTTTGCTCAGTTAATCACTTTTTCAGTATTATTTCTTCTAAAAAAATGTTTCTGATTTATTTCTTCTCTCTACTTTTTGCTCACATTTTTATATGGGAAATAAAACTAGGGATCTGTTTTAAGCCATTTGGAAGAAATATACAAAGTCATAGCCCTTTAAACATCTTGAGGAGTGAGGAGCGCTGAGACAGCTACAGCCAAGTCAATCTGGGAGTATGTCGTTGGGAGCAAGCTATTGGAGCGTTACAGCTCAATTTTCGTCTGGACACCTGGGCCTACAGGAGGCATGATTTGGCATCTTCCTGGTGCTCATTTTCGAGGATGCAGCAGCAACCTTTTAGGAGTCGTCTGGGTTTGCTTGGGAACAACTAGTTTGGTGATTTGAGTAACTATTGTGTTTTATATTTCGGACTTTTGGTTTAACGCACTATGTTTATTATTTTTTTTTCAGATTTAGCTTACCTTTGGTTTTTATTATAACATATTTGGATATTAGTGTATTTAGTTCCCAAACTGTTGTATTTACGGTAAGTTCTTTTGCACAGGAATATGCCCAAAAAAATAAGGTTTTATTCTTTATTATTGGTTGGAACTTGGAATTTTGTTAAATAAAAACATAGATAGTAGTGACATTAGAATTATATGTAACCTCTGTTCGAATCAAACAGCAAAAGTGAAAGTTAAAAATGAACTGACTGAGGATATCCAGATTCGCCAGCCAAGGGTGTATTTTATCACCATTGTTATTTAATTTATCTAATGAAGCCATCTCAGAATTAGCGTTGGCTAAAGTCAATGAGGGCCTAATAATAAACGGTGAGCCACTTAATAATATTAGATATGCTGACGATACCGTACTTCTAGCGGGATCACTGGAAGAATTGAAATACCTTGCTCAACAACTAAATATACATTGCAACGATTATGGACTAAAAATAAATTTGAAGGAAACCAAGTTCATGGTATTTACAAAAGCACAAAACATCAGAGTTAGACTAGTACTGGATAATACAGAAATTGAGCAAATATCTTCATACAAATACCTTGGAGCATGGATCATAGAAGATACTGATCAGACAAAAGAAATAAGATGCCGCATTGAAATTGCACGATCCATTTTTAGCAGAATGAGGAAACTTTTATGTAATCGCAATATCAATATAACGCTCCGGATAAGAAAGCTTCGTTGATATATTTTCTCCACCCTTTTGTATGGGCTTGAGGCATGGACACTAATACAATCCACCATTAAAAACCTGGAAGTATTCGAAATGTGGTGTTATAGACGTATTCTGATAATATCATGGACAGGTCGCAAAACAAACGCACAAGTGCTCGAACAACTAGGAAAACAATGCGTAGTTTTAGGCAGGTCGCACATCAAAGAAACATGAAACGTAAATTACGTTTCATGGAAATAAACCACTGCTAAACAAATATACGTCTGGTTATTTATAAAACTCTCCGAAAATAAAAATGTGTCATGAGCATGAATCACACTCGTTTCATTGATAGGCGGACTTTGAGATTTGTTTAGCAGTGTTTTCTTTTAATGAAACATGTTTTTCGTTTCATGTTTCATGTTTTTCGTTTCATGTTTCTTTGGTGTGCGGCTTGCCTTAAATTCCATAAAAATCAGGAAGTTGGAATACTTGGGGCACATCATGAGAGGTGAAAAATACGAACTATTAAGGAATATAATGCAGGGCAAAATCAAAGGCAGAAGAAGCGTAGGAAGACGTAAAATCTCGTGGCTACGCAATCTCCGTGAATGGTTTGGATGCAGCTCAATTGAACTATTCCGGCGCGTAACCAACAAAATTATAATTGCCAGAATGATTTCCAATCTCCGATAGGAGCGGAACTTTAAGAAGAAGAATTGGTTGGATATTTATTGTGTAAAATTACTTGCTTGTTTCCCAAATATTTTATTGTATATTCGCTTTACTTTATTTTTCGGTCCTTTTAAGTCATTGTATATTTATCTAACTTCATTTCTTTAGCTTTCATTCATTAACTTTGATTAATTAATTATTGTATTTTCTCTTAGTAAGGCTTGTGCCTATTTATTTGTATTATTTTCATCTTTGTCGGTTTCAATTTAGTGGTACGTAGCAAGCGTACTATAACCATTTGGTAGAAGTCTCATGTGAGTTGTACCTTATGTATATGTAAGAGGTATTTAGGTTTTGTACATGCATATAACAGGACTGTTGTTATATTGTATATCATGTTTAACGTTAACTTAACTGTGTCATTTTAGAGTCACTTAATAATTCAATTGGGTTTAACTTAGAGATTGTCAAAAATCTAGTAGTTATTTTTAATAAATATTTACTTATTTTGTATACCATTTATTTTTGTTATTCCTTTATGTTCACATTTACTGATTTATTATATTTAATATTTGACAGCAGTGTAAGATACCTGGGAGAGTGATCGAAGGTCATTTTCTTGGCGCCCATGATTTGTTAGTTTTATTTAATTGGTTCTTCTTTAGCACTTATTCATCTTTATTCATTTTCAGTACATTATTCTTATTTTAGTATTTACCTTTTCTAGTCATCATCATTATTTACTTTAAGTTACCGTCTTCTACAGGCATGCAAATGAGCCGTATCCATCCTTGAAGGTCAAGTTGCCGTTCTCTTGCATCTCTTGCTAGCCAACTCCATTCAATTTTCCTCTGTCTTTCTATACTTCTACTATCATCCCATCTATTTCTACATATTTTCATTCCCCATACAAGTACCACTGAAAATTAGTAGTCTTTTACCTAGTATTTTATTACTTCGGCTCCAATGAGAAGCCAGTTTCTTTCAATTCCCATTTTTGTCCCAATAGCTTATTTAAGTATTCTTTTCTTTTTCCTTACTTCTGTTGAAGTTTACCTTCTCTTTACTTCCACTCCAACAGAAGTTCTTCTTTATTTGGTTTTGTTTCAAAGAACTACACTAATGTTAATTCAAAGTGAATTATGGTTAATTGAAGGTATATTTTCTTCGACGAGTACGCAAATCAAATCTAACATTTTTTGGAAAAATTTTTAAAAGCTAACTTTTGAAAAATTTTTAGAACATAAATTTTAATGCTATCAACTTGTTCGTGGGCTCATCTGATAGATATTTTTAAAAACTCTGACAACTCGCACCCTCAGTGGAAGAATGCAGTAAGTCAAAATAAGTAAGTTTCGAGATAAAGACGATTTTGTTTATTTTCGTGCTAATATCGGTGAAATAAGACACAAGTTTTAAGAAAAATTAACATTTAATTATGATTTTGCATGCCTTTCAGCCAATATTACCTTAACCAAAAATAGAAATTTAAATAAAATAATATTAATGCAAAAAAAATTAGGAATTTCAAAGTTACAACACTTTTGCACGGAGAAGATTGTTAATCACCACACATTTAGTATTAGAATTTCAAAGTTACAACAGTTTTGCACGGAGAAAATTGTAAAAAGTGTAGACACATCTACTTTTACAGTAAAACCTGTGTTACCGGCCACCTGCCAACATCGGACACCTGTACTAACGACCAGTTTAGAAATTCCCCAAACCAATTATTAATATCTTGACTACAAAAACTGGCAATACCGGCCACCTTTCTATATCGGCCAATAGTTCTTTGATTTTTAGTGGCCGTTACTGACAGGTTTTCCCGTAGTTGTTGTCCGCTTCTCGTACATCTCGTACATCTTGTGCCAAAATATTTTTATAAAAACTATGGTGGGCTTCTGGTATCATACCCGAATGGCATAAGTATACCAAATCTTTCTTTTTGGCCATTTGAATTTTTGGCTGTTCTTTGGCAAGTTTTCTGAGAATAGATATTTGTGACCTGTCAGTATTGTCAATACACAAGTTTTGAGACAACTATTTTTCCTTTCATGAGAAAAAATACTTTTTGGTCGTAAATAATTAGTCTTAATTTATGTGTTTTAATCCAATCTAACAAATAAATGGACAATCGACATCGCACAAATCTTATGGAAAATATAATGTCACACAAAGGACATAAAATTTGCATGAATAGTTTGGTCTCGTAAATCTTTTTTTATTGTCTTGGCCGTTAATGGATTACGTAGACACGCTGTATATTAAAATTAAACACCACAGAAGATATAGATATTATAATAACAAATATCTTACTTTTTTCATGCCTTTCATTGCTTGTTATCGAAGCCATTGCAATGTTCCGTGAAAACTGTTGTAACTCTGTTAAATTAGAGTTACAACAGTTTTGCACGAAACTTATATTCAAAAATGCAAAAAAGTTAAACTGTTCTTGTTGTAATATTTAGCCGGTTAAGCATTTGAAAGTTACTAAAGTTTTACAGGGGATAGATATGCATGTTTACAATCGAATTCCATGATTACTTCATTTTCGTAAAATTTTGAGTTACTGCAGTCTTGCACTGAGGGTGCGAACTGTTTAATAAGTTTATGTTATAAAATGCATCATTTCCCCGTTATTTAAACTTGAATACTTAGATGTGGGTAGTCTCCGAAAGAAATATACATTCAATTACCTATAACTCACTTTTCATTATTACTAAAAGGTTTTTCTAGTAAAGAATTTATTTAATTTTTTATTAGCTTCTATTTTGGTAATAATAACTTTTTTGCAAAAACTTATATTTTATGAATTATTTATAAAAAATCGGTTAAAAACATGCATTTTTCTCACAAAAAATTAAAATCTTTAATAACTCAAAAAGTTATGATTTATTTCAATAACTTTATATAACATAATTTGCTTAGAGTTAGTCCTTCTATAGAATTATGGGGTTATTTTTAATAAAATAATTTTCATCAACGAGAAGGGGTGGCATCAACCCCCAGGGTAAAAGCGCAAGTTGGCACCATGTCACCTTTGTTCCCTGAGATATCCTCTAACCACTCACCAATTTTCAGGCAAATCGATGGAGGTTCAACGAAATCGGAGGTAGTAGCTCATATCCACCTTCAGTGGCTGCATTATTTCCTTTGAATCTAAAACTTATCTCAGTCCTGTATAGACAGGTCGGCAGGCAGCGGGTGACCAAGTCTACGCACTTCGTTCTTATCGGGCACGGGCACATTTAGGCCCGCTTGCTCATTCGGAGTTCAACTCTAGTTCAGCGCCATTACCGCGTTCAAGGCATGAAGTGCGTACCACCGTACAATGCACTTCATGCCTTGAACTCGGTTATCGCGATGAACTAGAGTTGAACTACGAATGAGCAAGTGGACCTTAGACGGTTGCCCAACACGTTAGGGTGTACTGACACTCTTTCACTGTAACGAACACTGAACTGATGGATCACTTCCTTGATGGATTTCAGATTGACGTCGTGTAAAATGACCCTATTTAGGATGTAAAATGGTGCATCAACGATGATTCGCAACACTTTGTTTCGGAGTCTTTGAAGGACGTCAATGTTGGAGTTTCCCCTGACTCCATGACTCCCCAATGACTGGCGGTTCCCCAAAGTTGTATACCGTAGGTCCACGCGGGTTTGAGAATGGCCTTATACAACAGTATTTTGTTGTCCGATGATAATTTAGATTTGCGTTCAATCAGCCAATACATTCTGCTAGGCCTAGCTGTTTTCGGTTGGTGAATAATATGCTTCTTCCAAGTCAGTCGTCGGTTCAAATGCATTCCAAGATATTTAGCATCGTCAGCTTGTGGGAGGTGGCAGTCGTTTATTTTTGCTGGTGGACATGTTTCTCTGCGTTAAGTGAATGTCAGTTGTGTAGATTTCGTTTCATTGACTCTTATACGCCACGTCTTTAGCCACTTTTAGATTTTATCAATGTTTGTCTGAAGGTTCTTTGAGGCTGAAGTCGGACTGGTGTGAGATACCAAGACCGCCGTGTCATCAGCGAATTTTGCTATAGTGGTGGTTCTTATTCTTGGCAGATCAGTTGTATAAAGGAGGAAAAATATAGGTCCCAAGACGCTACCTCGAGGAACGCCAGAATATATTGGATGTAATGCAGTAATTTCACTAAGAAATGTCTCTCTAATAGGTAGGTTTTAATAGTAGATAGTGGGGATAGTGTAAGAGCCCTTTCAATTTAAATTGTAGGCCGCTATGCCACACTTTGTCAAATGCCTGTGATATATCCAAGAAGGCTGCTGAGCAATATCTTTTACCCTTCTGATCCCTGTAGATTTGGTTAACTAATCTGTGTAGCTGCTCAATTGTTCCGTGCTTTTTTAGAATTCCAAATTGATGATCTTGAATCAGTTTGTTTACCTTTATTACTATTTCGAGCCTACTGGCGTAGAGGTTTTTTTGGAAAACTTTAGATAACATTGGTAGCATGCTTTATGGCCTCTATGAGGAGACGACCTCCGGTTTTTTCCGGGCTTAAGGATCATGATAATTTGTACAACCTACCAGGTGTAGGGGAAGTAACTCGTCCGTCGCATTGCGTTGAATATAAAGGTTATAAGCTTGTAACATCTTTCAGGTAACTCTTGTAGGATTTTTCCAGGAACTAGATCGAATCCAGGTGCCTTTTTATGTTGATTTCATGCTTTACAATGTGATTGACTTATTTTACAGTAAATTTATGTAAAGGTAAGTCTGTTTGAAATGGGGCACTTGGATAGTCTATTATTTCTTTAACTTCTGCGGTGGATATCTCGGAAAGAAATGGTTAAATTACATTTTTTAGATGTTCCGCGAAGACATCAAATTTTTTTATTACTTCTGGCCCATGTAATATTGAATTTTTTGATAGGTAGATTTGGAAGTTGTTGCGTTTTGAGTTTTTTTTGTTGCTTTCCATAATCAGTATTCCGTTGCTTCTGTAGCTGTAAAACTTTCCAGATAGTCTTGAATGCCTTGGTTTAGCTCTTCTTGAATTAGATGTTTTTCAATTCTTTGGTTACTTTATTAAGTTTCTTCTTGTTTTCACCAGTACTTGCCTGTTGCCATTGTTTCCGTAATTCTCTCTTAACAGCAATTTTTCCTTTAATTGCGGGAGATATTTCACTTTTGCCTAGAGGTGTTTTCAAGAATTTCAAGAATTTCAAGAATCTGAAATAAATTACCCGCGTTCATGTTACAGATGGTTTAATCTTACTAGAGTTTTATGTTCAGTAATAAAGATTTTAGGCAAAGTACACAGGGAGGTTTACTTTGCAATAATCTGCTAAATAAAAGTCGGTATTATCTTTATATGGTAAAATGTAAAATTACATTTTTAATGAACTGAGTTTGACGTTTCGATTTCCACTCCGGAAATGGTTTTCATATTATTTTAATTATTTAATAATTAATAATTTTAAAATATTATTTTAAAAAATAATTTAGTATATTGCTGATTAAAGCTATCTTTCATTTTCATCTAAAATTTTTTCTGATTATATTCTGAATTATTCAAGATTTTAAAACGATTTTTATATTATTTTTTGATTTTTCCAATATTAAAACAACTATATCTTTTAATTTCAGGTTCAGTGTTTAGGTCGGCAAATACTTGAAGGTCTCCTTTTTTTACGAAACCGGTATTTTCCACCCATTTATCATCTTCACTCAGGTAAAGGTATTTCTTTATTAATTTATTTAAAAATTGAGGAACAGATTTGTAAATAATTTTTTTTTATTTAAAACAAAGCCGCATCCTCCTGAAGGATATTAGCGACATAACGGTTACAATTTACAATAGATACAAATATCAGTAATATCTAGTACTTACATGATTAAATTTTGTACAACATATTGATACGAGATAAATACCCTATTAGTTTTCTGTAATAAAAGTTCTTTCCCAGTAACGTTTGTAAGCTGTTCGGAATGCCATATAGACGTCTTTCAATAAGTATATTTAGGACAATCAATTAAGAAATTATCTATACTGTCTACTACGTTAATAACGGAACACTTTAAAGCTTCGCTGTTTGTGAATAGGCGTGCGCGTGTATACATAATATGGCCCAGTCTCAGACGTGTTAAGATTATTTGGGATTTTCTGCTTGTTGCTGTCGGTTGCCACGGAGAAATGTCACTTTTAACCAGTTTTAGTTTCGAAGCAGAATTTTGCCACTTCCGGTTCCACGCACTTAACACTTTATTTTTGAAAAATGCTTTTAAATCACTTGCCGCACTCCGATATTCGACCTCCGATTCGTCACTACCAATAGCATCGCGAGCACTTACATCTGCCAGTTCATTACCTTCGATACCAAATTGCGAAGGTATCCACACGAAGATTACTGCTTTGAGATTTTCCTGAGCTTTCTGAAGTTCCAATTTTATCATCTTCTCTATGTGATGTTTCGGGTAGAGATTTTGCATAGCTTTAATTGCGGAGAGGCAATCGGAAAGAATGACACTGTAGGAGATGTTTTTGCTGTTAATGTATTGTGGGGCTTTGAATAAAGCAAAAAGTTCTGATATGAGTGTATCGTAGAATCTGAAAGCATATTATATCAGGTGATTGCTCAGTAATAAGTAGTTGGAGAAAAGCGAGGTGATGACAAGATCCATCAATATTCCATTGAAGTAATGATGCAAATGTTATTTTTGACATAATTGAGAAGTGTCACTGTCAGAGTCAGAAATTTCTTTACCAATGCAGGCATAAATTTTCTTCTTAATTGACGTTAATTTTAGCTTTATACTTCTGTCTTTTAAGTGGGGATATACTTTTGAGAACATATCAATTAGACCGGTGTAATCTTTTGTGTATTCTTGAATGATACTCAAGGGATCAGCAGAGCCGGTAATGTTAGTTAGAAGCATATCCAGTTGGTTGTAATCAAGAACGAAAGATGGAGAATTTTCAATATACGTTTTTGTGGGTTCTAGTAGCAGTTAGTGTTGCCCAAATGCAAGACCAAGACGAGACAGTCTTGGTCTTGGACTTGCGCCGGTACACCTGGTCTTGGTCTTGGTCTTGGTATTGCGCTCCCAATTTTGGTCTTGGTCTTGGTCTTGCAGCAAGAGTCTTGCAAGTCTCGCAGTTGCCCATTAGCCTATTGCATATCTTAGAACAACGTAACAGAGGGGTACATTTTAAGCTTGATTGAATATCATAGCCATACTAAAGACTAGCTAAATTAATAATATCTAAACAACTGACACCGGGTGGGGTTGGAACCCACGATCTAAGTGAAACCTGCCTATGTTCTAACTAACTAAAGTTAAAACTACCTCCTAAAACCCACAAAATTTCATTTGCATATCTCAACCGGTTTAAGAACAATAAATAAATCGTCAGTTTGTAAGAAAAATTTCAACACCCCCTATTTGGGAAACGAAGCATTTATAAAGTAAACGTTTATGAAGCAAACTGTCATTACTTTTTCGTGCAGAATTACCCATTAAAGCCATCCTTATTTAAAAACATCCTGTATTGATGAAAAACATGGCTAGTTAAAAAAGTACCTAACTTTTCTATTATCCAATATAAGTGAATGAATAAAAAATCATAATGCGAAGAAAATGTGAGGCTATAATTGGGTTTTAATTTTATTATGCTATTGCAGGTTTGAATAATGCAAGAATATTCCACAGAGTGAGAAAAACACAGTTTGATTGGTACACCCGGTATACAATGACAATATTTGACCTGTCTAGCAACAATATTATTACAGCAATATTTATAAAGAATAAGACAACATATTAAAAAAACTTAAATCGGACAACAGGTTTAGAAAATTTGAGATATTAAAAATGACCCGTTTTTAAGGTGGTGCGTTAATTTCTTGGAGAAGTGTATATCGTTAAAATAATATTTCGGTATTTTGTTTACACAATATCCGGCATTATCTGTACATACTTTTGTCTCGTGCATTCATTACCTTATGATACTTTTAAATAATAGCCGCGCTATTTCGGCAAATTTTGTTTAGAGGAGTGACCTCATAGCACAGTCAGCATAAACAATACATAATAGTCTTACTATATGTATACCGATAAGATATTATTTTCTATTAGCTAAGGTGACACATTTTAAAAAGTTTGTATACGATATTCGATATTACTGTAGGCGTCCCAACGCAGGAATGTTATGTTATTATTAAAATACGATTATTCTCAAAACCTGGACAATTAATAATTTCAGAGCGAAGAAGTCGGCTGCTGGGAAAATATGTACAAAATATTTTATTTTTACATTAAAATAATGACTTCTGAGTACGTGTCAAATGTGTCAAGTGTTTTTTTAATGGATATTTTGATTCGCTATGTATGTTTACGGTATTGTTCGTAATGCGCACAAATCCAATTTTCAAAACTTTTTTTATAATTTTTTTGTTTCTCATAGAGTATCTAAGAATATAGCCGAATTTATATACTCCCTAAAACGACACTCAGTTCTAACTGCAAGACGCAAGAGTCTCGCAGGCTTAGTCTTGTTCTTGCTCAAGTCTTGCACGGCAAGTCTTGGTCTTGATCTTGCTAAAATTAGGCGGTCTTGGTCTTGGTCTTGTGAAAACGCAAGAACAAGACCAAGACTGCAAGAACAAGACCGATTTTGGGCAGCACTAGTAGCAGTGATATAGAGTTACTACTAATTTCCGTTGAAACAGTTTTAGATTTCTTTATTTTTGGAAGAATTTTAGGCTCAGGAAACGACTTGCCTTCTGTTGAAGAAGACTCAATTTCAGGTGAAGTTATACATATCATCAACGGTGCGCTTCTGAGAGTTAGATTCTTAAACAATCTTTGTTATCGAAGATGTTGTATTTGAATCGTGGGATGCTAACGTTGGTTCTTCTAATACCTAATATACATACTGGAAATCTGCATAATAACACCAACTGAAGTAAAGAAAGTCCTAATGAGAATGAAAAATCAACGCGCTTTTGGACCCACCTACATGTTAATCTATTAAGCTTTTGAAGTATGGACTGAAGTCGTTACTTCAACTACTCGCTTCTGTGTCCAGTTGTTTTTTGGCAGACCAAGGGCTGCCTAAAAAGAAAAGTTTAGAGACTGGCGAACTACACCTAACAGGGCACAATAGTAAATGAAGAATGGACTAACAACCAGAAAATAAAAGCTGGAAGAAGTATTAAAAAAGATAGATTTACTTTCAATCGGATAAGGGCCTTGTTTAAGATCCAGCACCTCTCTTTTGGTATAAAAGTAAAAAGGCTGTTATGCTACGTCTTCTTCGTTCTGTTTTATGGTGTTAAATTGTGTATCCTGAAAGAAGATACGTGCAGAAAAACCCAGAGGTACAACGTAAGAAGAACATCCGCGTTAAAAAACCTCAGAACCTGGTTCAACACAACATCTGTACAGCTTTTCAGCGCTGCTGCAGAAAAGATAAAGATTGCCATCATGATTGTCAACTTTCGTCACGGACTAGAACACCAAGAAGAAGAAGAAAAATATTCTATTTTATCATCACCAAACACCTGTTTGATATATTCTTTCTAATCTATTTTATCTACTTCTACGGAATTACGTATTAATTGTCGTGATTAATTTATTAATGGATGTTTTATTATTGCAATATGCATATTCACTAACTTTATCCATATTCCAATAATCTATTTTTTCTTTTCTCTAAACAAAAAAGAAAACTACGGAAGGTTTTAAATCTAAAAGCTAATAGAGTTATTAATTTTTTTTTAGGAAACGTAATAATCCAAAATGGAGTTGCCAGATTAGCTGGACTAGAAAATCCATTACTTGGTTTACTACCTAAAGCCCCTTCTGCCCCAGAAACTTTATCATTCGGTTACCTCTTATTTGAGATGACAGCTGGATATGAACTGCCCGGCCCTCCCTCTCCCGCGCATTTGCAATTAGAACTTGAAAGAGCGCCCAAAGTTGCTGAAGCCTTGGAGTACATTTTTCAAACTTCCAGGACACCATCATTGGATGAACTTGTTAGGTAAATAAAAGTAACATAAAGAGTAACTAATATATTATAAAGAATTTTAATTTCTGCGTATACCTCGAGACAATGTTAAAATACGAGAGGTGAATCATATATAAACCGACCTTTGCTAATAACTTTTTATTGAATTAAAATTGCAACAATTAAACAAAACTCCATTTTTCTATATACATTCCTTCCTTCTGTAGGTTAGGAAGTTTCTGTTTTCCATTTTCATAAAAAGAATGAGGGCGGGTATCTAACCAATTGCTCACGAAATGCTCCACTTGATTATCATCATCAAAACGCGCTCCGCCTAGTGCATCTCTTGATGGACCGAACATGTGGTAATCACATGGTGAAAGATCAGGACTGTATGCAGGATATTCAACGAGAGTCCAATGCATTTCCGCTATTTTTTATTGTCAGCTGTATGCGGTCGAGCGTTGTCATGCAAGAGGAACACACCTCGTATACGACATCCCGTCTTTTGGACCCATAGGCAACTCGAACACGGTCCAAAAGACTATAGTAATAAGCTGCATTAATGGTTCGTCTCTCATGAAGAAAATTTATCAACAAAACGCCACGCTAAACAAAATTCCAAAACATGTCGCTAAAATTTTGCCTGCAGACAAATGAGTCCTCGCTTTTATCGGACGATTTTTGGACGTCGTTGATGACTTTTGTTTTCTACGGCATCCCGTCCTTCACGAACTTGCCTATGCCAAAATTTCACTCGTGTATTGGACAGTGTTGATTCCCCATTTTGATTTTTTAGTCTTCGCCAAATTTCAGCGGGACCAACATTTTCTTCTGCAAGGAATTTGATAACAATGCTTTGTGCAACCGACTATGGCACAACTCTCTCGCTCATCGCCACAGTATTAGAGAACAGGCGGTAGCGCGCAGTCACACATTAGACTATAACCTCCCACCACAGGACTAATTTAGACATATTCACCAGTTTATGCTAAGCGGGGACGGAAAGGTCGGTTCATATTTGATTCACCCACGTAGTATCAAGGTATATTTTCAGCACAGAAATAAGCAAAAAAAGTCCCTGTTCATGACTGTGACAAAACCAGGTATCTGAATTTTTTTAGTTATTTTAGGCATACATAAAAAACCTATAAGCTTTCTGCAGAGATTTCGGAGGATTTTTTAATAAGTAACAATTTGCTGTAAAAAATACAATTTATTCGATATTTTGCTTACCATTACAAAGCTTAATATTTGAGGTAAAATTCCAAAATCTTTTAAAACATAAATCAAGCTTTAAAATGACGATTGTTAAAATTTGTAAAATTAATTTGTTGCTCTGAAAACTGCAAAATAAGGCAAAATTGTTAATGGTTTATAACTATTGTAAAAAATCAACCTAATACATAGATATTTATTATTGCTCCTAAAGTTGGCTTATGTCGAAGTCTTTAGAGAAAACGTACAGGTTTTCTTTAATACCTGAAAAAAATTTCTAATACCTAAATTTTTCAGAGTGCCGAGATAAATCTTATTTCCCGAGCTATTTCTTTTTTGAAAAACATGACCCTATCTAAAACGGTTAAAATTTTACGTACCTACATATTATGTTATAGATGTGATCTTTTCCGTGGAGTTGAATTAAGAGAACTAAGAGGTGCCAGTATCATACAGAGTGTATCACCACCCGATGTTCTTGATCTTTTAGAAATGGTAAAAAACCCCGTGCCACCATCACCTTTAAGGCGGTAAGGTTATATTTTCTAAATACAGTAGAGGATCCGATATAAGGTCGATCTGTTTAATAGATAAAAATTATTGGATATATAATGTGAAAAATGTTTGTTAAAAATTCTAAAAAACAAGAAGTGTCCGAACTAGTTTTTTCTGACTATATTTAACATTCTGACATAAAAAATTTAAAAATTAATCATAAAAAATGACTTTTCTTTTTATAAATTTTAAACAAAACATTTCGATACGTGCAGATATTATTTCAGAATTTTGGATCATTCTAAAGAAAAAAGGTCATCTGTAAATTTTCTCAAGTTGATGCTTTTCGAGTTATAAACAATTTAAAACTGAAAAAAGAACGAAAGATAACGATTTTCAAGGCTAAAAACACTAGTAAAAAATGCAATTTTTGAAATTACAATTTTACTAAATTCAAGCTCAAACCTTCTTCTATCAGGTCCCTATAAAATTTTTTGCCAAATTTCATTCTGCAATATATATTTTTTTAATTGTTAACGAGGAAGTTTGCTGGCGAGGGCTGCACTAACAACTAAAAAACAATGTTTTAAAATGAAATAAGTTCAAAATATTAATCAAAAACTGATAGAACAAGGTTTGAAGTTTTTTTTTATTAAGAAGAAGTCGCATTCACCTAATGGTTATTAGCGACGGAACAATACATAGGTTAAACAAAATGTGGTACAATATAATTATAGTACAAAGGTAAGGTTACATGCGTTATCTACAAAAACTTGTTTGATTTTATTGAATACACCAATTGTTTTTAAAAAGTCGATTAAATTTTTTGGTTCTTTATTACTATCACCCAGAACTGACATATTTGACACGATATTAAAATCAATACGTTCTTGTGTATATTTTTGGCATTCAATGAGAATATGTTTGACAGTTAGTTGTGTGTTACACGATTCACAAATAGGTGGTTCAGATCTTGAGAACAAATATGAGTGAGTGAGCCTGGTATGGCCTAGTCGTAGGCGGTTGAAAACTGCTTGCTCATAACAACTTTTATAAACTGTTTCGACTTTTTTTACTATGTCTTTAATTTGCCTGAGTTTTGAATTTGAATTTTGCCATTCATCGAGCCAGTCATTTAACACTAGAAGCACCAGAGGGGTCATTTTGACTGCTTTCTATTTTTGACCCTCTGTATTACTTATTCCTAGTTGTTTTAGAAAGTTGATAATTTAGGACTTTTCCTATATCTACTTGAGGATTATAATTCCTCCTTTACAAATACTTAGTGTAATTACTTTTTGAGATGTGTTAATATATACCTAGAAGCACCAGAGCGGTCATTTTGACTGCTTTCTATTTTTGACCCTGTGTATTACCACTTATTCATAGTTTTTCTAGAAACTAAAAATTTTAGGACTTTGCTACATCTAGTTACAAGTTCTCTTTTGCAGGTAGGTACTTACAGCCGGTTTCCGAAAGGATGATCATCTCAAAAATTATGTAATCGATGGTTAATCGTTGATCAAATGCATTTTGAGTTTCAATAACACCAGTTAAACGGGAGTTCAATAACAGTCGATCATATGATTTAACAAACGATTAATCGTTAGTTAACAGCCGATCATCAGTGTTTTGAGTTTCCGAAAGGCTGATTAACCAATTTCGCATGTCACACGGCGACCAAAAGGAACTGTCACCTAATTTGAGGTTATTGGTCGATTAAAGGGCTGTTAATGTTTATAAATAGTTGTTTTTAGTTATTAAATAGAGTTTTTTAGTTATTATATAGGTTAAATAGTTATTAAATAAAGGGTGTTTTAGTGTTTAATTAAAATTATTAGTTATTTAATTATAATTTAATTTTTAAAATTAAATATAATATAGTGTAATTATGCAGTGAGCACGTAAAGGTTGGAATAAATTCATTTTTTCATGAATGGGCAATTTTGGAAATAAATCCCAAACAGGTCAATTTTTATTTTTAAATTACGACTTTTTGGCATATGTCATACTAGTGACGTCACCCATCTGGGCGTCATGACGTCATCCATGATTTTTTTTAAACGAGAATAGGGGCCTTGTGATAGCTCATTTGAAAGGTAATTCAATTCTCTATTCAGTAATATAAACGATAACATAATTCTTTATAGAGGCTGTCCAAAAAAAAATTTAACTAAATTTATTAACATAAAAGGAAGAATGTGTGTAATTTATTTAATTCAAAATACATTTTACTGCTATCAGAATACAGGAAAAAATGTTTATTTGACAAATAAGTATTGTTTTTTGCTTAAATTCAATATTAAAGCAGGCACCCACCTGCCTCTTGACACTTTGAACATTTAATTTAAGCGAAAAGCAAAGAATATTTTTCAAATAAACATTTCTTTCTGTTTTCTAAGAGCAGTAAAGTGTATTTTGAATTAAATAAATGACATACATTCTTCTTTTTATGTCAATAAATTTAATCAAAAAAATTTTTTTTGGGCAGCCTGTATAAGTAATTATGTTAATGTTTATATTACTGATTAGAGAATTCAATTACCTTTCAAATGAGCGACCACACGACCCCTATTCTAATTTAAAAAAATCATCGATGACGTAATCACGCCCAGATGGGTGACGTCACTAGTATGATAATAATGCCAAAAAGTCGTAATTTAAAAATAAAAATTGACCTGTTTCGGGATTTTTTCCCAAAATCGTCCATTCTCGAGAAAATGAATTTATTCCAACCTTTACATGCTCACTGTATATTGGGCTGCACACTGCACACACATGTAGATGGTGCTACAGGGGAGCATTAGTTTAGCTCTACTTCAACATATTGTGTTAGTGTGAAAATAAAAAAATAATGTTTAATTTTAAATATTTAATTTAGAATTACTACTTACCTTTTGTTAAATAATTAAATAAAATAAGGACTCACTACATGGCAAGTAAGCAGATGCACCATCTGCAACTGTTGTATAAAGATTAGATTTGGTTGCCAATTAAATCCAACATTGGGATATGCAATATGATATCTGCTTGATATCACATACTATAGATGACATGAAGAACGTGATAAGGAAGCTGGAAGGAAAGGCAGATGAGGTTGGTCTTAAAATCATCACTAATAAGATAGTAGAAATGAGAATAGGAATAAATGAGCATGGTACACTATACATCAATCAAGAAGAAATAAAACAGGTTAAAGAATTCTGCTACCTTGATAGTATAATAGTGCAAAAGTTGGAGTCCAGGCAAACATTAAACATAGAATAGGAAAAAGAACAACAGACAACAGACCTTTGAAATCCTCTCATATCATATCTCAACATAAATTAGCCAAAACACATTTAATAGTATTATCAAATCAATACTACTACATATATGGGAATATGGAAGTGAGACATGAACAATATCAGAAGGAAATGCAAGGAAAAGTTTTTGTAAATAGATTCCCACAAAATATTCTGAAGATGTATTGGCCCAACACCATATCAAATGAAGAATTGTGGAATGCATTAAGACAAAGAAGCAGAGGACGAAGCTATTAAGTAATAACTCATTCTAACAGGTGGGTAAATAAACTTTGAAAAATACATTTTTTATTAATTTTATTATTTAAAGAAATTACAATTTTTATTTAAAATTACTTTATTAGGTACATACCTAACCACTATTACCTAATAATTTATTGAGTTCGAATTTTTTTATTTGAAGCTCTACTTCTAAAATTTCTTTTTTTCTTGTTGAAAAATACTATCTTACTTCTTTTTTCTAGTCTTGCTGTTTCAATTTTTTTTTTATAAAAGATACATTAAGGGTTTCGCTCCCTACATCTTTTAATTTTTTATTTTTTGAACGAGCCTGAGCCATCTTGGCTGTCTTCTTGGGCAGGACAGCAGTTGTCGTGGGTGTACTGAGCAGCACAGTGGAAGTAGAGGGTACATTGGACGTCTGCTATGTGTCTTCCAATTGTAGGTAATCTACTTCCACTTGACTATCTTGTGCAACTATAAAAATAAAAAAAATTCAATTGTTTTAGATGTACCAGATAGTTTTTTCTTTATAAAAAAATCTTTCTCGAATTAGGTAGGTAGTTACTTTTATTTATCTACTTTAGCTATCTTAATAGCTAAGTTAATAATCTACCTTAATTTAGAATTGGAATAAATAATTATAATAATTAATTCATATTAATAATATTTATAGATATTAATTCTCATATTTTGAGTTTGCTTAAATTTGGTTTAAAAAAGATCTTTTTTTGTTTAATGATGTCTATAGACAGGGCCATGTCTGGCTATGGGTAACCGCTTATCACCCTTGTTATCAGATTTATTATTGATCAACATAGAAATAATATCTTTAACAATCAAACTTTAAACAATAATACCTTTCAAAAAATCTTAAATTGGCTTAGAACTGTAGGATACAATATCCGTTTTAGATGGAAATCTTTCAGATACCAAAAACATTCTAGATTCACTCAAAAACTTACATCCTGATGTACGTACTTTGGAAACAATGGATAAACTTAAGTTTATCTTTAGAAAACCGACTATACCATACCTCCCTCTTCTAATCATCCTTTTTAACAGAAGGTGGCTTCTTTCTATTGCTACATCCACAGAATACATAATAGCATTATCCGATAATAGTTTTAAATAGTTAAACTAATGGTCACTCTACTACATTTGTGGATAACATGCTGAACAAAAAAATGTTCTTATTCAGAAGTTTTGTACAGATCAAGACCATATACAGGTTATTGTTCAGATAATATTGGAAATATTGATCAGGCTTTATATATAAATAAATTTAAAATAGTTACCTTTATTTAAATAAATTAATAAAATAAGGACTCACCAGATGTGAAGAAACCAGATGCACTGTCACAACTGTTGGGTAAAGGTTGGATTTGATTGCCATGCCAATCAAACTCAACATTTGTGCCCCTACATCTGTGCAAGTATGTCTTTCTGAAAACAATTCATTAGTTCATTACTGATTAAGAAATGAATGGGTTAAAATCAAAGTGGTGTAAGTCATATTCTTGAAATGATGTAAGCCCTATTTTATAATCTTGATATTATATACATAGACCTCTTCAGAAAAAAAGTGGTGTGTAAGTTTTTACTGTAAATACTTACACCACTTTTCCTGATGAAAAAATGTCTATTTATCAAAGTTATAAAGCAAAACTTCCATCATTTCACAAATATGAGTTACACCTCTTTGGCGTTAACACCCTCAAATACTAAACTTCTATTGTCTCAACAATAGGTTAGTTCCCATCATGAAATTAGTTTCATTGGATTATATTTTTATAAAAATATTCCACTCAGAAATAGCGTAATTCGACTGACCTGGTGTTAAGAGCTTTAAATTTAAGTATACCTATTTTGTCCGCAGTTTGGTCTCTCTTCAAATGGTCCAAAACCTTCTGCTCATTATATTTTTGAATATGCAATGTAATTAATCCATATAGCTCTAAATCAACCGAAAGTTTTATACACTTACATTTTCCTCTGCTACTTTTCAGTGTTCAGCTACTTGGGAGTTCTGGGAAATTCAGCGCTGGCATTAAATTCCAGTGCTATTTTTTCCCAGGTTTCACTGTTTTGGTTGGTGGACATAGCATTGGTACATGATTTGTTTTCAATTATAATATGGTTGTATCTGAAAAAAAAAATACAATCAGAAATTTGTTCTATAAGTTAGACAGTTTCCTACTTACTTTCCAGTTACATATTTCCAACAGCAAACATTTCTCTCTCTCAGTATAATTTTTGCGTTGAGGATTTCCGTTGGTATTGCTCATTTTTAATATATTTTTTAATTTTATAAATTATGTAGTTATTTACTATGGATTGAAATTTTTTGGTTATAAAATGAAATTTTGAAGGATGACAGCCGATTGTGACAGTATCGATACCAAATCGTATGTCAGATAATCGATTTTCTACGATCATATAATTTTAAGGTGATCGACGTTTGAGAAACTGGTCACTGGTTAACAGTTGATCAAATCTAACAGCTCGATTAGATGATCGAAGATTTGAATAACGTTTCGGAAACCGGCTGTTATTAGTGTAATTACTTTTTGAATATGTTGATGTCTACCTGAGAAGAAGTACCAGATCTGAGCGATGATCAACAGATAAATTTGCACTTGCGTCGGCAATATGGAACCTATTTATAGAGAATTGTATATTTTGCTACACCTACAACTGGCTAAAATCTATCTATCGACGAGCAGCTTTTTCCCACAAAGGCAAGATGTCACTTCACCCAGTACATGGCGTATAAACCCGATAAGTTTGGAATCAAATTCTGGCTTACAGCTAATGTTTAGTCCAAATATTTATTGCACGGATTTCCTTACCTACGGAAAGATGAACAACGACCAGACAATCAACTTCTAGGGGAACATGTAATTAGCCGTCTAATGGGCCCATTTATGAATAAGGGAAGAAATGTCACGACACATAAAAAGTATTACAAAAGAAGGCTACTAGCAGTACTGGAACAATAAACCAAACAAGAAAGGATATTCCTTCGTCAATAAAAAACCAAAAGATGGAATTATACAAATCAAAAATTTGCATACACGAAGACTTGAGCTAACCAGGCAAACCAGGTGTACCAGAGAAAAATGATCAAAAATGTTCTAGCGCTGAATTCTCTATACCCAAAACAATATTGAAATGAAATAGGCATAGACAAAAAGGAGAAACCTAAAACCATTACCAACTACAACCATACAAAATTCGGAGTAGACGTTGTAGATCAGATGGCCATACAGTGCTCAACCAAATCAGCTTCAAGAAGATGGCTGTTGCAGGCTTTTTTAATATCTTAGATATGGTAGGAAGAAATGCTTGGATTCTGTATAAGATAGTTACTGGTTGTCAAATATCTGGGCAAACTTTCCTACTTCAGTTAACAGAGAAGAATTGCGACAAGATCATCTGACTAAGGGCAGGACAACATCAACGAAAAAAATCAGAGATACAACACCTCAATCAAATAATAAATTTAGGCAGTGACAAAAGCTACCATATCTCGGACATGTGATGCGGAGCTAGAAGTATGGCATCCTATGACTCATAATGCAAGGAGGGGTAGATAGCAGAAGAAGCATCGGAAGAAGACGAATTTCATGGCTGAGGAACCTGAGGGAATGGTTTAGATGCAGCTCAAAATAACTATTCAGAGCTACTGACTCAAAATTAAAATAGCTATGATGATTACCAACCTCCGTATCAGAGATAGCACCTGAAGAAGAAAAAGTGGAAAACTGGGAACTAAAACTAAAATAAAACATGTGAAAGTTACATACCTATGTAAAAAATTTGTGTGTAGGTTCTGTACAAGCAAAATTTAAAAAAATTGTTACTATATAAATTGTGCTTAAATAATTAAATAATTTATTTAAATTAACTAAATGTCATTTGTTAGTATGTATTAACTCTATATAGGTTTTTCAATTAAAACGATACGAAAACGACTGGCGATAGAAAATTCTAATACCCGTCATTTTGACCGCTCCGGTGCTTGTAGGTATGCAAAAATGTTGGTGCTTCTAGTGTTAACACATATTGTTTTAACAACACTTTCAAGTCATTGTGGGCACATTTTAATATCGTTTCTGAGTCCGCACAAGTCACTGCACTACGCACACTTGAGTCTGCATCTTCATTTCCATTAACTCCCACCGTGGGAAGGAATCCATATGAAGTTGACCATCCTACCATTTTGTTGAGACAAGTGAAGCTCCAACTTGATCACTTTTTCAATCGGATGATTTGGATATATCTTTTGTACCGATGTTATCGCACTAATCGAATCAGAAAGAATCACTACTTTAGTTATGTTATTGTCGTTAGAAAACTTAAGTGCTCTGTAGAGAGCGAATAATTCGGCTGTATACTGCAATGCGGGGAAAGTCGAAATAAGTGCTTATTTGAATTGGTAACGAAAGCCACACCAACTCCTTCATTGTTCTTTGAAGCTTCTGTAAATATATGACAGAAGTTTTGGTAGCCTTCCAGTATATTTGAAAGATGTGCTTTAATGAGTAAGGAAGGTGTTTCTGCTTTATTATAGCAGCTTAGGCTAATATTGGACCAAGGGGGAGGATCATTGACTAGGTTGGAGTCAAAAAAACTCGGAAAGTTAAAATTAAGTTCACGCAAATATGTTCTAACTCTTTCATAATATGGTTTTCTCAAATTTGGTTTGGCATTAAACAGATTGCAATATTTATTAGTGAAGGTATTACTGTACAAAAGTTTATCTGGAGAACAGTAGACCGAGGATGAATGTGAAAGAGTTAGTTGCATTCGTCTGCCATAAAGAGATGGTTCGCCCAGTTCTGCATATATACTCTCTATAGGTGTACTCCTAAATGCTCGCAATACTATTCTCAGACCCTTATTATGGATTACATCTAGAGATTTTAGAAGAGTTTTTCTTGCTGATGTATAAGCAATGCAGCCATAGTCGAGTTTAGAACGAATTAAAGATTTGTATACTGATAACATTGTGTCTTGGTCGGAACCCCACTTCTTATTTGACAGTGTTTTTTAAAAGATTCAGCCTTGTATGGCAAGTTAAATTTAACTGTTTTATATGTTCTTTCCATGACAGTCTGTTATCCAAATACATTCCTAACAATTTTTGATGAGAACAGAAAGCTATCGATTTTCCATACAAAGTAATATTTGTGTTGATATTTGTGTCTGTTTTTGAGAAAATAATGCCTTTGGTTTTGGTAGTAGAAAATTCGAAGCCAGAGTTCAAGGTCCAAGTATCTAATTTATTTAAAAAGGATTGTAAATTTCTTGTCATGGTTCTGATATCTTTTCCTTTTACAAAAATTATCAAGTCATCCGCATAAAGTCTTGCTTTTAATAGCTTTTCTAAGTTTTTTAGAATGTCGTTGATTGCTACTAGAAAAATTATGGGACTGATGGCAGATCCTTGAGGGACTCCGTTATCTGAGTGATGGAATTGTGAACAGAAATTTGAAACTTTAACTTGGAAGGACCTGTTATTTAAAAAATTACTTATAAACCATAGACAGTTTCCTTGTATGTTCTATTCGTGTAATCTACGTAGTATATTGTTTTTCCATGCAGTATTAAAAGCATTTTTTAAGTAAAAAAAAAATGGCCATACATTTTCGGTTAGTTGCAAATGATTCTAGTATATCGCTTTCTAGTTCCAGAATGTTGTCAATAGCTGAACGATTGTGTCTAAATCCATTTTGCTCACTAAGTAGCAATTTATTCTTTTCTAATGTCCACATCAATCTACAGTTAATTATTTTCTCCATGAAGTTGCTCATAGAGCAGGTAATGGATATTGGTCTATACGACTCCACTTCAGAGCGGGGTTTCTTGTCTTTTAGGAGAGGGAAAATATAAGCTTTAGACCAGATTGTAGGAAAACATCGCTTTTCCCAGATGAGGTTGAATATATCTAGTAAATGAATTTTCCCTGCCTCAGCAAGGTGTTTTAGAAATATAGGTAAAATATCGTCTAGTCCAGAACTTGAGTTTTTAAGACTGGAAAGCGCCATATTTAACTCTGAAAGGGTCAGTTTATTATTTATAGTTAGGTCGGGAGCAGAATCACTAAGATTAAGATATGCGTCACATGTATCTCTTGAGGCAAGAAATTGCGCCTTGAAATTTTGATCACTAGATAGATTTTGGTAGTATTCTGGCAAATGATTTGCAATGTCTTCATCGGTTGATATTATTTGATCTTGATGTTTTAGATATTTAATGGCGTTTCCCTGTTTATTGCCACACATTTTTCTAATTTTTTGCCAAACTTCCTTGGAAGTTGTGTATTATTAATTGTTGACACCAATTGTTGCCATGAGTTTCTTTTTGCTTGAGTGCTAGTAAGTTGCGCATGTGCTTTTAACTTTTTAAAGTTGACTTTATTTCGAAGTGTTTTATGTTTTTTATATATATTTAAGGCAGATTTACTATTTCTTATAGCTTTTTCGCACTCTAGACCACCATGGTACTGGTATCTTCTTGATTATTTGTTTTGTTTTGCCGATGAATAGTTCAGCACTTTTTAAAAC
Source organism: Diabrotica virgifera virgifera (assembly GCF_917563875.1). Taxonomy (NCBI): domain Eukaryota; kingdom Metazoa; phylum Arthropoda; class Insecta; order Coleoptera; family Chrysomelidae; genus Diabrotica; species Diabrotica virgifera. The sequence continues at coordinate 109,116,696 of NC_065449.1, read as the reverse complement.
TAGATTGTTGAATAGCCTGATGGTTTCATTAATATTGTTTGTTATTTGAATATCACTTATATTACTGTCAATATATTGGGAGAAAGCATTCCAATCTGCCTTATTCGTTTTCCATTTTGGGGTAAATTTCTGCGATTTCTGTATATGGTTTAAGTTGTTAATAAGTATTGGAAAATGGTCACTTCCATATGTGTATGACAAAACTTCCCAGTCTAGATTAATAGCTAAATGTGGATCGCATAAAGAGAGATCAATAGCCGATGCTTCTCCTGTCGCTAAATTAAATCTTGTGGGACTACCTACTTTTCCTACCAGGTTCTGTAATCTCAACTGCTATTGCTTCCAGATTAGTTGTAAGTGGAAAAAGTTTATGATCTATGGATTTGTGTATTAAAATTGCAACTCCCCTACTTGCGCGAGTTGTGTTAGTCCGTTCTTTACGAAAGCATGTAAAATGTTTTGGCGAATATGGGTTAGAAGATACAAGATTAGTTTCCTGTAGACATATAATTTCGGGACAGTGTTCTGATTGAATAATATTGAGCATTGGTAAGCGATGGAAAAGTCCATCAATATTCCACTGCAAAATTGAGTTGAGTGTTATGTTTCAGTTGTAGAGAATTCACTCTCAGTAGTAGCGTCTTCATCGAGAAAACGTAGCAGTAGGGTTTTTAGCCTTGTAAAACGATGTTCTAGACGGAGAGCTAGAGGCGAGAAATCATCGTCATAAGTAATATGGAGTTTGGCATGTGAAATGTGTCTATTGTATATTGATAACTATGACCCCTTTCAGGCTGACACCTCAGTGGATACAGGAAGTAGCAATAAGGGATGAAAGGGGAAAGTTGGTGCAGTCATTAAATGTTTTCACCTTCTATTTTGTTAAACCTCCATCGATTTGCATGAAAATTGGTGAGTAGTTAGAGCATAACTCAAGAAATAAAACTGATATGGTGCCAACGTGCGCTTTTACCCTGGGGGTGGATTACACCCCTTCTCGGGGGTGAACACTATTTTATTAAAAATAACCCCATTAATCGATAGAGGGACAAATTTTAAGCAAAATTTGTTACTTCTAATTATTAAAATAAATCAATACTTTTTGAGTTATTAAAGATCAAAGATTTGAATTTTTCGTGACATAAATGCATGATGTAAAGCGGTTTTTCGTGAATAATTCAAAAACTGTAAGTTTTATCAAAATAGTTATGATTACCAAAATTGAAGATAATAAAAAATAAACGAGATTTATTATTCGAAAAACCTTTGAGAATTAATAAAAAGTGAGTTATAGGTGATGGAATGTATATTTTTTTCGGCTAGTACCCAAATCTAAGTATTCAAGCTCAAATAACGGGAAAACGGTGCATTTTATAAAATATATTTACTGAACACTTGTCAAAGTACTCAAAAATACCTATCAAGTGAGCTCCAGATGAAGTTTATAACATCAAAGCTAAGCAAGTGATGATGGAAATAAGAGAACCCTTTCGAGTTTTTAGGAAAAAGTGAAAATAAAAACATACGCTATTTATATATTTATTTTGAAATTTGTTAACAGAATAATTTTTAAAGGAATTTCGGGAATGAAGTTATTATTATAATTTATTATCAAGTTCGTTTTATTACAATTTAAATATAACAAGTTAAAAATGCGAGCATTATTATAACGAAAACTTTGTTTTTTATGTATTTAAATTCCTAATCTGGAAAATCGTTATATGAAAAGTTGTTTAGAATTAAAAATTATGTTTAATGTGCAATTATATCCTACTATTTAAATATTGTGAGCTATAAAGGCACTTTACTGAGCGAATTTCTTGAACAAAATTCACATTTTTTACACATCGACTAAAATCGATACAATTTTATATAATCTTATGTTTATGATTGCATCTTGGATTTTAGACCGTGCAGATCTTTTTATGAAGAATAATTTTTGTTCGTAAAATTAATAATAAAAGAGTTGTAAATAAAAATGATGATTGGTAGGTATCTCTAATTTGGGAAAAAAATTAAATATTTTCTTTTTATTAGGAGAATGTAGATAATAGTTACATTATTATAATAATTATTAATTATTTAATTATAATAATAACAACTATTGCATATATTAGAACACAGTTTTTAATTCCAAACAATTTTTCGTAGTAACAATAATTTACAATAGTGTGAAAAAAAAGGTACTTTAATCTTAAGCGAAATTCATATTTTTTAAAATACCTCCTATAATATAGATAAAATTTGCTATCTGATGATTGAATCGTAGGTTTTAGACGATGCAGAACTTTTTATGAATTATAAATTTATTTCGTAAAATTAAAAATAAAAAAGTGTCCCGTAATATATGTGTCCAACTTAAGTAGACACACTGTATATTATACAATATAATATACATAATACATAAATCATTGGGTAGACAGCACCAAAAATTTGTAACCTGCCATTTAACATTGCTTACATTAAAATTAATAAGTAATATTTATTTATTTGATATTTCAATTCTTTTACAGTTTATATGAAGTAATATATTTTTGCAATAATATGTATGTTACTAAAATATTATTTTTATATTATTTTGATATTTAATTGAATTTTTTCTATCGATATAAACTTAGTGGCGTTCTAGCCAGGGGCAGGGGGGCAGCTGCCCCCCCTACAGTTTTTACAGTACTTTTGTACTATAATTTTCGTTAAAAAGGCACGTTATCTTGTTTATTCACCGGTTGTGTTCACTTGCCAAGTTTTTTTTGGTCTAGAACCGCCCCTGTATAAACTGAATATGTACAGAAACTGAGGGTGTCCAATAATGGGCACATTTGACATAATATTCAAACACATTTTTGCTATATTTTATATAAATGTCTTAAAACAATTTTAAAAACTTATATAAATAATATAATAATTAAGCTCCAAATTTTTGGAACCTAAACTTTGAAAAATGTTTGTAGCATAATGTAATTAGAACACAGTTTTTAATTCCAAACAATTTTTCGTAGTAACAATAATTTACAACAGTGTGAAAAAAAAGGTACTTTAATCTTGAGTGAAATTCATATTTTTTAAAATACCTCCTATAATATAGATAAAATTTGCTATCTGATGATTGAATCGTAGGTTTTAGACGATGCAGAACTTTTTATGAATTATAACTTTATTTCGTAAAATTAAAAATAAAAAAGTGTCCCGTAATATATGTGTCCAACTTAAGTAGACACACTGTATATTATACAACATAATATATATAATACATAAATCATTGGGTAGACAGCACCAAAAATTTGTAACCTGCCATTTAACATTGCTTACATTAAAATTAATAAGTAATATTTATTTATTTGATATTTCAATTCTTTTACAGTTTATATGAAGTAATATATTTTTGAAATAATATGTATGTTACTAAAATATTATTTTTATATTATTTTGATATTTAATTGAATTTTTTCTATCGATATAAACTTAGTGGCGTTCTAGCCAGGGGCAGGGGGCAGCTGCCCCCCTACAGTTTTTACAGTACTTTTGTACTATAATTTTCATTAAAAAGGCACGTTATCTTGTTTATTCACCGGTTGTGTTCCCTTGCCCCCAACTTTTTTTGGTCTAGAACCGCCCCTGTATAAACTGAATATGTATGTACAGAAACTGAGGGTGTCCAATAATGGGCACATTTGACATAATATTCAAAAACATTTTTCCTATATTTTATATAAATGTCTTAAAACAATTTTAAAAACTTATATAAATAATATAATAATTAAGCTCCAAATTTTTGTAGCCTAAACTTTGAAAAATGTTTGTAGCATAATGTTTAATGGTATCAACTTTTCCGGGAGCTCATTTGATACATATTTCTAAGTACTTTGACAAGTGTTCAGTAAATATATTTTATAAAATGCACCGTTTTCCCGTTATTTGAGCTTGAATACATAGATGTGGGTACTAGCCGAAAAAAAAAATATACATTCCATCACCTATAACTCACTTTTTATTAATTCTCAAAGGTTTTTCGAATAAGAAATCTCTTTTATTTTTTATTATCTTCAATTTTGGTAATCGTAACTATTTTGATAAAACTTACAGTTTTTGAATTATTTACGAAAAATCGCTTTACATCATGCATTTATTTCACGAAAAATTCAAATCTTTGATCTTTAATAACTCAAAAAGTATTGATTTATTTTAATAATTAGGGGTAATAAATTTTGCTTAAAATTTGTCCCTCTATCGATTAATGGGGTTATTTTTAATAAAATAGTGTTCACCCCCGAGAAGGGGTGGCATCCACCCCCAGGGTAAAAGCGCACGTTTGCACCATATCAGTTTTATTTCTTGAGGTATGCTCTAACTACTCACCAATTTTCATGTAAATCGATGGAGGTTTAACAAAATAGGAGGTGAAAACCTTGAATGACTCCGTTAACTTTCCCCTTTCATCCCTTATTGCTACTCCCTGTATCCACTGAGGTGTCAGCCTGAAAGGGGTCATAATTGTCAACATACAATAGACACATTTCACATGCCAAACTCCATATTACTTATGACAATGATTTCTCGCCTCTAGCTCTTAGACTATTCTGTGGCTCTGTCTGGAATATATTGATAAGAAACGGTAAGCAAATGTATGAGGCCAAGGAAACAGTTACTAGCAATATGGCCGATTTGTTTACGGATTTAGCATGTCATACTACCCTGCGAAATGAATATTCTATTATTAGTATTATCATAATTTAGAAGAATTGAATCTGGAATCGTCGTATTATGCGGACTAATAAACACTTGCCTTCTAAAACTTTTTATATGGCTATATTCTGAAAGAGCGGCACTAATATTTAAGAAAGTGATTGGAGAAACTAAGTTTAGGCCGAGATGTTTTAATTCTTGGATGATTACTTCGTGTGGGATACTTGGACAAACATTTGATAGCACGATTCTTTCTGCAGGCGTTATGAGCCTTCTGGCCCTGACTATTTCCTCATTTACTTCTATAGAACCATAGTTTGTCATAAAATCCTCAACAGCTTGCTTACTACTTAAATACATGCAAATTCGATTATTAGATAGGCGAGACGAGAATAAGATATTTTTAGGATTTATTAAATTACCTAAAGAAATAAGATAATCTTGAAGTGGTGTATTATTAATAGCACTAAAAAGTATTGCGTTTTCTTTTCCTGGGAAGAAATTTTGCTGCGCAGCTGCGGTAGAATAAGATTTATTCGGTGAGACATTCTGTATAGTAACATCTGATGACCTATTGATAATTTATTTACGGTACTACCGAAACTAATTATTTTCGTGTCCCACAAAAAAACAAACTGGTAAATTGTTTGTAATCCATAAACCTGTGTCTATTTACAATAACTGCTCTAGTAGACAGGAATATAAACTAACAAAACTGGTTCAAATACGCAAATATACGATTAAATAATATATGTGTTATAAAACTTACAGTTTATAGTTGGTTTGATCACTTTAACTATAATTAAAAACTAGTTTTTCACTGGCAATAGGCAACATATCAAGTGCCGGGAAAATCGTCACCTTTCGTTTTTTTTTCAGTTTTAAATCATTTATAACTCGAAAACCATCAAATTAGAAAGCAGAAAAATTACAAAAGACCTTTTTTGCTTAGAATAATCTGAAAAAATCTGAAGTAATACCTGCCATGATCGAAATTATTTTTAATTTATCATTATCATAATAATAACAAATCATTTTTTAATTATTATATTTAGAACAATATAATGTTGTTCCATATAATTTTTAACATACTAAATTACATTTATTATAATTTTTATCCATTAAATAGATCGGTATAGGTGGACCATATATATCGCATCTTAGACTAATATGTTTACATGTTGTTATGAATCTCTGTAGCACATAAAACAAAAAAGTTTTAAAAATTAAAAATCAGGCCTCATATCTTGGACGGCCATCGTCCGTTCAAGATATGAGGTAGCTAAACCTGTGAACGTGTCCAACTCAAGTGGGGGTCAAATGACGCCAGGGGACTAATCATGTAATATTTACAACACCCATGTTATCTAAAACAATTTTGGTCAATGTTTCCATGTTTCAAACGAAATAAATGTAAGTAACAATTCTAGATACCTAGTTCCATTTAACTGTTCTATTTCAGTACCAAATATTTCGGCTTGGTCATTTGGTCCTTGTGTTCTTTTCTTGTTCACTACATATTGAGTATTCTTGGGCAATCTGTATTCTTCAGATTGCAAGGTATGCTCTCAAATTTTTATGGCCGTGTCTTCGGCATATTGAGTAAGTAAATAGTGTTCGTGATGTATTTGGGGTATGGACTGTGCCTGTAGGGTAGAGTAGGGGTAACATTACTGATCTCTTTCATATCCCGGCTTCTGGGATGCCAATTTCGTACAGGACTTCTCCCATTCGAATCCTAAATTTCCTATCTGCCAAGGACAAAGCAATTGGGGATATCATTGGTTTACTCCTATCCTAAATTTTTAATTTTATAAATGAATATTTTATGCCATGCTCTATCGAACGTTTTGATGATGTCTAAGAATACTGCACGTGTATATTTATTTTTGTTGAATAATATATTATGTTAATTTCAGAAATTCTAGTTCGTACGAATGTTATTACCTGAAGGCATACTTCGCCTCTGGTGTAATTCCTAATTGGTTTGTCTCCTCTTTTAGTCTCTTGTTTATTCTTTTTACGATTTTGCTTGGTACTTAGTAAGCTTATGGGTTGATAACTTACGCGCATACGGGTACTATGAGCCGTCATATTACCCGTATGTTCGCCAATGGTGAATATTAAATTCTTAATTGTATGTCAAAAAATGTTCAATAACTAGGTCTTAAAACCAACCAAATTTAATTTGAGTATCTCAACCTTTTAAATAAAGCATCAGTTTGTAAAAAAATTTCAACACCCTCTATCTCGGGCACGAAGCATTTGTGGACATACGTTTATAACATACCCCTTAAAGTTGGCCAAACTTATTTATAAACACCCTGTATTAATGAAAAACATGGCTAGATGTTAAAGAACCTAACTTTTTTATGGTCTAACATAAGCAAAGTAATCAAAAAACAGAGTGTTGAGAAAACAATAGAAAAACTCAAAATCGTCAGAATAAGATAAGTTAAGTAAGGACATGCAGAACAGTGTATATTATGTATTTCAAAAGTCTGACGATTTGAGAGGCGTAAGAAAATGGCTGAGTCCCAAAGTTTCCCAAGAAAAAAGCGAATCTTTCGCGAAATGAATGACAGATCGACAAACTAAAAAATACGTGCTCAATATTTTTTAAAAATCTATCGAATGATACCAAACACAACTTATCACGGAGAGGGGTGGGGGTAAATTCTAAATTTTATATACGAATCCCGCGATATTTCGCGACATGATTATCAGATCGAAAAACGGAAAAATACACTTATTCAATATTTTTGAAAAATCTATCGAATGGCATCAATCACGACCCCCCACGGAGGTGGGGTGGGGGGTTACTTTAAAATCTTAAATGGAAGCACACATTTTTTTATTGTAGATTTGGATTCCTTGCGTAAAAAATAAGTAACTTTTATTCGAGACATATTTTCGAATTATGGATAAATGGTGCTCCAAGCTAAAAAAACGATTGTTGGAAATGGAAAATTAAATTAAAAATGGAAAGTCCCCATTAAAATGGAAAACTTTACTTAACTTTGCTCCCCTACCATAAGGTGGGCGGTTAATTTTACCTCAGAGTCTACCTTGGAGGAGTGTTTCTCTTCTTTTACTACTACACTAACTGAATATTTTTTATAAATTTATACAAACGGGCAATTTTAAACAGCCTAATTTAAAATAATAAATATTATTAATAGTTACACACTTCTTAAACATTTTCTAATGCCTTTACGGGAATGATAAAAAAATCAACACATACCCTACCAACCAAAAACTGATTCTGACCTTTCCGTTAGTCAAAATACTAATATATTTTTAAAATCGTTGCCTATAACTAATAAAGTGTTTGATTATTAATACTATTTTGTTAGTTTTATTTGCTTCAGAGACAAATTTTGTCAGACTGGGTAACTTAAAATGCTACTAATTTGAAATTATTGTAAACTAAATTAGAGTTTCGTTTATGCCTAATTTCGGAGAATTTTAACTGCTTTGATGAAGAACAAGAACAATATTGAAAGTAAATAAACACTAAGCAATGGCCAATCATGCAATACTATAACATAAAATTTCTAAGTCTCTCCCACTCCACCTGCACCTGTCCTAACACTATTTGTTACTCCCTCATCTCATATACAGGGTGTTTCATTAACAATTGTCCATATCATAACTGGATAAACCTTAACACAAAATACGAAGATTTAACCTCAAACCCTTAAATTTAATAAAATATTCTTCCTTATCGAGATACAGAGTGTTTTATTACAAATGTTCTAAAAGGATTTTAGCCCATGGTTAAAGCATCTTTTAATATTTTTTTTTTAAACGTGACATAGAGTTTACACGTGCTAGGGTACCTTAACTAGTCTTAAAAGATAGTTTTCCACTGTTACCAGAGGCGCGCTGTAGGGATATATACTTTCTTTTCGCGCCTTTTCCCCTTACAATTTACGCCACTGTCGTAATAATCATTTCAGCATGTTTTTTTGATTCTTCGTTACTTTTTACGTAAATATTATCCGTTGTCTCAATGCGATAAAGTAAGTTAGTGTAGGAAACAGAGGTTGAACCTTGCAAAATGGACACAAGTCCGGTTTTATTTTTTTCTGGCATATCAAGGGGTGCTTATTATAAGACTAACTTTTTCTGAAAAAATTTCGCCCCGGAACCCCCCTTTTCACCCCTTTAAAGGGGGTAATTTATGGTTTTTGCAGAATGTAGCCCTTCCTGTACCTTTTACAAAAAATTTCTTTTATAGAAATATGAAGAGGACTATATTTTCTACGATTTATTTCCGACAGCACCTCTCTATCATCCACCGTTTAGCAAGGGTGGCGCCCCAAACTTGACAAGTTTTTAAAAAAGATGTTTTTAAAAAATATATATTTTTCCCTAACTGTAACGGAAATTAAAAAAAATATGCTGCGAAAATTATTCACAAATAGATGATTGATTTTTTGGTATAGGTTTCACTTAAGGGTAATTGTCCTTTTTTAATTACAGGGTGTTACATTTTAAAAAACCCCTTTTTATACCATCTGAACCGTTTATGCTAGAGTAAAAAGACTTTCAGCGATTATCCATGTACTGGTGTTATTTACAAATTTGTATAATGCACCCCCATTTTTTCCCCGGAACCACCCAAAAAAAAAGAAGATTTAATAAATAAAGTGATTTTCTTGGAATCCTTCACACACAATTCCCTTCATTAATATGCTTCATATATCATTTTGTGCAAGTTAATATTACCCATGCATGGACTCTAAAAGCGATTTCCTAGTGCAACCCCTGTAGCCAAAAACAATAAATAAAATGGGGGGTTGAAAATTTTTTTTAATTTTTTGCTTTTTGATCCATATGGGCATATGCTTCATCAATAGTGCTTTTCAAAAATATATATGGTTATTGCAACATCCCTGCGCAAACCACCCATATCCTTGAAAATATACTGCAGAAACTACCCCTATACCTTATCCAGCATGTTTTTACGATTTTCTCATTACCTATTCATTTAAAAAAAAAAAAAAAATTTATACAAGGTTAAAGACCACTATTTACTCTAAAAATTAGGCCCTATTCATTTTTTTCGTTTAAGCAACCGTTACGGCACAGTGGCGCCGTAAACCTCATATATGCTTTGACGGGCTCCAGTTTTTGTTTATTTTTTCGTCACTTGTTTGTTTTATTGATAAAGTACTTAAGTAAAATAAAACAACACAGTGTAGCCTACAAATCATGACCTATGCACATTTTACATTCTTTGCTCCCCAAAGCTACAGTGGTGGCCCAAAATAAATTTTTTCATATTTTCGCCACCTACACGCAGTTTATTGCGTTAATGCTACCTTAATAGCACAATATTCACCCCTAAGTGGTCGCTAAGCAGTGGCAGATCCAGGGAGGGGTGATGAGGGCGATCACCCCCACCCCTCTCGAACCAAGTGATATTATATTTGAAGATTATAAAAATATTCATTTATTTTTATTGAAATACTTATATTAATATTATTTTTATAAGAATGACTTTTTATGCTTTAGCGACAGTGGCGGATCCAGCATCTTTAAGAGGGGGGTGCCAATTGGTTAAATTTCTATAAAAATAAATGAATATTTTTATAATCTTTGAATATAATATCACTTTTGAGAGGGGGGGAGGTTATCACCCTCATCAAACCTCCCTGGATCCGCCGTTGCGTAGCGACCACCTAAGGGTAAATATTGTGCTGTTAAGGTAGCATTAATGCAATGAAATGCATGTAGGTGGCGAAAATATCCAAAAATTAATTTTGGGCCACCACTGTGGCTTTGGGGAGCAAAGAATGTAAAATGTGCATAAGTCATAATTTGTAGGTTACACTGTGTTGTTTTATTTTGCATAAGTACTTTATCAATAAAACGAACAGATGACGAAAAAAAAAAAACAAAAACTGGAGCCCGCCAAAGCATATATGAGGTTTACGGCGCCACTGTGCCGTAACGGTTGCTTATACGAAAAAATGAATAAGACATAATTTTTAGAGTAAATGGTGGTCTTTAACCTTGTATAAGTTTTGTTTAAAAAGAATACATAGGTAATGAGAAAATCGTAAAAACATGCTCGCCAAGGGATAGGGGTAGTTTCTGCAGTATATTTTCAAGGATAGGGGTGGTTTTCGCAGAGATGTTGCAATAACCATATATATTTTTGAAAAGCACTATTGATGAAGCATATGCCCATATGGATCAAAAAGCAAAAAACAAAAAAAAATTTCAACCCCCCATTTTATTTATTTTTTTTTGCTACAGGGGTTGCACTAGGAAATTGCTTTTGGTGTCCATATATGGGTAATAATAACGTGCACAAAATGATATATGAAGCATATTAATAAAGGGTGTGAAGGATTCCAAGAAAATCAATTTATTTATTAATTCTTCTTTTCTTTGGGGTGGTTCCAGGGAAAAAATGGGGGTGCATTATACAAATTTGTAAATAGCACCAGTACATGGGTAATCGCTGAAAGTCTTTTTACTCTAGCATAAACGGTTCAGATGGTATAAAAAGAGGTTTTTTAAAATGTAACACCCTGTATTTAAAAAAGGGCAATTACCCTTAAGTGAAACCAACACTAAAAAATCAGTCAATTATTTGTGAATAATTGTCCCAGGATTTCTTCTTAATTTCCGTCACAGTTAGGGAAAAATATATTTTTTTAAAAACATCTTTTTTTAAAAACTTGTCAACTTTAGGGCGCCACCCCTGCTAAACGGTGAATGATAGAGAGATGGTGTCAAAAATAAATCGTAGAAAATATAGTCCCCTTCATATTTCCATAAAAGATATTTTTTGTAAAAGTTACAGGAAGGGCTACGGTCCGCAAAATCCACAAATTACCCCCTTTAAAGGGGTGAAAAGGGAGGTTCCGGGGCGAAATTTTTTCAGAAAAAGTTAGTCTTATAATAAGCACCCCTTGATATACCAGAAAAAAAATAAAACCGGACTTGTGTCCATTTTGCAAGGTTCAACCTTTGTATCCTACACTAAGTAGTTTTCAAGTTATTTGCGTTTTGTTGGCAATAATATTATGTGTTTTAAACACATAATATAATCTTCAATGATTCAATAAGATTATGTGTTTTAAACACATAATATAATCTTATTGAATGTACATAACGTGTGATCCAAAATTATTGTCACCATAGGTGGCTCTGAACGACAGAGATAGCTAAACAGTGCATGTCTATTCTTAATTCAGATATACTTTCCAGTTTACGTCAACTTTGCAGTGTACGCCAACTTAACAAAAAAAGTTAGGTTATGTAGAGATGTTGCTGGTGGACATATACACCATCTTATTTGATTTTATTTATTATTGTTACTTATAATTTTGTTAATTATTTTCATTTTTGATTAAAGTTCTGTGTTAAAGATTTGACTGATTTTTTATGTTTTATAATGTTGATCAAAATTAATTGATAAACCAATGATATAAATTCAGATTAAAACAAGACATACGTAATTTTTTGCACGGCTAGCTTTGATCTCAATAATTGTGGATCGCTCGTTAGTTTAAAGTACATATTCTTATGGAATCCATTATATTTAAACGCAAATAACTTGAAAACTACTTAATTTATTCCAATTAAACAAGAGAATGATATTTATGTAAAAAGTAACAAGGAATCAAAAAAAATATGCTGAAATGATTATTACGACAGTGGTGTAGATTGTGAGGGAGAAAAGGGGACAAAATGAAGTATATATCCATACAGCACACCTCTGGTAACAGCAGAAAACTATCTTTTAAGAATATTTAAAGTACCGTAACATGTGGCAACTGTGTGTCAAGTTTGAACAAAAAATATTACAAGGTGCTTGAACAATGGGCTAAAATCATTTTAGAATATTTGTAATAAAACACTATGTATCTCGGTAAGGAGGAATATTTTATTTAAGTGTTTTGGGTTAAAACTTCGTATTTTGTGCTAAAGTTTTTCTAGTTACGATATGGACAATTGTTACTGAAACACCATGTATATCTCACAATCTTTACATACTCACATTAGTTCTTTCTTGTTGAGCCTCTAACACAAAAACTCCCGAGGATCTTTATCATCGGTCAATTAGTGCTACAAGAGCGATTGTTTCTTTATCCATGTTTCGGTAAAAGTTGTAAAACTATTTTTTCCATCGTTTTTTGATATCCTTTTCGTAAATTAGTATTTATTTTAACTTTTAAGAGTTAAAGAACATTTGTGCAAGTAAGATTTATTAAGTAAGTAATGAAACAAAACACGTCCTTACAATAATTAATTTTTTATCTACTCTGGAGGGCCGGTTTCGCTGTCTATAATATGCACAACATCATCAGGTCCCGGTAACAATAAACTAAATGTGAGAACATCAGTTAGTTTATTGTTACCGGGACATGATTATGTTGTACATATTTATTATAGACAGCGATTATAGAGAGAGTAGATAATAAATTGATAGTGAAAACATCGTTTACTTCATTACTTACTCAATATATGGTCTGACACATGCAACCCATTCAACATTTAAGATTTATCACTATTTAAATATCCTTTAATTTGGTAATTTTTAAGTCTGTTTTGAATATGTTAAGCCTTTTTATAACACGAAATGCAGTAACCCAGTCCGGCTCTGACCTAGAATAAGAAGCACGCTATTAAGACAAAAAAGAATGAGAATACATATTGTGCATGCAGTCGACACTTTGCAGATGATTTAGAGCCGTGGTTTGCATGAAACCCGAAGTTGGCATGAGCACTGCGATACTGGTAAGAATGATATGGAAAATGTGCTAATTGCTTGTTGAGTAGGTGATATAAATTTAATGTTATGTAGAATTTAATTGCAGATGTATGAGGTATTAAAATTATCTTAGTTATAATCAGGTATTCAAATTAAAATAATATAGAAATAGTTTTAACGTAGATTTTTTTTGTTTCTTAGCCTTGGTTTGGAACTTAAATACATAATATTAAATATGTAGTGTACCTAGTAATGGAAAATTCTCGGCAACAAAAAATTCAAATATTCTCAATACTCAGAATTTTCTGTGAACGAGCTACTACAAGTACCAAAAGCAACACGTAATCCAAGTAGTACATTCTTTCACGGTTCTTCCTGTAAATTTTAAAGAACCGCTTGGATTGACATGAAATTTGGTATAGGCATAACTAACATGTCAAAGAAAAAAAGGGATATGCTGCTGATGTGTGCTTTTGCCCTGGGCCCTGGGGATGACTTTCACCCCATCTCGGAGGTGAAAAAAATATATGTCCAAGATAAGTCCCGAAATGGATAAACTGACTAATTTTAAGCAACTTTTGTTCCATAGAGTTTTTTCACAAAATCAATACTTTTCGAGTTATTTGCAAGTGAATATGTTCATTTTTCAACAAAATAACCACGTTTTTAGACGGTATTTCGCAAATAACTCAAATCGTAAGCATTTTGTCGAAAAAAATATTTTTAGCAAAACTATAGCCTATAAAAAAGTGGAAAAAATGGTGTATATATTAGGTCTCTATACCTAGCAAAAGCCGAGTTATAGCTAATGAAAAATAGGTTTATATTCGAAAAATTCCAAATAGAATAATTCAATGTGAAATATCCAAATAATGAAGCATTCTTGGGGAAACACATTACAACCTTCTTAAAGTGTTTGAAAAAAGCTTTATTTCTGTTTTTATAAAAAAAAATTTCTAGCATCAAATGTAAGCAAGTTACGCTCAAAATAAAGTTGGTTCCTTTTGTTTTGGCAAAAAAAATCAGGAAGATCACCCCCCAATTAGCAATTTAAATGAAATTAATCTTTACCGCTTCACAAGTTACTCTACTTATGTTGTGTTTATATGATCTGTAAGTTTCATCGATTAAAAGTGCTTAGTTATGAAAAAATTTTGTTTTAAAATAAAATTATTAAAAACTTTAATTTTGAAAAAAAGTTTTTTTTAAATAACTTAAAAATTGGTAGAGATACCAAAAATATTAAACAATAAAAAAGTCAGCTTTACTTTTTTGAATATTGTGTATTTTTTTGTTTTTCTGTAAGACAAAAATTGGTTAAGATTCGGTGTTTCTAAATTTGCATACACTTGTGATAAGTGACTCGTTCAAGCCCTTTTAACTACAGCTCTGTCAAAAATAAGGACTTTGAACCGATGAAACTTACAGATCATATGATCAGTACATATGCGAGTAAAAAACTTGTGAAGTGGTAACAATTAAGTTCATTTGAAATGCTAATTAGGGGGTGATTTTCCCGATTTCTTGTCAAAAAAAACGAGAAAACTAGAAAAGTAAAACGAGTTTTCCCCAAAAAAGTGCTTTGTTTTGTGGTTATGGCACGTTAAAATAATCGATTTGGAATTTGTCGAGTATGAACCTATTTTTCATTAGCTATAACTCTGCTTCTACTAGGTATAGTGACCTAATATACAGGGTGTCCCGAAAAGATTGGTCATAAATTATACCAGAGATTCTGGGGTCAAAAATAGGTTGATTGAACCTCACTTACCTATATACAATAGTGCACACAAAAAAAGTTACAGCCCTTTGAAGTTACATAATGAAACTCGATTTTTTTTTCGTATATCGAAAACTCTCAGAGATTTTTATTGAAAATTGACATGTGGCATTTATACGGCAGCAACATCTTAAACAAAAAATTAAGTAAAATTTGTGCACCCCATACAAATTTTATGGGGGTTTTGTTCCCTTAAACCCCCCCAAACTTTTGTGTACGTTCCAATTAAATTATTATTGTGGCACCATTAGTTAAACACATTATTTTTAAAACTTTTTTGCCTCTTAGTACTTTTTCAATAAGCCAGTGTTTATCGAGATATTTTGAATAATTGTCGAATCCACCACATATTTGTATATGGTTAAGTACGGTTATAGAGACCTGTTAATAATCTGAAAATTTATTTATAATTTACAGGTATATTTTGAAAAAGAAGCTACATCTCGATAAAAGGTGACTTATGAACAAAAAACTTAGAGACAAAAGTTTTAAAAACACTGTGTTTAACTAATGGTACCACAATAATAGTTTAATTGGAACGTACACAAACATTAGGGGGGTTTAAAGGAACAAAACCCCCATAAAATTTTTACGTAAATATATTGAAGAAGAAGCCTTATCTCAATAAAAACTGGCTTATCGAAAAAATGCTAAGAGGAAAAAAGTTTTAAAAACGTTGTGTTTAACTAATGGTACCACAATAATGAATTAATTGGAACGTACACAAAAGTTTGGAGGGTTTAAGGGAACAAAATCCCCATAAATTTTTTATGGGGTGGACAAATTTCACTATAATTTTGTTTTAAGATGTTCCTGACATAACAATTATACATGTCCATTTTCAATAAAAAATCTCTAATAGTTTTCGATATATTGAAAAAAATCGATTTTCATTTTGTAAATTCAAAGGGCTGTAACTTTTTTTGTGAGCACATTTGTACTAAGGTAAGTTAGGTTCAATCGAACTCTTTTTGACCCCAGAATGTGTGGTATAATTTATGACCATTCTTTTCGGGACACCCTGTATACACCATGTTTTCACTTTATTACGTGCTATATTTTTAATAAGAATTTATTTTTTGACCAAATACTTACTTTTTGAGTTATTTGCGAAAAACCGTGTGAAAACGTGGTTATTTTGTAGAAAAATTAACGTATTTACTAGCAAATAATTCGAAAAGTATTAACTTGGTGAAAAAACTTTATAGAACAAAAGTTGCTTAGAATTAGTCAGTTTATCCATTTCCGGACATATTTCGAACATATATTTTTCACCCCCAAAAGGGGGTGAAACTCACCCCTAGGGCAAAAGCATACATCGGCACAATATCACTTTTTTTCTTTCACTTGTTAGCAATGTGTTTGCCAAATTTCATCTGAATCCAAGCGGTTCTTTAAAATTTAGAGGTTTTGCAATATTTTACCTTTAAAGAACGTACTAAAGATATTATTTGATATTTACTAAAATCAAATATGTAGATTATTAAAAATATTCTAATTTTTTTAAAGAATAAAAAACAAAATTAAATTTAAACAAACTTTTAATAAAAAAATTTGTTCAGTCTAAAGAAACATTCTACGACTTAGTTTTGGCGTATTGTACTGTTCTTCTTCTTGTGGTGATGTCTCCTTTACTGGAGGTTAGCGACTACACTGGCAAGTCTGTCTCTGTCCAATGCGATTTTAAACAAAGATGATGAATCAAGACCTGTCCAGTCTATGATATCTCGAAGCCATGAAATCTGTCGCCTACCGTTACCCCGTTTTTCTTCAATCTTACCCTGGATAATGAATTGCACGAGGTGGTAATTTTCGTTTCTCATTATATGTCCCAGGTAGCTAACTTTTCTATTTTTGACGATCTTTAGCAGCTCCCTATCTATGCCTATTCTGCTCAAAACATTTTCTTTGGTGGTGTGTGTTGTCCAAAGTATTTTCAAGATTCGTCTATAAAGCCAGAGTTCAAAGGCTTCTAACTTATTCATCAACGTTATGTTGAGTATTCAGGCCTCCCTTCCATACAAAACTATTGACTATACATATGAATGCCGAAAACGACATCTAAGGCTGGTATTAATGCTACTGTTACAAAATAAGCTTTTCATTTTGATAAAGCCTCGTTGTGCTGCCTTTATTCTGGCTCTTACTTCTTGTTTATAATCAAGTTGATTGTTGAACCAGCAGCCAAAATATTTGTATTGGTTTACGTTTTCAAGCTGTTGGTGATTCACATATTGAAAGTGGTAAATGTTTGTTCCTTGATATTTTCATAGCTTTGGTTTTCCCAGTATTGATCTTGATCCCCATTTTGTCAACTTTTAGTAACCCTATTTAACAGTACCTGGAGACTATGGTCCAAATCAGTCAATAAAACAGTGTCATCTGCATAGCAGATATTATTTACTTTTTGACCGATCATCCTGATTCCTTGTGAAGATTGCTATAAAGCGTTCGCAAATATTACCTCAGAGTAGACGTTAAACAGTATCGGTGAGAGTACACAACCCTGTCTGACACCTCGTTGTATTTGAGTTGGCCTTGCGTGTTACCATTGGTCTTTATTATTGCTGTCTAATTCTAATAAATAGCTTCTATAATTTTAGAATACTTTTGTCGAGTCCGATATCGTTCAACCTTTCTATCAAAGTCCTGTGCTGCACCCGATGGAACGCTTTTTCAAAATCTATAAAACAGATAAAAAAGATCTTTGCACTTTTGTGCCAGACTAGGACAGCATATTGCTTCTCGTATCCCCATACTTTTCCTGAAGCCAAATTGTTCTTGACCGGTGATCTCGTCACATCTTTTATATATTCTGTTCTGTATGATTCGCAAGAATAGCTTCCGAATGTTATTTAGTAGACTTATAAAGCGGAAGTCCTGGCATAATTTGGCATTCATCTTTTTTAAGCAGTGGTATAAAGAAGGATTCAAGCCATATTTTAGGAATCGCTGTATTCTCCTCTAGTTTGTTTAGTGGAGTTAATTCCATTAAATATCCCCAACGATACTTGACGGGTAACTTTACCGCTTTGTGTACAATTGTCTCCTTTTGTATGAGTCTGAAGTTTATTGAAAGTGGCCAGTAAAGCCACTGTAAAATATCAAAATTATTATTTTCCAAGTATAAACTACTTTGCCTTCAAGTTTTTTTTTGAAATCAAAGCTCATAATTTTGCCAATTTACGTGTTTCATAACGAAAAATAACTTCTATAATAATCAGCCTTATGATGGATGATCGAAGTTATCTTTAATGTAAAGTTTTCCTGTAGTTAAGTTATAATCCTCAAATTGGTGTGATGTATCGTATCATATTTAACTTAACTACGTGCGTTATTTCTTGACAGTTCTTGAGTTATCTGATATATCAACTCTCACTTTATAACGCGACGTTAAACCTCAAGTTATGAGATAACTCTGTAGTTATGTTAAGGATTGTAAGGTTGGGTTTATATTTTGATTTGTTTTTAGATAGAAATCAAGTGAATATTTAACGTAGAACGCTGCTTCAGATTGTCCCAGGACCTTGTGCGGCATTTTATTAATTTAATAAATCAAATTTAATATCGAATATAAAGCAGCACAAAATTATCAAAAACATAGACCTAAAGAGAGACCTAAACATAGACCTAGTGATTCTAAATAAGTGCAACAGACTTTAAGGGGTAATTCTGCAGGAAAAAATAATGACAGTTTACTTTATAAACATATGTCCGCATATGCTTCGTTTCCGAGGTACGGGATGTTGAATTTTTTCTTGCAAACTGACGTTTTATTTATTGCTCTAAAACCGGTTGAGTATGCAAATGAAATTTGGTAGGTTTTAAGAGGTAGTTATTGTGCATTTTTGACATACAACTAAGAATTTTATATTCACCATTGGCGTGCATACGGGATATATCTAAAATATGTATACCCATATTCACGCCAATGGTAAATATATAATATTCTTAATTGTTTGCCAAAAAATGCGCAATTACTACGTCTTAAATCCTACCAAATTTCATTTGCATACCTCAACCGGGTTTAGAGCAATAAATAAATCGTCAGTTTGAAATAAAAAATTCAACACCCCGTATCTCGAAAACGAATCATTTGCGGACATAATATGTTTAGAAAGTAAACTTTCATGCAGAATTAACGCTTAAAGTTTGTCGCATTTATTTAGAAATACCCTGTATTGATGAAGAACATGGCCAGTTGTTAAAGCACCTAACTTTTTTATTATTCAACATAAGCAAACTAAACAAAAAACAATATGTTAAGAAATCTTAAGGCTACAATACAGTTTTAAATTCAATATTTTATATAGGCTAGAATATTCCACAGGGGTTCCGAACTTTAGAGGAAAAAACACAGTATGATTGTAACACCTGGTATAAAATGATATTTACTTGTCTGGCAACAACACTATTACTACGATATTCTTAAATCATAAGGCTACAACATACTAAAAAAATCACTAAAATCGGATAACTGGTTTAGGAGATTCGGGATATCAAACATGCCCCAAGTTTAAGGTGTTCCTTTAATTTTGTCGGTGTGTGTATCATAATTTAAAAATTAAAAATATATTTTTTCAGAATTACCAAAGTCACCTGGTATCAAAAAAGTTAATTGATTCCATAATTTTCCCCCACTGGATAAACTGTTAATGGGCCAATTGAATTAAGGATACTAATTTATGACTAAGGTAGTGGCAGTATTATTTTTTTGTAAGGTTAGAACACTTCTTTTCTTTCTCGAAACTCCTTATGCCCCTCAGAGGCGTCGGAGGTTTTATTCATTCTCTATCCATATCTTCCATTTTTTGCGGTCCTTTGCTAACTCTTTCATTTGTTGAAGTGTTTTTCCTTTTTCCTGTCCAATTTCTATAATTTGATCGATCCATCTCTTGCTTGGCATCCCTTTCCTTCTTTTACCATAACTTTTTGATTTCATCACCTGCTTTGGTAGTCTTCCTTGGTCCATTCTGTTAATGTGTCCGTACCATTTTAATTTTCTTTTTTGGATCTTGGTTATTATCGATTCCTGTTTCAGTCTTTGTCTATTATTTTCATTTCTTATTCTGTCCAATCTCGTTTTCCCTGCTATTTTTCTCAGCTGCTTCATCTCCGCTGCGTTTATTGTGCTGTCTATTTTTGCATTGTTTACCCATGTCTTACTTGCATATATTAAAGTTGGTGCAGATATTTCATTGTATATCTTTAGTTTTATTTCTTTATCTATTTCTTCCTTTTCAAATATTGTTCTATTTAGTGCATAGTAGATCTTATTTGCTTTTTTCGCCCTGTATGAGATTTCGTGATCTAGCTTTTCATACTCTGATATTATTACTCCCGGGTATTCAAATGTCGAGACTGTTTCTATTATTTCGTTTTTGCACCTAAATATCGTTTGGTTTATTTCTTCCCTTTTCTTTTGGGCTACTATCATGGTCTTCGTTTTCTCTACATTTACCTCCATTTTCAAATTTTCTATTTCTTCCATCCAGATATCGATTATTTTTTGCATTTTCTCTTTATTGTCTGCTATTATTACTAGGTCATCTGCATATAGTAATCCCTCCATTCTCACGGGTACCACATTCCTGTACCCTATTGTTGACTGTAATTGCCTTGACTTTCTTTTAGCGCTCTTCATTACTCTATCCATTACTAATATAAACAACACTGGGCTGAGACTGTCCCCTTGTTTTATTCCTCTCCTTAGGTTTATTATTGGCGATCTGTTTCCGTTTATTTGTACTTTAGCAAGTACGTTTCTATATGTACTTTTTACCACGCTTACTATCTTTTGTTGGATTTGCAGATCTTCCATTACTGACCATATTACTTCTCTATTTATAGAATCAAAAGCAGCTTTAATATCTATAAGCGTAATATATAAGTCTTCCCCTATTTCGTTTTTCCTTTCAATTATATTTCTCAGTAAGTATATATTATCTGTTGTTCCTCTTTCCTTCCCAAAAGCAGCTTCTTCTTCTTCTAATTTTCCCTCCAGTTCTTTCCTAAGCTTCCTTTCTATTATTCCGGTGTAGACTTTATATGCCACTGATGATTAGCATATAGCTCTATAGTTATCACATTCCGCTTCATCTTCTTTCTTGTGTATTGGTATCAATAAATTTTCTTCCGAGTCTTTCGGTATCTCTTCTGTTCTCCATGCTTCCCTCGTTATTTCCAGTAGCCAAAACTTGTCTCGTTCTCCCACGTACTTCATCATCTCCGGATCTATGTCATCTGCACCTCCCGCTTTTTCAATCTTTATTCTTGCCAATCCTTCTTCAATATCTTTGATATGAATTTCGTCTACTCGAATGTCCCTATCATCTTCTCTTTACTGCTGTCCTCTCTCCTCATTTTGTTGGTTGCATGCCTCAAATTTTTCTTTATAGTGCTTATTCCATATGGTTAGTATGTCCTGTATGTTTGTTTTCAATTCATTTTGCTCATTTATAATTCCTCTTATTTGTTTCCTTTTTGTTCCTTTCATGCTTCTTATTTTATTCCAAAACTGTTTATTGTTATTCCAAAAATTTTCGTCCAATTCTTCACCGAATTCTTTCCAGCTCTTCTTCTTCGCATCTCTTACTAGTTCTTTCACTATAATTCTCTGTCTTCTGTATTCGTCCCTGTCTTGCTCTTCATATGTGTTTATGTATCGCTTCCACATTTCTTTCTTCTTTTTTACTGCTTGCTTTATTTCCTTATTCCACCATCCAGTTCTTTTATTATTCTTTCCATTCTTTCTTGTTCCACATACTTGTTTTGCAGTGTTCCATAACGTGTCTCTAAATTTTTTCCTTCTCTCTTTCATATTCCATATTTCCTCATTGTTATCATGCTGTTCCAATATTTTATCTGTCTCTTTTTGGTATAACTTTCTTACTTCCATATTTTTCATCTTATGTATTGCTATTCTTGTATATTGAGGACTCTCTATTATTTCCATTAGTTTCATTTTTATCTCTGTTGTCACTAGTCTATGTTGGGTAACCGATTTCGGCTTTGTTCTCTGTTTTTATACTTTGTATCGTTAGGTCTGCGTCTCGGGGATATACTCTGTAGTCAATTATTCGCGCGTTTCTTTCTTCTGCTACGAATGTATATTTTTCGTTTCTCGGTTGATGCCAGAAAGAGTTACCTATTAACAAGTCATTTATTTGGCAGAAACTTATCATTCTTCTACCATTCCTATTTATCTTCTCTTCTCCGTACCTTCCCAAGCAGCCTAATGCCATATTTTTGTCATTTCCTATTCTTGCATTCCAGTCTCCTAGTAAAATGATGTTTTGGCTTTCCTCCTGTATCTCATCAATAAGTTTCTGTATCTCATCATAGAATAGTTCTGTTTTCTCATGCTCTTTTCCTTCTACCGGTGCATATACCTGTATTATGTGACATTCTTCTTTTTCTAACTCTATTTTTATGTATATGGTTCTTGATGATACTGGTTTGAATTTGGTTATTCTTCTATTCATTTCTTTCGTTACAACTATTCCCATGCTTTCTGTTGCCCTTTGTCCCATCTGGACTCCGGAATAGTATATTATGTGCTGGCCTCCGATGTCGACAATTCCATTTCCTGCTTTTTTCGTCTCGCTTATTCCTATCAACTGCAGCTCAAATCTTTCCATTTCCTCTGTTAATTCATGTTCTTTCCTGTTATCGAAGAACACCTTGCTTGTAGAATCTAAGCTGCAGCGGTCTAATTAGAAAGCTAGTAAAAATAATATAAAAAAACAAAGGAAATAAAACAAAATTGATTTTGTAAGCCTTGTTTATTACGCAATAACCAGTCTAGTGCTACTCCATAAAATTATATATCGCACAAAATCTTTCGTAATCATTCCTTAGATTTATGTGAGACGTTTAGGAATTTGGAAAAGTTCCGAGTTTCTTTTATTACAAATTGGAGAATACGATTTATGTTTAAAGATAAATAAAGCTTCCACTCCATTTATTTAATTTATGGCTTTCTGTTTTGGAAAAAATCGATTTTTTTGCAAAAACGCTGGAAGAATTTGTTATAAATAATATTTATAACAAATTCTATAAAAATAAATATTATTTATACACGCACCGTCAAAATTAAAGGAACACCTTAAAAATGGGACATGTTGATGTCTCGAATCTCCTTAACCGGTTGTCCGATTTGAGTGATTTTTTAGTATGTTGTAGCCTTATTATTTAAGAATATTGGTGTAATAATATTGTTGCTAGACACGTGACTGTCATTTTATACCCAGTGTAAAAATCATACTGTGTTTCCCTTAAAGTTTGGGTTAACCAAATTAAGGAAAAAATACAGTATGATTGTTACACCATATATAAAATGACATTTACCTGTCTAGCAACAATATTATTACACCGATATTCTTAAATAATAAGGTTACAACATGCTAAAATTCACTCAAATCGGACTACTGGTTTAGGAGATTCGAGACATCAAACATGTTCCATTTTTAAGGCGTTTCTTTAATTTTGCTAGTTTTTGTATTTAAAAAATAAAATAAAATAGATTAAACCAACAAAATAAAAACAAAAAATAAACATGAGACATTCATTTTCTAAAAAATATGATTTTTTAAAATGTTAGGTAATAATTAAAGGATATCGATAGGAGCGGAAAGAACGTAGGAACTATAAAAGTATTAACCAAATTATGAAAAAATTTTGCAGTTGAAGTATCTGTTTTGTTTACTGAGAGTTTGGTGCTTTGTTCACCTTTTCTGGACTGTAGGCCAATAGTTAGTATTATAATAGTTTTCCGCTGGTGCAGATTTACATAATCATTCAATTCGTTCTCTCCATAGCATGTCCGTTACTAGCTGTCATATATTGGCTATCATAATTTTATTCGCCGCAGCTCTGAAGAATCACGACGAAGACTGATTAAACCACTCACGTAGATAACTGTGCTAGATATGGGGTTGAATTTACCCTTATATGGGGTTTTTAAATGGTTTATCAGTGCTTTAATCGACGTCAAATACAGTTATTAATACATTTGATCGTACTCCAAATCTATTTGCGTCCAAATTTGAACTGAATCTCCAAATCTATTTGCGTCTCATTTATTTATTAGATGTGTTTGTATACATTTCTATCTTCATTTCTATATCAATTGTAGGTATCATATAATAATATGTTTACTGCTTACTTGGCAGATGTCAACGTGTCGTCAAAATATGTGTGCCGTACATTCGCGGTAAACAACTGATCTTCTGTTTGTTATTTAACATTCTATAAACAATCTCGTAATTAATTATTTCGTATTTTAAAAGAATTTTAGAATTATCTGAAATATTGTTAAAGATATTGTACATGCCACGATGTTCTTCAACTCCACATATTTTGCCCTGATGGAATACTTTATATCGTTTTCCATTCAAAACAATCCAATTCTCGAATTTTTACGTATTTCGAGTTGCTTTTTTAGGCATTATGATACCTACACATTTGTCACTCTGTTAATCCAGCTTGTGCGTAGACCTTCGATACCCCACATTTCGAAAAGTTGAACAAAGATTTTGTAAGTGTAAAGTTCTTCTTTTTATTATTCTTTTTCTCTGGTTCCATGCATGGGCGTCGTCCAGGCATGGGCAGGAAGGGGTAGCTGCCCCCCTAGAAATTTGCCAAATTAAAAAATAGAAAGATTAAATAACTACAACTAAAAAGTAAATAATTAAAAAAAAAGACGTATGATAATTCCGCTAAAAACTTCATGTTAAAACAGAACAGCAACGTCGGTAACACTGTTGCGGTGGTATAGCTTGCCTCAACATAATTATATCGTCTTGGTTTACCCCACTTAAAGGATTTATCTGTTTACTGTCAGTAGTGCCAGTGTTATTTACATAAGTGCTTATACCTTCTACAACGCTTTAGCTACAGCTTCTTACGTTCATTCTGACTCTTATTTTGATAGCCAAATTTTCAGCTATGATGGAACCAGTTGTAAACTTACTTTAGTCTGTAACTTTGGATATGGTTAAGGCATCCCAGCACATTAAACGCTTATTGCAATTATTAATAAAACAGCACCGTGATAGTCCGGAAGAGGTCACAGATGAAATTATGAGAGATGGTAATATACTTACAGATACAATTGGAGTGGAAGAGGATATAAAGTCATTACCCTGTATTGGGAGAGGGTTGCATCAAAGCAATTACACAGCAGAAAGCTTATCAGAATTTTGGCGGAGGTATTTTAGTCCCATATTTGGACTCCATAATTAGTTCTCTTGAAATTCGTTTTTCTGAATAAAAAACCCCGTCATTTGAATTATCTAAATTGCACCCAGTTCAAGAATAGATGTAAGAATGGGATGTAAGAATTGGGATGTAAGAATGTGTTAAAGAGGTAGCACCTTTTATTGGAACGACCATATCAAACGTCATCGACGGGAGATTGTTTTTGATAACTGGTCCTCATAAGGCACTCAACTCTCACTTATGGCTCCACGTGCCACATTCCAGGAAACTGCATTGGTCTGCAGGCTAAACTAAGTGAGGGTAGCCAGACATGGTGATAGGTTGGACAGTGGCAGCTGGCTGTTACAAAACTGATCATGTGGCGAGAATCAGAGCCACAGAAACGGCACATATACAGCGGTGCAGAAGGCAAAGAGAAACCACTACACTATTTTCCCAAGAGAATTTCTTCCCATAACGATGACAATTTCAGTAAGTGAAGATGGAACGTGTAGCGACCCGACTCACGCTCGGCGCCATCTCGGTTCCGGGTCGGATGGTGTGAAATTTGCTACCGGCTGCCAAGGTGTGAGGGACCAGGCACCTGGCAGAAATTGTGCGACTGAATCCAAATTTTCGTTTAATTTAAGAAAATATCAGCGAATTGGTACATGGAACGTCCAAGGACTGATCCAAAACCCTGGAAAGTTACACATAATTGAAAAAGAAATGGCAGACCACAATCTTTCGGTACTGGGACTCTCTGAAACTCACTGGAGAGGTAAAGGGCATTTTAAAATAACTGCTGACAACGTCGTCTATTTTTCAGGCCCAGATAACAAAAGTACAAATGGAGTCGCAATAATTGTACCCTCTAAACTTAACGACTGCGTAATTGGATATAATTAATAGCTATACGCTCCTACGACAGCTGCACAAGAAGAAGACATCAACAGGTTCTGTGGTCGTCTAGAAGAAACTGTTCGAGCTATTCCGAATCGTGAACTCATCATAATTCTAGGAGATTTTAACGCCAAAGTGGGGTCATCTAATGAAAATATTCAAGGAGTGTTGGGCAAAAATGGACTGGGACAGAGAAATGAGAATGGCGACCGTCTAGTGGAGTTCTGTGTAGAACAACATCTTACAATTACAAACACGTTATATCAACATCATCCACGGAGATTATACACATGGCGCAGCCCAGATGGACGAACAAGGAATCAAATAGACTACATCCTAATAAGATCAAGACGGAAGTCGTCGGCCATCAACTGTAAAACATATCCTGGCGCAGACTGTGGAAGCGATCATCAACTCCTGGTATTGAACGTTCGACTTCGTTTTAAAGTTCCCAAAAGAATACCCCAGAGAAAAGTCATGTGTCTAAATCCATCAAAAATCAATGACATCCAACACAACCTAGAAGAAGCTCTCTGTTTAGACCAAGTAGATAGTGACCCTGAGAGCACTTGCATTTATTTCAAAGATAAGGTAATCGATGCTGCAAAAGACTGTGAGGCAGCGGTTTCCACTGGCCGTAAGCCATGGATATTCAATAATACGTGGACTTTGATTCAACGCAGAAAAGAACACAAAACTAGACACGGAACAAACTATGAATACAGAGCGTTATCGAAAGAAATCAAAAACAGTGCGGCAAAGACAAAGCTGATTACATCTCTCAAATATGCAGAGAGATAGAGGAACATGGCTGTCGAAATGAACCGAGGGATTTATTCCAGAAGATCAAACTCCTTACCAGAGAATTTAAACCTCAAACGTGCTCTGTAATAGATAAGGAAGGTAATCTAAAGACCGATACTGACGAAATATTGGAAACATGAAACATGTGACGAGCTATATAAAAATAACGATGTATCAGCAGAACATCAGTGGCCCTCTGACTACCCTAGAGAACCTACTGTCTTACTCGCTGAAGTCAAAGATGCAATTAAATCACTAAAGAGAAATAAATCCCCAGGCATTGATTTAATACCATGTGAAATACTACAGTTACTAGGTGACAAAGGAATACATATCATCCATTCTATCTGTGTCGCTGTTTGGAATTCAGGAAAATGGCCATCTGATTGGTGCACCTCAATTTATATCCCGCTACACAAAATAGGAACTACTACCAGATGTGAAAACTACCGCACACTGTCACTAATAACACATGCTAGTAAAATCTTGTTGCATATCATCAAAAATAGATTAAAAACCAATCTACATTACTAAATACCTCAGTAACAAGCGGGATTTGTAAAGGGTAAAGGTACAAGGGAACAAATCCTGAACCTGAGACAACTTATTGAAAAGTCTAGAGAATTTCAAGTACCTATGATTATATGTTTCGTTGACTACCAAAAGGCATTTGATTGTGTAAGCTGGATAAATCTGTGGTCAATTTTAATAGAAATGGGCGCACCAATGCACCTGGTGACACTTATTAAAAATCTGTACCAGTCTAATATAGCGACAGTACGACTAGATCAGAAGTTCTCAAACCAATTCAAGACCGAGAGAGGTGTTAGACAAGGATGCGTGTTGTCACCTGACTTATTTAATATTTATGGTGAACATGTCATGAAGATGGTTTTAGAAGGATGGGCCGGTGGCGTAACAGTAGCCGGTAGGAAAATCTCCAATTTGAGATTTGCTGATGACACTACACTTATAGCAGCAAATGAGCAAGAAATGTTTGATCTTCTGCGAAGAGTTGAGCACGAAAGCAATAAAATTGGTCTGAAAATCAATAAAGCTAAGACAAAAATAATGGTGGTCGACAGATTCGACACTATTCAACTGACTAACATGTTACAGGAATACCAGATAGTAAACACCTTTGTCTAGTATAACTAACGATGGCAACTGTGAAGCAGAAGTTCGGGGACGTATTGGTATGGCAAAAAATGCGATGAGTCGCCTAACTAAAGTTTGGAAAGACAGATCTATCTCTCAAAATATCAAGATAAGACTGGTAAATGCTTTTGTATTCTCAATATTTCTATACGGAGCAGAGACTTGGACTCTTCGCGCATGCGAGCGCCAAAAAATTGATGCCTTTGAGATGTGGTGCTGGAGAAGAATGCTGCGCATACCATGGACAGCTCATAGGACAAACGTTTCCATTCTAAACCAACTCAATATTAAAAAAAGGCTGTCCACAATATGCCTGCAACGAATTCTGCAATTCTTTGGTCACGTGGTTCGCAGAGGTGACGACAGTTTGGAGAGATTAATCGTTTCTGGAAACGTTCCGGGGAGAAGATCAAGAGGACGATCACCAACTAGATGGTCCGAACAAATAAAGATTTCAGCTGGAAACTCATTCTGCGAAGCTCTTAGAGCAGCTGAAGATAGAGACCAATGGAGAAACATTGTTAGGAATATTGAAAGAAATCACGATCCTCAGTAATGGGGAAACGACAAGAGAGAGAGACCCAGTTCAAATATTAAGTATATCAAACACAGAA
The DNA here is from genome assembly GCF_917563875.1 of Diabrotica virgifera virgifera. Classification (NCBI taxonomy): domain Eukaryota; kingdom Metazoa; phylum Arthropoda; class Insecta; order Coleoptera; family Chrysomelidae; genus Diabrotica; species Diabrotica virgifera. The sequence continues at coordinate 109,087,817 of NC_065449.1, read as the reverse complement.
GCTTGCGATTTCTTCTCCCATTTTTAGTGATAATCCAATATTAAAAATGAAATTGACAAATTTGTCATGAAATTTGACAAATTGACAAATTGAAATTTGACTTTGGCAAAAACTATGGTAGGATAAATCTGAGTCAACGGCACAAATAGGTGTGCTAAAAGAGACAGAACTTCCCCGAAACGAGGATAGCTTTAAAAATTTTGATTGCCTTATCTTGCATGACGTCTACTGTTGAATGATCCTTCAGTAGCTTCTTCTTCTTCTTGTGCCACTCCTATCGGAGATTGGAAATCATCAAGGCTACCCTGACTTTGTTTACAGCTGACCTAAAAAGTTCATTAGTGGTGCAGCCAAACCACTCTCTCAAATTCCGCATCCACGACATTCTTCTACGGCCTGGATTCCGTTTTCCTTCTATTTTTCCTTGAATTATATTTTGAAGTAATGCGTATTTATGACCTCTCATCAGGTGACCCAAATACTCGAGTTTTCTTCGTTTTATCGTTAATAAAATTTCTGGGTCTCTTCCTATCCTTCGTATTACTTCAAGATTTGTGATTCTTTCAACCCAACTTATCTTCAGCATTCGACGGTAGCACCACATCTCGAAACTTTCAATATTTTTTATGTTGTTCTGTTTGAGAGTCCAGGCCTCTACACCGTATAATAGCGTGTTAAATACGTAGCCACTTAGCATTCTTAATGGTAGAGGGATGCTTATATCTCTGTTGCAGAAGAATTTTCTCATCTTTATGAAGGTGGCCCTGGCAATTTCGATACGTCTTTTTATTTCATTGTTTTGGTCTCCAGTTTCGTTTATTAAAGTTCCCAAGAATTTATAACTTGATACTTTTTCAATTTGAATGCCGTTTATACTAATATGTGCTGGTTGTGTCATGATTTTACTGAAGATCATATACTCGGTTTTTTTGATATTAATGTTTATGCCATAATTGTTGCAAGCAATATTTATGTTTGTAAGTAATCGTTGTAATTCTTCTACTGTTCTTGCAACTAGTACAGTGTCGTCTGCGTATCGAATATTATTTACAACCTCTCCATTGATTACGATTCCTTCATTTGCTTGCAAAAGGGCTTCCTGGCAGATGCTTTCACTATATACATTAAATAGCAGTGGTGACAAAATTCAGTAGCTTAAGAAGAAGTAAAACCTGGTTGAGAAGTACTATGGCAGAAAGTTTTCCCAATGGTCTGGCAATGATGAGCGTGCACCGAAAGTATATACTTGAAAATTCGGAAGATTTTATTAATAAAGTAATTCAAATATTTGCAAAGAATCTGATAAAAGTATGTTTTAAATAATTTTTGTTAATTTTCATATTTGTTTTTTTTTTAATTCTTTAAAATTAATACCTTTTCTGTAAAAATGAATTAAGTGTATATGAGTTAGAATATATATTTTATAATTATCTGTTTTCTAATTTCCAATGTTTGTCCCGTCTTGCCCCCCCCCCTCTTATCATGCTGGCTGGTGACGCCCTTGGTTTCATGACCGGTATTGATCGTTGGATATCATGTTGGGTACCATATTCGCTACGTTTTTGACAGCAGCTACGAATAATGATGTAGTCGATTTTCCATACCATTGCCTTGAACTTTTCAGCCACGATGTTCTTCTTGTACCAGGACCACGTTTACCTTGGATCTATCCTTAAGTGATCAAATGTAAAAGATCATACGTTTGAGGGTGTCTCATACTCATAAGTATTCCAGCGTGCATCTCTTCTTTTTATTCCGGTTTTTATCTCTTTGCTCGTATCCCAATTGCCATTTATATTTGAACAGAGGTAAGTGATGTTCACGGTTTTTTTTTTATTTCAATACCATATGTTATGATTATGTCTTATGCTACTGTATATTTAGTTTCCAAAGTAGGTATTAGGTTTTAAGCCATACTCTTCGCATTATGAAGTAACACTATCAATTAATAACTTTAGTTCTTCCACAGAACTAACTCAGCTCAACACAATATAGTACTATTGGCACATCTCATTTACTGATCAATGGTGTTTCTTTATAACTCTTTTACATAATTTATTAGCGTAACATAAACATGTTGGAACATGAAAGGAAGCCCTAACACAATTTGGAGAAAAATGGCCAATATTAATAGAGAGACGGCTATTGAAATACTTGGGAAAACGTCAGGAAAGAAGTTTGAGGATAAAGAGACTTGGTGGTGGTCAAATGAAGTACAAGGAAAAATAAAAGAGAAGAGAAAATTATATAAAAAGTGGCAAGAAACCAGATCGGACATAGATCTTCAAAACTATATGGTCGCCAAAAAGGAAGCGAAAGTAGCAGTAGCAAAAGCTAAAGCAGAAGCGTATTCAAACCTATACGATCAACTTGATACCAGGGAAGGCGAAACGAAGATATATAAAATAGCCACACAGAGAGCAAAGAAAGCAAAAGATTTTAATCAGATTAGATGTATCCGAGAAGAAAATAATAAAATACTAGTTCACGAAAAGGATGTCAAAAATAGATGGAGAAAGTACTTTGACAGCTTATTAAATGAAGAATTTGACAGACGTAGATAAAGTAGAGTCAACGGAGACAGTAGCAGCAATGGTCACCAAAATAACCAACGAGGAAGTGGCTCAAGCGCTTCAAAAAATAAAGAAAGGAAAAGCGGTAGGACCAGATGATATTCCTGGGGAAGTATGGAGAGCATTGGGAGAGACAGGAACAAGGTGGCTAGCAGGTCTATTTAATAGAATTATGGTAGTTGGACAAATGCCAGACGAATGGAGAAGCAGTATACTGGTACCTGTTTACAAAAACAAGGGAGATATACAACAATGTACAAACTACAGGGCTATAAAACTGCTTAGCCACACCATGAAAATATGGGAAAGAGTAATTGATAGACGGATACGTGAAGAGACCGAAATATCCGAGAATCAATTTGGCTTTATGCAGGGTAGATCAACAACAGATGCAATTTTCATTATAAGGCAGTTGATGGAAAAATACAGGAGTAAAGAAACAAACGCTCATATGGTATTCATTGATCTTGAGAAAGCATATGACAGAGTTCCTCGAGAGATTCTGTCGTGGGCACTCAATAAGAAAGGAGTCCCTGGTGACTATGTAAAGATTGTGAGGGATATGTATGAGGGAGTAACGACTAGTGTTAGGACAGGTGTGGGAGAGACTGATAAATTTCATGTGAAAGTAGGATTGCATCAAGGTTCTGTGCTTAGTCCGTATTTATTCTCATTAGTTTTGGACCAGATAACAGCGAAAATACAGGGTAACATTCCATGGTGCTTAATGTATGCTGATGATGTCGTGTTAGTAGGAAATAGTGAAAGAGACTTAGAACAAAAACTGGAACAGTGGAGACAAGCTCTGGAGGAAAAAGGTTTAAAACTTAGTAGGACAAAAACAGAGTATTTGGAATGTTCATTTAAAGATGGAGCTACTACAAATAAAGTGGTACCTTTGGATGGTGAAATGATTGTAAAAAGCAATAGTTTTAAGTACCTAGGATCGGTATTACAGAGTAATGGAGAAATAGATGGAGATGCATGCAGTAGAATTAGGGCTGGATGGATGAAGTGGAAAGAAGCGAGTGGTGTGTTGTGTGACAGAAAAATTCCAATGAAGCTGAAGGGAAAATTCTATAAAACAGCCATAAGACCAGCTATGATGTACGGAACTGAATGTTGGGCAGTGAAAAAGAAAGAGGAACAGCGAATGCATGTGGCGGAAATGAGAATGCTTAGATGGATGAGTGGAGTGACAAAGAAGGATAAAATTAGAAATGAGTATATTAGGGGAAGTCTAGGTGTGGCACCAATTGATGCCAAAATGAGAGAGCATAGGTTAAGATGGTTTGGTCATGTTCAACGTCGAGACGTTAACCACCCAATACGAAGAATAGCTGAAGTGCAGATTCCTGGAAGGAGTAGGACAGGAAGACCAAAGAAGACCTGGGGGGAGACGATAAGGCAGGACATGTTGGTAAAGGGGATTAACATTGATATGGCCCAAGATAGAATTGTGTGGAGAAATGCAATTAGGGAAGCCGACCCCGCATAGGGATAAGGCAAAGAGAATGATGATGATTAGCGTAACATGAATGCTCGTATTATGTAGGACTTTCCAGAGTGTTCTTGAAATATATTGTCTGGACTTTCTTCAATCTACCAATCCAGTGCCTCTCTTGATTGATTTCATTTTTCTTTACCATTGTTTGAGTAACAGTAAAAAGCTGATCGACATTAGGTCTTCCTGCTCTATAACCTGCTTGTTTTCTGTTTCCATGTCGATGTCCCTATATTCTCCTTCAATTTTATTTCTCAAAATTATACCATACATTCTGCTGATCGTACTTTACTGCAATTCGATAGTTCTAACAATAATTTGTGCTTTAATTTTCCTAGTAGATAGATTTGAAAAATTTTATAACACAAAACATTAATAAATTAAACCTATTTTTCTCCTTTTGGCATCACAATCAGAACGCTGGATGGGTCTTTGCCTGTCTGGCTACGTCTGTCCATTCAGATCTCTCTTGTGTCCGTCTTTTTCATTGTCTTATAATTTATGGCTTTTAGGTCGCCTTCCATGTCATCCAACTATCTCGTTCTGGACCTTTTTCCTTTAGCCTTCCTATCGGCTTCCATTGTAATATATTCTTGGTTGTTTTTACATCGTATTGTCTCTCCACATGTTCCAGCCATGAAACTCTTTGACTTTTCACAAATCTTACAATACCAACCTTCATTCAATTCATTAACCTCGTTGTTTCTCCTGATTCTCCATTTGTCGTCTTCCTCTTGCACTTGCACCGGGCCATATAGTTTTCTCAGTATTTTTCTCTCGAATGTCATCGAATAACATCGAAATAAATTAAGCACGTTTAACAAAACTTATTTTTTTCTCAATTATAATTTTTCCGCACGAGTTCTCCTTGAATTGACAGGAACAATTACTTAAATATATCTTCACTGTGGGCCGAAATAAAGGAGTTTTTAGTTGAAAATAACTTTTTTGTATTTTGGGTGATCTACTTTCTTTTTGCAGAGCTAATAGCCTAATATTATGTCCTCAACATTACTGCAAACTTAGAAGCAAAAATATCGTACACGGTCAAACTTATAAAAAAATTTATGTAACGGTGCATTTGAGCTCGTTGCAAATAAAAACTGTCTTAGCTAAACTTGAACTGATATGCTCTTTTGGTAGGTTAACTAACCAGAATACTTAAGTAAAAAGGAAAGGATTTAAAATTACCCGATTCGCAAAATATTATTATTCTCTTATTAAAATAATGTTCAGAACACGCCCTCTTTAAAATATATAAAAAAATCCCGATTTGTAAAATATCGTTTTTTTGTTAAATTAGGAAAACTTATTCGAGTACTTTTCTAATATGTTCGCCAGAAAGAAAACCCTCTTAACACTAAATTACATATTTTCCATCGTTTTTGCCTCATATTAGCATTAATTTTTGTTAAATGTCTTAAGAATTTCTCAAACGCTCAAATATGTCAATCTTACTTAGTAAGCCATAACTGCTTAGGTTGCTATGGAATTTGATTGACATTTATAGATAAACAAGTAAATTGGCCAGTTCACAATGCCACTTTTAAGCAAAGAGGACAGAATATTAATTAATTATTACTGTGAAAAATATAATTATAGTGCAAGAAAAACTGTAAATGCATTTACTGGGAAAAATTGGCATATTGGAATCATAGGAAAGTTCTTAAGACATCTAAGGGAAACCCATGGGTTTATTGAACACAAAAGTGGAAGAGGAAGGAAGCGAAGCTCAAGAACTGAAGAAAATATTGCTCGAGTAAGGGTTGTTTTGGGAAATTTGCAGCCTCGCCAATCTGTTGGAATAAGGAAAATCGCAAAAGAAACTAGGATTTTCCGCACATCAGTTCGAAGATTCATTAAAGAAAATTGCCATTTTAAAGTAAATAAAAAAGTTTACTGTCAAAGACTTACTGCCAATTTAAGCGAAAACCGACTGGAAAGATGTAATTTGCTAATAAGAATCATGGTTTTCAGATGAAAAAAATCTTTTAATTGAAAAAAGTCATTTCTCAAAAGGTGTAATGGTCTCTGTTGCAGTATTCATGTTGGGAAAATCTCGTCCGATTCTTGTTGATGACGGGGTAGAACTTACTTCAGAAACATATATCAAGAACAAATCTTGCAGCACCTATTAGCCGAAATTAAAGAAGTATGTTATGATTACACTTTCAAGCAGGATGGTGCCCCTTCTCACACTTCCCACAATACAAGGATATTCTTGAGTGAAAATTGCCCGGACTATATTAAGCCAGAGATGTGGCCAACCTAACAGCCCAAAATTAAATCCGGTTGGTTATTCAATTTGGGGAATTTTCGAACAAAATTTGTATGACGGGGCCATATCCATGTAATAAGTGGGGCCAGGGGTCTATCAATTTATGGCTCAGACGACTTCAAGAAGTGGTAAAAGATTAATGGTGGCCACATGCATAATAATGTATTTAGTCTACGTTTTAAAATTATTAAATTGTTTTCATAAATGTGTTATTTGTTAAGATGTTATATTTTCCTAATTTAATCAAAAAATGATATTATGCGAATCCGGTAATTTTGAAAAAATCAAAATCATCTTACTGAAGTGGTCTGGATAGTTAACCTACCAAAAGAGCATATCAGGTCAATTTTTGCTAAGGCAGTTTTCATTTGCAACGAGCTCAAATGCACTGTTACATACATATATTTTTTATCATTCTGACTCTGTACGTTATTTTTGCTTCCAAAATCATGTATGCAGTCATGTTTAGGACATGGTAGGCTATTAGCCCTGCAAAAAGAAATTAAATCGCCCAAAAAACAAAAAATTTATTTTCAGTAGTAATAACCAAAGGATATTGATAATTGTTCGAAAAAATTTTATAACAGATTTCGAAAGCTTGTTGCTTGGAAACAGACCGACGCCGTAGGCGGAGGTCTGTTGCCTGTAAGCAACAAGCTTGAGAAAGTTGTTAAAAAATTTTTGAGCATTTATCAATGTTCGAGGGTTATTCGGATAGAAAATTTTTTACTGTAAACAGTATTCTTTGGTATATTTGATTCGATAATTTCATTAATATTCTCATCAGTATTACAACCAAATGGTGACATTTTGAAATATTGAATATTTGAAATGTCAAAATCGAAATGAAACGAAATGTAGGTATCCATAGCTACATGATTGAGTGAAAACAGCCCATGGGATCTGTTTTCAGTATAATGTTGGTTGTATTCAATCAGATGACCACAAATTAATTGATTTCATTGGATTTCTAATTGAGCAAAAAATTTTCAAATAAATAATGTACTTCTTTATTTCGGCCCACAATATATACTTATACTTCTAATTAATTTTATTACCTCAAACTTCTCCTGTCATTACTCTATTAAAATGAAGGTCAAAACTGGGATTTTTACATTATTTGTTTTCTACATACGATAAGATTGTTTCAAATTGGGAGTTTTCATTAAATGTTTAAATGGAAGCTAAAAATACCTACCTCACACTATTAACTGCTCAAATCAACTTAATCTTTCGTTAAAAAAGAAGAATTATTGGAAATAGTGGGCGTGTATACTGAAGTCCTAACATTTTGTGGAATTTATTCCTACAGAATATTTTTATTTTGTACAATAAATAATTTTTTTATTTGTTACCAAGACATTATAATGGTGTAAATAAATAATAATTATTGATTGGCGTAAAGGTCATGTTATTTATGTCTTGATGGATTCGACCGTTACTTGATGGAAGTTCATTTTATCTAGCAATAAAGCACTGAAAACTCTTGTTTTCAATACTTCTACAAAAATTATTATAAACCCTTGTGGAAGTATCGAAAACAAAAGTTTTCAGTGTTTTATTGTTATTTATGTCTGTTTACTATTTACTATCAATAATATTGATTATGAACAGGTATGTTTGGTTGTGTAGTAATTTCCAGTCACGTGTAGCAACCTAACTTCCCAAAAAAAATTACCAACGTCACTAGATAGTTGTGTCTCAGATTAGCGAATTGACCTTAATATTCCTTTTTATTATTAAACCAATATGCCTTAATTTGCTTAAAATTTGTACAGTAAGTAACGAACAGCTTAAGAGGCTTAAGAGACAAAATCTACTCTATCAAGACCTGAACATTTCTGGTATCCTGGTGGTGATGGGGGCTACTCGTTATCGGAAATGCATATTTTTATATTAAAAACTTCCTCATATACCGACAGACAAGCAAAAAAATATAATAAAGTTTTTAAAATAAATCTGAGTATTTGAACCATTTAAATAAATGGTGTAAGCCGTTTCCTAGATAAATGAGTGTTTTCGTACTAAGAGGCAACAGTAGCGATCAACAGGTAGCGACAAACGCGGTCCAAGATTTCGGCTGTAATTTTGAATATTTTGTCGATATATTTGGCACACATATTTATAAATATAATAAAGAATGGCGGTATAGAGACCAATTTGAGAAATATTTAAGTATGTGGAAATTACTCTATAACTAAATAAAATATTGCAAAAAGGAAACTGTACCGCCATTAAGAAGAATAAAAAAATAAACTTTCTTCAAATAAACTTTTTTATCCCATGTCTAGATTTTGTGTCATATTGGACCTAGTAAAAATGTTTATCTCTAACAAGAAATCGGACATATTATACCTAAATAACTGATTAATCAACATAGAGAAGGTGTCACTGTCATTTTGACAAACCTGCGTCAGATTTCTGTTCTGTTATCTGCATAGGGATTACGAACACTCTACGGCGCTACGGTAAAACATGACGGATACGATACGTATCGAGTGTTCGTAATCCCTATAGAGATAACAGAACAGAAATATGACGCAGGTTTGTCAAAATGACAATGACACTGTCCCTATGTCGACTAATCAGTTATTTAGTTATAATATTTTCGATTTCTTGTTATATATAAAAAATTTTACTAGATCCAATATGACAAAGAATCTAGGCATGGGATAAAAAAATTTATTTGAACAAAGTTTATTTTTTATTCTTCTTAATGGCGGTATATTTTTGCAATATTTTATTTAGTTATAGAGTAATTTGCACCTACTAACATTGGGCTCTGTACCGCCATTCTTTATTATATTACGAATATGTGTGCCAAATATCTCGATACAATATTCAAAATTACAGCCGCAATCTTGGACCGGGTTTGTTGCTACCTGTTGATCGCTACTGTTGCCTCTTAACGGTGGATTTTTAATCTTCTTTTTTGTATTTTGGGTAATAGCAGCTGTGATAACACAACATGAGGTCGTGATGACGTCATTGTTTTGTTTCTGAAATGGACATCTGTATTTTCCTGTCAAAATGAAATAGAAAATAAAATTCTATGAGCGACAAAATGTATCACTATTGTCCCAAAGCTAATTAGCGGTTAGTAGTAGTAGTAATAAACTATTTTTAATGGGAAATAAGCCACAATTTTACCAAAAAATTATTTTATTAACGTTTCGAAGCCCAAATCGCGTTTCGTTGTCAAAATAACGTTGATAAAATCATTTTTTGGTAAAATTGTGGCTTATTTCCCATTAAAAATAGTTTATTATAAAAATGCCACAAGGAAATAGCTTCAGAACAACAGTAGTAGTAGTAGGTACTAAGCTCTGCTTTAATTCTAGAATAAAGCTCTATACAAAATTTACCATCAGAATGCAGTAGAAACAAACAAACTAAGATACTTAAATGCTACTAGGAGCACTCCCGAATCATAATTTACAATGTATATACATTGTAAATCCCAAATCATGATTTCCAAAGTTTATACATTGTAAATTATGATACGGGAGTGCTCCTAGTAGCATTTAACGTGTCTTGATTTGTTTATTTCTACTGCATCTTGATTGTAAATTTAGTATAGGATATTATACTTCTAGAGTTTACAAGCGGATTGTCTTGCGCACGTGTTAGCACGGTTAGTTGTGTCTCAGTTGAGGTAATCTCAATTTGAGCATTTAATTTTTTATTTAAATAACCAGTATTTCTTTCACCTGTTAAATAAACATAGTATTGGCTTTAGGATAACAGCAATTTATATTGCCGTTCACAAAAAACACAAAAAATATAAGTTTTTGTTTAAAAAAATTTGTTCGAATACAGTATGTATTTATACTTTGCCCATCACAGTGCACCCTCGATGATTTATGACTCGTAAATAAAAAGGGTGTAGACGTAGCCCGGATACAGGGCAGAAAAACTGTAGTCGGATCCAGACACGAAAAAGTAAAAAAGTAAAGTATTTAAAAAATAAAATAATGACCTCATCACAGTTACTATTATCTCAAAAAAAGCAAATCTAAATTTAAAAGTCGGCCTGACTCCACATTTTTTAGTAGTAGGTATTTTATAATATGAAATATTGAAAATTGATCTTTTTCAAAGAAACACAGTGTATATATTTAAATATATGTATATTTTACATGTAATATCCAAAAACAGTAGAATAGTAATTGTTGACAAGTGTTTTTGTAGCGGTATTAAACTTTTTTGCATGAAAATGTATGAATCATTAGTCTCGTTTAATTATTTAAAATCAATTATTTTTAAAAATAGGTTAATTATTGATTAATTACTTATAAAATAAATTATAATGAAATAATTATTATGTTTGGAATAAATTCGTTGTTTTTAAAGCCAGCGACTTTACGAAAAAATCCCGAAACAGGTATATTTTTATTTTTAAATAATGTTTTTTGACACATATATTAATGACGTCAATATACGAATGACGTCATGATTTCTTAATGAGAATAGTAGTGGTGTGCTAGCTCATTTGAAAAGTTGCTAAATTCTCTATTCAGTAATATAAACATTAACATCATAATTTACATAGGGCGTTCAACAAAATTTTTTTCGAATTAAATTAATTGACAGAAAAAGAAGAATGTGTATAATTTATTTTTAAAATACATTCTACCGCTGCTGTCAGAAAACAGAAAAAATGTTTTTGATAAATAAACATTGCTTTTCACTTAATTTTAATGTTCAAAGTGCCACCCATCGGCCTCTTGACAATTTAAGCATTTTAATTTAAACAAAAAACAATGTTTATTTGTGACATAAATATTTACATGTTTCTGTTTTCTTACAGCAGTAGAATCTATTTTGAATCAAATAAATTACATACATTCCTCTTTTTCTGTTCATTAATTTAATTCAAAATAAGATTTCTTAGACACACTGTGTAAATAATAATGTTAATGTTTATATTACTGAATGAAGAATTTAATGACATTTTAAATGAGCTAGCACACGAGACATATTCTCATTAAAAAAATCATCGACTACGTACTCACGCCCAAATGGATGATGTCTAGTGTGACCAACTAGTCCGAAAAATCCGGGACATGGCCCGAATTACGAAGTCGTGTCCCGGCGTCCCGCACAAGGCTTCCGGGCCATCCGAATTTTCAACGTTTTGGTAAAATTCTATTTTGAAGTTTTGAATGCGTTATTCTTCTAAGAATTCACATCAAATTGAATTGGTGGGACGAAAAAAATTCGACAATTTCTATAGTTTAATACTAATATTACCACATCCAAAACGCATGCATTTTATATCGTGGTATGATAGTTCTATGAAAACTAAAACGGTGGACTTTTTTTCGTTTCTGTATTTTAATTATCGTCTTTTGAAAAAAGAATGGCCCGATTTTCATTGAAAAGTCCCGGATTTCAGGTACTTTTTTCAGCCTTGTCCCGGATTCGACTGAATTGGAGTTGGTCACACTAATAATGTCACTAGTATGATATATATGTCACAAATTTTTAAAAATCATTATTCAAAATTAAAAATCGACCTGTCTGTGGATTTTCCTTAATGTCGCTGACGTACGAAATAACAGAATGTATTCCAACCATTTGCACCATACTGTAGACCTATTATTAATTAGATAGGTTAGGTCATATTAGTGCTTTTTCAAGTTAGTTTGATAATTAAATTTGTGATATAAAACAACATGGTTATAGAGGGTGTAACAAAAATACAGGTCATAAATTAAAGTACACATTCTGGGACCAAAAATAGTTCGAATGAACCTAACTTACCTTAGTACAAATATGCACATAAAAAATCTTACAGCCCTTTGAAGTTACAAAATAAAAATCGATTTTCTCGAATATATCGAAAACTATTGGAGATTTTAATTGAAAATAGGCATGTGGCATTCTTATGGCAGGAACATCTCAGAGAAAAATTATAGTGAAATTTGTGCACCCCCTAAAAATTATATGGGGTTTTGTTCCCTTTTGTGTACGTGCCAATTAATTAATTATTGTGGTACCATTAGATGAATTAAATATTTTCAAAACTTTTTTTGCCTCTTAGTATTTTTTCGATAAAGCAGTTTTTATCGAGATACGGCTTCTTTTTTAATACGTTTACATACAAAATTTATGGGGGTTTTGTGCCTTTAGACCTTCCAAATATTTGTGTACGTTCCAATTAAACTATTACGGCGGTACTATTAGTTAAACACGGTCTTTTTAAAAATTTTTGCCTCTTTGTATTTTTTCGATAAGGCACCTTTTTTCGAGATGTGGCTTCTTCTTTAATATGGTTCAAACTATACCTAAAAATGTAAATCATAAATAAATTTTCATATTATTACAAAAATGTCCATAATCGTACTTAACCCTATACAAATATGTGGTGGATTTGACAAATATTCAAAATATCTCGATAAAAATTGATTTTTCGAAAAAGTACTAAGAGGCAAAAAAGTTTTTAAAACATTGTGTTTAACTAATGGTACTATAATATTAATAATTAAATTGGAACGTATACAAAAGTTTAAGGGGGTTTCAAGGAACAAAACCCCCATACAATTTTTGAGGGGTTTCCAAATTCCACTATAATTTTTTCTTAAGATACTACTGCCATAATAATGCCACATGTCCATTTTCAATAAAATAAGCTCTAATAGTTTTCGATATATTGGGAGCAATCGATTTTCATTTTGTAACTTCAAAGGGCTGTAACTTTTTTTATGTGCACATTTGTACTAAGGTAAGTTAGGTTCAATCGAATTATTTTTGGTCCCAGAATATGTGAATAAATTTATGACCTGTATTTTTGTTACACCCTGTATAATAGAATAGTAAAAGCTAATTTTCTAATATTCAAAGCTATTACTGCTATTACTAATTTACCTATTTTTAGTTATCATTAGTTTATTTTATTAGCGGCTAGAAATATTAGAAGTATTTAGAATAGCTCTTTTTTTAGAAAAGATGTAGTAGTGGTGATAGAAGACAGGAGATTAGAAGCCATTATAGAAGAAGACAACGAAGACAGTGATTGTAGTGTAGTAGAGACGAGCAATAGTAGAGATCGGTAGTACATAAAATAATAATAATTGTTTAGATCTAAGTATACAAAAGTCGATATACTTTTCGTCCTGTATAGATTTGAGGAATGTAAATGTTGGATCAAAGTACAAAGTGATCCTAAATAAAAAACTTAACAGCGGTGGCATAACTGTGAGCGTCTTGTTTATTTGGTAAAATAACAGAGAACTGAAGAGTTTATACCTAATAGTACAGTGTATGAAGGTAAAAATCGACTATTACCTCCGATTTCGCAGAACCTTCATTGATTTTCATGAAATTTGGTTTTCATGAAACAAAAGTGATATACCACTCATTCTCGGGGGTGAAAACTATTTTCTTAAAAATATCCCCATCGATAGAAGGACAAATTCTAAGCAAAATTGTTATTTGTTCAAAAATCAATACTTTTAGAGTTATTAAAAATAAAAGATTTTAATTTTTCGTGAAAAAATTAATGTTTAAAGCGGTTTTTCATAAATATTTGAAAAACTATAGTTTATAATAATTTCTATAAAATAGTTATCATTCCAAAATTGTAGCTAATCAAAAATCTAATCAACTCCTTAAATTAAAAACTTTTTAATGTTAATTCAAAGTGAGTTATAGGTTGTAGGTAATTGAATGTATATATTTTTTCGGCGTGTATTAAAAAAATTCGGCAAGTATTCAAGCTTAAATAACAGGAAAATAATGCATTTTATCACATACACTTACTAAATACTTGTCAAAGTACTAGGACATAGATACCTATCAAATGAGCTCCAGAAGAAGTTGATAGCAGCAAAATTTATGCCCAAACTATTTTCAAAATAATTACTCCAAAAAGTTTTCCAAAAAAATTTTATTATTTTTTAGATTTACTCCATTAATTTTTATGAAAATAAGTTAATCCAAAAACAATTTGAAATGAAATTTGAAAGGCTATAAAATCATATTCAACTTAATCTTTTAAATCCTTTATTTTGTTAAAGATAAAAGGTTAAATGGCCTCGGTTACATGGATCTTGTAGTAAAATTTAAGCTTAAAATATTTTTATCTTTGTTATTTTCAACGAAAACTTTTCGTTTATAAATTTGCAAAAGTGTGTGTGTTATTGCGTCGCCGCTCCTGCAATACTTAAAGCAGGTATATCGATGGATCCTTATGTAGTTTTGCCTTCTGAATCCAAATCTGAAAACGGCATTTCGATATCTCTAACCGTTTTCGAGATAATCGACCTCAAAATAAAAAATGTGACGTCACAATCCGGTTATGTCCTACAGACGCACTAAACGTCAGTTCAAATGGTTGATTAGGAAGTAGGCTACTTTTCGAAAAGCTAAACATCAAACTCAATAAGTTACGAGTAGACTAGTAATAATAATCTAGTAGTTTTACAAATGTTTGACATTTCTCTTCCAGAATTGAACAAGCGCTGTCGTATTTTTGTGGGACTATAAAAAAATCAATCTACCTTCTTACATCTTATATCTTATAATACATCAAATATCGAACCTTGTGTAAGTAAACCGTTTATTCCTTTAATTTAATTGTAAATTCAGGTTATATAAAAATATATTGTACGTATATAAATTATTTTTGAAATTAAAAACCATTGAACGTAATGCACAACAAGGTACCTATATTATGTGACGTTTTCTAATTAATGAATTTGAATAATTTTAACAATATTTGGTTATTTTGAATTATTATTTAATATCGATTTGTTAAGCAAAGCATAATATTAGGTTATTTACATTTGAGTTTGACACTTCGTGTCGTGAATGTCAAACTAAATTTTAAATTATTTAGCTATTAATAAAATATAAATGACATTTTATAGTGAATTTAATTATTATATAAAATAATATGTGTAATAAATATATAAAAATACAATTTGAGTATATGTATTTTGAAAGCAATAATACATATACTATATTAATAATGAATCAGTAGAAACCTTGTAGAAACGATTATATTTAAATTTGGTACGACCACACAACTCAAAACACAAGTACGCAAATACGGTTGCGTGAAGCGTGGCGCAGACCCGTGGAATTTACGAGACTCGTTCGGTCTGTTGATCCAAGTCAAGTTCATCAGTAAAAAGTATCTTTATCATGTATGTATTATTTATTTTACAATATTGGAAAATTGTTATTTAAAATATGGTTTGGAATAAAAAAGTATGTTCTGATATATGAAATTACATCCTTCTAATGGAAAAAAATATTTGACGAATTTTCTCAAATTATGGATACCAACATCATTTTCATTTATAACTCTTGTATTTTTAATTTGACGAAGAAAAGTTATTCTTCATAAAAATCTCTTCTTGGTCTAAGATTTATGATGCAACCATCATGAATCAAATTTTATTAATTTTATACGAGGTATGTAAAAAATACGAATTTCGAGTAAAGTATCTTTATAGTTCACAATATTTAAATTAGAATGATATACTTGCAGATTAAAACATAATTTTTAATTCTAGACAGCTTTTCGTAATAGCAATTTTCTATATTATGAATTTAAATACGTATATAAACAAAGTTTTCGTTATGATAATGCTCGCATTTTCAACTTGTTTATCATACAATAGTAAAAAATATGTAATATATTTTTTTACAAAACAACTCAAAATTAGTTCTGTATTATTTTTTACGTATATCAAGTATTTTTTGAATTATTATAAAAAAAATGAAATTTTCGAACATTTGAAAAGTTTTTTTTATTTTCTGATATTGCATAAAGCATATATTTTTTTCTAAAATATGCATTATTATCTTATCAAAATGTCATAATGTGTCAGATTATTGCTTATGCTACATTAAAGACAATCCTATAGGGATTACTATGAATTTTAATTTTTGCGGAAATGGCGTATGTTTTATTTTTCACCTTTTCGTAAAAACTTCGAAAGGATCCTCTTATTTTCATCATAACTTGCTTTTTTTATTTGATGCTATCAGCTTTTTCTGGAGCTCATTTTGATAGGTATTACTGAGTACTTTGACAAATGTTTAGCAAGTATATTTTCTACAATCGATCATTTTCCCGGTATTTAAGAGTGTAAGTAGGCGCATATATTTTACGGTTATCCCTATTTTTTTTGTCTTTGCACGGCAAATTACGTGTATTAAAACTCTCACTGGCATGGATATGTAAACATTACTTGACAATGTCATCATTAACTTTAATGAGATGGCTTTTGAATGTTCTTGGATAACTGTTACTTGTATAATTGCTTTAATTATTAATTCAGTTAATTAATATGATAATTTTTTTACTAATTAAGTATTCAGTGATTGCAATAATTTATATACTGTACAACAAAAACTAATACTCAAACGAGAGAAGAGGAAAAGTGATAAAGTGATTTTTTAATAATATATTGTTACTATGGAACGCTTAAAATTTTGAATTTCTTTAACAAAAAAATTCCTGGATTGCAGAATATATCCTGGTGTATCCTCTGCTAGGATCTTCAATAAATAATAAACAATAAATAGCTTTTTATCAAGTTCACGTTTTCAATCAATGATTTATGAAATACACTATCAATATTATTTAATCAAAAACTCAAAATATTCCCGATACCATGTCAAATAATTAAAATTTTCACTGTCTTGTCAACTTATTCTATTCGACACAGTGCGTTGTATGACAAAGATAGCGAATGTTAGATTTGCAAAATATCACTACGGAGATGGTGTTCAGTTTTTTCGAATCTTGAAAAAATATTTTTAAAAAATTTAAACGCAGAATGAAAGACTAAATTATTATCGAGGGCCGAAAGTCCCTTAGAATAAATAGAAAATTTCTTTTGAATGAGATATTTGAAATTAAAACTCATACTACATTTTCTCTTAGTTTTTTACCCCTGTAACTTATTACAATAAACATTATACAGGGTGATCAACTTCTGTGACAAAGTCCAATATATCTGTTATTATACATTATATGAAAAAACGTTATTAATAAAAGTTATAGACACCTTTAATGTACACATTTTAAAATTAGTGAGAAATATACAGGGTCCTCCATAACACGGTGCCAAACCAAAGTTATGTTTTTTTAAATGAAACACCCTGTATTTTATTCAAAATCTGGTTTCTCTACATTTTTCTGATTCTAGAAATATAACACTTGTCTAGGATTATACTGAGTGTTTCAAAGTTACGAGCACTTTTATTAAAAAATCATACTGATTTGATCGCCCTGTATGTTTCTAACGGTGTAATATAAACTTATTTTTTTAATGCTTTTGACTGTCAATATTAAAGTAGTTTTGCAAAAATGTACAATTTTTTTATAACTACACAAATTGTATACAGGGTAAGTCAAAATTTAAATACAAGATTTTCTTCATAATTTTAAATGGAACACCCTATATTTTATATTATTATCGAAAAGTTCTATCACTATACTTACATATCTTTTAAATATTCCCTATACCTAAAGTTATTAGTTTTTGAGATATTTTAGTTTTATTGTTGATAGCAACATGTATTACTTAGTTATTAATAACAATACTTTAATTTATCAAAATTTATTAAAAAAACTAAATTAAATAAAGAAAAATGTTCATCGTACCTCTTATGTTATAAAAGGTGTTCAAAATGACCTCCCATAACGTCTACACAAGCCTGGAGACGAGTTTAAAAAGACCTACAGATGTTTGTAAGCATTTGTTGTGTGACACTTTGAAAGGCGTTTTGAAACCTTACTCTCATATCATCAACTATTGTTGGAGGTGCCCTATAGACTACGTCTTTAATATAACCCCAAAAAAAGAAGTCACCTTCGTTTAATTCTGGTGATCTGGGTGGCCAGTGAACTGACCCATCTCTTCCTATCCATCTTTCAGGAAATAGTTCATCGTTGAGAAGTGCGTTGTGGTGAGCAGGGGCTCATATGTTGGCGGATGTTTAATGGTACATTTTCAAGTAGAATAGGTAAATGATTCACTAGAAAATTTAAATAAACCTCACCACTTACCGATTCCTCATAGAGAGAAGGACCTATAACGTAATTGCCTCTGATTCCACCCCAAACATTTAAGGACCGTCTTGTTTGACTATGTGTCTGAGCACAGTACGGATTGGTTGTGGAATAATAATGAAAATTGTGTCTGTTTACACTACCATTTTTGTGGAATGTTGCCTCGTCTCCAAAAAAAAAAGGACAAACTCAAAAAAATCTCTCAGTATCACTATTTGTTTTTGTGACCATTGACAAAATTGTACTCTTTTGTATATGATATGGGTGCTTGTTGTTTTTCTTGACTATGTTCTGGATAGATCCATAACTTATATCTTGCTCTCTTGTAATATTTTGAATACTTGTATGAGGATTTTCTGTAACAGGCAGTAAAACATTTAATTAATTTTCATTCGTAATAATGAATTTTGTTTTTTCCTTTGCTTCATAAACAGAGCCAGTACGATTAAACCTGTCTAATAAGTTGTCAAATGCTATCTTATTTGGTTGCTGACGCTGTGGACACCATTCCTTATAAATTCTTGTGGCAACTAATGAGTTTTTGAAACACTCTCCTAAAAACCATATCATGTCTGTCATTTCTTCACGACTAAAATTCATTGTTGGGTAACAATTATAACAATATGGCAAACAATTATAATCAATAACAAAAGTAAAAACGTACAGATATTTAAATTCTTACATCTGACAGTTCTTGTGTCAATTATTTCAAAGCCACCTTAAACAAAAACTTGCAGCAATTTATAGTTTCCATTTCTTCGCGGAAAATTAATATCATTTTGTCAGTAAATATAAAATTGTCGTTATTGTATATAATTTACCATAAAATTGGAGAAAAAATGAAATGCAGACTAATTTTAATTATCATTAACAAACTCATTGGAGGTTTCTCATATTATGGGTAATTAATTTACTGTAATAAACGTATCTATGAGTTATCGACAATTAAACTAAAATATCTCGAAAACTAATAACTTTAGGTATAGGGAATATTTAAAAGATATGCAAGTATAATGAAAGAACTTTTCGATGGTAATATAAAATACAGGGTGTTCCATTTAAAAATATGAAGAAAATCTTTTATTTGCATTTTGACTTACCCTGTATACAATTTGTGTAGTGATAAAAAAATTGCACGTTGTTGCAAAACTACTTTAATATTGACAGTCAACAGCAGTAAAAAAATAAGTTTATATTATACTGTTAGAGTCATACAGGGCGATCAAATCAGTATGATTTTTTGATAAAAGTGCTCATAACTTTGAAACACTCAGTATAACCCTAGACAAGTGTTATATCTTTTTAATCAGAAAAATGTAGAGAAACCAGATTTTGAATAAAATACAGGGTGTTCCATTTAAAAAAACATAACTTTAGTTTGGCACCGTGTTATGGAGGACCCTGTATATTTCTCACTAATTTTAAAATGTGTACATTAAAGGTATCTATAACTTTTATTAACAACTTTTTTTCATATATTTTATAATAACAGATATATTGGACTTTGTCACAGAAGTTGATCACCCTGTATAAGTTTTTAGGGACTTTCGGCCCTCGGTAAAAACGTAATCTTTCATTCTGCGTTTAAGTTTTTCAAAAATACCTATTAGTTTTTTCAGGATTCGGAAAAAATGAATCCCATTAAAATAGCATTGGAACTGAAATTTTGTACCGATCCCCTTATGCTTGAATACTTAGATTTCAGTGCTCACCGAAAAAAATATATTCAATTACCCTAGTATTTCAAATATTCACTTTCAATTAGTATTAAAAGTATTTTTAAGTTAGTAATTTATTCTAAAATTTTATTTTTAATTTAGAAGGAAGAACCCTATATTTATTCAATTTTTTATGAGCTTAAATTTTGGTAATTATAACTTTTTTGTAAAAATTTATAGTTTTTGAGTTATTTTATGGAAAACCCCTTTAAAACATTCATTTTTAATCACGAAAAATTAAAATCTTTATAACTCAAAAAGTATTGATTTATTTTGATAACTTGAAAAATGTTTCTTAGCATTTATTCCTATATCGAGTTATGGGGTTATTTTTAATAAAATAATTGTCACCCCGTGAAGGGGTGGCATCCTCCGCCAAGCTAAAAACTTAAATTGGCACCATGTCACTTTTGTTTTTTGAGGTATTCTCTAACTACTCACCAATTTTCATGAAAATTGATGGAGGTTCAACGAAATAGGGAGTGAAAAGCTTCAGTGACTGTATTATAAAAACTGAATTGTATATTGATCCAACATTTTCCCAGTGTCTTAGTCCATTTGCTAATATGTTTAGAATCAAAAAAGTGCTGTGCCCTGGCTTTAACCGGAATTTCGTGGCCAAAATATGGACCATAATTTCAAACTTAAAAAACGCAATGTTGCAGTATTGTGATTGTGAAATAATATTTTCATACATATGCACTAAGTATAAGTAACGTCAAATACAAAATAGTTAAAGCTACGTAGCAGTTGAATCTAGTTCTGATAGTCGGGTTTCCAGAATATTGAAAAATCAAAAAATACTAAGTTTGTCTTTAGCATTCAAAATCTAGCATTTATGGTCACAGTCAGATTTACTACATAGACCTTTAGCTTTAGACAAAAACTTTACATTTATACCTTCTTTAGAAGTCGTTACAAGTTCATAAGACAACATTTTTATAGAAATATGTCACTAATACAAATATAATTTAAGACGAATTGCGTCTCACCTATAAAGGCGTTGGATGCCATTCGTGTAAAAATAAACTACCACAGAGAATTGAAATACTATTGTAAAATAATATTCCAATCAACTGTGATAGTTACCGTTTATGACAGCCTTATCTCAATCTCTCAAGTTGTGAATACGCCTTGTCTTAATCAAAAATATAAACAAACGATGAAAATTTAGACGGAAATAAATAAAATAATAAGTTAACTCATCGGGTTTATTTTTCATTGCAAATATAAAGAAAATTTGATGTATGTAGCCGACTGCAATGGCACAGGACATTTTTTTCACCACGATTCATTCGCCTTACCTTCTTTGTATGTATATGTGTTCTATATTATTTGTATAGGTAAATGTGGTCTGAACCTCAGTTTTTGTAGAAACTTTAGTGATGCTGGGGAATGGATCTGGGTTTACAAGAAAGGTTTCACTCGAAACTTGTTTTGCCATCCAATCTACTCGTTTTCCCTTGCACTTTATTATATTTTGTGAGGTTATGGAGTAAATCTTTGGAGTTACTCACCAGATTTGATTTTGTAAGGCTCTTTACTTCCAGAAAAGCCGATTGTATATTTGATCTCTTGGTCCAGTACCATGGTCAGTTTTAGATCCTCAGTCAACCATATTGACTACCGATTAATATTTGAGACCTTTTGTTCACTAGATGGTACAAATGTTGTTAGTCTTCTTGGTGAAGGTTAGGTCTGGTGCCATTATATCTGAGTTAATCGTAAAAATAAAATCCTCAATATTTTCCCTTCTAATTTTCTTAGTTTTTGATAGAAATTCTGAATATAATGTTCATATCAACTAAACGTACAAAAACCTACCTGTCTCAAAAATAACATTATATAAAGTAGCCAAATCTTCCACAACACAGCTTGAGAAGTAGAAGTGGCTTTGGTATCATCTTATTCATAAGATTTCTGCAAATATGAAGATCATGAGGTACTCACATCTATCTAGTAGGACAGTTAGGTAACGTTTCCACAGGTTAAAACATCATTGATGCTTTTACTATGTGTATTCTACTCTAATTGCTGCTCTAACAATTAAGTTTATGAGTAATTTCCACTTAAGTGTAGTAAAGCATAACTTGCAAATACTTAATTTTTTAGAACCAAAAAGTTTACATGGGAAAAATAATTTCCTTACTAACTGAGACTGTGAATACCAATGAGTTTTCAATACCTTTATATTGACTTTGACTTCTTCAATGTTCTATGTGGAAACCTGATACTTACTGGTGTATTATAAATAATTAGCCAATTTTTATATTCTATCAACAATAATTTTCCTTTTAACAAGTCGTCTTAATAATATAATTATGTTTGTACTTGTATTTAATTAATTAATTACTTGGTGGTTATTAATCGACATAGTAAGTGAAATATTTATTTTAATTGGAAACGTTTCTAGTTTTCAGTATTTTTTTATGATTATGTAAGATATCATTGCTTTATACCCCCTATAAAATTATTAGACCCTGCGAGATATAGCAAATTGATCACCTGCATCCTTTGGAGACCAGTAAATTGGTCACCTCAGATAGGTAAACTTATCACCAGCATTTTTGTCCCAAGAAGCTGGTTTCAGCTTCTTGGGACCTATTCTAGCTTCAGCTAGAATAAGTAACAGGCAATATTCCATATTACTTAATGGGGTTGTAAATCACTTAGGTAGATCGCTAGATCTAATAATGTCACATTTTGCCTGCGAAGTAATGCGTGACATGTCCCCGTTAGTCTATGAAGATTCCCACCACCCAGCTCTTTAATTAATATTACGAATATTTTTGTAAAGGAGTCTAGGTTTAGGTTTGGTTCTAACCATGTAACTTACAACTTTATAAAGGCAAATTTTTGTGATTTATATAGGAAATTGTATGAAACGGATTGGGCTTTTCTAAATGACTCTTCTCAAGTTGATAAAGTTGTAGACACTTTTTATAATATAATTTTTCTTTTATTTAATAAGTATGTTCCTGTCTACAAAAACTTCAGCCACACATATCCACGTTGGTTTGATGCCGATATTATTCGCTGTATCAAACTAAAGGTTAAGCACAGGAAAAAATTTAGATTACATAAAAACCAGTCTGATCTGCTTGAATTTCAGCGCTTAAGACACCTTTCAAAACTAAAAATTAAATTGTCATACAACGAATACATCGAAAATATACAATTATCCCTTTCTGTAAACCCTAGAAAATGTTGGTCATACGTAAATGCTAAAAATGACACTTCACGGATTTTTCGTGAAATGAAATATCAAGGCCTTGCTACTTCTGAACCACAAAATATCGTTGATATCTTTGCTGAATACTTTAATGGTGTTTATCAAGCAGGTAATGTACTAACCAGCAATGATGTCTTATCGGTCAACACTGAATGTCTAAATTTTTATCCTGTTCAAGAAACTGAAATAATTCTACCCAGCAAAAAATTAAAAAATAAGATGACTTCTGGACCTGATAAAATACCATCTTTTTTTACTAAAGATTGCATAGGTGCTTTAATTAAGCCATTATTAAAAATTTTCAATTTGTGTCTATCATATAAACAGTATCCAAGTATCTGGAAGGAATCAAAGGTATGTCCTGTTGATAAAAATGGGGAAAAGTGTTGTATAGAAAATTATAGGCCCATATCTATTATATGCAATTTATCCAAAATTTTTGAAATCATACTTTATGATCGTATATACTCTTTCACTCGTAATCAAATTTCACAATATCAGCATGGATTCATTGCTAATCGATCCACAGTTACAAACTTATTCGGAATAACACAGTACATATCTAAGGCGTTGGATAGGAGATCCCAAGTTGACGTTATATATACTGATTTTCCAAAGGCCTTTGACAAAATTAATCATGGAGTTCTTCTTTCCAAATTGTCCCTGTTGTGTTTTTCTAAAGATGCTGTCGCTTTCATAAAATCCTATTTGTCTGGTAGAACTCAATTTGTATCTTATAATGGTTATAACTCTCACAAATACATACCTTCATCTGGAGTCCTACAAGGATCAAATCTAGGTCCACTCTTGTTTTTTTATTTATTAATGACTTATGTGAGAAAATTTCTGTGCCCTGTTTGTGTTATGCAGATGATTTAAAAGTTTACTTAGAAATTAACGATATCAATGATTGTCACAGTATCCAGAATGAACTGAGTGGTGTGCATGAATGGTGTAGTAAAGAAAACTATTTAAATCTTAATGCAAATAAATGCAAAGTTGTAAGTTACTCAAGGAAACATAAGAGTATAAACTATGTTTATACTATTGATGGTTGCGAACTGGAACATGTGAATAAAATTAAAGATCTTGGCATAATTTTCGACTGTAAACTTTCATTTACTGAACATATATCTTTAAAAGTTTCTGAAGCACTTAAATCATATGGATTTATAGTCAGAATTAGCCGAAATATTACTAACATAAAAACTGTCAAATTACTATATTTCTCTTATGTACGTTGTAAATTAAAACATGCGTCTTATAATTTGGTCTCCATTTTATAATTCACATGTTCAGTTTATTGAAAAGGTGCAGCGTAAATTTTTGAAATATTTAGCATTTAAGATTAACGGCATATATCCAGAGAGAGGTATCAGAAATTGTGAGTTGTGTAATAGTTTAGATATGGTTTCATTAGAAATAAGGCGAAACTGTACTTCACTAATATTTTTATTTAGATTGCTGCATAATTCAATTTACTGCCCCGATATTCTCAAAGAAATAAATTTTAATGTAACTTCTTATCCTGTTAGAAATGTTTCCACATTCAGAACTACACAAGCTTGAACAAACCTGATATTAAACTCCCCATATTTGTTATGTGTGAAAATTATAATTGTTTGGTTAAACTATTGTGATATATTCAACTGTACTATAAGTCAACTCGTCAGAATGGCTAAGTCTTATTTGAATTCTTAATTCATTTGGTAATTATCTTTTCTTTTTTCTTTTAAAGTTTATAGTTTATAATTAATGTAAAATTGTCCCATAAATGGATACCTGTTGGACAATAAAGCTATTATTTATTTATTTATTATATTGCCTGTTACCTATTACACTTCTTCTTTACGTGGTAATCTGTTAAATTCAGAAATTATTCTAATCACATTGTTTTAAAATTTGAATTTAATGGGCAATTGTATTTTGGCAATCACTTTGTCAGGCAATTATTATATATTGGCAAAACTCTGAATCAATATAATAAGGAACTGGGAAGGCAAAAAATAATCGTAGAGAAGGCATTGGGACAGATAGAACAAGCTAGAAACAGTTTAGGCTCCATAAAATTGGATAAAGCTCCACGCGCCCTCACATAACTATACGCTTCAAAATAAGTAAAGTGAATTTACTCTGAAGATAATGGTAAATAAGTCCTAAAAGAACTTTTCATGGTGCAATTACATGTGCTTAAAACAAAACTGTTACAGCTAGAGACATGGAAGCACACAACATACTAAGGTACCCATGGTACAGTAAACCTGGCAAAACCTGAGAGGAAAACGTTAAATCTCTGAGGTTTCATGTAATTTGTACTGAATGTTCTAGAAAAACTTGTCGATGAGCAAATTAGGGATGTATTACTTGAAAATACAATACACTTCTTCTTACTGTTACGTAGACATCACAAACATAAACATTATGTTTTCTAATATGTCTTCACTAAATTGTAGTTCCATCGTTTTCTTGGTCTTCCCTCTGATCGTCTTCCAATTGGAGAACTCTTTATTCTCTCGCCATCTTTATTATTCCATTTAGTTGTCATTCGGCTTATATGATCGTTGCATTCTACTCTTCTTCTTATGTAGTCATTGATGTTTTCCACTTTCCATCTCCGTCCTATATCTGTAGTTCTAGCTCTGTCCCATTATGTTGTATCCTCAATGTCTCCAATACGTCAAGAACAATATTAAGATATAGTATCTCGGTATAAGCAATATAAGGGAAAATCGAGAATTACGTATTATAGGATGGGATGAAACTTGAAGAAATCAATAATTTTATCAAACCATAGAAACATCATAAAAGAAATGATGGATGTAATTCCATCATTTCAGCTAAAAATGGTGGAATTTTACAAACTAAACATTTAATAATTGTTATGTTATAACTAATAAATTAATTTAAACACAATTTTGTTTTTATTCCTGCAATTAGAACTCCACCATAGCAGTACACATATTTCGAAGTATTCACATCTCATCAGGAGCACTTGTGATAGCTTAAACTGAAATGAATATGATCCCAACTATACGGCCGTTATAGTGATATAACCTGCCTGAGTACGCTAGGGACGACCTCAGGAGAAGCCTCCTGACTTCTCGCAGATTTAACATTCCAAATGTTATTGAAAACAATAATAATGTTATTATAAAATATCTAACCTCAAAATATGTAATATTATAATGAAATCATTTTATTTAGTTTATTCCTTAGAGTTGTAAATCAAGAAAAAATTGCCTGTTTATCTTGAGTGGATAACAATTACCGTATCATATTCACCTCCGTTGTATAATAAACCATAACATTGTTAATGTAATTATAACAATAAATTGTTAATGTATTTTTTTATATTAGTTTAAATCAAGTATTACGTAGCCCTTTGGTTTTAGTCCTAGAAATATCGTTTAAAATTATTATTAAAACGACTTGTATGTATATAACATGCATTCAAAATATCACAAGAATAACAGTACTGTACTCGATTGTAGATCTACAAAATTGGTATAACTTGCTCTAATTTGTATTGAATGCATTTTGTATACTTAGTTTGTAGACTAATTTTCGTAGAAATCGTTTTATTAGCAAAAATAATCCAGACGTAATTAATATTATATTGTAACCTTTGTTCATATCAATTATTTAATTTTCCAAGCACAAAATATAAAAATGTTAGGTTCAAGGTTTATTTAAAACTGATCTAATAATCTAGTCCCATCAATTTATAATTTTACGAAACATACACCGTAACTAACATTTCATTTTCATTATTCATTTTTTTCACCTGTGTATTGTGTATGTAAAGTTTGTATTCTGAAGGTATCAATCATATATCGGCTATTTTTGTTTAATCGTGTATTAGTCCAATTAATGAAGCTTAAAATAGGATAAAACCTCGCAATTTTTACAGAATGGATCGATTTGCTTAAAAATTTGAGAATAAGTAGTGGATAGTCAAAGAATCAAAATCTATATGATGCTGAAAGGCGTTTTTCCCATGGGGGTGGTTGCCACCCCATGTCGAGGGTGGAAATTTTTTATTATATTTGGACCGAAAAGTTGGCAAATACATTCATTTTGACAAAAAAACGTTCTATACATTTTTTTGATAAAATTAATAGTTTTCGATTTATTCGCTATCGAAATTGATAGTTTTATATCGAAATATCAATGTTTTTAATCAGTTTTCTGCCAATAACTCAAAAAGATTTCGTTTTATCAAAACAGCTTTATTTAACAAAAATGAACCTTTTAAAAAAATAAACAAAACTGTTTTTTCCAGTTTTCTTTAAGACCAATAGTAATCGAGCTATACTTTATTATCTCTTAGCTCTTCTTCGTCAAATGCTAAATATTGTAGTTTCAAAGTCAAAAGACGGGAAAACTATGCGTTTTTCGAGGATAACTTGTTGAAACTAATTTAAAGTATTTAAAAATATCTATCTCCAAAAATAAAAAAAAGAGTCTGTAGATCCGAAATTAAGTGACTTATAATGAAAAGAATGTCACTCCCCATTTTTTTTCAGTAAAAAGTGATCGAAAACAACCCCCTAATCACCACCTTAATTAAAATTAGTCATTGACCTGATTTGCTCTTATTTATTTATGTATTATTAATAGGTTTTAGAAGTTTGATTGGCTTAGAATGATTAGTTTAAAAAAAATGGAGTTAAAAACGAAAAACGAGTTTTTGTAGTTTGGTAAAAAATGCCTTTTTCTTCAGAATAGAAAGATTAGCGTCAGAGATAAGAAAAAATATTTCAATATGAAATTGTAGCTTATTAAATTCCCAAGAACTTGGTTTGCAAAATTTTTTCTACGGCAAAAATTGAGTGAGCTATTGACAAATTTAAGTAAGTTTGTAATAACATGCAAAAACCACCTTTACCAAGCCTTTCAATGTAATCTCTTTTTGTGACTGAGAATTTTAAAAGGACTTAATATTAATAGCCTTATAGATATTGTAAAAATCTACAAAACTCTTTTTTACGAAACTTTCCACGATAAAAAATAAAAATGTTACGGTTAAAAAATCAATATATTTTTTTGAAAAAAAAAAAGGGGGGAAATCCAGTTGAAAGCATAATATTCTCAGTTAGCGGTGTTTTTAGTCATTGGCCTTATTCATCCTTCTTTATTTATGTATTGTTAATAGATTCTAGAAGCTTGACTGGCTTACAATGATTAGTTTAAAAAAACTGGAGTTTAAAGCGAATAACGAGTTTTTGTATTTTGGTAAAAATGCCATTCTCTTCAGAATAGATAGATAAGCATCAGAGATACGAAAAAATGTTTAAATATGAAATTGTAGGTTATTTAATTCCCAAGAAATTGTTTTAAAAAAAAATTTTCTACGGCAAAAATTGAGTGAATCGTAAATGAGTATATCATCGAAAAACATTGATTTCTTAGATATGAAACTAACACTTTCGATGGCGAATAAATCGAAAACAATTAATTTTATCAAAAAAATATATAGGACGTTTTTTGCTTATAATGAATGCTTTTATCAACTTTTGCAGTCAAAATATAATAAAAAATTTCCACCCCCTAGATGGGTGTCAACCACCCCTATGGTAAAAGCGCCTTTCGGCATCATATAGATTTTGATACTTGGACTATCCACTACTTATTCTCAAATTTACAAACAAATCAATCCATTCTGTAAAAATTGCGAGGTGAAAAGCTTCGGTTCTTGGACTATATCCAGATTTTTTATTTAAAAAGAACAACTGGTAGATGACAAATTGATTATTGAATTAATAACGTCAATTAAAATAGTTACTTCAGTTAGTTAGTCAATTACATGTACCCAATAATTATATAATAAAGTACATTTTATATTATTGAACTATCTATAGTCCCTATTAAACGTCACCTTTATGTAATTATTTTAATGTATATTCTTTTTGAATAACTTTACATGTTATTTTTGAATAACTACTACAGAGGGTCCCCTGGATTTTTACTCTAGACAATGAAGCCCTTGAAAAATCGAAAAATTACAGGGCGCAATTTTTCAGCTGTAATATAATGGTGGCAGTCAATAGAAAAGGCGTACCGTCGTTTCATGGGTATTGAATTTTTTAATGACATTTAAGCAAAACTTTTTTCATTCATTTCAATATTTTATCTCAAAATTTTGAGAGAACTACGAATTTTAGATGAAAATGTTCAATAGAAAATACTTGCTTTTTAAATTGAGATTTTTAAATTCAAAAAGAGTTTATAAACAAAATAGTTATTGCAAATTAAACCCGAAAGCAAGCATTTTTTTTAATGTTTCATAATTATATTAACATAAACCATAAAAATATTTGAAACATATTTTAGAGTATGAGTTTTTAAATTACAGTATTATGTGGAAAATATGGGACCGATCGGTTTAGAACTAGTTAAACAATTTTATTTGTTTATATCAAATGAGAATAAAAACGTTATTTTTTCGTGGTGGTAGGTAAAGATACATTGACAATGCTTAAAAGTATTTTTTATCGTCTTTATAAAGTGTCCGATTTTCATGTTTTTAAAAAAGCAGATTAATTTTTAATGTTTAATTGTTTGTTTACAAATAATAAATGATAAAGAGTGAAGTACCATTTTTTGCCTTAAAAACATTTAAATTATACGCCGTTTTAACTTTACAAAAAAAAAAACAAAATACATTATCTGAAAGGTTATGAAAGACCACATCTTAAAAAGGAAGGTTGTACATGTACGCCCATAGTACTGGAGACAACTGTTTTTAATTCACAGCGCAATTGTTTAAACAAACCTTAAGAGCTTAAAATTTGGGTAGTTTGTATGTTTCTGTATATTATGTATATCTTGAAATAATACATTATTTGAAACTCCTTAAAAGGTTACAATAGAATATTTTTGAGTTAGTTATATTTTAATAAAACTTTGTACGTAGAAAGCCCATGGATTCTGTTGTTAAGCAAAGTTAAAAGTAGTTTAAAAAGTGATAAACTTTGTACACACTTGAATGAATCTAGGAAGTGAATACATTTGTATATCAAAGTGTGTATTAAGTATTTATTTCCTTCGGTAAAAGCTTTCGACAAAACTGTCATCATCAGAGCTAATGGTCAATATAAAAAGAAGTACCAGCACTTAGGGTCGTATGCGTGAGCATCTTATTAAACATTACAATAATTCTAACGGCATTACAATATAAATATATAACAGTCCTTTATTTATTTATTTAGCTCTAGTTGTTTCTCATGCAACCCCCAAACAGAGGAATATGAAAAAACTGTCTCAAAAACGTTACAAGCACATTAAAACTTTGTTCATGGCTTGGGAATTTCACCCAAACATCATGGCTGGAGAGGAATAGATGAATAGTTTTTTATGTCTTTAGTTATTTTATTTACATTATATTTTTACTATTACTGTTTGTAGCTTACAATAGGATGTGGTTATGGTCCTGGCAGACAATAAATTTCCTGTCCATGCATCAAAAAATAGAGAGGAATGAACCTAAAAAAATAAGAATAGCCAGTGTTTCAATCCGTAAGGTCTCTAAATGGTTATTTGTTAATTAGGATATGTTTTTACACTTTTCCTTAATCCTTTCACCTGCTCAGATATTTCCGCCAAGTCAAAAATACTTTACCATGTCTTTTACTTATTTTTATGCCTATTTTCACATTGAAGATGGCCATAATACCGTTGAAATTAACGTAAGTATGTCTTAGAAGTCTTGGCATAAAATGTATTGGCTTTAATTAAAAAGAAAACAAAATAATATCAAGTTGCTTTTGGAAACAAAAACTTGTTTAAATTGTTTAAGATTTATTTATCTTTAAGGTTTCTCTTTAAGATGTAGTATAAATTAGAAATAAGAAAAATTATCTACAAGTTGGTTGGGCGGGTACTCAAAGCAGAAATACGTCGACTATTTCAGAATGAAAATAATTCAAGCAGAACCATTAAGATAACAATAATGGAGTGCGAGCTGGGAATACCATGGCTGAATCTACCAAAATGTGGAAAATTTCCTGCACAGAAGTCAGAGAGATTGGTGAGAAGAGCAAAAAAACAGCTTGTAATGGAAACTTGAAGAGTAGCTGGTCAATACAGATCTTCTAAGGATACTATATCGTCGAAATTGAGAAGAAATGGTCTTAAATATCGATAGAGACTATCAATATCGAAGTGCCCCAAATACTCTCAAGCGCAACATCTTCAGACCTACTATTACTCAAGGTATACCAGAATCTGGCTTGTAAAACACCAAATACCCTTTGTTTCCAAAAAAGGATACTCTTAAAAACTTGCCGCAGACTCGCCGAATAGAGTATTTCTGGACTTTTCTGTCTAGGAGTTTATCAAGGAGGTTGGCAACCCCGAAACCATTAAGAAGACAGCGAATTTACGAAGAACGAACAGACATTGATCAGACTTTACCCAGGACCTCATGAAAGACATTCAAAGAAATTTGCGTCTAATAGAGAGACATGTGATACCATAATTTAGTTAAGCACTGAGTTATAACTGATATATAGATATATATGATAATGATAATTGATTAATGTTTAAATAAATTTCTTCATTGACAAAAAAATTCGATAAATATTTTTTGCCAAAACTTTAAAGCAAGCCGCACAC